>NC_064921.1:409306701-409931701 GCF_023897955.1 Schistocerca gregaria | reverse complement strand
GGATCTAGATCTTCACTAGAAGAGGCAAGGCTTCTAATAGAAGAGGCCATACCTGTGCAGTTTGAAACAACTGTATTTCCACGAACCTCTCCCTCTGAAATCAGTAAAATAATAAACTCACTGAAAAGTAAAAGCTCTTACGGAATTGATGGCATTTCCAGCAAGATACTTAAAGCTTGTTCCCCACAGATAAGTAGGATTCTCAGCCACGTATGTAATAGCTCTCTGGAGCAGGGTCTTTTCCCCTATAGACTGAAATATGCCATTGTAAAACCATTGCATAAAAAGGGGGATACATCGGATGTCAACAACTATCGCCCACTCTCTCTTCTGACAGCTGTATCAAACATTTTTGAGAAAGTAATGTATTCAAGAGTAGCCTCCCATATTTGTAAAAATAAAGTACTAACAAAATGTCAGTTTGGTTTTCAGAAAGGCTTTTCAACAGAAAATGCCATACACGCTTTCACTGATCAAATATTAAATGCTCTGAATAACCGGACATCACCCATTGGTATTTTTTGTGATCTCTCAAAGGCCTTTGACTGTGTAAATCATGGAATTCTTTTAGATAAGTTAAATCATTATGGTTTAAGGGGGGCAGTGCACAAATGATTTAATTCATATTTAACTGGAAGAATGCAGAAAGTTGAAATAAGTGGTTCATGTAATGTTAATACAGCAGCTGATTCCTCAAACTGGGGGGCTATCGAGTACGGAGTCCCAGAGGGTTCGGTCTTAGGTCCTTTACTGTTCTTGATATACATTAATGACTTACCATTCCACATTGATGAAGATGCATAGTTAGTTCTTTTTGCTGATGATACAAGTATAGTAATAACATCCAAAAACCAAGAACTAAGTGATGTAATTGTAAATGATGTTTTTCACAAAATTATTAAGTGGTTCTCAGCAAACGGACTCTCTTTAAATTTTGATAAAACACAGTATATACAGTTCCGTACAGTAAATGGCACAACTCCAGTAATAAATATAGAATTTGAACAGAAGTCTGTAGCTAAGGTAGAATTTTCAAAATTTTTAGTTGTGTCCATTGATGAGAGGTTAAACTGGATGCAACACATTGATGGTCTGCTGAAACGTCTGAGTTCAGCTACGTATGCTATTAGGGTTATTGCAAATTTTGGTGATAAGAATCTCAGTAAATTAGCTTACTATGCCTACTTTCATTCACTGCTTTCGTATGGTATCATATTCTGGGGTAATTCATGGATGAGTAGAAAAGTATTCATTGCTCAAAAACGTGTAATCAGAATAATTGCTGGAGTCCACCCATGGTCATCCTGCAGACATCTATTTAAGGATCTAGGGATCCTCACAGTAACCTCACAGTATATATATTCACTTATGAAATTTGTTGTTAATAATCCAGCCCAATTCAAGAGTAATAGCACTGTTCATAGCTGTAACACTAGGAGAAAGGATGATCTTCACTATGCAGGGTTAAATCTGACTTTGGCACAGAAGGGGGTAAATTATGCTGCCACAAAAGTCTTTGGTCACCTACCAAACAGCATCAAAAGCCTGACAGATAGTCAACCAACATTTAAAAATAAATTAAAAGAATTTCTAGATGACAACTCCTTCTACTCATTGGCTGAATTTTTAGATATAAATTAAGGGAGGGAAAAAAACTAACTTAAGCATTAGTGTCATGCAATATTTTGTGTAATGTAATATCTTGTACAGACATCTTTCTTTAACCTGACACGTTCCACATCATTACGAGGTGTCATATTCATGATCTATGGAACAAGTATTAATCTAATCTAATCTAATCTCTCTTGCACCGTTTATGATGACGCCCTTGCTTCTAATTTCACAAAAGGTTGTCTTGGCTTTTTTATACCCTAGATCAGTCCTTCTGACAACGAAGTGTTCTTTTTTTCTTCACTCTTTTCCTGCAGTCATTTCAGCTTGGCTGTCTGCCTTCCTGTCTGTTTCATTCCTGAACGACTTATATTACTGTATACCTTTTTCCTGAAATACTAGTACTTCCTTCTTTCATCTAGCAATTGATGAATTTGGTCTGTTACCTAAGTTTCGTCCGCAGTTATCTTCCTTGTACCTATATTTGTCTGCGTTTGTTCTGTGATTAACCTTTTTATAGCTTTCCACTCGCCATCAACAGAACTGGCGATTGTGGCATTCATTATCGCTGTACCTGCAGCATTACAGACATTAAAACGCTCATCATTTATGAGTAGTAACGTAGCTTTCTTCTTTCCATATAGATTTTCTGGACGATTCTATTAAACTTTAGTCTATTTTTAATTATTAGTAGATTATGATCGGAATCTATTACTGCTCCTTTTTACATCTCACAATCCAGTATCTTGTTGCGTAATCTGTGCCTAACAGTGATGTAATGCAGCTGGAGTCTTCTCATGTCTTCAGGCCATTTTGCATTATACCTCCTGCTCTAGTAATGCTTGAATAATATATTAACTGTTACTAGCTGAAATTTATGTCTCAACTCGGTCTTTCTTATCTCACATTCCTACTTCTGAATATTTATTCTCCAATTACTCTGTCATTTGTTCCTGTCAAACTACATGAGTTCCAAGCACTCACATGATTTTCACAATCCTTTACATACTGAACTATATACTTTCTACACTTGTTGATCTTCTGCCTGTGAAGTCGGTATCTATACCTGAACTATTGTTGCTGTTTTTTTTCCCTGTCTATTCTGATGAGAATACCCTCAATGTTGAACTAGTCGCAGCAACTCACTGTTTGCCCTACCTTCCTACTCGTGCAATATTCTATTCCCGTGCCGGGCGATCGCTAAGGTCGCAGGTTCGAATCCTGCCTCGGGCATGGATGTGTGTGATGTTCTTAGGTTAGTTTGCTTTAAGTAGTCTAAGTTCTAGGGGACTCATGACCTCAGAAGTTAAGTCCCACAGTGCTCAGAGCCATTTGAACTGTCTATTCCCGTTACTGTGTTTTCTTCTTCTCTTGAAATTTGTATTAATGTGACCAGGTATCTTTATCTTCCGTCCGTTCAGTGGGTTCCACTACATTCATAATTCGCATTTCGCTTTTCAGACATGTAGCCTTCTTACCCTCTCAGTTTCGAAAATCCACGCTGTCACTTCAAAACTTTTACCATTTCATTGGTTGTTCAGTATTTTTCTCATCGTTTCCTCCTCATTAGCTGTCTCCTCTGGGTGTGTCCCAACGATTGAGTAATCTGATATCTTTTGCCAAATTTCTGCTTTGGAGAGCAGCTGTGAAAGACTCAGCGTGACTGACGCCTAGAGACCCTCTGGTCTAGAAAATACCGGGTTTCGTAACCCCAATAGTGGGGTTGGCCAGTCACAAGTAACAAATATCGAAAAATATCGAGGAGACAGGAGACATCGTATATGGACGTGAGTGAGGGTTGCTTGCCTTGTTCGGTATACCAGTAAATAACTTCTCACCTGTGCGGCAATTGATGGGGCTGGGCTGATCGTTGCTACATTACGTTGCTAGAATGGGGACTTTCTGTGTTCAGAGGCATTCCTTCAGTGTTCTCACTCGTGGCATACGCTCTGAGCTCAGAATTCATACAAGGGCGAGTGAGCGACCACGTGCTTACAGCAGGCCTGACACAAATGTTACTATACACTTCAACGTGACCATCGAGGTCCCTCAGTTAGTGTAACCACCGCCTTCTGTGGTGCCAGCCGGGCCTTCACTACTATCAGCTGAAAGAGAGCACTGTACCTTTTGGGACCGAGAGGAGTTGCATCTGTGTTTAGACTGCATGGACTCTATATCGGAGACTTTCGAAGAAACATCATCCATCCAGTTACCAAAATTGAAAAAGCCAACAAGTTCGATAATTATCACGCACTGAGCTTAATAGTTGACGCATCCAAGTTGCTGACAAGAATATATATATAAGAATACAAAAGAAAATTGAGGGCCTGTTAGGTGAAAATCAGTTTGGTTTTACGAAAGGTAAAGGCATCAGAAAGACAGTTCTGACGTTACGCTTGATAATGGAAGCAAGAGCGAAGAAGAATCAAGATACGTTCATACGATTTGTAGACCTGTAAAAGCGTTCGAAAATAGTAAACGGCACACGAGAGGTATTCGTGACGGGCCGCATCAAATCAGTCAGGAGGATAAGGACACAAAAACACATCAGCTAGTATATTTGACTTCGGCTTCCCGCTTCCCCTACTTTCCACTGGAAGCTGCTGTCGTAGATCAGAACACAGAACACTTGTTTCACTATATGGATGTTTTCAAATGTTGATTAGTTACATTTTTTGATAAAAGAGTGCAAGTCTTAATTCATTGTTACTAGTAAGACTAAATTGGCGTCCTCTATTTGCTAAAAGTATGTTCACATATGTGTTGTGCTACCAGTTACACTAAAAAGTGGATACATGCTTTGTATTTGCACACGCATATTGCGTCGAATGGTTTTGAAGAGGCCGTACTGGTTCCAGTGTGTATGATAAGAGCAAGAATTGCGGTCGTACTACACTCCAAAGGGGTCAGATCACGTTCAGTGAGGCTGCAGCCACGTGAAGTCCTTAGAGTAGGGCTGAAATGCTCAGCGGGTTACAGCAGTGTAGAAGGTTGTCGAGAAAGTCGTCCTTTTGTTCATCGCGTTACGGCGGAGAGTCAAGCGGCTGCACTCCAGTCGAGAACGATAGAGGAGGGATGGCTGTGAGCCAATCGCACGCTGACCGACCCCTCTCCAGGACAAAGCGACAGCAGCGGCCACTATGTGAAGAGGACATATGCGCCGCCACTGACTGGCGACGCCCCAGTTCAACAGTAGCTTCAACTCTATTCGCATCGCTTTTACACTATGCAGCACAGACTTGGTATTGTTTATACTGAAGAAGCTAGATTATTTCGTATGTCGCCCTTTGCTTGCGACACATCTGCATAACTGACAAAGTTAAGTATTGGATCTTTTATTTTTGTAATAAAACTCAATGATTTGTTTGAATGGTTTGTCTAGCGAACCGAGCACGCAGGGTTCATAGACAGCACATATTTGACGAGCATGGAGAGACACATTACATCACTTTGCTATCTGTAGTTTTCGACCGCGAACTGCATGGGAATCAACATTATGGGAAAAGTGGTTCTTTTATAGACCCACATTCATGTCATCCCATGAGGCCTCTTCGCACCGATTCTGAGCAGCGATGTGTCTGGTATGTTTTCCTCAGCCACTCAAAAGAAAATGGCTTGATTTCAAGACAGGGCGTCGCGGTTCTGACCTCCACCGCAGGGGCGTCAAAAGAAAGGTGAAATGTAAATAAGAGGGGCTGTGACGATTTCCCATCGAGTGACACTTCCACGGTGGCGTTGGTCAGAATTTTGGTGAAGTCTGTTGCCAGTATGACATCGCTAACCCACCTTACAGCCCACACGGCTTTATGAGCTGTGGCCTCCTTTCCGTACATGTCGACACCTTGCTCTTTGCAGCGTCGTCGAGCCAGAGGGTGACGTCACAGGGCGCCTGCTTTCGCACCAATACAGTGGAAAGTTGTACGCATCTTTGATCCAAATTTCACACTGGCACGTCGCAATGGGAGGCAATTACGGGATTTTGAAAAACTGATCCTTTCCTTCTGCTGCACAGTGTGTTTCTGACAAGCTTCAAGTGGACATCAAGCCCTACTTCTGAAACTAATTCGAATGCTGTATCACAATTGTCCAGTAATCTATGCAATCTATGCTATCTATGCAATCTATGCTATCAAAACATTGGGGAATTAATCTAAGGGCCTAGTCTGTCCTATGGCGTCGGTAACTGCTTCATTCGTACTTGCCGTTTTGCTTACTCACCGTGATCTGTTGTGACGACTTGCTGTGGCAACAGCGATGGTGATGGAGGCAGCAGAGGCGGGGTCAGTGGCGGCGGGGACGACAACGAGACTCAGTGGGAGCGGCTGACAATGACGATGATACAGGCTTCAGTTGAGAGAGTCGTGTCTCCAGTTGTACTGGCGTGGGCAGGTTCCACGTAACAGTTGCTCTCCGGCTCAGCTGTCTTAGCCCAGGTCATTGGCTTGTCTCCTCTCTTGTCCTCGTGTCTCTTTTGCTTCACTTCACGGAAGCATAAGTTTGGTTCAAGGAGAACAGCATCACAAGCCTTAGTTGTAGTGTCATATCGTGCCACTTGCTTCGAAAGCTCAAAAATGGGCTATCGGCCTGTCACAACTACAGTAAACACAACAGAACCACCCCACACGTCACCACTTTCCGAAGGGTTATTCTATTGTAACTGAGACGTCTGTGCATCACATTTACGCGTCATGAGCTGTCAACTACCTTCTCCGCTAAGGTTAACGCTCGGAATTCAAGTGGATATGTGTTCTGCGGTGGGGACACCTGTATTGGACTCTTCTAGAAAATGAGAAAGGAAATCTGAAGGGACTAGTACCGAAATTTAATGATTATGTATTTTCTATCGTTCAACAACTAACACGAAACACGTAGCAGGTGCAGAGGAACTGCACAAAAGATTCTAGTTCTACAGTATGTAAAGTTGCTACCAGAGATCGACCGTGACTGGTTCGGCATCCATGTAGCTGACGCCGAGAGACCCTCTGGTCTAGAAAACGTAGAGTGTTATACTCTATGATCTCTGTTCTACATCTTCCCCTGTGCTGGGGAAGGTCGGCCAATGCCGCGTGACAGATTTCTGATAGCATCGTGGAGGTAGTCAGTTCGCTCGTCTCTCTTCGAGTATGGTCGTGAGCAGGGGTTGCTTGCCTTGTTTTGTATAAATGACTGTCTTAGCGCTCGCTGCTTCACTCGCTTAGACTGTATGGCATCCGCGGGCTTTTACCTTTTATGTAATCGAATTTTTATATTGTTCACAAATTGCAACATCTTTAAGTTATGCACGCTAATTAAGGCCATATAAGCATGGTCTTTTCCGAATGTACTTCTGACCAAAAAAACGATTCTGATAGCTAGACTCCAAAGTTGTTGTTAATCATGCCTTTAGCGTTCTTGTGGATATATCCCAATAAATATTTGCTTTAGGCAACTGAGAAGAATACCAATTTTCGCAAATTTAACTGTAAAGTTTTCTAATGTAATGAAATATTTTCTTAAAAATTTTCTTTTCTTATTGCACTTGCTTAGGGGTTGAATTCCCAGAAACACTGAAACAAGTACTTTTTTATTTCTAACCGAGCTGTCAAATACCAATTGCTGTAGATGTAGCCTCAAAAATCCTTTAGTATTTCCTTAGTAACATTTATTTTTTTAAAAAAAATTTCACCCATTATTTTACTCCATTAATGGTTCAATTTGCAAAAATGCAGAAACACGTATTTTTTATTTTCTGACTGAGAAACCAAATACCAGTTTTCGTAATTCTAGCTTCAAAATTCCTTTAACACTGAAACACTTTCTAAAAGCTAATCATCCCCTATCGCTTCCACTTAGGGGTGGAAATTCGGATAATTCCTTCTTAAACTATGTCTACAGTATAAGATCCGCACCCTCACCAAATTTCAAGTTTTTATCCTTACTGGTTTACCCGTCAGTAAATCAGTCTGACCCTATTTCGCCTTCTTTGGGGCTGAATTTCCAAAAACAGGTAGACACACATTTTTTTATCTCTAACCGAGAAACCGAACACCAATTTTCAAAGATTTTTCTGTAGCAATTCTTTCGCAATGAAATATTTTCATAAAAGATTCACCCCTGTTTCACCCCCTTAGGGATTGAATTTGAAAAGATAGTGGAATGCGTACGTTTTATTTCTAACAGAAAAGCTATATACGAATTTTCATAGATTTATCTTCAAAAATACTTGCACAGTGAATTATTTCCATAAAAACTTCCATCCCCCGTTTCACGCCCACAGGGGCTGAATTTTCGGAAACGGTGAAGCACGAATTTTTTTGTTTTTAACTGAGAAACCAAACTTAAATTTTCACAGGTTCAGCTTTAAAAATACTTTCATAATAAAATATTTTCATAAAAAATCTCATTTCAGCCCCTTACGGGTTCAATCTCCAAAAACACTGAAAAATGTATTATTTTATTTGTAACTGAGATGTCAAATACCAATGTTCGTAGATGTAGCTTTAAAAAAAACTTTAGTAGTTCTGTAATTTTGACGAATTTTCAAAAAACGCTTTCACCTACTTCCCATCTCCAGTGTTACATTTCGAAAAACGCTGAAAGATGTACTTCTTCATTTCTGACCGAGAAACGAAATACCAATTTTCGTAGGTCTAGCTTCAGAACTGCCTTAATAGCGACATTAAATAAACCCCTTCATCCCCTATATTTCACCTCTTTAGGTTTGAAATTTCGTAAAATCTGTTCTTAAACGATGCCTACAGTACAAGATCCACACCCTCAAATTTCATGTTTCTAGGCTGGGCGATGATGAGTCAGTTAGTTGAGACATTGCCGTTTATGTGTAGATAACAACCGCAGTCGCCTGTACGGAATTTGGTGGGACAGGGTTGGGCGTTGCTACTTTACATTGCTGGAATGAGGCCTACTCTGCTCAAAGCCTTCTGTCAGCATTATCCCGCATAGGGTACACTCTGAGCTATGAATTCATACGAAGGCGAATTATCAACCACGTGCCCGCCCGTTTAGCCGTATGTTCTAACGCACTGCTTTCCGGGCGGGAAGACAATCCGGTCCCCGGCACGTGTTGAGGTCTGGTGTGCCGGCCAGTCTGTGGATTTTTTCTGAACGTCGAAATCCAAACCATCACAGACCAAAAGTTGGTCACTACAGATGTACTGTAAAGTGCAGATCGAAAAATTATACATCCAAATCAAGCTGTTAGGCGTTTATCTAACTGCCGCCTTACATGACTATGCTCTTTACGCACCAGATCTTCACGTTACTGGAAAGATGAGTGACGGAAAGGAGAAAGAATATTGTGTATCAGTAGTGCCGTGAAGAGAGAACTCATCGACATGTTCAGCAGTCCGGAAACATAGTACCGTGGGAATACAAGAGAATAAACTGAAACACACCGGACGTTAAACATTGGTTCACCCAAACGAAGTCCGCAGCTCGTGGTCTTGCGGTAGCGTTCTCGCTTCCTGCGCACTTTGTCCCGGGTTCGGTTCCCGGCGGGGTCAGGGATTTTCTGTACCTCGTGATGACTTTGTCTTCTGTGTTCTTCATCATCATTTCATCATAATTGACTTGCAAGTCGCCGAAGTGGCGTCAACTAAAAAGGACTTGCAATACGGCGGCCGAACTTCCCCGCAAGAGGCCTCCCGGCCAACAATGCCATACGATCATTTCATTTCACCCAAACGAAAAAAGTAAACGCATGTAATAAGAGAAATACTGGTGCGAAACCATTGTTACACAGTGACTGGAGCAGACAGATAAAAAGGAATACGTTGAAAGCAAGAACTATCCACTGTTATGTTATACGAAAGGAAAGATTCATTTACGAGTTCCAAAAAAAGCCTATGTCAGAAGTAAGAAGTGGAATGAAATTCAGTATGAACGTTAGAGGACATTATAGATGGAATGGAGGAAGATACGGAGGGAAAACGACCGTGGCCTTGTTGGATGGTTCATCGCTCCATATGAGTGCTGATTCTCTGGAATTCCCATAGATCATTTGGACTACTGTGACACATATTTGAATGAGAATAAGCAAGTCAATACGGGTTTTACAGCGTCTAGTACTATCTTCAACGTATTACCATTCAATCTTAGTATCAAGGCGGTGAGAAACCTTAGCTTCAGGGCGTCCCGGATGAAGTGGGCACATTCTCGAAGAAGCCGATAATATACGATAAAAAGATTTGTGGCGGTTATCTGGAGCGTGTCACATCTTTTAAATACGAGAATTTAGGGCTAATATTAAAAAGGTAATATGAAATGAGACGAACATATAACATCTGTAATGGGCAAGACGAATGGAGGAATCGTATTTGTGAAAAGGATTCTAGGAAGACTGATAGAATCACGGACTGGGATGTAAGTGAGATTTTTCTATACAGAATAGAAAAACACGCGTGTTAACGTTTCCGGTACGTACAAAGAGACTAAAATTTTATAATCTGAATCTGCGAAACCTTCTGCCAAAATCTAAGTTACTAAACTGCCTAGTTTACCAATATACAGGGTGATTCAAAAGAATACCACAACTTTAGGAATTTAAAACTCTGCAACGACAAAAGGGAGAGCTAAGCACTATCTGTCAGCGAATTAAGGGAGCTATAAGGTTTCATTTAGTTGTACATTTGTTCGCTTGAGGCGCTGTTGACTAGGCGTCAGTGTCAGTTGATGCTAAGATGGCGACCGCTCAACAGAAAGCTTTTTGTGTTATTGAGTACGGCAGAAGTGAATCGACGACAGCTGTTCAGCGTGCATTTCGAACGAAGTATGGTGTTAAACCTCCTGATAGGTGGTGTATTAAACGTTGGTATAAATAGTTTACAGAGAATGGGTGTTTGTGCAAAGGGAAAAGTTCTGGACGGCCGAGAACGATGGATCGGCCGCCAGGCAGCCCATGACAGAGCACTTCATCACTGGCCTCCAAGAAGCCCTGATCTTATTTTACCCCCTGCGATTTTTTCTTGTGGGGGTATGTTAAGGATATGGTGTTTCGACCACCTCTCCCAGCCACCATTGATGATTTGAAACGAGAAATAACAGCAGTTATCCAAACTGTTACGCCTGATATGCTACAGAGAGTGTGGAACGAGTTGGAGTATCGGGTTGATATTGCTCGAGTGTCTGGAGGGGGCCATATTGAACATCTCTGAACTTGTTTTTGAGTGAAAAAAAAACCTTTTTAAATACTCTTTGTAATGATGTATAACAGAAGGTTATATTATGTTTCTTTCATTAAATACACATTTTTAAAGTTGTGGTATTCTTTTTGAATCACCCTGTATGATACTCATACCTCATCTTCGCAGTAATAAAATCTTTCATTCATTTCACTACACATATTTTTCACTCAACGCTGATTTACACTATAGAGAACATAGAGTCTCGCTCTTCTCCTGTCCGTTGTTTGATGAAATAATTAAGACATTTAATTTCTTCCATTATGTCGTTACTAACTTCACTAAAAAGCACAGGACACCAATGTGGGTGCTCTTTCTTTTTTAAAACACATCCGACTCCAGATGACCTCTCTGGCTTCAGCAACTTCTCTCGATGTCGGTTCCAGTTTCATCTAAGTTACTAGACATAACAAATTAATAACACAACAAATTAATTTCCGTGGGTGAGGCTAATTCAAATCTACACAGGAGAGATTTCTATTTCGTACAAATTACAGATTTATAAACATAATTTACATAACTGCTAATATGTAGCAAAATTACACGAATCCCGTAGCAGTTCTTCTTTTTGGAACACAGTTGCATAAATTTAAATGCTCTAAAAGTGATCTATGTCAAAACATTGTTGTTTCTCATACAAAAAAAAAGAAAACTACAGTATCTTATTGTCAGAGACTGTTAAACTTCGCCCGCTTGGCAGCGTGTTACTGCTCGTAGTTATCACATTCCACAATGACGTCACTTGTGCTGCATCCGAGCAGACAGCAGCTGCAACAAAAATGGTTCAAATGGCTCTGACCACTAAGGGACTTAACATCTGTGGTCATCAGTCCCCTAGAACTTAGAACTACTTAAACCTAACTAACCTAAGGATATCACACACATCCATTCCCGAGGCAGGATTCGAACCTGCGACCGTAGCAGTCGCGCGGTCCGGACTGAGCGCCTAGAATCGCTCGGCCACCGCGGGCGGCGCAGCTGAAACATCTTACACATTTGTCAGTGCTAAGAATGTTACGCAACAGTTGTCAAACGTGTGATGCACGGTACACTGAAGAGCCAAAGAAACTGGTACAGTTGTCTAAAATCACGTAGGGTCTCCGCAAGTACGCAGAAGTACCGAAACACGACGTGACATGTACTCGACTATCGTCTGAAATAGTGCTGGAAGGAACTGACACCATGAATCCTGCAGGGCTGTCCATATATCCGTAAGAGTACGAGCGGGTAGGGAGACCTCTTCTGAACGGCACGTTGCAAGGCAGTGGAAGTGTTCAAGCTCAGAAGATTGTTCCTGGAGCCACTCTGTAGCAATTCTGGACGTGTGGGGTGTCGCATTGTCCTGCTGGAATTGCCCGAATCCGTCGGGATGCATAATGGTTTGAATGGATGCAGGTGATCAGACAGGATGCTTACGTACGTGCCACCTGTCGGAGTCGTATATAGAAGCATCACGGGTTCCATACACTCCAACTGCAACCGTCCCACACCTTTACTGAGCCTCCACCAGCTTGTGTATTCCCCTGCTGACATGCAGGGTCCATGGATTGTTGACGTTGTCTCCATACCCGTACACGCCCATCCGCTCAATACTAACGAGACTCGTCCGACCAGGCAACATGTTTCAACTCATCAACAGTCCAATGTCGGTGTTGAGGGTCCCAGGCGAGGCGTAAAGCTTTGTGTCGTGCAGTCATCTAGGGTACAAGAGTGGCTCTTCGACTCCGAAAGCCCATATCGGTGATGTTTCGTTACATCGTTCGCACGCTGGCGGTTGCTGAGGGACCAGCACTGAAATATGCAGCAATTTGCGGAAGGGTTGCACTTCTGTCACTTTGAACGATTCTCTTCCGTCGTCGTTCGTCCCGTTCTTGCAGGATCTTTATACGTCCGCAGCGATGTCGGAGATGTGATGTTTCACCGGATTCCTGATACTGACAGCACATTCGTGAAATGGTCATACGGGAAAATCTTCACTTCATCCCTACCCCGGAGATGCTGTGTCCCATCGCTCGTGCGCCGACTATAACGCCACGTTGAGACTCACATAAATCTCGATAGCCTGCCGTTTTAGCAGTAGTAACCTATCTAACAACAACGCCAGACACTTGTTGTCTTATATAGGTCTTGCCGACAGCAGCGCCTTATTCTTCTTGCTTACGTATCTCTGTATTTGAGTTCGCATGCCTATACCAGTTTCTCTGGCGCCTCAGTGCGTTTACCATTTTTTTTTTGTATCTTGTGGTAAATGTATCGCACAATTGACAGCTTCTGCGTAACGTTCTCAGTACTGACTGAAGAGACAGTTGTACGAGTACAATGGCTTCACAGCATATCATATATTTGCATTAACCGCTAAGATACTCCTGTAGATTCGAAAGTTAGTTACACTTAATGAATGTTCACATAATATATATAAACAGTTAAAAATCTCACATCTTCCTATATCATCTTTTCATGTGTGAACTGAGTACATTGTCACGGCTACTGTAGTTTGTTCCCGTGTGATTGCGTTATCAGAGGGAACGCAGAGAACTTCAGATCCCCCCGCGCAACGTTTAGCGTCACGTTTGTCTTATGACAGACGGCGTGATTACAGTGCGTATATCACTTACAAGGACGACAGTAATTGCGGCTGTTAGCGCTTCAAGCGGATCTGCCCGGCCTTGATATTATCCACGAGCATGAAACAGCGCTGCGCTACCGTGTATAAATTCGGGGAAGCTGCATTTACGTCAGTTTCGAGTTTAAATGTGCTACGCTTCCCAGCGATAAATTTCCTATTTGGAAAAGTAGAGGAATGCTATCTTTTCACACATAGAAATAATTTAACGCGTAACATTTCGGCCGTAAAAAAGTCACGAACAACAGTATTTTTATGTTCAATATCGCTGCGGAATCGATTGTACGAGTCAGAGAACATTATAGTTCTTGAAATTTTTTATACGGGTTTTAACGAAATAAACTGTGTCTTCACGTATCTACCAGCTAGAAACTTTCAGCACTTCCGTTACACATGAAGCCTGAGACAGTCCATACTGTCCTTCATTGCGTATTATCAGTGTCCCTTCATATTACAGTCTAAGAGGAAGACAAGTACGCAGGAAAGAGTCGTACATCTGTTCTGTAAAGTATTGTGTGCTTCGCATAAAATTCATGACAAGCTATACAGAGGCTTTTTATGTCAAGCGACCTTGACTTATCATAGGTCCCAGAATTTCAGCAACGATTGAGATTTTTGAAACTGGAAGAGCAAGTCCCGTTTGAAGGAGATGCAGAAACACTCATATGATTTGCAGTTTCACCTACATTACTATTTGCGCGTGTGATCGTTTCGAGTGTAGTGGTAAATTTAAAAAAATTCAGAAGTACAATAATTTTTACGCAACATGAAAGGTAACTGAAACCTAAGAGTAGAAAACTGAAAAACTTTGCTTAAGTAATATAATACGCAATGCATGTTACACAATTTGTGTCGTATTCTTTAAGTATTTCGGAAATTCTATACGCAGTGCGATAACCTTTAACTCATTGTGTTGTCGTCGTATTAACTTTACACAAATCAGAATCTCAGTTAGAGGCAAATGACAAGCTAAATATTTTTATGCAACCTTCGAACACCGATGCACTTCCCATCGCCAACTGCGACACTTAAATGTGTAGGGAAGCAAGCCAACCAGTGCTTACTCCTTTTCTTCACTTCTGAGAAATGTGTCTACCGCTGTTCTTCTTATTAGGATGTTTATAAATGCAGTTCACTAAAATTTTACGAATGAGTCCAATCAATACGCATCATCTGATTCACATGTCTTAATCACTAAGAATGTGTAAGAACCCGTGACGATTTTTTCAATATAAATACAGACAACTGCAACCAATCACTTTGGTGAAATACTTATTTACTTCATAAACAGGTTTTAGAATCTTTTCAGGTGGTGCACAAGAGGTTACAAGACTAATTCAAACCTTACTGCTGACTCTTGGCTCTGTTCCCGGGAGGTGGAACGTGCTTGAATCTGTCGCCTTGCGTTCTGTTAACAAGACGATTTGGATCGAAAAATGAATACCGTGCTTAATGCTACAGTATGGGCGTCTTGTTAAAAAATCCATGCATCAGCGTCCGTTTTGATTACAATAGGTAAGACATTACTCACTTTTCACATATACAGGGTGGCCCATGGATATTGACCGGACCAAATATCTCACGAAATAAGCATCAAACGAAAAAACTACAAAGAATGAAACTCGTCTAGCTTGAAGGGGGAAACCAGATGGCGCTATGGTTGGCCCGCTAGATGGTGCTGCCATAGGTCAAACGGATATCAACTGCGTTTTTTTTAATAGGAACTCCTATTTTTTATTATAGACTCGTATAGTACGTAAAGAAATATAAATGTTTTAGTTGGACCACTTTTTCGCTTTGTGATAGATAGCGCTGTAAAAGTCACAAACGTACAAGTATGTGGTATCACGTAACATTCCGCTAGTGCGGACGGTATTTGCTTGGTAATACATTACCCGTGTTAAAATGGACCGTTTACCAATTGCGGAAAAGGTCGTATCGATGTCTGGCTACTGTGATCAAAATGCCCAACGGACGTGTGCTATGTATGCTGCTCGGTACCCTGGACGACATCATGCAAGTGTCCGGACGTTCACCGGATAGTTACGTTATTTAAGGAAACAGGAAGTGTTCAGCCACATGTGAAACGTCAACCACGACCTGCAACAAATGATGATGCCCAAGCAGGTGTTTTAGCTGCTGTCGCAGATAATCCGCACATCAGTAGCAGACAAACTGCGCGAGAATCGGGAATCTCAAAAACGTCGGTGTTCATCAACATCGTCAACTTTGAACGTCGTGTACTTTTCTGCCACTGGGCACAAGAGAAATTACGGGACGATGACAAATTTTTTGCACGCGTTCTATTTAGCGACGAGGCTTCATTCACCAACAGCGGTAACGTAAACAGGCATAATATGCACTATTGGGCAACGGAAAAATCCACGATGGCTGCGACAAGTGGAACATCAGCGACCTTGGTGGGTTAATATATGATTCGGCATTATGGGAGGAAGGATAATTGACCCCCATTTTATGGATGGCAATCTAAATGGTGCAATGTATACTGATTTCCTACGTAAAGTTCTACCGATGTTACTACAAGATGTTTCACTGCATGACAGAATGGCGATATTCATCAAACATGGATGTCCGGCACATAACTCGTGTGCGGTTGAAGCGGTATTGAATAGCATATTTCGTGACAGGTGGATTGGTCGTCGAAGCACCATACCATGGCCCGCACGTTCACCGGATCTGAAGTCCTCGGATTTCTTTCTGTGGGGAAAGTTGAAGGATATTTGCCATTGTGATCCACCGACAACGCCTGACAACATGCGTCAGGGCATTGGCAATGCATGTACGAACATTACGGAAGGCGAAACTACTCACTGCTGAGAGGAATGTCGTTACACGTATAGCCAAATGCATTGAGGTTGACGGACACCATTTTGAGCATTTATTACCTTAATGTGGTATTTACAGGTAATCCCGCTGTAACAGAAATGATAAGTTCACAACGATACAAAGTACAGTCGCCAACCAACTTTACATATTCACATACTCCTTTACCTTTAACCCAAATGAATACAGACTCATTTACAGATATTTTTCGCTTATTACGTGTATGCAAAGACAATGCAGAAGACGACATGTAAGCTGATTTACCAAAGTCTTTGTTTGCAGTTCTGCCATATGGTAGGTACGATAGGCAATAATGTCTCTATCAACAAAACTTTCAAGTCCAGGTACGTTAGAAACTCCCATACCACCACGAACAATGGCTACAGTGAGCCAACCATTACCATAATGAAAGATATCATTAATGTCAATACTAAAACTAAGTCTACAACCACAGAAAACACAAGGTCCGTCGACAAGTGCAGTGGCAGCAACACTCTTAACTGGTATGCGATTATTCTTGTCTCCAGCTGCTGTGGCGAACTCGATGTTCTCGATGGTTTATAGGAGAATGCCTTATAGGAGAATTCGTCGCCGTTCTAAGCAGACAACCGAAATAAAATGTTCAAACGTACCACGTTCTGTATTTTAATTTAAAAAACCTACCTGTTACCAACTGTTCGTCTAAAATTTTGAGCCATATGTTTGTGACTATTACAGCGCCATCCATCACAAAGCGAAGAAAGTGGTCCAACTAAAACATTTATATTTTTTTACGTACTACACGAATACGTAATAAAAAGTAGGGGTTCCAATTAAAAAAAACGCTCTTGATATCCGTTTGACCTATGGCAGCGCCATTTAGTGGGCCAACCATAGCGTCATCTGGTTTCCCCCTTCAAGATAGACGAGTTTCGTCCTTCGTAGTTTTTGCGTTTGACGCTTATTTCGTGAGATATTTGGCCTGGTGACGATCAATGGACTACCATATAGTTACGAAACTTTGGCAGCATCCATCATGTGTTGCACAGCTGTTGCTTGTTACAAAACCGTTCATACGAAGATATAACCCACTTTGTTCAGAGACATTATTTGTTTCACTTAGGAAAAGAAGAGCCTCTTTGCTGAGAGCGTTAAGACGTTCTTCTACTCCTAAGCAACTACTACAGGTCGCCCCTTTGAGCACAACATGAGTAAAATAATTATTTGTTTTTGTTTGCCCATGCATCGACTGTACTACATGCAAGAAACACAGACAATGTCTATGGGCAAAGTAGGTTATATCTTCGTACGAAGATCTTTGTAACATGCAACAGTTGTGCAGCAGAAGCTGGAAGCTGACAAACTTTCGTAATTATCGGTAAGTTATGTACATACGTAGCATCTCGCTTTCATAAGTATTAAACTAAACTAACTCATTATAGATGTTTAAGAACCCCTGAAGTTAGGAAGTTTTTTTCGATATAAATACAAAACACTGCAATCAGTCACTTTTGAGCGGTCACTCCTGTGAAAAGTGAGTGATGTGTTGCCAAGTGTCAATCAAAATTGGAGCTGACAGATGGAGATTAACAACAAGACCGCTCAAACTGTCGCAGTAAGGACAAAACTCATTTTTTGATCCAAATTGTCATGTTAACAATACTCACGGCAATATATTAAAGCATATTCAACCTTCTTGTTACAGAGACGGAAGCCAGCGTTACTCTCTGAAATAGTTATGTAATCTTCTGTGCATCATCTGAAGATGAGAATGAAAAGGTTCGGAAACCGGTTTATCGAATAAATAACTATTTAAAAAAGTGTTAGGCAGAGGATTAGAGGTGTTTGGACTGGTGGCTGCTATTGGAAGTCGACTTCTACATACATTATATAGTATCTGGAATTCTTTTCTGTCGTTCTGAAGGATACATTCAGCAACATCACCCGTAAAACCCCACCTATGCTCTACGCAGTACACGAAGCGGTGACCTCCACTTCATACCAATGACATTACCGCATAACTATTAAGGCCGGCTCGTGTTGAAATACTTTTAACAGCGACATATAATCCTAATGATACAGGTGTGCTTCCAAGCGTACGTTGTCGTGTAATAATGAAAATGCTATTTGCAATTTACTTGCCGAAATTTTTCTCTGTATACTTAATTCCTCTCATAACCGATTTGGCTGTTTAGTTGTTTCATGGGTAGCAAAATTTTCTTCCTGCTGACTCCATTCATAGCATGCTTACGTCCCGTGGCATTATCGGTGATTCTGCTTGCTCGCATGCAGAGAAAGTTTCGCACCCTTCTGATAACAGCAGATTTCAGCAACGCGTCCCATAGTCCTTACTGCTGCTGTGGTTTCCGCTCTAGTCTCTGACTAATATGGAGGTTATTTTCCCGTGAAATAATCGTGCAGAAGATTTTCTTTGGAGAAGAGATTCTCACAAGAGAGCGTAGCTTGCGAAATTCGGAAAGAAAATAACTCGTCTCGGCTGCCGGAAGCAATCATTTTAGCTCAGTGGTCTTACGTAAACTATTACACAATGGTGGAAATGAGCTGTTTAAGTTCCTACGATGAGTTTAGTAAACGGATATCAGAGGAATCGTTTCCATTTACGCGCTAGTTTATCAAAATATTTTTGGTATCGTCAACAGAATTATGATTATTCGACCAAACGGAAACGTGAATTTCTTTTCCACGAAAACAAACTTGTACCGCTTCTAAAAAAAATGGCTCTAAGTACTATGGGACAACATCTGAGGGCATCAGTCCTTAGACTTATAACGACTTAAACCTAACTAATCTAAGGACATCACACACATCCATGCCCGAAGCAGGATTCGAACCTGCGACCGCAGCAGCCGCGTGGTTCCGGACTGAAGCGCCTAGAACCGCTCGGCCACCGTAGCCAACGCGCTGCTTCTAAACGTTCAAATATAACATAATCATATTTACCTCACATGAAGGTACTTCAACAATGCTTTCCATCATTCCAATAGGATCGCAACACTACATGCACGGAAATCAACTTCCGTGTCAGTACAGTTGAGGTAAGAATGGGAGGGTGACAGGAAGTGGTGTGCAACTGGAGTGTCCACTCATAGACATTAAATTCTCTGTAGTTTCCATAAATCGCTTAGTGTGAAAGTCTGGGAATCACGTTGTAAAGGATACAAATTATTTCCTTTCTCATCCGAGCTGAGTCTATTGTCTGTATGTTATGACTTCGTCATCTAGGATACGGTCGCGACGACATGCCGGAAAGTGGTTCAAAATGGTTCAAATGGCTCTGAGCACTATGGGACTCAACTGCTGTGGTCATTAGTCCCCTAGAACTTAGAACTACTTAAACCTAACTAACCTAAGGACATCACACACATCCATGCCCGAGGCAGGATTCGAACCTGCGATCGTAGCAGTCGCACGGTTCCGGACTGCGCGCCTAGAACCTCGAGACCACCGCAGCCGGCGCCGGAAGTGGTCGAAGTCCCTTTTGTACTGCTGTACGAAGGGTTCGAAGCTTCCACGAGACTGTTGCAACAGGCCTCGTCGGTGAACGCCGGAAATTCACATGTAAATGGTCTGTGATTTCATTTGTTCACGGACAGCCAGTTACTGATTTCGTATTCGCTCTGTTAGTCTCCAAGAATTTGTACCAATGGTGTAAAGACATCTGGTAAGAAGGTTCTTTGTTGTAAATTGTTCTGCGTCTCTGATCTAATCCCATTATGACGATTCACTCTTTGCTCATTTTCGCAATTATATTCAATTCCAGTTAGCTAAAGGAGATACAATATTCTGAGCTCATGCGTCACAAAGATCGTATTTCTGTTTCCTACACTTTTTGGACGTTATGTTATTGCACACACTGTATCAACACCGTTCTCTGCATAGTTTTTGTGTTCCTTTATTTTTCCTACAGACGTCACTGATTCCAGCCTTTATGTCATAGCAATATTTGTGCCAAAATTGCTATTGACAGTGAAGAAACTGCGAAAAGGTGAGAAATAAGGGAGGCGGAACCTGGATAAGTTTAAAAAGTCAGAGGTTGTTGACAGTTTCAGAGGAAGCATTAGGCAACGACTGTCTGAAACAGGAGGAAGAAATGCAGCGGAAGGTTGGGTTATCCATTCGTCTTCAACTGGACAGCCTACTGAGCTATTCCTTACCGAAATATCTGTAGCGCTGGAGAACTTCAAGCGTATCTCTTCACTCCTTAGTACTTCCGTAACCCATTTCTTTGATCTTTACTTCTTCCTGAGTAGTCTTTTAAACTTCAGCATACTCTTTATCAGTACTAAATTGTGATCTGAGTCTATATTTGCCGCTGAATACGCCACACGTTCCAATATCTGATTTCGAAATTTCTGCCTGACCATGACGTAATCTAACTGGCATCTTACCGTATCCCCCGGACTTTTCCAAGTAAACCTCCCCTTCTTGTGATTCTTGAACAGCGTATTTGCTGTTACTAGCTGAAATCTATTAGAAAACTCAATGAATATTTCTCCACACTCACCCTTTCCAAGCCCATATTCTCTTGTAACATTATCTTCTACTCCTTCCCCTACAACTGCATTCCAGCCTCCGTGACTATTAGATTCTTTTCTGTACTGAATTACCCGTTCAGTGTCCTCATATACTTTTTCTCTTCATCTTCGGTTTGCGACGTCGGCATGTATACCTGAAATATTACTGTCGGTGTTGGTCTGCTGTCGTTTCTGATGAAAACTACGCTATCACTGAACTGTTCACAGTAACTAATTTAACTAATTATCTACCCTAACTTTCTGTTCAGAATGCTCCAGAATACGGAACGACAAGGATACCTCGTAAGCGTCAAAGGGCTAGGTCCTAGTTAGATATCATCCATTCCTTCAAAAATGGTTCAAATGGCTCTGAGCACTATGGGACTTAACTTCGGAGGTCATCAGTCCCCTAGAACTTAGAACTACTTAAACCTAACCAACCTAAGGACATCACACACATCCATGCCCGAGGCAGGATTCGAACCTGCGACCGTAACGGTCGCACGGTTCCGGACTGCGCGCGCCTAGAACCGGGAGACCACCGCGGCCGGCGCCCTGAGAACATATCGTTAACAATAAGTAGATGAGTCCTCGGAGCAGTTACACAATAATTACTGAAACCCAATTTCTTTAAAGCCAAAAAAGCAATTGCTGTCAGTTAAAATAACTCGAGTGAATAATTCAATTTATCCTGACATTGAAACAATTGACAAGGAAGCACAATAAGTTACCAGGTTAAACTGGGTGACAATAGTAAAATAATCGCAATGTAAGTAATGTAAGAACCTTTTAAAAACATAAGCATAAAGCATTGTCCCTTAAAATCCAAGCTTGCTCTGATGGCAGTTATAGATTGCTCAGAAAAGTATAGGCACTCCACCCCCACCCCCTCACGGAATTAACTGAAATAATGTTAGCACCCCAAAATAATTTAACGATCACCAATTTAGGCAGGAATATGGCGAGGAACTCAGCTTAGATATCTCGGTGGCCAAGACACAGGAAGAGGGGCTGGAATCAAACCGACACACTGGCGACTATAATACGCACTTGAGCCATGCCACAGCGAATCAACATAAGCTGCACTTCGCTATCGCTCGCTCTCGGCGCCCGCCTCGCACAAGTATACCAAGGCCAGCACCGCCACAAGAGACAGGCAGCTACCATAAGTTCTGCCTCAAGAGTAAATATCCATACTTGACCCAAAAACAGTAATAATGGGAGGGAGCGACCCACAGGATCTAATGAAAAGCCCCTAATTATTCCTCTTTAACCTCTAGTAGTGTCGAATTACTAGAGCTTGAATAGGGAAATAGAGAACAATAAATGACCTGAAATGTTTCATATCAGCGCACACTCCGCTGCAGAGTGAAAATCTCATTCTGGAATCATCCCCCAGGCTGTGGCTAAGCCATGTCTCCACTATATCCTTTCTTTCAGGAGTGCTAGTTCTGCAAGGTTCGCAGAAGAGCTTCTGTAAAGTTTGGAAGGTAGGAGACGAGATACTGGCAGAAGTAAAGCTGTGAGTACCGGGCGTGAGTCGTGCTTTTGTAGCTCAGTTAGTAGAGCACTTGCCCGCGAAAGGCAAAGGTCCCGAGTTCGAGTCTCAGTCGGGCACACAGTTTTAATCTACCAGGAAGTTTCATATCAGCGCACACTCCGCTGCAGAGTGAAAATCTCATTCTGGAATAAATGACCTCATTAAACTTACATAAAGATGTGCCTGAATACTGAACTTGACTAAGAATATTTAAATGGAAAATTGGAACGACAGCGGAGTGGGCAGGAAGTACACACAATAGAGCTGATTTTAAATAATGCAAGTATAGTAACGCCATTGACACGTGAAGAAATGTACGTAGCTAGAGCGCACCAGAACATCCAAAACATAGTTCAATGACACACTTGATTAAAAACAGGTAATGACTATTGTAAAAACAGAATTCAAAATTTAAGCGTATCTAGAAGAACTGTTTAAACGAATAAGGTATTCAAACCAATACGCAAGAAGAGCAAGCCCTTCCACATCACACCTTGAAAGTTAGGCTGCGCTCTAAAACCTTTTACAAATATCAAGTACACATTAATGTGACAGCACCAAGATTACACAGGAAGTCGCTAACAGGGCAGTAAGCCAACACAGAGCAATGGAGACCGGAGCAACACACTATTGCGTAGGGGGAGGCAGGCCTACAGAACCAACAGGTTTACCCAGCAAAGTCATGCACCGTGCGAGGTGGCGCAGTGATCAGCACTCTGCACTCGCACTCGGGAGGACGAGGGTTCAAACCTGCGTCCGGCTGTCCTGATCTCCGTTTTCCGTGATATCCCTAAATCGCTTCAGGCAAATGCCGGGATCGTCCCCTTGAAAGGCCACGGCAGATTTCCTTCCCAGCCTTCCTTAATCCGAGCTTGTGCTCCATCTTTAATGACCTCGTTGTCGACGGGACGTTAAACGCTAATCTCCTACTAGTTTCCTCCTCAAAATTCATGCATCGTCGATACAAACAAGCCAGCAAGAACGGGACACGTAAGCAACGCGCGAGTAGCCCTCGAAAGGCACACAGGTGAGTAACCAACAAACTGTCCACAAACAGGAAATAGCGAGCCGCCAAGACGTAGGAAGCAACATGTGCTGAACGCTGGTCGCTCACCGCCACATTCCGCCTCCTGCCCGGAAGCCTGTCCAGTTCAGCTCATCTCTCTCCCTGCCGCTCGCCAACAGCCGAAGCGCCATCCCGCGGAGCACAAGCGCAGAAGGTCGCGCGCCAGCGGGTCTAAAGAGGCATCGAGTTGAGCCACTCAGCTCACTATTTATAACGAATCCTCTTCCCGTCACACAATTTACTGCTGTTGTTGTTGATATTACCTTATACTCAACTGACCAGAAATCCTTGTCTTCTTTCCATTTCACTTCACTGGCCCCTCGTATGTTTAGATTGAACCTATGCAGTTACCTTTTCAGATTTTCTACCTTCTCTACACCTTTAAACTTGTGACATTCCACGTCCCGACTCGTAGAACGTTATCTTACTGTTGGTTTCTCTTGGTCACCTCTCCTTGGCAGTCCAATCCCGCACATCCGAATGGGGGCTAGTCCTGAATCTTTTGCCAATGGACAGATTATCATGACACTTTTTCAATTACGGGCCACTTGTTCTATGGATAAACATCATGTGTCTTTAATGCAGTGGTTTTCATTGCCTTCTGCATCCTCATGACGTTGATCATTGCTGATTCTTCCGCCTTTAGGGGCAATTTCTCACCCTAAGGGCAAGAGAGTGCCCTGAAACTTCATCAGCTCCTCAGCCTTCCTTGACAAGGTCGTTGGCAGAATAAGGGTGACCAGAACTCTTCCGCCGCCATAGCTGATAGCTTTTACTTAAAATGTAAGTGATGACTGGGGTCGAATACGGGTCCGAGGACTTTTTAATCAATATTCAAAGACGCTGCCCCTAGACCACTTGAACCTACCGTATATCGTACTCAAATGCTGTTCTCAAACTTTCGGGTCGTCCACACATCAGGACGTTGTGTTTTGATGCGAGATAATTCAGTATTCCAAGTTTTGCTAACATTAAACTCTGGTCTATATTAATCAAACTGTCTGGCAACATAATTTCAATTGGCTCTTTATAAATATTGTTCCAAAACCCGGTGGTACTGTAACTACTCGGTCTTGCCAGATTTCATGCCGTGTCCGTCGTTTAATCAGTGTTCCGCTACTGCCGATTTTTCAGGTTGTTGCAGCCTCGTAACGGCGATGTTCCACTAACCTGCCCTGAACTTTGCCAATCGATCTGCCGATCTAAGTCTTCCCAAATGAAACAGAATAATTTATATGCCTGGTTTTCCAAGTGCCAAATCAACTTTGTCAGAGCCGAGAGTTGCCCAAATCTTGCAAGATGGGCTCTTCATGTTAAAACTCCTTAAAAATCTTCCAGTCTTAAAGGATTTTCAAGCAGCTTAACGAATAAAGGGCCCAGATTTAAGCCCTTCTTCAAATATCTCCGAGGATGGCCCAAACTCCATGGCTTCTCAGTGTATTCATTTAACCATGAATACAGCAGTCAAATGTGCAAGTTCCTCTGTTAAACTGTGCTCGTCGGAAATTGATTATGCTCTACTTACCAGAGTCCTAAAGACGCCTTTGTACGGTGGATGGCAACTCATAGGTATTGCACTGTTACTGGTCCCGGCGGAAGTTCGAGTTCTCCCTTGGGCATGGGTGTGTGTGTTTGTCCTTAGGATAATTTAGGTTAAGTAGTATGTGAGCTTAGGGACTGATGACCTTAGCAGTTAAGTCCCATAAAATTTCATACACATTTTTGCACTGTTACGGTGGATAGCAACTCACAGCATGTAGATACCGATTGCTGTGTGACGACTTTCGATGAACGCTATGTCCCACACTACCATCACGTTTTTTGTAAACCATGCCGTCCAAAAATGTAAGTCTCCCATCACTTTCGTGCTCCATGGTAAATAAAATAATGGAAAAAAATATCACAGCACCAAAAAATACTTAAAGTAGGGCAATGACATTTAGGGAATACATTTGTCTAGGTAACATATTTAAGTGGTTAACATCGCAAGATCACATGTAAATGTATGTGCGGGATAAGCAATCACAAAAGAGAAATTCTGGTAACTTAATAACCGGTGTAACCGCCAGAATGTTGAATGCAAACATGCAAAAGTGCATGAACTGTGTTGTACAAGTGACGGACGTCAGTTTGATGGATGGAGTTTCATGACTGTTGCACATGGTCGGTCAATATACGAACGTTAATACTGTTTGTGGATGACGGTGGAATTTTCGTCCGATGATGTCCCACATGTGCTCTACTGGAGACAGATATGGTGGTCGACCACGTCCAGCCAACACGTCGACACTCTGTACAGCATATCGGGTTTCAACGGCGGTGTGTGGGCGGGCGTCATTCTGTTGGGAAACATCCCTTGGAATACTATTCATGAATGGCAGCAAACCAAGTCGAATTACCACGTAAAATTTTGCAATCAGGATGCACGGGATAACCACGTGAGTGCTCCTGCTGCCGTATGAAATCACACCCCAGGCAATGACTCCAGGAGCAGTCCAGCGTCTGTTGCACGCCGACATCTTGGTTCAGGCCGTCAACTGGCCTCCTTCTAACCGATACACGGCCATCACTGGCACCGAGGCAGAACCAGCTTTCATCATATAACACAACAGAACTCCACCCTGCCCTCCGACGAGGTCTTGCTTGACAATACTGAAATCTCAAATGGTGGTGGTTTGCGGTGGGTGGAATGCACACTACAGGGCGTCTGGCTCAGAGCTGTCCTTTAAGTAACCGATCTGCAACAGTTCGTTGTGACACTGTGATGCCAACTGCTGCTCAGATTGCTGTGGCTGATGAAGTATGCTGTGCCAGAGCCATATGCCGAACACGATAATTTCCCTCACGGTAAGGCCACGTGACCGTCCGCACCTCGACCTCCTTGCGACAGTACATTCTCGTCACCATCGTTGCCAGCAATCATGTACAGTTGCTAAATTCGCCTCAAATATTTATTCAGTATCCTAGAGCGACCATCCAGTTTCTCATAGCCCTATTACACGACCTCGCTCAAACCCAGTGAGGTACTGATAACGGCGTATTTGTCGGTTTAAACACATTCTTGACTAACATCAACTCACCACGTCCAGTCTCAAAGGTAACTAACACTCACGACTGTGTATTTAAAGAAAACCTGATTTGCTTCCTCGTAGTGAAGCTAATAGCAACCCACCAGGGTAGCCGAGCGCGCTCACGCCCTGCTTCCTGGACTCGGGTAGGCGGGCCGGCCCAGGATCGAATCCACCTGGCGGATTAACGACGAGGTCCAGTGTGCCGGCCAGCCTGGATGTAGTTTTTAGGCGGTTTTCCACATCCCGCTAAGTGAATACCGGGCTGGTCCCCACGTTCCGCCTCAGTTACATGCGTCGCAGACATTTGAAACACGTCCGCACTATTTCACGATTTCCACTAGACGCAGACAGTTGGGGTACACTGATTCCGTCCTGGGGGGGTACGGGGTGGCGCCAGGAAGGGCATCCGGCCATCCCTTACACTAACACTGCCAAATCCGTTGTAACCACGCCGACCCTGCGATCTCTGCGGGACTATGACGTAAGCGAGAGAAAAGAAAAGAAAGTGAAGCTAATAGCACCGCTGTTATGCAGCCAGCACGTAATTTGAATAGTCGTCATCTTAAGATGTAGAAACACGTGTACCAACTTTCGTTTATGTCGCATAATTTTTTCTTGGCGTTGAGACTTTTTTCCGACAGTGTACAATGCTGGATTGAAGACAGTCGAAGTGCTCCAAAAGGCGGTTAAGGTCATCACGTCCATGAAACCCGACAAAAAGGCGTTGTAATGTATCTGCTCGTTGCAAATCTGAAGTCCTGAGTGCCGTACCATCGAATCCATTCACCAATAAATTGGCGACTATGAGAGATATAAAGAGCTACCCATAGCTACTCCGTCATTCCGTTAAAAAATGTTTTGATTAAATGAAAAATCCGTGTACGTCTGCATATAACGATAAAGTTTCAGCAATTCCTCCTCCATTTTTTCACTAGTGATACTCATGAACCATGCCAGAGGGACTAGTGAATAGAGACAGCACATCAAAATTCATAACAAAATGCAATGGATTCAGCCTCAAAGATTTCAGCCGTTGAATAAAATCCATCGAATTAGGGATAACGCGTTCACACTTGAAAACATAATGGGCTAAGAATAAAGGTTAAGCACTTCACAGGTAGCCCCTAACAAGGCAGTAAGCCAACACGGAGCAAGTAAGTAGGTACACCAAAATTACTAACTATAGAATGTAAGAGTACCCCTTCATCACGCATTTTTGGCAGACCCTACAACCTAGGCGGAACGGCAGCACCAGCATGAAGTTCATTTCACAAATCTTCCAACAACTTGGTCGTTTTCAAACGTGAAAGAGTCTTGCCATTAATCCTGTCCTTGAGATCTCTATTTAATCTTCTATAAACTGAGTCGTTGAGTAACGACTTCTTTTTAAGGCCATAGTCATCCAGTGTTGCAACAACCGTGTGATTCCCCTTGTCAGCTGGTAGAACAAGTAGTTCATCACCATTCCTAAGCTAGCCAACATTTGCTCTCTGTGCAGAAGAGATGTAATCCCTTGGTGACTTCAGGCTCGGCCACCATGGCATAACACGTGTTCATGGTCGACTGTTATGTGACGCAAAGTTCTAGGGAAACATTTGCAGAACTGTTTGTGCAAGAGTTTAAAACTGGAAGTGTTAGGCAAAACCTCCAGCAAACCTCTGCAATGCGAGACTTAGTGGCAAACTGTCGCGGAGCGGGCTCTGCAGCGAGTGAAGGAAAGTCTGGAACAAAGTCCGACTAGATCTCAATGTCGTTCACTGGTGAGAGTGGGAATCAAGAGATCGTAGCGTCGAAACATTATCAAAAACCTGCATCTGCATCCTTACAAGTTTACTGTTGTGCATGAATTAAAGCATCGAGAGAAACTATCGTGTTGAATTTTTCTGGTGATTTCTGAGTAAAGTGGAGTACGGACTTCGGGATCCTAAGTTTTCATTAGTTCAGATGAGGCCTGTTTCAGCCAGTCAGGGTGTGTGAAATCACAGAACATACCCAGTATGTCCATAAACTGTTTAATCAATATGAATCAATATGCAGACAACATCAAAAAATATGACAGACTGACAGAAAACAAGGCCACTGACACCGCTGCCAAGGCTGCAGTCCTCCTTCCTCAGCCCTCCAGTTTTTCCATTCCGAATGTATATTTTTAGCAAGACGGGAGAGCAGCATAGACCATCTTGGCAATCTCATCACGACTTCATGAGGTGAGAGATCGAACAGCAGTTGCAGTGCAATCTCCTTGCGACCTCGATCATCTGATCTATATCGTGTGATTTTTAGTCGTGGGGCCAACTGAAGGGTCAGGTGCACATAAGTAATTTTCACACGCTGGAAAACCTGCAGCAGACCACTGAAAACGCTATTGCTGCCATCCCTCAGGCCGAAGTGCTATGGGTGTCTCACAGTCTCATTATAAATCGAGCATACCGTTGCGTCGGCATCAACGTCAACGGTAGTTACTTTCTGCATGTTGTGTGATGTTCGTAACGAGGATCAATCCTGCATCTGTCTAATAGCAAATACTTTCCTGGGCACTTTTATTTCGCCCATCCTATACATGAAAATTTGTATATAAACTTCTGCGTTTGTTGGGTGATATTTTCTATTTCCTGGACAATTTGGCAAAAGGGACTCGTGGACCGCTATGGCTCTGCTTTTTTTTCCCTTTTTAGTCATCAAACTTCTGAATGGTCTGAAGCGGCCGGCCACGAGTTCCTGTCCTGTGCCCAACCTCTTCATTTCGGAGTAACACTTACAACCTACATGCTTAGTTACATGCTGGATTTATCCCAGTCTCCGTCTTCCTGTACACCTTTTACCCTTTTCAGCTACCTCAGAAGTCGATATATAAGAGGTACGGGATCCAATATTAGAATCAGAATTTAAAGGAGCTTCGGAACACTTAGGATCGAATAAGACAGAAGGAGAGATAACATTCCAACAGAATTTCTAACATCAGTGGGGGAAGCGTCGTTAGTGTGTAGAATGTATGAGTCTGTCGATATACCATCTTACTTACTTACAGATATCCTACCATCCTCTCCCTTCTTCTTGTCAGTGTCTTCCATATAGTTTTTCCTAGCCGATTCTCCGGAGAACCTCTTTATTTATTACCTTACCTGTCCACCTAAGTTTCAACATTATTCTGTAGCCCACATCTCATATGGTTTCTGTTCCGGTTTTCTCACAGTCCATATCTCACTGCCATACAACACTGTGCTCCAAACGTATATTCTTAGAAATTTCTTCCACAAATTAAGACCTGCGTTTGATACTAGTAGATTTCTCTTGGCCAGAGATGTACTTTTAACCAGTCTCAGTCGGCTTTTTAATGTCATCCTTGATCCGTCCGTCATGGGATATTTCGCTGCCTAGGTACCAAAATTTCTTAATTTCATCTACTTTGTGATCACAAATAATGATCTTCATTATCTCATTATTCTTATTTCTGGTATTTTTCATCACTTCCGCATTTCTTAGACTTACTCACAATCCACATTCTAGACTCATTACACTGTTCACTCCATTCAGCAGATGCTGTATCCTGTAATTCTTCTTCATTTTCACTGAGGATAGCAACGTCATCAGAGAATCTTCTCATTGATATCCGTTGACTCTGAATTTTAATCCCACTGTTGAATCTTTGTGTTATTTTCGCCAGTCCTTCTTCGATATATAGATTCAACAGGAGGGGCGAAAGACTATATCGCTGTCTTGTATGTTGTATGTTAACTGGGGACCTAGAAACGACGGAGAGGCTCCGTGCCCGCCGCAGCCTCAGTGGTCCACAACCCCACTACGACCATCGCAGTCCACTTCACCCCTCCGCCGCCCCACACCGAACCCAGCGTTATTGTGCGATTCGGCCCCCGGTGGACCCCCCAGGGAACGTCTCACGCCAGAGTGTAACCCCTATCAATGACGTTAGAACTGCCTCTCTCGTGCCTTGCTTTCCTTTTCTATTCTTCTGAATATTATTCCTGTCAGCAACTTGGATGGATCAGCTGTTAAGCTGACTGTGCTATAATTCTCGCACTTTTCTGCTCTTGCAATCTTCATAATTATGTGGATGACGTTTTTCCGTAATTAAGATGGTGTATCGACAGACTCATACATTCTACACACCAACGACGCTTCCCCCACTGATGTTAGAAATTCTGCTCTTGCAATCTTCATAATTATGTGGATGACGTTTTTTCCGTAATTAAGATGGTGTATCGACAGACTCATACATTCTACACACCAACGACGCTTCCACAACTAATGTTAGAAATTCTGTTGGAATGTTATCTTTCCTTCTGTCTTATTCGGTCCTAAGTGTTCCGAAGTTCCTTTAAATTCTGATTCTAATATTGGATCCCGTACCTCTTATATATCGACTACTGATTCTTTGCCTATCTCATCAGACAAGTCTTCTCCCCCTCATAGAGGCCTTCAAAGTACTCTTTCCACCTACGAGCACTCTGCTCTTCAATTAACAGTGGAATTCCCGTTGCACCCATGCTTGTCATTTCACCAACGGCTGATTTGACATATCTGTACGCTGAGTCAGTCCTTCCGACAATCATTTCTTTTTGGATTTCTTCAGGTTCTTCATGCAGCCATTTGGCCTCAGCTTCCCTGCACCTCCTATTTGTTTCATTCCTAACTCACTTGTATTTCTGTATTCCTGAATTTTCCAGAACAAATTTGTGCTTCCTTCTTTCGTCGATCAACTGAAAATTTCTTCTGTTACCCATGTTTACTTTGCAGTAACGTTCTTTGTACCTGTGTTTTCATTCCAGTTTCTGTGAGTGTCCTTCTTAGGATTATCCATTCCCCCTCAGTTGAACTGTCTACTGAGCTATTCCTTAGCGCAATATGTACAGCGTTAAAGAACTTTAAGGGTATCTCTTCGTTCCTTAGTACTTCTGTGCCCCACTTCTTTGCGCATCGCCTCTTATTGACTAGTCTTTTAAACTTCAGCCTACTCGTCATCACTACCGGTTTGCGACATCGGCATGTATATTTCGGTGTTGGTTTGCTGTCGGTTCTGATAAGAACTACCACATCCCTGAAATGTTAGTAATAACTAATTCTTCGCTATACATAACTATTCATAACGAATCGTATCTCATTATACAATTTTCTGTTGCTGTTGATATTACGCTATTCTCATCTAACCAGATATCGTTGCTTTCTTTACATTTCACTTCACTGATCCCCGCTATGTCTAGATTAAGCCTTAGCATTTCCCTTTTCAGATTTTCTATCTTCACTACCACGTTCAAGCTTCTGACATTCCACTCCCCGACTCGTAGAACGTTATCATTTAGTTTTTATTCAGTCTTTCTCTGACGATCATCTCCCTTTTGGTAGTACCTCTCAGATATCCGAATGGGGGATTATTCCGGAACTTTTGCTAATGGAGAGATCATCATGACACGTTTTCAATTACAGGCCAAGTATCCTGTGGATGCACGTTAAGTGTCATTAAAGCAGTGGTTCCCAATGCTTTCTGCGCCCTTATGCCGTTGATCATTACTGATCCTTCCGCCTTTTAGGGACAGTTTCCCACCCCATGGGCAAGAGAGTTCCCTGAACCTCTACCCGCTTCTACGCCCTCACTAACAAGGCCTTTTGGCAGAACGAGGATGACTTCTTATGCTGGAAGTATTTAGGGAGTTTCTTTCTTTCTTTCTTTCTCGGGCCTTTGTTCCGCTCCAACGCGGGATTGGCTTTGGTGTGACGGATTGGGCAGTGTTAACTGTAGAGGGTGGCCGGATACCCTTCCTGGCACCACCCCGAACCCCCTGCGATGGAATTAGTGTACCCCAGCTGTCTGAGTCTAGTGTAAGTCATGAAATAGTGCGAACGTATTCACATGTCTGTGAGTCGTGTAACTGAGGCGGAACTTCAGGACCAGCCCGGTATTCACCTAGCGGGATATGGAAAACCACCTAAAAACCACATCCAGGCTGGTCAGCATACCGGCCCTCGTCGTTAATCCGCCTACCCGAGTCCAGAAAGCAGCGCATGGGCGCTCTTGGCTACCCTGGCGGATCTGGAAGTCATTAGGGAGTAGTGATGCAATTATTATTGATTCAATTTGTTACCTCAGTGATATTTGTTTTCGTGAAAATATCTTCAGAACAGACAAATATCCTGTGATTCATTATCACCAAAACGTACGCAACAAAACACAGAGCAATTCAACATCCCTCAGACGAATCACTTAGTTTGTGATGTGTTTGCCCTCACTGATGAAACAGCTCACCGTAGCGCTCTTCCGTTGCATAGTGTGAGCTTATATAGGGAGTGCTTACTGGCTAAATCTTCGCAACTAAACCTGCATATCATTTTCAACGTATAACTAAAACTGCCGGAATAATAAACCCGAGATACAACCGAGAAATACTGAATGCAGACTCTAGGACGAAGAATAAAGCGACAACAGCAACTACCGTGAGTGAATGTAACAAGTTTGTTTCCTGACAAGATGCACAGCGCATATAATAGACATCTGCAGTGTTGTGCAGATATTTGCAGTAGAAATGCAGATACAAATGGGGGTAAGAAATCAATCGCATAGATTGACGTTGCAAAGCGATATGAGGTGGGAAGAGCATATGGAAACTGTGGTAGGGAAGACAAATGGTTGACTTCGGTTTATTGCGAGAATTATAAGGAAGGCTGGTTCACCTGTAAGCGAGACCGCATATAGGACGCTGGTGCGACCTGTTCTTGAGTACTGTTCGAGTGTTTGGGATCCGTACCAGGTAGGATTGGAGGAAGACACCCAAGCAATTCAGAGCAAGGCTGCAAGATTTGTTACAGGTTGGAGCAAAACTTAAGTGTAACGAAAATGTTTCAGGAACTATAATGGGAGTCCCTGGAGGGAAGAAGGCGTTCCTTTCGGGTAAGACAATTAAGAAAATTTACCGAACCGGCATTTGAAGGTGACTGTCGAACGGTTATGCTCCTGCCAACATACACCCCTCTAAGGACCAATAAGACAAGATACGAGAAATTAGGACTCACACGGAGGCGTACAGACAATAATTTTTCCCTCGCTCTATTTGCGGGTTGAACAGAAGGCGAAATGACAAGAGGTGGTACACTTTATACTGCGCCATGTTCGGTGGCTTGCACAGTATGTATGTCGACGTAGATATAGATCATAAAGGATGACGACAAGAGCCGAAATTTTATTGCTCAAAGTAAGTTTCCAAGAGCTGTTTCGATGAGTTCGGTTCAGTTCGAAAACGTGAAAATAACAGAAAATATAACCAATAAGTAAAAATATACAAAAGTACAAATCAAAATCTCATAGCCGTAATCTTAGAATGTGCAACAAAAAAAAGATACAGAATAAATCCCGAGCTAGGTGACGTTCCGTGGCTTACCTAAGCCGGTTAAGATTAATGCCTTTATGGTTTCCTTGAAGGGACGCGACCAGCTGCCTCCATTATCCTTCCTTAGGTCGAGCTTGTGTTCTGTCAATAATGGTCTCGTCATCGTACAGACATAAGAGCCAAATCTGCTCTGTTTCCTGTTAGAAAGCAGAGCGAAGGACAGGGGAAACGGATGTTTTGTTTTGTAACGGAGCGTGCTGTTCGTATCGGCACCTGCGGCGTGCGTGATCGGAATTTCGAGGTTCCTTACTTTGTGGCTGGAGATGGGACAAACCTTTCAGGTGGGAGAACTAAGGCGAGACGTTGGCACAGGACGGAAGGCCGCGTCCGCCAGCCGTGTGAGGCCCTGTGACGTGTTCTGGTTACTCGGAAACCCCGCTGGCTCACGGCTGGACCGGCCTTGCGAATGCAACAGCTGTTGGGCCATAAACAGGCCACCTACCACAGCAGCGCTGCTTGTGGGTACTCGTTCTTGGTAACAGAAACGCCAAAGAACTGAATACTACAATAAAGACGATTTTGAACAGTCTAAATTAGTGTTCATCTGTTCTTTAGCAGTCACACACAAACAAAAATGGAAACTGTTACATTATGAAGAACGAGTCCAATATTTTATGAACTTTATGGAGATGTTCGCCACCAAAGAACATTAAATTAAACTTTCATTCCATTCGGAAATGATCTCCATTATCGACATCGGTATGAGTTCTGGCATCTGTTCGTTCTTTCTTGGGAGCAAAGATCCTCAGAATGTGATTTTGATTAACTTCTTACCATAACTCAAACGCTTGCAGCTCATGAAGACTGATTGGCTGGAGACTAACTTGAAACTAACGTCTCCCCAAAGAGTCCTAGACATGCTGTATGGGTGAAAAGTCAGAGAATCTCGTAGGCCTTACAACCTTCAAAGCCGTGTTGTGAAGTACAATTTGTGGCCTTGCATTATCCGGCCCGGCTAGAATATGACGATTGATACGTTGGTCATGTAAGGTTTCACCACTCTTATAAATTACTGCCGAGCATTTAGGCTTCGTTAAATAATTCCTAAATTGTTCCTATCGTGAACAGGTCCCTAACCCGTGATGGCAGGAATTGGAGAAGTATGAGTTTTCAAAATTGCTTCCTGTAACCTTTTAACAGATCGACTGTCACAAACGAAAGCGAATCATCAGCAAACACCTCAGAATTCCTCTCGGTGTCCCAGTTGACTCTTGCTCTTCAACTAAGCAAGCTCTACTGTGGCGTCAGCGGTAGACGAGTACTGCTCGAGCGTTTGGGATCCCTATCAGGTCGGAATGAGGGAGGACATAGAAGCAATTCAGAGGCGGGCTGCTAGATTTGTTACTGGTAGGTTTGATCATCACGCGAGTGTTACGGAAATGCTTCAAGAAATCGGGTGGGAGTCTCTTTTCGTGAATCGCTACTGAGGAAATTTAGAGAACGAGCATTTGAGGCTGACTGCAGCACAATTTTATTGCCGCCGACTTACATTTCGCAGAAAGATCACAAAGATAAGATAAGAGAGATTAGGGCTCGTACGGGGGCGTATAGGCAGTCATTTTTCCCTCGTTCTGTTTGGGAGTGGAACAGGGAGAGGGGATGCTAGTTGTGGTACGGGTAACCTCCGCCGCGCATCGTATGGTGGATTGCGGAGTATAGATGTAGATGTAGATGTAGACGACGTGGCAAGTCAAGATCTCAGTCTAACTTCCAATAATCTGTTCCCGACGGTTTGTAGTAAACCTCTGCTTTTAACCTCTGACGGAATTTTAACTGTTGCCACGCGTTTGTTCGTCGAGACTAGTGGCCATGCAGTCCATTTTCTATAATTGTACTCATTCTCATTAAAATAAGTTCACCGGACAAATTAATCACCCCTAGAGAAATCGTTTAAAGTATCACTTAATACCGTGTAAAATCCATCACTGGTTTTGATAACCGCCTGGACTTGGTAAGGAAGTGTATCCAGAAGGTTGTTCACGCACATCGCATCCAGGTTAAGCCACTCGCTGAGGACTTGATCGCTCAATTCCACCAAATTGAGAGAACGCTGATGTTGGCGTTTTACCCTCTGTTCCAAAATGTCTCACAAATTCGCAGGCAAATCTAGATGTAATAGGGTGGGGGAGTATTCAGAAAGCCAGACACACGTTCTTCCGGCCCGATGAACTTCGTTGTTGTCGTCTTTATGTGTCTGTGTGAGCAATGGCCTCTTACGAGGTAAACGACTCCAAATGTTTACTGCACGCAGCTTCTATTGTAATTTTTCTCGCTAACAGGTTTGTGACTGCCCTTTATTCACTGCCTGTAGCAATTACTGTCGGATTTGGAAGCAATTTTGTTTCACCAGCTATGAAACGCGTCTCCGGTCCCCCTCAGTAAGGATCATTTTTCGACCACAGTTCTAGTGCCATGTTTCGTGGCCAACTGTTGCACCACATCTTTCAGACACATTGAAAAGTCCACCGCGAAACACTAACAAACACAGCAAGGTCACACAGCGTATGGCCATGGGTACGACAAAAAGCGATGTCCCGTTTTTGCCATCTGTCTCGTCCCACGTTTATGTGCAATTCCACTTGAAACATAAATGTCCCACTGATCACTACTGGCTTACGCTCACGTAGAGGCAGTGCACGTGCGCTTGAGCACGTGATTCGAACGGTGCGCTATCTGTAAAGGGTGAACGACTCACCTGTGCGTGCACACGGGAGTGACTAATGTTTGGTGCGATGAGCTTATTCCTGGCTATTATGCCATGGTGGGATGAGTTTCTTGCCGAGACCCAACGTTTCGTCCCCATCTGCGGAGGACATCTTCATATAAGCGGTGTAACTCTTTCGAAGCTTCGCTATCTCAACAGCGGTATAGCCGTTTTTCTTCTAATACTGCGGAACTGTTAAAATATTGTCTCACAATCAAGTAACCCGATGGTTTTCGGTACCCGTTCCGGTTGGCATGGAGGGGTCATTCCGTTAAAGATATCAAATGACGTTACAATAGGTTCTAATGGTATACAACAAGCTGGTATCAATGATGTGGACGATAGTAGGTTATTTATGCTACTTATCTTGTACAGAGATGTGAGCTGTGCTTCCTTTCAACTAATGGACACAGTTTTTGGTTCAGAGATACACAGTATATTATGACTACTTAGTATTATACATATTAGTTATGTGTACGCTTACGAAGACGGTTTAATATTTTGGCTTTTGAAATGGGATTGGTTAGCTTTTTGTCTCCATGGCTTATGCGATCGACGATGTATCACGCTAAGTGATGTGCGTTCACTGCTTAACTGGCTGATTGTTAACAACGAGATTTTTATTTGCTGTAAGTTATAATATGTTAATGATAGCCTAAGGTTGCAGGCCCTATTTTTACTACCATCAACTGACAAACTATATCTATGCCTCTTACAGTACTCAAACTTGGAACAGAAAAATAATGATGAGAAAGTGTAATTCACTATCTAATAATGATAATAATCCACACCTATATTATAAATGCGAGAGTAACTTTGTCTGTTACGCTTTCACGACTAACAGCTGAATCGATTTTGATAGAATTTGGTACGGGGATAGCTTGAACGCTGAGGAGGAGCACAGGCTACTTTCTAAAGCATATAGTACAACATATTTTATGATTTGAAGAATACAGCGCGAAAAACGGAACAATAGTTATTCTTCAAAAAAGCTATTTGCTCTTTGACTTTAGATATTTTAGCCGCTGAGCGTTATGCGTCACTTAAAACTTCTTTGTTGGAATGGAACTTGCGCGAACAACACGAGGTCATGCGGTTAGCATTGCTGTTTCACGATTATGGTTTCCATAATTCAAGTCCCACAGCTGTCAGCTTTTCTGGTAGCGTCTGAATGCGTGTGTTGTCATCATCATCATTGACGAGGAAGTTACCGGAGTGGCGTCAAATAAAAAGATTTGCTCCAAGTTTCCGAATATCCCAACCAGCGTCTCCCGCCATACGTGCATTGCATTTCATTTTACTGATACGCGAGCGCGGACGTAGATACGAGCTAGAACACAATGCTAATACAATCCTCAGCACGTTTAATCCATGCCAATCCGTACTTCCACACTGATACTATAAATGCAAAAGTAGCTCTCTCTGTTACGTATTCACGATTGAACCGCTGAACCGATATCCATGAAATTTGGCATGAGATAGCTTGGACCCTGATGAAAAAGATAGGCTACTTTACGACGTGTATAGTACAAGATATTTATTGATTTGAAGAATTTTACGCAAATTAAGGATAAATATTTACTCTATGAAAACGTTACTCTTTCACTTTTGAAGTTTATCCTATTTGCGGAAACGTTTTTATTGGTTGATATGTTCAACGTAGTATGACAGAACGTAATCAATACAATGCTTACTTTCTCAATGAATTTGATCCATACTTCCATACTGATATCAGTAGTATTAATTGCGAAAGTGACTCACTCTGTTACGTTTTCACGACTCTACCGTTGAACTAATTCCGATGGTATTTGGTATTGAGTTAGCTTGAACCCGACAATAGGGCAGTTTATAAAGTTGTATCTTTCTGAGTATTATTAACATTTTTAAATATGGTGTACCTGTGTGGCATGGATAGGACACTGGCGCCGTAATCGGCGACTCTTAGAATCCGTAGGTTATTCCGTGACAGTGCAAATCCAGTGTTAGTGTGCGCGTGGTTTGTGATGTTGAATTCCTACACTAACTGGCGTAGCCGGAGAGTTCGGTGGAGATACAACAATAAAATCGGGCGGTAAGTCCGAGAATCATATTTAAAACTGTTACTATAAGGGTCGCAAACGTAAGTCTGATTCAGGGCATAGCTGCGAAAATTACTCGAACCCAACAAACATCATAGCAATCTCATATCCGCCGGAACTTGGATACAAACGTCAGGTAGCCTTAAGCGTTAGAGAGACATTACAGTAGTCACAAGCCCGTCACTTTTTAGACGCTGAGCATCACGTATCTCTTACAGCTTCTAAGGCATCTGAAGACTTATTTAAAGGCTGTACGACAAACGGAGAGTCGTACCTTTACCTGTAGAACGTGGGAAGCTTTTGGTGAGTTGCATTTGATTATCATCTATTAACTGACTAAGTTAATGATAAATTGGTCATCATAGGAAGATGAATCAAAAATGTAGGCACCATAACGCATCAAAATCGAAAGGATAAACGGTTGATATCTGTTGCTCTGGTTACAAAAATTTCGCATTGAGTACTGGATGAGGCAGACACCCCTCAGAACTCTACTTCTAAACGAATCTCATGAATCAAGGCATTTTTTAAATATAGTTAGATTGTGTCCCAAGACCACTATATACACTCCTGGAAATGGAAAAAAGAACACATTGACACCGGTGTGTCAGACCCACCATACTTGCTCCGGACACTGCGAGAGGGCTGTACAAGCAATGATCACACGCACGGCACAGCGGACACACCAGGAACCGCGGTGTTGGCCGTCGAATGGCGCTAGCTGCGCAGCATTTGTGCACCGCCGCCGTCGGTGTCAGCCAGTTTGCCGTGGCATACGGAGCTCCGTAGCATGCCGCGACAGCGTGGACGTGAACCGTATGTGCAGTTGACGGACTTTGAGCGAGAGCGTATAGTGGGCATGCGGGAGGCCGGGTGGACGTAACGCCGAATTGCTCAACACGTGGGGCGTGAGGTCTCCACAGTACATCGATGTCGCCAGTGGTCGGCGGAAGGTGCACGTGCCCGTCGATCTGGGACCGGACCGCAGCGACGCACGGATGCACGCCAAGACCGTAGGATGCTACGCAGTGCCGTAGGGGACCGCACCGCCACTTCCCAGCAAATTAGGGACACTGTTGCTCCTGGGGTATCGGCGAGGACCATTCGCAACCGTATCCATGCAGCTGGGCTACGGTCCCGCACACCGTTAGGCCGTCTTCCGCTCACGCCCCAACATCGTGCAGCCCGCCTCCAGTGGTGTCGCGACAGGCTTGAATGGAGGGACGAATGGAGACGTGTCGTCTTCAGCGATGAGAGTCGCTTCTGCCTTGGTGCCAATGATGGTCGTATGCGTGTTTGGCGCCGTGCAGGTCAGCGTCACAATCAGGACTGCATACGACCGAGGCACACAGGGCCAACACCCGGAATCATGATGTGGGGAGCGATCTCCTACACTGGCCATACACCTTTGGTGATCGTCGAGAGGACACTGAATAGTGCACGGTACATCCAAACCGTCATCGAACCCATCGTTCTACCATTCCTAGACCGGCAAGGGAACTTGCTGTTCCAACAGGACAATGCACGTCCGCATGTATCCCGTGAAACCCAACGTGCTCTAGAAGGTGTAAGTCAACTACCCTGTCCAGCAAGATCTCCGGATCTGTCCCCCATTGAGCATGTTTGGGACTGGATGAAGCATCGTCTCACGCGGTCTGCACGTCCAGCACGAACGCTGGTCCAACTGAGGCGCCAGGTGGAAATGGCATGGCAAGCCGTTCCACAGGACTACATCCAGCATCTCTACGATCGTCTCCATGGGAGAATAGCAGCCTGCATTGCTGCGAAAGGTGGATATACACTGTACTAGTGCCGACATTGTGCATGCTCTGTTGCCTGTGTCTATGTGCCTGTGGTTCTGTCAGTGTGATCATGTGATGTATCTGACCCCAGGAATGTGTCAATAAAGTTTCCCCTTCCTGGGACAATGAATTCACGGTGTTCTTATTTCAATTTCCAGGAGTGTACATAGATGTTTATTCACCATAACTCATCATAACAAAACTACTCATATGCGAGTAAAGTAGCGGGTAACGATATAATAATAATACGTTTTTCAGATCTTCCTCCAATATGAGTATGTTTATTGTTTCCTCAGACACTAAGACATTTGTTTAATGCAGCCAGTACATTCATTCTTATAAGTGCCAAGTTAATGGTGCAAAATGGCTGTCTCGAACTCTCTCTTAGTTACATGTGATCTCTTCAATAACGACAAAACCGGAGTGCCCAATAAAAATTAATCACTTCCAGAAGAAGCCATGGAATAACTGAAGGGCGACAGTGATAACAATCAGGGTGCATAGTGCCCCTGATTGATACCGCTTGCACTGTAGCTTCTCTGACTAGCACTCAGCGGCTGATTGCTTTCGCTAGTGGCTATAACCCCCCCCCCCCCTCCCCACTTGGACCAGACATCTTTAATTATTAATCATTAGATATGGCTGCTACCTTTCAACTTCCACAACCGCTTTCACTCAAGGTCGTCATCTTTATTTAATTTTTCTTATAATTTGAAACATTTTTCCTGTTATTACTTTCTGTTTTGGAAGTATGGGTTTAAGATTTATAGGTTTGTGTGTTACATTTCACGTACATACATGTAACAAATATCGACCTGGATTTGAAAAACAGGTTGCATATATATATTTCATGCCTATTGTAAGATTCAGTCTTTTCTTACAACGTTGGATATTTTAAAACTGACTTACTTCATTTACATTTCTGATTTCTTTTCTTTTCACATGTTTTTTGAATACAATACGAATTATTTTTATCGTGTATTGGATGTACAGAAATATTTCGTCATAAGTGGTTACAGATTATTTCAGTAATTTCATTTTTATACTACGATTACTTCTGTTATCAACGTTGGACATTATTGCACCATTGTTTGGTTACTTTCATTTTGTGCTCCATCATTTGGTAAATTCTTGAGGAAAACCGGGGAACAACTCCATTAGGATCCTTCAACCTTGATCTACTGCCTTTACACATTTCAACGTAGTTGTACAGCTAAGAACCGAACATTTGATTAGCACATTTTTTACATTGGTATTACAGCATAACATTGTTTGATTCTCTTAGAGATATGAATTTTACATACAGGATGAGTGAAGGAGTGCTTGCATTATTAAATTTGGCGAGAAAAAATATTATTCTTCAATTTAGATGAGAGGAGGGTGGAAGCAACTTTTGATAGTCTTAACAAGGGACAAAAGTTTGTTGTAGTGCTTTTTTAATAACTTTTAAAATTCGCTGAAGTTAACAGAATCATGAGATCGTTCTAGGACTGACGTCAGTGGGATGTTGATGTGTTGTTAGTGTGTCGATAGAGACTTTGTCGGTGACTAACCATTGCTGTGATCCCTGGTAGAATATCCATCTAGTGAACTGTTGTTGCTAGTTCATAATTGTTCTTTATGCTGAAATTCCCTTCAAAAATACAAAATTGTCCCAGAATTTCATTACGTTCTTTGTTTAAGAGATGTAAAGAGCAGTTAATATCGTTTAAAATGGGGCATATGGATAAGCCGGGTTTATATGACGTAATTTGAGCTGTAAGCTTTGGCAACTGTCAATTCATAATTTTTAGTGGTGCTTTATCTTTAAGCGAAAATAGCAAATCATTTTCATCAATTAATTTTCTAATGCTGGCCTGAAATTTTGCAAATGGGTTTTTTGTTATCTCAACTGTATCTTTTTCATTAAAACATCCTATTGAATCTTTTTCTTCTTCTTCAACAACAACAATCAAAATGTTACCCTTACACGCATACGTAATTATGGATTGATGTAACGTGAGTTTATATTTAATTGCATTAACCAGCGACATTATTTCTGTTTTTATTTTTTATTTTATGTTTCTCTTCGTCTATTATTCCTTTGGTCCTTATTGCAATCTTGCATGTCTCCGCTTATTTAAGTTAGCTCTTTTGATAGCTACCTTAGCATCACAAATGATACGTTTCACACTATCATCATTTAATGTAGGAGTAACATCATATTTTAATCCTTCGTTAAGGAGGGCGGTTTGTGCTGTGGAAAAGTGGATATCCGTTAGGTTGACAACCTGTGGATAAAAGTCATGTTCTGATGGATGCCATGGGGAATTCATTGGCTTGTACTATGGCACAGATCTTCGTTAATTATACTGGAACAATTTTCTTAGGGAAAACCCACAGATGTGAAGTTATTTGTTATAAACGCTATATGATGGCTCTGAATAAGAAATTAATAGTTCCACGAATTCTTTGAATCATTTGCATTCAGGATTAAAGTTCACAATTGAGCACGAAAAAGAAGGTAACGTCAATTAGGTTAAACTTAACTATTTCTATTAACAATGGTAAACATATATTTGCTATTTTTAGGGAAAAACTACGTCTGATGTCATCATTAATGCCAGTTCATCACATCCGGCAAAAAATAAAAGAGATTTCTCTCATCAATACTGACAGGATAACTAGCCTGCCTTCATCTGGAAAATAAGTGCAAAAAGAACTATTGACTCCAAAACAAATTGCTTTCAACAGTGACTACGATTCATGCATTGTTGACAGTATGTTTCAAAACATTCAGTTAAAATAGGCACAATAACCCAAGAAATAAATTTTTACAAAAATGTCGTTTATGGGAGCGATATCTAAGAGAATAAACAAACTATTTAGAAACTCATGTATAACTCTCGCATGTTCGACTACAAATATGCTTTTAAACTCAATCATGGGATTGCCAATTCTAATAATTGCCATTGTAGATCAGGAGTTTATAAATTAACATGCAGTGATTATGACAAAATATATCTTGTTCAAACTGGGTGTAGTTTTATATGGTTCAAAGAACATATCTCCAGTACAGTACTTAACAAATCAGCCTTTGGACAACATCTGAATTGTGATAACCATTCAGAAGGAGGTATCATGAATAACCTCAAAACTCTGCACAATATTCCAAAAGGTTTACTCCTGAACACTATGGAAGATTTAGAAGTCATTGTGCATTTCAAAAATAATTCGTCAACCCTGTTGAATGAATAGGTGGATTTCCGATGAAAAGCTTACTATGAATTATTTGAAGACGTCATTTAAACAGACTGCTGATATTCTGTTTTACCTTAATTCCAGTGGTATTTTCATTTTGTAAACTAAAATCTCACAGCCGGCAGATACATATAACTACACTCCTGGAAATTGAAATAAGAACACCGTGAATTCATTGTCCCAGGAAGGGGAAACTTTATTGACACATTCCTGGGGTCAGATACATCACATGATCACACTGACAGAACCACAGGCACATAGACACAGGCAACAGAGCATGCACAATGTCGGCGCTAGTACAGTGTATATCCACCTTTCGCAGCAATGTAGGCTGCTATTCTCCCATGGAGACGATCGTACAGATTCTGGATGTAGTCCTGTGGAACGGCTTGCCATGCCATTTCCACCTGGCGCCTCAGTTGGACCAGCGTTCGTGCTGGACGTGCAGACCGCGTCAGACGACGCTTCATCCAGTCCCAAACATGCTCAATGGGGGACCGATCCGGAGATCTTTCTGACCAGGGTAGTTGACTTACACCTTCTAGAGCACGTTGGGTGGCACGGGATATATGCGGACGTGCATTGTCCTGTTGGAACACCAAGTTCCCTTGCCGGTCTAGGAATGGTAGAACGATGGGTTCGATGACGGTTTGGATGTACCGTGCACTATTCAGTGTCCTCTCGACGATCACCAGAGGTGTACGGCCAGTGTAGGAGATCGCTCCCCACACCATGATGCCGGCTGTTGGCCCTGTGTGCCTCGGTCGTATGCAGTCCTGATTGTGGTGGTCACCTGCACGGCGCCAAACACGCATACGACCATCATTGGCACCAAGGCAGAAGCGACTCTCATCGCTGAAGACGACACGTCTCCATTCGTCCCTCCATTCACGCCTGTCGCGACACCACTGGAGGCGGGCTGCACGATGTTGGGGCGTGAGCGGAAGACGGCCTAACGGTGTGCGGGACCGTAGCCCAGCTTCATGGAGACGGTTGCGAATGGTCCTCGCCGATACCCCAGGAGCAACAGTGTCCCTAATTTGCTGGGAAGTGGCGGTGCGGTCCCCTACGGCACTGCGTAGGATCCTACGGTCTTGACGCGCATCCGTGCGTCGCTGCGGTCCGGTCCCAGGTCGACGGGCATGTGCACCTTTCGCCGACCACTGGCGACAACATCGATGTACTGTGGAGACCTCACGCTCCACGTGTTGAGCAATTCGGCGGTACGTCCACCCGGCCTCCCGCATGCCCACTATACGCCCTCGCTCAAAGTCCGTCAACTGCACATACGGTTCACGTCCACGCTGTCGCGGCATGCTACGGTACTCCGTATGCCATGCAAACTGGCTGACACTGACGGCGGCGGTGCACAAATGCTGCACAGCTAGCGCCATTCGACGGCCAACACCGCGGTTCCTGGTGTGTCCGCTGTGCCGTGCGTGTGATCATTGCTTGTACAGCCCTCTCGCAGTGTCCGGAGCAAGTATGGTGGTCTGACACACTGGTGTGAATGTGTTCTTTTTTCCATTTCCAAGAGTGTATGTTGCTGCTGATTTAGTAACAAAATGTTGACATGAGTGACTACCCTAGGATTTTTCCAGAATTATTACTGACCATACGCTCTTTTATCACCAGATTTTTTTACGCTGACGTAATTTCTCGACAAATAACGATTTATCGGTTTCCAAGTACCTTGCTTGTTGTGAAAAAATAGTGCTGTGTTAAACAATATGACTAGCATATCCAATTTTATTATATGATTTGACGCCTTTTTATGATTAGATTTTATACGTCGATGTAATTTCATTACAAATAACAGTTTACTGGCTTCCAAGTACTATTGTTCTTTTGTGAAACATGTCTTCATTACAAGTACGACTAACGTTTGCTGCTAACTTACAGTAAAAATTGTACTGGCGCCACTTCTTTGACAGTTGCGATCGACATCAGTTGTTACAGTAACGCATGGCGTCCATGGTATACATCTTTGATACTTGCTGGCCATCTTACTACGATGTCTATGGCAACGGCGTCCGTAGATAGAAAGTTCAGGCCAGAAGAGAGGGATAAGGTTCTACTAAATTTCGTATTACTCAGGACACACTGTGATTACTTTATAATTATCAAAGATGATAATTATTTCTTCCGTTTGTTTATTCGATACACACATTCTATTGATTAAAAAGGCGGTGATATTGATATTTTATATTAGTTAAATAAATTATTTACGCCAGATGGTACTACAAGCAATAAAATAAATAATTTTCAAATAATCTTATTACATTACTCGTTATTTTTAACATTCTGCTCTATCCTATAGTCACACTTTTTTATAATTATTCAGTTTTAAATGCACTGTATCTTCACATGAAACGTAATTTATGTCAATCGTTCGTCATTGGCTGACTTTGACGTCATACAGTAGAAACACAACCTCACCACATCCGTATAACACTGCGTAGCCAACAGCTTCAGTTTCAGCAACTGAAGTCTACTGACTGTTCTAGACAACGTCAACTACAACTGCTGGGTAACGACTCTTAGACTTGTTGTTGTTGTTGTGGTCTTCAGTCCTGAGACTGGTTTGATGCAGCTCTCCATGCTACTCTATCCTGTGCAAGCTTCTTCATCTCCCAGTACCTACTGCAACCTACATCCTTCTGAATCTGCTTAGTGTACTCATCTCTCGGTCTCCCTCTACGATTTTTACCCTCCACACTGCCCTCCAATGCTAAATTTGTGATCCCTTGATGCCTCAAAACATGTCCTACCAACCGATCCCTTCTTCTAGTCAAGTTGTGCCACAAACTTCTCTTCTCCCCAATCCTATTCAATACCTCCTCATTAGTTACGTGATCTATCCACCTTATCTTCAGTATTCTTCTGTAGCACCCCATTTCGAAAGCTTCTATTCTCTTCTTGTCCAAACTAGTTATCGTCCATGTTTCACTTCCATACATGGCTACACTCCAAACAAATATTTTCAGAAATGACTTCCTGACACTTAAATCTATATTCGATGTTAACTAATTTCTCTTCTTCAGAAACGCTTTCCTTGCCATTGCCAGTCTACATTTTATATCCTCTCTACTTCGACCATCATCAGTTATTTTACTTCCTAAATAGCAAAACTCCTTTACTACTTTAAGTGTCTCATTTCCTAATCTAATTCCCTCAGCATCACCCGATTTAATTGGACTGCATTCCATTATCCTCGTTTTGCTTTTGTTGATGTTCATCTTATATCCTCCTTTCAAGACACTGTCCATTCCGTTCAACTGCTCTTCCAAGTCCTTTGCAGTCTCTGACAGAATTTCGATGTCATCGGCGAACCTCAAAGTTTTTACTTCGTCTCCATGAATTTTAATACCTACTCCAAATTTTTCTTTTGTTTCCTTTACTGCTTGCTCAATATACAGATTGAATAACATCGGGGAGATGCTACAACCCTCTCTCACTCCTTTCCCAACCACTGCTTCCCTTTCATGCCCCTCGACTCTTATGACTGCCATCTGGTTTCTGTACAAATTGTAAATAGCCTTTCGCTCCCTGTATTTTCCCCCCGCCACCTTTAGAATTTGAAAAAGAGTATTCCAGTCAACATTGTCAAAAGCTTTCTCTAAGTCTACAAATGCTAGAAACGTAGGTTTGCCTTTTCTTAATCTTTCTTCTAAGATAAGTCGTAAGGTCAGTATTGCCTCACGTGTTCCAACATTTCGACGGAATCCAAACTGATCCTCCCCGAGGTCCGCATCTACCAGTTTTTCCATTCGTCTGTAAAGAATTCGCGTTAGTATTGTGCAGCTGTGACTTATTAAACTGATAGTTCGGTAATTTTCACATCTGTCAGCACCTGCTTTCTTTGGGATTGGAATTATTATATTCTTCTTGAAGTCTGAGGGTATTTCGCCTGTCTCATACATCTTGCTCACCAGCTGGTAGAGTTTTGTCATGACTGGCTCTCCCAAGGCCGTCAGTAGTTCTAATGGAATGTTGTCTACTCCGGGGGCCTTTCAGTGCTCTGTCAGACTCTTCACGCAGTATCGTATCTCCCATTTCGTCTTCATCTACATCCTCTTCCATTTCCATAATATTGTCCTCAAGTACATCACCCTTGTATAAACCTTCTATATACTCCTTCCACCTTTCTGCCTTCCCTTCTTTGCTTAGAACTGGGTTGCCATCTGAGCTCTTGATATTCATACACGTGGTTCTTTTCTCTCCAAAGGTCTCTTTAATTTTCCTGTAGGCAGTATCTATCTTACCCCTAGTGAGATAAGCTTCTACATCCTTACATTTGTCCTCTAGCCATCCCTGTTTAGCCATTTTGCACTTCCTGTCGATCTCATTTTTGAGACATTTGTATTCCTTTTTGCCTGCTTCATTTACTGCATTTTTATATTTTCTTCTTTCATCAATTAAATTCAATATTTCTTCTGTTACCCAAGGATTTCTAGCAGCCCTCGTCTTTTTACCTACTTTATCCTCTGCTGCCTTCACTACTTCATCCCTCAGAGCTACCCATTCTTCTTCTACTGTATTTCTTTCCCCTATTCCTGTCAATTGTTCCCTTATGCTCTCCCTGAAACTCTGTACAACCTCTGGTTCTTTCAGTTTATCCAATTCCCATCTCCTTAAATTCCCACATTTTTGCAGTTTCTTCAGTTTTAATCTACAGGTCATAACCAATAGATTGTGGTCAGAGTCCACATCTGCCCCTGGAAATGTCTTACAACTTAAAACCTGGTTCCTAAATCTCTGTCTTACCATTATATAATCTATCTGATACCTTTTAGTATCTCCAGGGTTCTTCCACGTATACAACCTTCTTTCATGATTCTTAAACCAAGTGTTATCTATGACTAAGTTGTGCTCTGTACAAAATTCTACTAGGCGGCTTCCTCTTTCATTTCTTAGCCCCAATCCATATTCACCTACTATGTTTCCTTTTCTCCCTTTTCCTACACTCGAATTCCAGTCACCCATTACTATTAAATTTTCGTCTCCCTTCACTATCTGAATAATTTCTTTTATTTCATCGTACATTTCTTCAATTTCTTCGTCATCTGCAGAGCTAGTTGGCATATAAACTTGTACTACTGTAGTAGGTGTGGGCTTCGTATCTATCTTGGCCACAATAATGCGTTCACTATGCTGTTTGTAGTAGCTTACCCGCATTCCTATTTTCCTATTCATTATTAAACCTACTCCTGCATTACCCCTATTTGATTTTGTGTTTATAACCCTTTAATCACCTGACCAGAAGTCTTGTTCCTCCTGCCACCGAACTTCACTAATTCCCACTATATCTAACTTTAACCTATCCATTTCCCTTTTTAAATTTTCTAACCTACCTGCCCGATTAAGGGATCTGACATTCCACGCTCCGATCCGTAGAACGCCAGTTTTCTTTCTCCTGATAACGACATCCTCCTGAGTAGTCCCCGCCCGGAGATCCGAATGGGGGACTATTTTACCTCCGGAATATTTTACCCAAGAGGATGCCATCATCATTTAATCATACAGTAAAGCTGCATGTCCTCGGGAAAAATTACGGCTGTAGTTTCCCCTTGCTTTCAGCCGTTCGCAGTACCAGCACAGCAAGGCCGTTTTGGTTAATGTTGCAAGGCCAGATCAGTCAATCATCCAGACTGTGCCCCTGCAACTACTGAAGAGACTGCTGCCCCTCTTCAGGAACCACACGTTTGCTCTTAGACTTAATATGTATAAATTACTTTATTTTGAGTCACTGTCTTCTTGAGGTAACGATCACGTTTTCTCTCTTTCACAGTGCTTACCTAAAGATGGCGTAGGACTAGGCCGAAACCGGTCATTTTGATAAATTAAACTTAGCGATCTAGACTATTTTTCATTGACTTTAAATAGCTTACAATATCGCTGTTTCCCAAAAATGTTATCAAAATTTTATATACGCGATATTTTATAGTGAAACGAGCACATATATGTAGTTCTTATCCTTTTTTATTTGCAAATTCTTAGATATAGCCGGATATATGAACATGTTTAAAAGAGAACGTAGTTTTGTGCATATTTCTGATATGGTGCGTTCATACATATTTCCACACACTGATGGTTAGCTTGTGTCATAATGCTGAGCGACGATTTCTTCCAATGAATGCAGGGGTTGGCATCGTAACTCCATGAAACTGGTCTATGTTTTCTTATATTAAGTGAATGTATTGGATTGCGTAAGTGGCATAAATTACATTTTTCAGTGTCTGCTTCGCAGATGAGTGCACCTTATCTGTCTCTAAAACGTTTACCTTTCGTACAAAGTCCGTTCCTGAGTTCGTATGATCATCTATTATAACGAAGGGAGTTTGAGCGTTTCCATTGAATATGGCAAAAACTTGCTTTGAAGTATCACATAAATGAATGCAATATACAGCGATAATGTCACTTTTGATCATTACATCAAGGATTTTCGAAAACTACCATTGCATAGAACCCAATGTCAAACGCCATTCCCACACTAGTCTGTTTATTGCCAATACTGTTTAAACTATATGTTGAACTAAACAGCATTATTTTCACATCAGCTACTTGTGATGCTTTTGCCTCGTCTCTATGAAAAGCAAACTAGCAAGGAATAGACATTTATTTAAAACTATATTCTACTACGACCACTACTAACACTTACATGATGGCGACATTGAGGAGGGAAATGGTGCTGCCAATTTTGATGTGTTCACTACTTGAGATTTTTTACGTGACTCGAGAGACACTTTTTCAGCTATTAGTAACGTATAACGTTTACAGCAGCGTATGTAACTTTAAAAGACGAAAAAAGTAAACAGATATACCATCTACGCTTTGGCTTTAAAATAAACATGCACTGCGCTCTAAGGCCAGTTCATCACTCATGCCATCACCATAGTTACTGTAGAAAAAATGAATAAGGTTATGAAACTCGACACTGAATCTAATAAACATAGAGCGATAGTATCCGTTATTTATGTAAGTGACGGCAATGAATGTACACTGCAAGTTCTGAACTCTGAAGCGTCTTTCAGCCTTTTAACTCATCCATTAAGTCACTGGTAAAGGTGAATGGTGACTGCAGGATTGCGTTTCCAAGAAATCTACTAATCCCAGTCATTCTAAGCATTCTGGAACAAATTATTCCTGAATATGTCAAGATGCTGCAACTGAAGGACTATGCCCTCGAGAAGAAGGGGAGGAGAATTAATGCTTGCGTGACTTAAAGTAAGAAACGTGTTTGCCATACCTTCAAATCTATAAAACTCCTACACAAGAGCGCCATAATTTGAAAGCAATTGACTATTATTTTTTTCCTAAAGAACTGATGAACTTTTTATGTAAGATTTTACACAAATTTCACAAGCTACTTAAAGTGTTCCATATTGATGTGTTTACTTTTAAATATCTTTACTATGGTAAACATTTTGATTTGGATGGAGAATTTCAAACTGGTGGACCTCCTATTTGAATGCGTTTTGACGGTTGTAAAAAGGCAACAAATAAAACAGTTTTTGTTTAAAATAATTCATGCAGGAAGTGTGCAGTCATTATGGCTTACCCTGTTGCGGATATGATAGTAGTGGGACTACTCTATTTCGTATAAATCTCTGAGCTTCAATGACTTCCCATCTTCACAGACTTTTAAATCACATTTCATCTTTTTTTACATTTTTCTTGCAGTTATCTGTACATGTCATCATACACGGCAATATTTTACGAATAATTATTTTTATACAACTTAAATTCACCCTGTATTTTTACAGTATCCTTAGGTGACCCATCCATAAATTACATTAGACTGCATGAATACATGCATTTTTACTAGGTGTTTCAAATGTTTATCGGGGTTTTAAGGCTTTGTAGCATTTATTACATTCAACTTACGATTGTAAATAATATCTCAAATGGGGGAGAAACTCAATCAAATTTTCTTACAAGTGTTCAACGTGAGCACCATCTGTCATGTAGCACACATCAAGTCAATAGGCGAGTTCTTCCCAGTCCTTGACCAGCGCGTCTGGAGTAATGATGTATCAACTGCTTCAGTCCGGTTTCATAAGTCAGGTAGATCAGCAGGTAATGGACGCACATACACATGATCCTTTATGAACCCCAAAAAGTAAAAATCACATGCCATCAGATCTTGTGAACATGGAGGCCATTCACAACAAGTCGGTCATCCGTCCCCTTGTGACCAATCGTACGGTTGGCTACAGCACCGTTTAAACAGTCATGTACTGAGTTATGCCAGTGATGTGGTGCACCGTCAGTGGTTCAGCTTCTTCCAATTGAAGAAAGAGCTATAGTCCTAGCACATCAAAATAAGAAACAGCAGTTACAGTTGTTTCACAGAAAAAGAAAGGCCCATAAACTGTACGCCAAGATATGGCACAAAAAACATCAATTTAGGGGTGTCTCGTAGCAGTTGTACCATCACGCAAGGATTTTTTGATTCCAAAATGCATACGTTATGTGTGGTCATATTTACACTCAAATGAAATGTCGATTAATCACTGAAGACAACATGATACAGAAAATTGTCATTTTCATTCAGCAACGTTTCGTTTGCCAAGTTGGCACGTAGAAAACGTAGTCTGTAAGCTTTACAGCTTCTAACATCGGAAAATGATAAGGACGTAGTGGTAAGCACCTGCTTAAAAGTCTCCACACAGATGTTTCTGGAATTCACGACTAATCTTCCGAACTTTCTTGAGGCTAGACACGAAAGATTTCCTCACTTTTCAACATGTTCATTAGTCGCTCTTGGTCATCCTATATGCTGCCCTCTGCAAAGACTGGCTGTATCTTCAAACTGATGACTGTAACAATGGATTCAGTCCTTGCAAACTGTAAAACACGAAAAGCTTTCTGTACACTACTCGCCATTTGTCCCGTGTCTCTTACGGAAAACACATGAAAGAATGCTTGTCCCCAAGTATGCAAACAAAACTGTTTGAGTTGCTCTTTCATTTGACATATAATTTAAAATGAAATCTGAATGTATTAAATGGTAGAAAGCCTTAAATCTCCGATATTAATTTTGAACACCCTGTTCATCGATTTAAGTCCCGTCACAAACACTATGGTCACGTTCAATACTCACAAAATAATCTTCACAAAAGTGCTTTGACATATGGCTTCGACAGACTAAACTAGTCCTTCACAATCTATACTGTTCTGTCTAGGCCACACATTTTCACAACGTTCGATGATATGATTAAATGTACTGTGAAGAGTCTCCAGATAGGAATTGCAGTGAAGCTGTCAATAATGGAGCCCTTCTTGGAAAGCTGTCGATGTCTGGATGAGGACAAGACGTGTCATACTCCGTCACCATATGAGCGTCAATGTATTCCGTCATGTCACTTAAATGGTCTCACTCTGTCTCCATAAACTGCACTTAAGCACTGCATTGGACGTTCTCGATTTTAGTTATTGCTTGGCAGTCACTTTCTTCTGCTACACTGACATGTTTTGATCAACAAGCAGTCATGTGACGAGTTGTTAGAAACTGGTCAAGTCGTATAAGACGTGTGTTCAAAATTTTAACGGGACCATATGGCTCTGAAATGATAAACATATTTCACATCCCGCGTTGGCACTGTAGACATTTTCATTGTTCAAAGATTACCGATTATCACCATCTGATTTAGGGAACTTGTTACAAAACTGCCACGTTACATTACATGAAGTCAAACATATCTTGATAAAAGTTCAGTTGATAAAAATACACGAAGTTGATTAACTGAACACAGTCTATAAAAAGTTCATACCATCTATGCGTACTGGCAGCGGACATGACTCTTTTAAGCTTGCCACACAACACCCTACCGATCGCCCATCAGCACTGCATATTTGCCTTATGAATATGTCTATAGGACTCGATTTAAATACACTGATGACAACTATTGAACAGCTGAAATCCAGGTCTGCAAAAAAAAAAAAAAAAAAAAAAAAAAAAAAAAAAAAAAAAAATCTGTTATTACGAATTACAATACATGCACGTCCGAAGGAATAGGCGGTGCAGCGACCACAGTCGTTACTGAATACGTGAAATGTATTACCAGTTGCAGGTATGGACTCGAACCCGGATGTCCCACTTATCGCGAGCGGCCGCGTTACCGTTTCGCTATGCGAACTCGGCTCATGGCCAGACCGAAATTTCCGTATGTCGTCAACCTTGTGTCTACAGCCTGTACTCGTTCATCCATTGTGTATATTCCCATACAGGGGGAACAATTTTTACGTGAAAGTCGCGTTACTGTAACTGAGCTACAATCAGAACGATTATTTTTGACTCATCAGTCTTCTGACTGGTTTGATGCGGCCCGCCACGATTCCTCTCCTATGCCAACCTCCATCTCAGAGGAGCACTTGCAACCAGCGTCCTCAATTATTTGCTGATGTATTCCAATCTCTGTCTCCTATAGTTTTTATCCTCTACTGCGATTTACCATGGTTAATTGTACGTGCCCTTTCACTAACATTTGCCACACAGTAGCCGAAACATTAGAATTACGCACCATATTATTAGGACATATGCTATTTTGTTTTCTTCCTCACAGTCGGTTTTAATTACGACAGAATTGCATTTAAGCAATTATAAAATTTTTTGCATGGTCAATTGTTTGTTGCCCTTTCACGAACTAGTAGCTCAGAAAACTTACTACATAATACCCAAAAAACGAAAAATATCATGTATTCTGAAGTTTTATAATTGTATTAAAACTTTAAATAATGCCTTAAAACGATAAAAACCAAAAGCGAAAACAAGGAGTTCTTTATGAATCACATTCTGTATGAATTATTATAATTTCGATTTCCATACCTTCACAGTGGGCGAAGTCACAACGAGAAGCTGAAATCTGCATCCTGACACAATTCCCAGGGATACCCCTGATTAGGACGCATATCTAAGTTTGCCAGATTGAATCAGAGGCTGGCCGGAGTGCAGTCAACGTGCCACGGACGTCTTTGTACTTGGGGATAGAATTTGTTACATGGATTTTTGTGTGTTATTACTGTCACAACTACTACTGCATCTACTAATAGTCTACTAATGCTGCCATTACCACTAACCGAACCTATACTAAACCAAGGAAACAACAGTAGTAATAAATTACTGTTATAAACGTGTACCTTGTTAATCATACTTTGTTGAGGTTCTCGATACATTCAGAAGAGTCTTGTTTTTTATCACCACGCTGTAGAAATCTTCACACATCATTTTCAAATTCACCTGAGCACAGATCTCGACTTTCACAAGTTCAACGTATATTTTGTTTCTAGCATCCCACCATAATGCGCTCTCTACACTAAACACTCATTCGAAGTGCGCATTACTGACAGGAATTGCGAAGACGTGCTGCATTAGTTTGAACAAATTTGGCGTGTCTCCTTTATTCGAAAAACTCACTCCATACTTCACAACAATTATTACCCTTCCTGTCGACATTTGATACTACGGATTTCAAAACAGATAATTCGTGATAACAATTCTTTTCCATCGAAACTAATTTTCAATTTCTTTCCCTATTTGGCCAAGTCATTAAATGAAAATAGTTTTGGTTGCCATTAATCTAGCAAGGACACAATTTTACACACGTTGTCCTTCCCACTAAATCCGTACTATTTATTAAAATAGTTTAATAATCTATCATAAAAAGTGCCCACTGTTTTACTAGAATGTTCTTCCATTCTCCTCTTAAATGTTCTAAAGATATATTAACTTCAAATCCATAAAACTTATCCTCCCAATGACACTCTGTTTGTTTCTTCCTTTCTAAAATAGCCTCGTGCACGTCTGTCGAAAATGTGTCCTCTTTGCACTAAAGTCTAATTGCTTTACAAAGTATAAATAAAGTTCCTTTTAAAAAATACAGAATACATTCTGCTAGTATTAATGAATATTCGTTCATTTCGTCTTATTGTGAACGAATAACTTTGTAAATTAGCGAGTGTGTTTTTATTCGCTCCATGCTATATACCACATCTTTAAAACTCGCCACATCTTAAGACGAAGCTCTACAGCTGACTGCCAAGACAGCCACCGAACAAAAATATGTAGCAATATTTCACTATAGTCATGCTGAGCAAACACGCTAAATGTTTTAGTTCCTCGGAATTTTTTCATGATGAAAATGTATATATCTTAGGAAAAAGACTTTCTATACTATATTTTAGAGACTTGAATAGAAATTTAGCACAAATATATAGCATATGAAAACAAGGACTGGCTTTGTTTCTGTCTTAGTTTTTCTTCTTTTAATGTAGTAAAGACAAAATTATGAGCACCGAATTACCTTGATCATTGTCGGCTGAATAAGAGACTAGAGTGGTTAGTGTTACACCATTTTCCAACAAAACACTTTTCAGTTTATTTGAAACTGCTTCTGCAACATTCGTTTACATCTTCATAGAAATCAATAACTTCGTTACATTTTCCCTTGTCTTTAGAAAAGTACATTACGACCTCAGGCTGAGTTTCTTATTGCCTCTATTTGAAGCGCCTGAAACTAAAGGATGCGGAGTATTTTGCTTTAATTCGCTTAGCAGCTTGTCTTTATTTTAAGGCAAAACCGCATTATTAATAACGACACACTTTTGATTCGACCGCATCATACTTTCGTTCCTACAGAGGACGCTCTGAAAAGATGTGCGTGTAACTTATTACTACAATCTTGAGAATTATAAGAATGGTAGTGTTTCGCACCATGATAAGTCAATGTTAATTCTGTTGCAGTGATTTTGTCGTCTTCTGCAGAAAATTGTTTTGACAAGAATGTAAGAAGAGATAGATTTTTCTTTTGTGTGCAAATATTCGTTTTGTGCCTTTCTGATTGTAAATATTTATTCAGTCTTCATGCTGACGTATTTAACAGTAAACGAAATAATGAATATTCTGCTCTTACACATACACTCATCACAATCAACTATTTTGTAAACACTCTTTATAATTTTCGTCCTGCAACCATTCTTCATGGGACGAACTTAGGTATCGTCTCTTCATTTCACTGTTATTAGTCACTGTTTTGAATTATGAAATTTAGTCCACTCACGAACGATCCGAGCGTTCCAACAATTGCGAGTAAACTGATAACTGACCATGAACGAACGAACACAAAAAAATAGAAAATGCCAGTCCACACATTGATGCGATCCCTCTGTGTTTCTTTAATCATGTCGAATATTACTGACGCAGCAATGAAAGATCGTTAGCCGGCCGCGGTGGTCTAGCGGTTCTAGGCGCTCAGTCCGTAACCGCGCGACTGCTACGGTCGCAGGTTCGAATCCTGCCTCGGGCATGGATGTGTGTGATGTCCTTAGGTTAGTTAGGTTTAAGTAGTTCTAAGTTATAGGGGACTGATGGCCACAGATGTTAAGTCCCATAGTGCTCAGAGCCATTTGAACCATTTCAATCAAAGATCGTTAGAATAAGACTAGAAACGAGTTATTTTTTACAATAAGAAATTAAAAGCCGTTCAAAATTATTCAGAATGACTAATGAGCTAGGTCACATTCAATGCCGTAGATTAAAACTCAAAGAGCCATATACCTGGAGAATTCATGCCAAACCCAGCTCTCCGGGCGTCGCCCGTAGATTTGACAGTCCTACATAAACCGAATTCCCATATATATTTAGCAATTGCGGAACGTTGTCGGGTTTGCTAGTACGTTAATAAACTTCGAGGCCTTATTTTTGCTACAAACAGCTGACGTACATTATCTATAGCAGGCCTAGTGATCATCAGTAGAACAGAACAAATAATCATGAGGAGGGATAATACACTCCCTACTACTACTAATAATAATATGATTTTTAGATCTCTCATCGGTGGCTGTACGTTTATTGTTTCCTCATACAATAAGCCACATATGTATAGCATGGCTTATACACTCACCCTAATAAATTCCAAATTAACGCCGCAAAATGGTTGTCTCAGACTCTCTCTTAATAATTCGTCCTCTCTTCAGATGCGTTAGAACCAGAGTGATTATTAAAAATTCATCAGTTCCAGAAGAAGCTGTGAAATAAGTGAACAGCAGTTGCGATAACATGAACGCTGAGCGCCTCTGACCGACACCGTGTCTTCCGCAGCAACTGTGAATTCCACACGACGACTGGTTTTTGCTTTACGAGGTACTACGGTTAAAATGAGAGCTAAATCAGCTGCAAAGTGATGCCGTATCGGACCTGACAAGGATTCCATTGAGCACTAGAACGTCGTTTAGTTTTAGCAATTGCCGGCCGATGTGGCCGAGCGGTTCTAGGCGCTTCAGTCTGGAACCGTGCGACCGCTACGGTCGCACGGTTCGAATCCTGCCTCGGGCATGGATGTGTGTAATGTCCTTCGGTTAGTTAGGTTTAAGTAGTTCTAAGTTCTAGGGGGCTGATGACCTCAGACGTTAAGTCCCATAGAGCTCAGAGCCATTTGAACCATTTTTTAGCAATTTCAGCTGTTTCTCAACACCGCTGACGCGAATATCCTTATCACTTCTTTTTGCATTGTGCCAGAATAATATTGGGGCAGTGCGACTGTAACTTCTCCTGAAAAAGGAAAATTCAGAGCGGAATTCAGCAGTTTTTGCTTTTCTACCCTCAGTATCGGCTTCTGTGTTACCGATGAAAAATAAATAAAGAAACCAAACGAATTCCTACATTAGCCATTGTCGCGGAAGGCAGCAGGTAACACCCCACCAGCACCATGTGTTTATCAGTATAATGAGTAACCAGCCTGTCTGGAAAATGTTGCGAGGATTTTCCCTCTGGGACATCCTCGCATCACCGGAAACAGGTTCGCTGTGAAAGCAGTAATTGCGCTGCCGTTGGCGGATCTTGGTTTTTCGACGAAGTCCCCGGTTGCTGCTGTAGACAGCTCCTGAGCAATCACGGCCAGTCCGCGCCGAGGCCAGCAGAAGGCGTAACTTTGGCTGAGTCACGCGGAATAAGGAGGGCCAGCCGCCTTGCGTCATCGAGCATCTGACATCATGCGTGACGTGTCCGTGACGAAAGCAACAAGAAGAAGAAATGCCTGCTGCTGCCGTCACTCCCGTGCTGAGTCCACACCTAACAGTTGTTGAGCTCTGTATTTTCTTCTCTTTTACGACACCAAAAATATCAATTCTTGTAGCTATTAAAAAGTTTCCAGTGATCATACTGCGATTAATTTCATCTTTGGTCTACTACATATAATTATTACGATGTCCTCTAATCAGCGGCTTGTGAAATACCATTCACTATCCCTAACCATAATAAGAGACTAAGAATGTATGAAATTTGAACCTAATTAAATGAAAAGGAATATCTGAAACTTCCCTAGGCAAATAACTAGTGCTAGCTAGTTTAGCTAAAGTTATGGTAATGACACTGCTGTCCGAATATGTTTGCATTTACTCACTGTTGACATCACTTCTACAACGCAATTCTATACTTCGTTACGCACTTCTACTGCTTTAGCTATGAATATTATTTCTCTTCCCACTCCTGCTGACGCTGCTACTATGTTCTTCCAATGCTACTGTTAACCTTCTTGCTGATAAGAACGTTAATGGTGCATTACCTCTTAAAAGAGATAGTAGTACGTATTCATTGATACTGTGTAACTTCCTACCAATCTTATTCAGACTCAGTTATTTCTATATTTATGGCTGTTTGGAAAACTTTTTTAAATAATTTTGGAGAATTTATTCGTAAATCTACAAGCTAGAAATAATCGAAGATACGTAACTCAAAACTTATAAGCCCCAAGACACATTTTGCCATATGACTGTACATTTCTAGTATGTCGCATTCAGCTTCCGCTACTCTTGTAGTATCTATACCACAGTTCAGTTTATATTTTCGACACTTCAGACTGCTTCCATAGTTCACCGCTTCTTATAAGTTTGCTCCAGATACGCCTACAATTCTTTAACAGCCACTTTTAGTGAGATTCGTATTATTTCATTTTAACTATCATGGTTTTGAATACAGTTTTCCCTCTAAGTTCGCCTCTGTTCTCCTTTTTATTCTTTTTCTTTGGTGATGTTGTCTTCTCAGTTATAGAACGCAGTACGATGTGTAGCGTCAAAATTCCAACTATACCCCTAAGTTTCTCACCTGAACAAATATCAGTAACTTAATTTTTCTTCGTTATGGTTTACGGGATCGTGGTTCTTTAAATACCTTTGAGTAGATAGACGTGTTTAAATGAATTATTATTTTCACTTTATTCATTCCGCCAGTGTCGGTTACAGACAGAATGAATCACTTGCTCATTACATCCTTTCTAATTATTTGTACTATCTTAAAAAGTTTGTCAGTCCTTCCTTATTCTTCACATAAATTTTTTACCGCTCATACTTATTAACCTGCAAGGTCTACTGAATTACGGTATTTTCTAACGACTTTCCATTATAATCTGTATGTACTGTTACGTATGCTTCCATTTGTTTGATTTCTGTTGGACATTTCTCATGTGATGTGTAACCTCCTCCTCACTTATCGACCTTAATGACAGTGAAAAATTAAACCGCGTGTACCTAATGGAAAGTTGGGAAAAACAATCGTCACCGAAGTTAACCTGTCGGTAAAGTAGGAGGAAGGGTTACATCTAAATGAAAGGAAAAATGCAAATGAAACTGGTGGAAATTAATTTTGAAAAAGAGCAAAGTTAATAAAGAAAGTAAATGTGCGGTCGTTACATTAACAATTACATGGCGTTAATTAGATACTTGAGATTTGGGGAAAATTACGGTCACCAGTCCTATGGGCAACTACTATAATAACCGAAAAAGAAAGGTTAATGCACATATAATTAGCACTAAAAGCGTGGCAACTGAAGGTTGACACGTGTTGTGTGAAAACTGAATGTTTGACAGAAGTAATAAATCTCGCTACACTCTGACTTAATTTAGCAAACAATTAATAAAACCGGAAAATTGAAAGTTAATTTAGCGACTGAAGTTAATAGTGAACTTTGCTTCTGAAGCACTACGAAATTAAATTAAATAAGGTTATTCTTGGACTACCTCAACAATCATCTCAAAAGCTACTTGAATCTACCTAATTTAGAAATAATAGATTTAACTTTGAACTTGAATTAAGTGATTTTGAACAATTAACAATAGTAAAATTTAGTACGCACCAAGCTGAGCTGCAGTCACAGGTAAGCTAAAAAATTGGTAACAAAACTCGCACTCTTAATTTGTGCTGGTGTAATCTAAATATTGTAGCCAGCTACGAATACTGTAACTGAACTTTGAAATTAAAGCCGTGAAACGGAATGATGTTACTTTAATGCTGCTTGAATTTCAACGACACTCGAGTTCATTTCGGAAAAGGAAGGGACTCTGGTTGGTAATGCAATTGGGACAATGAGCAACAAAGATTCATGTTAAGTTGCTGTATTTTAGTGATGCAAATGAAACAGTTTGAAAAGCTGAGGTCTGCCATTCAGTTCTAAAACTTTACGTGCTCTCAGTGTTCCTTGTTGGTTGATTGAAGGTTTGAAGTCGTCGATCGAGGAGGTGGCGACAATCACTTATTGTCGGCCGTCGCTGTTGCAGAAGCTGGATGTTGGCGCGCCTTCTTCTCGACACGATCACCAGGCGAAACGGGCTCTTGATGTGCGCCAGCTAATGCTTCCCGTCCGCGACACCGTGTCAGAAACTATCATAGCAAGTCGAGTGCAATTACATGCTGCCCAACCCCGAAAGCGCGGCAACTCGCGGGAGCGTCACACAACACACCTGCTGCACAGCCCTACTCCAGCCAGACTCTGCTCTGCCCGCGCTCCACGCGGCAGAGTTAACACTACCCCGAATCCTAAACACTTTGGTTGTCCACACGACCTATCGATGTAATCGTTCGATAGCATAATTTTCCCTAGGCAAGACCCAGCGTAAAAATACAAATAACATTTACAAAACAAACCAATTATTCATCGACGTGTAAAACGATTACAATATATAAAGACACCGAAATGTCATACCTTCAGGTAACAAAATAAGGAAGAAATTTTTAGAACAATAGATGGAAATAGGAGGATATACATTTCCGGCGTTACAAGCCTATTTCATTAATATTAATTTCGAAACTTCCTGGCAGATTAAAACTGTGTACGGAATTCAACCTGGGGCCTCTGCCTTTGCGGCAAGTGATCTACAGACTAAGCTATCTAAGTAAGGCCAAGAGCCCGTCCTCATATCTTTACTTACGCCAGTACCTCATATACTACCCGCTAGCGGAAGGCAAAGGTCCCAGTTTCGAATCTCGGTTCGGCATAAAATTTTAATCTGCCAAGAAGTATCAAATAAGTGCACACATCGCTGAAGAGCGAAAATTCATTCAGAAATGTTAATTTTTGTTGCAGCGCTTCTGTATTTCGGAAATATGTATTTATTATAATGTCGATAATCTTGTCTGACGTGAGGTATTTCTCATGACTGCCTGTGGAGTGTAATCAATGAATACTCTACCGTGACATGTTGAACCTACATGCAGACAACTCAAAGCTTTAATCTGTCTCTCCATCCCTTCGAAAATGAGTCGTTCCGAAGGTGTGTTTGATAGACTAAACTAGTGGTGCAGTCACTGCGAAAAGAGGATATTCGAATTTCAGTCAGTGTTTCGTGTATGAGGGTATCATGCACATGATTACCGACAACCAACACATATCAATGAATGGCACGTTTCGCATCCAATAGCTACTCATCTGCTGCTTCACTGCTCACATCCCTACAGCTGACATATACCCAACATATAGGACTTGTCCTGATAGTCGGAACAGGATACTGTCTTCATATGTCTCATGTATGAGGCTGAATAACCAGCTTTATGATGTACGATTTAATATGCTCGACTGCGGTAACACTCGTACTTCCGAGTCCTGGTTCTCTTCTTTCTAACCATTTATAACATGCTCTAAGAGTTTTGGTGGGACGTTCTAACATCCATTCAGTTATGAATATGAAGCTTGACCGTTTAACATTCATAAAGAGTTCATAGGGAGTTCCGCAACTGTCCTGCGTTTTCTTCATAAAAGTGGGTTCAAATTTTGTGTGTAACTATTCCGTTCAGTACATAAGAAGGGATGGATGTAAGATCTTCTTTAACGTGTTCCCACAAACTCACCCATTATTTAGGCTATCTCGTAATTCTCCTTGTGAAATACTCACGCGAAAATGAGACTGGACTTCGTGTTACACAACCACGCATTTCAGAATTTTCTTTAGAGTTGGAATATCATTTGATACGGTAATACTCCCAGTCTTTGAAGTTCTCGACGAAAGAGAAAACCTATATTCACGCAGCGATTGATACTACCATGACTGCAGATGTGCCGGTACTGATCTGCATTTGTGTTCATTTGCGTCAACTGCGGTGTATTACAGGCACTTCAGAGTAAATTGACGCTCTTCCACAGATTATTGGCGTTTTCTTAATAGTACGTAGTGTCACCTTGACGATACAAACCTCTGACATTGACCAAAGCGGACGTCTTTGCACGTAAGAAAAGGAGAAAAAGGGTGACTTCTTACACAACACGTCTTACCATGAGAGGTGTTAACATTCAGCGAAGATGCCAAAGAACGCCGGTTCTTTCAAGGTCGCAGTGGAGGAAATATGTGTACCACGTATCGTACAGTGCTCGTATGGACAAGTCCTAAGTCTCATAGACATATAATGAATGAGTAATTCTTTCACTCACTGATACAATTCTGAGAGTGGCATCTAGTCGACCAAAGTAAGATTTTAAACATATATCTACGTAATCGGACCAGTCCATTTTCAGTTTTCATAATTGCAATACTGAAAATACCTATCGTGTTTGAGTATGAAACAAGTCTTCATTAGCATAACGACCGTCAGTTTGGCTTGAATGAAATCTTTTTTGTCTATTACGATGTGCCTTGTTTCAAAAGTGAAATAATTATGCCTTTATAAATTGGTCAAAATGTCGGCAAGCACCCATTTTTTTTCAACATAATGCGGTTTAAACCCGAAATGATTTAATCCAAACTGACGCTCCTAATTGATAATTATGTAATGTTAGTTTTCTCTCCTTTCAGGCACTGCTTTTGGACAGTATTTCTCGATTTTTCACGAGAGCCTTTTGTATATCGATATGTCGTTATTCATCTCAGTGGAAGGTAGCAAAAACTTGCGATGATGCCATACGCCTCGCCCAAAGACTCGTCATTCTTCTGTTCATATGCCAGGTCTCCACAGGCATTCTGCAAGCGCCTGTGAATATCTGCGATGCTCTGGTTGTCCGCCGGAAGAAACTCAATGACACACCTCTGCTTGGAACTAGTCCGTTACTGGTGGCATTTTAAAGGCCACGTAAAGCGCCGCCACCTATCGAAACTAAATTAGACTATAGTGGCTGGAGCGGGAATATTTCATGATGACCCAAAGAAAAATATGCATTTTTTCGTTTAAAATGGGCCAAGAAAAAATGTGTTCCTTTACTTATTGAACGCTTCTCGTAGATTAAGTTTTAATGTCTCGTTGACGACGAGGTGTTTATAGGTGAAGCACAACCTCATCTCTGTAAGGATGGGGAACTAAATCATCCGTATCCGTCTTAAGGGGATAAATCTGGCGTCCTCCTTCATGGAAATCACGGGAAATCTTAATATGGATGGCTGAAGTGAATTGACACTCGTTCCCTTCGAATGTGAGTGCAGTGTCACAATCAGATAAGATTAATAAAATCTTCCCTGGCTTCCGGCCGCATCGAGAGGCTATTTCGACTGAAAGACGCCAGAACTTTGTCCAGTGTCAACTGTAGATTATCGTTAGCTGCATTGTGCTGGCCTTGTAATTAACGGCCACTCTAGCGGTCGTGACGTCAGTGCAGACTAGTCCAGTGCCATAAATGTCACTGCGGTTGGGAATCACGCCCTACTCCATACTGATCCTGCTATCTATGAACAAACATTTTCTTGGTCGAAGTTCTCTGAGCATGATACAGCTCCATCTCGAAATATAAGAATTCGTTGGGAATTGTCGGCTTTCGTGCTGAATCATAGTGTTCCCAAGAAAGATAAATGTCAATATGTGTTGATTTCTAAGACACACTGCCATCGAGAAATAAATGTCTGTTATGTATAGGAATACATCTCGAATATGATGTTGAAAGGAAAGTGTCCAAGTATTTCTCACCTGTGTAAGCAGACAACAATAGCACTGTCGGGCCGGCCAGTGTGGCCGAGCGGTTCTAGGCGCTTCAGTCTGGAACCGAGCGACCGCTACGTTCACAGGTTCGAATCCTGCTTCGGGCATGGATGTGTGTGTTGTCCTTAGGTTAGTTAGGTTTAAATAGTTCTAAGTTCTAGGGGACCGATGACCTCAGATGTTAAGTCCCATAGTGCTCAGAGCCATTTAGCTCTGTCGGTGTAGCGATAAAACCAACCTTTGGCTGAGTCAAAAACAAGGTGAGGTCTAGTGAATCATCGCAAACACGTCCGCTATGGATGCAACCAATGTACTGCACATCGTAAGGCTGTAGATTTGAAAATAATACTGACCTTCTTAAAGAACACATGTAGACTTGATTAGATCGACAACATTACAATTAAAATCACGTTCGAAAACCCGTCCCTGAAGCATCGTAGAAGGAAGCCTGTTGACGATGTATAATTACACAGGCCAATTTTAAAGACACTCCAGTCATCGCTTGCTAATATTATCTGAACTGGAGATGCATAACTTTCTGACTCAGCTTTAATGCTTCAAAACAAACCTTTTGCACATACCTCGTGTTTCTCGTCGTCACTGGTCACCATGCATCAGCTCCCGGGTTACGCATAACACCTGCTGGCAACCCACGGATTTCGTCGCGTCTTACTTTTGACACAATAAATAATGCATGAAGTTTAGCCAGATAGCCTCCTTCTCGTGAATCCACTCTAGACACGAAAACAATGGCTCATACTTAGCATTAATGCATCTAAATGTCACACGCTAGTAAAAAGAACTCACAAGCGGAACCCACACATTTCCGCTCATTGAGATAGCTGGCAGAACAACAGGAGTACCTTCTACTAGCAAATAATAATGCAATTATTGTAGCTGTGTTCGGAGAAGTGCTACCGAAACTAACAAAAATATGTGACGTACGATGCGCAATAAATTTTGTTGGAGTTCAATAACGTTTTCTAAATGTAGTTGCACGTAGCAGAAAATGAAGAGCACCTCCCGGAATTCCAGAACATGTTGACAGGTCCTTGAAAGACACAAAATAATTTTCTCCTGAGTATTTTCGCCTCTGACTTCTTCATCCCTGTCCCACATTATGACTGTATTAAGTAGTTTGTTTATTCCTCCCACTTTCTCCCACTGCACTCTACTTATAATGTGTCTAATGCACGGACTTTTGTTCCTATTTCATCCGTAGCAGGTTAGATTTGAATTCAATTCAAGAAAAAATAATTATATTATGCTGTTTCGGACAAATAATACATGAAAAACAGCATTGTGTTGCACCGTTGACTCACATAATCTGTACCATTATATTGGTAACAAAATATTCAGCTGGAAGCGAGGAAGAACTTCCTGAAAGTGTATATCTTGGGAACATCTGTGAGACTAAAATGTTGAAGACTTGGGAAAAACCACTGATGAACTTGCAACATAGTGCTACGAACAAAGTTAAAATTAAGAGGAGTGGTAGGTAAGACATGAAGGGCAGTAAAAAGAAAAAAATGTCTATGGAATGCGCTTCTCAGAAGAGAAGCATAAGATACAGCATTTAATAATAGTTAGTGGTCGAATCAGTAGAAGAACTGGAGGACATAGGAAAACAGATAATAATTTTAGATGTAGTAGGTATATAGACATGATGAGTGCAGCAAAGAAGATATACGGGGCAAAATGCAAGACTACTGACTTAAACGGGCAATTATAAACAATTAGGCCATTTCTTTACCAAGACAAATTAGATGAAGAAAAATCGATAACATACATACATTTTGGATAGAGGACTCGGTTAGTTTGATTACTTGCAGGTCATAGAGCTCTACTCTCATATTTTAATGACATTAAAATAGTGTTAACAAGAAAAGTACTACAGAATAAGTATTATAAGTCTACATTGTTAAGAGGCCGTTATCTTTCATCTCCATTGACATCGATGATTGTAAGCAGTTTCAAGAATCATATTAACACATTCATGATATCACACAAAAGCGGTATTCCAGAAAACATTGTCAGCTTAAAAAGTACCTACATACAACATACAACACAGAATCAGAAACAGCTTTCGATGAGCTTCCAGAATATTTCCTAGCAAGAGGAAACACGACTTTTCTGCACTGACTAAATGGCTCTGAGCACTATGGGACTCAACTGCTGTGGTCATTAGTCCCCTAGAACTTAGAACTACTTAAACCTAACTAACCTAAGGACATCACACACATCCATGCCCGAGGCAGGATTCGAACCTGCGACCGTAGCAATCGCACGGTTCCGGACTGCGCGTCTAGAACCGCGAGACCACCGCGGCCGGCTGCACTGACTAATTTCGGATATTTATAGTGTACTTATTGGAAGAATATTAGACTAGTGGAAAATGAGCGCCGACCGCGGTGGTCTCGCGGTTCTAGGCGCTCAGTCCGGAACCGAGCGACTGCTACGGTCGCAGGTTCGAATGCTGCCTCGGGCATGGATGTGTGTAATGTCCTTAGGTTAGTTAGGTTTAAGTAGTTCTAAGTTCTAGGGGACTGATGACCACAGATGTTAAGTCCCATAGTGCTCAGAGCTATTTGAACCATTTGGAAAATGAGAAATCAACAACTCCCGCACAAGAGTTGTAATAGCACCATATTTGCATGTTGCACGTCCCATGCTGTGGTTAGAGCGGGAACGCTGATTCGCAGGAACGGCACTTTAAATCTTGAAAAGATCTTTTTTATAATGAAAAGCGATGTAGTGGTTTAGCGAACATTTTACACATGCCAGAATGACGTCGACAGCCAAAACTCACACAATTAGCTGTGTTTCAGCGACGTCCTATGATGGGCCCACAGCTGGAAGATCCTTCTGAAAAATTATCCAACAGAGTAGACGTGAGGTGTGAACTGCATCACTGTTGGAGTTGATTCTCCCAAAAAGTTCTACAAGGTCGTCGCCTTGGTGCCGGAAAACTGCGTGGTACAGAATCACGCAAGAACAGCAACATCATCAGAGCAGCTATCGCTGCAATAGATGACAGGTAAAATTAGGACTATTGCTACACCAAAAGTGACAGCCACACCTGCCATGAAAATGGACAAGGAACAATGCTGAACGATGCCACACACAAAGTGTTCCCCACCTCGCGTCTGTGCATCTTCCTTCTGATGGTGCAGCTACAGAAGAAACTGCATCGTTAAACAAGTTGTCTCTATAATGAGTGATGAGTAGATTCTGTATTGGCGTCAGGTATGGTCGTTTTCATGTGCAGTCGACCAAAAGAGAGTCAACTACCAGAGAATTCCGGCAGGACCATGGTGTGGGACTCACAGCCCTCAATGACCATAGGACTCTCATATTTTTCTAGTTTATTTCTTTCTGAATGATCTTGTAGGTGGTCGGTGTTTTTAAGTTAAAAACCGTTGTCGTAGTGCACGCTTTGTACGATGTTGTACTCAGTGCCACGTTCCAACTGGCCTTCCATATTGTTATAATGGATGAATTTTAGACGCAGTAATGGAAGGCACTAATGTCTTATATAGGAGGTCTTTACTACCACGTAAGCAAAAACTTTTGCGGTAGTAAACTGTGATGGTGATCACGTCATTCCGTTGCAACAGAATATTCTTATTTTCAAATTTCAAGAATGCATAAGGTGGCACTAGATGGTACGCAAGATGCTAAACAACTTATCATATGTGACAAACTCGGTATCATCATTATCCGTGTCACAAAAAAATCAAATATTTTCATGCAAAATACGGAACAGCGGTTGTGTTATTCCAAGAATGAAATGTCACAAACTGACATTACGTGTTTGTCTTTTCATTATTACAAAAAATTCTATGAGTCATATATTCATTGAGATTACAGTTTTTTTGCACAAACAGATTGCATCAGCCGCCTACCTAATGTCTCTGCGAAACACATCTGCACATTCCGAAGTCCACCAGCCTAGAGCTTCTATCAATCAAATCCACACACGCGAGCACTCAGCACCTAAAATATTAATGAAAACCAGGAATGCGCACTTTTTAAACCACCCAGAGAAGCTCGGCCAATCAAGACACACTGCTCCCATCGTCCTCCTCCATACATACAGCTTCTATTTTTGCATTAAACGTATTTTAATACTATCTTACGTTGGTCTACAAGCCTAAGTTGCAAATAGCGGCATATTGTAGAAAGAGCTATCCATATTTTTGCCATAAACTACATTACAGATGGAAAGAAATCTCTTTAAATCACTATGTCGGCAAACATATCCGCAGACATTCGTTGAAGTTTTAAACTCAACACAATTTGGCATGTGGTGGAGGCTTCCCGACCTTATTTCGGATCAGCTGAGGCTGCCTTCTGGTAGTTCGATGAGTTACTAAATCAATAAACCTGACGGTTGAATTCTATGAAGAAAGCGCATATGTGCATAACAGTCCATCATTAGCTATACTGACGGAAATAGAAAGTGTTACAGCATTAAGCTACTGTCCGATGTTTATCAGACTTTTTGAGATGTTCATCACATAACGGGTATGATGAAACCTTGAATCCATTCGGAACAGATCTCCATTATCAACATCAGTGTGAAGTTCGACGTCCACGGGCACGATTACATCCTTGTGTTCGTTGAGGCACAGAAGCAGACAGCCCCCAAATGCCGTCCTGTAGAGCTGCATGACATAAGTGAACCACACGTCATGTCAGTCCTTGGAGACTGGTGGCTGGAGGCTGATGTGGAAGTAGAAGTCACACCATCGCATCCCAGATGTTCTCTATGACTGACGAAGCAAGTGACCGGGCAGGCCAGCCAAGGATTCGTATAGCCCTCAAGGCGCCTGTCTTTTGATCTGCGGTATAGAGTCTTACATTAACCTGCTGGATGGATATGCCGCTTGGTATCCTGGTCATAAAAGGTATGACCACAGGCAAGCAATGAGCTTCCTCTGATCTATAATCTAATTTCCTGATGCAATGGCAAACAGCTCTCTGTAGTAGGACAGCAGGAATTGGCGTGGTATGCATCTCAACAGTTGCTGCTCACTCTGACCTTTCACCAGGACGTCTACATGTCTACCTGGTCGCCGCAAACAGGAATAAGACCCATCGATCTACGCCACAGAGTGACACGCAGTCACCCAGTTGACTCTAGCTCTAGACCCAGCAAGTCTCGTCTCTGGAGACGAGCTACAATAGTTGTGGGCCAAGTTGCGTCAGGAGAGCATACAACGGCTTTATGACACCTTTCCTAAACGAATCAGTGCGTGCATACAGGCCACATAAATGGGCTCGTATTGCCAATTTCTTTATAAATTAGGCTCGATGTTGTAATCGAATAAATAATGTCACATACCTACTCAAACCGCGAAGTTCAATTTTGTTTCCTTCTCTTCTTCTGGGTGCTTTCCTTTTTGCAGGCGGTGCATATCTGAAGGATAAGGGGAAAAAGTAAGAAAGTCGGTTTTCTTCAGAGTTGAGTTTTTAATCATTATTCGATATACAATGATTAGTTTCTACTGATATGTGGAAAAGATCAGACAAGTAGTTTTGGAGAGAAGCAAGGGGAGCCATGCAGAAGTTTAAAAGAACCAAGTAAGTCATTCCGTCGGTGACAGACAGCAACCTAAGGATTATGCTTATCGTCTCACATTGTTTTTTTTTTTTTGCTATTATGAGGTAATTCATTGAGATTTATCTCAATAGTTACTTTATTCAATCCTCCTTACACTATAGTATTATCTTTTTGAGCGGTATAAAGAAGTCCTAAGTGTTTTTCTGATGTTGGTGAGTTCACTTGAGCGTGAAAAAAATCGGTCTGATATGCAATATTAGTAAACAAGTGAAATTAAGTAGCCATGACACAGCCGCTGCACTCTTAAGTATTTTTTCCTTTTTTTGAGAAATGGACTAAAAATACTTGAAACGCTGTAATTTTAGTCGTTCTGAAACTCACAATGAAGAAGACAAGTATCTCTCTACGTTAACTTATAAGTATACAATTATTAAAATGAAGTAGCTTGTTGGATAATTCATTCAGCTGAAACTTCCTGGCAGTTTAAAGTTGTGTGCCAGGCCGAGACTCAAACTCGGGACCTTTGCCTTTCGCGGGCAAGTGCTCTACCAACTGAGCTACTCAAGCACGACTCACGCGCCGTCCTCACAGCTTTACTTCTGCCAGTACCTCGTCTCCTACCTTCCAAACTTTACAGAAGCTCTTCTGCAAACCTAGTAGAACAAGCACACCTGAAAGAAAGGATATTGCGGAGACATGGCTTAGCCACAACCTGGTGGATGATTCCAGAATGAGATTTTCACTCTGCAGCGGAGTGTGCGCTGGTATGGAACTTTCTGCCGGATTAAAACTGTGTGCCAGACCGAGACTCGAACTCGGGACCTTTGCCTTTCGTGGGCAAGTGCAGCGCACACTCCGTTGCAGAGTGCAACCTCAGTCTGGAAACATCCCCCAGGCTGTGGGTAAGCCATGTCTCCGCAATATCCTTTCTGTCAGGAGTGCTAGTTCTGCAAGGTTCGCAGGAGAGCTTCTGTGAAGTTTGGAACCCAGGAGACGAGGTACTGGCAGAAGTAAAGCTGTGAGGAAGGGGCGTGAGTCGTGCCCGGGTAGCTCAGTTGGGAGAGCACTTTCCGGCGAAAGGCAAAGGTCCCGAATTCGAGTCTCGGCCTGGCACACAGTTTTAATCTGCCAGGAAGTTTCATATCAGCGCACAGTCCGCTGCAGAGTGAAAATCTCATTCTGGAGTTCATTCAGCTGTTTTATGATGATTTTTAATTCACATAATCTGTTTCGAAGTTATACCACTATATTAACGAAATAAAGGCCATCGTCGTTTAGATTCCATCCATGAAAATCAATCACGCAAAAAAGGAAGGAATAAGCATTGGAGATTAACGTCCAGTCGACAGCGAGCTCATTCGAGACGGACCACAAGCTTGGATAACGAAAGGATAGGGAAGGAAATCATCCGTGCCCTTTTCAAAGGACGTATACCATCTGCCTGGAGCAGTATAGGGAAATCTTGAGAAATCAAAACATGAATAGCTGGACGCGGATTTGAACCGTCGCCCTTCCGAATAAGAGTCCAGTCACGAAAAAAAGTATTTACTTGCAGTTCGCTACAGAACGAGCTTGATGACTACCCAGCATCGTTGATATGGACCGTCAAATGCTGCCAAAGTCACTGTAGCCCCAATGAGACAGAGTATATTTACTGACCGATTTGAATTTTTTAATGAGTGTTATACAACTATGATACTATCTCAGGATACATACGGAAAATTTTCGACGAAAACTTTACCACTTCTGTTTGGATGTAGTATCCCAAAGGCGACTATTTTACAGCAATCTGTCACATGTTAAAAATGTATTAGTCCGCTTTTATCACTGCTGTAAACACTGAAGCGCCAAAGAAAGTCTATAGGAATGCGTATTCAAATACAGAGATATGTAAACGGGCAGAAGACGGCATTGCGGTCGGCAACGCCTATATAAGACAACAAGTGTCTGGCGCAGTTGTTAGATCTGTTACTGCTGCTACAATGGCAGGTTATCAAGATTTAAGTCAGTTTGAACATGGAGTTATAGTCGGCGCACGACTGATGGGACACAGCATCTCTGAGATAGTGATGAAGTGGGGATTTTCCTGTAAAACCATTTCACGAGTGTACCGTGAATATCAGGAATCTAGCAAAACTACAAATCTTCGACATCGTTGTGGCCGGAAAAAGACCCATCAAAACGGGACCAACGACAACGGAAGAGAATCGTTCGAGGTAACGCTTCCGCAAATTGATGCAGATTTCAGTGCTGGGCTGTCAACAAGTGTCAGCGTGCGAACCATTCAACGAAACATCATCGATATGGGCTTTCGAAGCTGAAGGCCCACTCGTGTACCCTTGATGACTACACGGTACAACGCTTTACGCCTCGCCTGCGTCCGTTAACACCGCACCGACATTGGACTGTTGATGACTGGGAACATGTTGCCTGGTGGGATGAGTCTCGTTTCAAATTGTATCGAGCGGATGGACGTGTACGGGTATGGAGACAACCTCAAGAATCCATGGACCCTGTGTGTCAGCAGGGGACTGTTCAACCTGTTGGAGGCTCTGGAATGGTGTTAAGTGTGTGCAGTTGGAGTGATACGGGACCGCGATACGTCTAGATACGACTCTGACATGTCCCACGCACACCTGTATCCATTAATGTCCACTGTGCATTCCGACGGACTTGGGCAATTCCATCAGGACCAAACTCCCCAGAAATGAACAATATTGAGCATATCTGGGATGCCTTGCAACGTGCTATTCGGAAGAGGTCTCCACCCCTAGTACTCTTACGGATTTATGGACAGCCTTGCAGAATTCATGGTCTCATTTCTCTCCAGCACTACTTCAGACATTAGTCGAGTTCATACCACGTCGTGTTGAGGCACTTCTGCGTGCTCGCGGGACCCTACACGATATTAGGTAGGTGTGCCAGTTTTTTTTGGCTCTTCAGTGTATAAAAGTAAATAGCATTTTGATATAAAGTATCATTGACCTACTTTGTTATGTTTTTAACGGGCATACATGGTATTATCAAAAAAGTGCATGTCTAAAAGAATTTTATGTTTTTCCGTTTCTGTGAAGTAAAACGTTCCCAATTAGATGTTATTGCGTTTCATTGCACACTGAGAGGACAAAAGTAATGGTATTCCTTCCAGTATCGTGTCGGGCCTTCTTGCGTACGGCATAGTGCATCAGCTCGAAATGTCATGGAATCAACAAGTCGTTGGTATTACCCTGCAGGAATATTGAACCATGCTCTCTCTGTAGCCGTCCATAATTGCGAAATTGTTGCCGATCCAGGATTTTATGTCCCATAAATGTTTGATGGGGTTCATGTTGGGCTATTGGGTAGCCAGATCATTCGGTCGAATTGTCCTCAAACTACTCCCGAACAATTGTGACCTGGTAGCGTGGACCATAGTCCTCCATAAAAATTCCATTGTTGTTTGGAAATATAAACTTTCCAGTCAACGATCGGTTCGATTGTACCTTAGGACCCAGTCCATTTCACGTAAACACAGCCCACAACCATAGTGGAGCGTGCCTTGTTGATAACTTGGGCCCATGGCTTCGTGAGATGTGCGCCTCACTCGAACCCTCCCGACGGTTCTGAAATCGGGACGCATCTGACCAGGCCACGGTTCTACAGTCGTCTAGTGTCTGAGGGACGCGGTCACTAGCTCAGGAAAGGAGCTGCAGGCGCTATCGTGCTGTTAACAAGGCACACTCATTGGTTGTCGGGTCGGGGCCATAGACCACTAACGCCAAATTTCACCTCACTGTCCTAACGGACTCCCTAGTCGTACGTCCGACATTGACTTCTGTGGTTATTTCACCGAGTGTTGCTTGTGTGTTAGCACTGACAACTCTACTCAAGCACCACTGCGATCGGTCGTTAAGTGAAGGTCGTTTGCCACTTTGACACTGTGGATCCCGGAATATTGAATTTTCTTACGATTTACGAAATGGAATGTTCCATGTGTCTAGCTCCAACTATCATTCCGGGTCCAAAGTCTGTTAATTCCCGTCGTGCACCCGCAATGTCGGGAACCTTTACACATGAATCACCTGACTACAAATGATAGCTCTGCTTTTTCTATTGTTTGACCTCTGTGTCTACAATTCACCAATAATCAATTAACACTATCCTTAAATGACAACTAGGAACGTCAAAATGTAGAAGTATAAAGCACCGAAACGAGTGAAGTGAAGCATTGGGAGGGCACTTCATTCGCATTCGGGAGGAGCCGAGTCCAGATCCCTGAATGACAGTCCATATTTTCTATATGGTGTACAGCGAATCCTGCGTGGCTTCCTTTGAATATACCACATCCGGTTTCTTCTTGAAAACCAATAATTATTATAATAATTATAATTGTAATAATATTTCTTCAGTATAATGAGTTACTTCATTTTACAAAGCTTAGTACGACACTAGGGCAGCGTGTGATGAGAGCAGTGACCTATGAAAAAAAACATACTGTTTTCCTTCTGGTTGTAACAATAAGTTTCTGTACATTAATTCGAGGATGTCAACTGTGGCTAAAGTTAGAAATAAACCTTGATTGTTTCAAAAGATATTTTGTGGGGAAGAATTTCAGCAGAAACTGGTGTGAGAGCATGGAAGCCCCCACTGCCGGATATGTGTGACTGGAACTTGCGGAAATCCAGGTGTTACTTGATCATCGGTTTCCCCGTCACCGTACAGCTACACCGCAGGGATGAGTCCTACCAGAAGTCACGACATTCGTATTACATAAGGAACGCGATTACACACGCAGTGCCTCGGTGTGGAAGAAGCAAGTGCGCCGCTGGTCTGACTTGCTAATTACCCTGAAGAGCGGTGGCACGATATATAGCTACTGAAATGCGGCATGCCACTTCGGCGTCAGCATAGTTAGCTACCAGGTGCTAGGGCCAGACCACAAGAAGTAACCAAAAATTATATTTCAAACATTATTCACAATTAAATATCAAAATTCAGTAAACATTCATTTTAAAGAATTAATTTACGCATCACTGGTAATGAAATTACTTCAATATTGATTTTAAACTACTTACAAGAAGTGAAAATTCGAATAAGAATCTTTAGAAGGAAGGCTTTGGCTGTAGGACAACCGGCGGACCCAGTCGTCGTAAGAGGATCACCCCACAGGCTCGGGTAGAAAGGCAGTTACAATCAATCACCGCAACAGACTAAAAATTAAGATTACATTTCAACTGTAAACAGAGCCCAAATAATATTTTATTTTTTTAACAAAGCTAAAACACGTTAAAATCTTAAATCATGGCACGTTAGGGAGGTAACGTAAATATGAAAATATGTTGGATAGTTAACTTGGTCGAGTATAAATGGCCACAAGTTATTTAACCCGTGGAACGTTCAATGTCTTTAAGAAAATTCCAATCTGCTTACAGGAAGCTTACTGTTTCAACGGCACGGATCGTAATGAAATGTATGACAGTTATTTAAAAATGAGTAACTGAAGAAGAAATAAATGCTTGGGGCATTTTTTAATTTTTTTATTTCGGAGCTCCCACGGTTAGATATGCATTGAAACTTGTATTTACTTGGGTAACCCCAATGAAATTACAAGAAAAACGTCCGTGTAGTAGCCCTTGGGCGGGAGCTGCCGTTTGTGAGTTAACCTAGTTAACGAGGTGGGAGTTCAGTCCTCAGCAAAAGGCACTGTAGTCACTCCAGATTGTGATTCAGACTGTGCAGCAGCTCTACAACTTAAGAAGCTACATAGTAGCTAAGACTATCAAGGTCGAAATGTTTTGCTCTGAGTGGTACAAGAGAATGTCTTTTACTTACTCTTATTAAGCACAACGAAACCTGAATAGAAACACTATGAAGTTTCGCTCGGTAGTTCGAGCTCGATTAACGTTCAAAGGTTAATTACGAAAAGCCATACACGCAAAGGTTAGCGTGCACCTGCCTTGCCTTGCTTTCGCCCAAACCGACGACTTCCGCCAGAAAACACACGAGAGCGGAATCAGTCAGCATTTAAATTGTAGTGGTTTCTGCAATACAATAGACCGATCTTTTACTGCAGATTTTACAATGAATCTAACCTTGAGTGATATACAGGCAAGTCCGCAGCTCGTGGTCGTGCGGTAGCGTTCTCGCTTCCCGCGCCCGGGTTCCCGGGTTCGATTCCCGGCGGGGTCAGGAATTTTCTCTGCCTCGTGATGACTGGGTGTTGCGTGATGTCCTTAGGTTAGTTAGGTTTAAGTAGTTCTAAGTTCTAGGGGACTGATGACCGTAGATGTTAAGTCCCATAGTGCTCAGAGCCATTTGAACCATATACAGGCAAACATATAAAAACTACAGATCCATGTTATACAAACAACAAAACTGCTCACTAAATAATATATAGGCTTGACAGATGGTCAGGTGAATTAATGTATCTACATACTCGGTAAAGGCAGTTGACATCAAGGTCCAGAACAAGGCGTTCCATCAACCAACGCCGCACGGTACATCCCAGTAGCCAAGCAGGTGATTCGGCCTACGATCTCTGGCGGCGAACCGTCCAAAACGTAGGCCGGCATTCAGGCCACAACTAGTGGCCCCGACTCGCCGCGTTTGCACTCCGTATTGCAGCTTGCTTCCTCGCGTCTCGGCGAGCCGTCCTCTCACAACTCCGCTCAACGGTTCGGACACCCGCTAACCACAATTGCACCACCGCGCACGCCCTCTAGCTCCGTCGGCGAGGTGCGCAGTCAAAGATTACAACTCCCGTCGGAAAACAAGATTTCTTCTGTCATTGCTATTATAATTATCCCTGTTGTTGTTAAAGTTTCTTCGTTCACTATTATTGTTATTATTTCCACGGTTCGGTTCCCACCCTCTGTGTGATGAAACTACAAAGTAGTTAAATCAGTTGTTTTGTTCAAAGGCTCTATCAAGTTTGTCCACATATTTCAAGAATTGTTCTATGGACTCGTCTGGACCATATACTAAACCCCATTGTACTCTTTTCGGAAGTCTCCGTTTTAGTGCATCAATTTGAGTTAGCTCATCCAATGGCTTATCCAGATGCACTAATTTTTGCAACTGTTTCTCACAATAGCTTTCATTGACCCATCAGATTCTCTGTAACTAGGACCATTCAAGAATTCACTTTTGATTCGAGCTTGCTCAGTTTCAGACCAAAATTTGGTTAGAAAAATTTTTTCGAAATCTTCAAAGGACATTTCCGCGGAACAATTCCGATTGGCCCACGAAAGCGCCTCACCATCAAGTAATTTCTATACAAATTTTATCTTAACACTATCTGTCATTATGGACGTGAACTGCTCCTTGCAGAATTGCATGAAGTCTTTTGGGTGTATATTCTTGTCACCGGGATAAGTTTTAATGGGAAAATTTCCCCATACCCCATTACAACTATTACTAAAACCTTTTTGCAACATAGTTTCTTGTATTTCTACAAATTTTCTGTCTACAGTTTTTTCGACATTACCTACTCTATTACAAATTTCTGTGACCTTTTTGTCAGAATCAGATTTGAAAGATTCAATTTCGCTTTCAAAAAATCGTTTTGTCTGGTCAAATTCATTTCTCAATTGAGAATTTTCCTCATTTACAAAATCAACAACTTTTTTTAAGGTTTGACAGGTTATTTGAAATTTCGTTACTTAAATCAGTTTCAAGGACAGAAATTTTGCTCTCAACCGTGTCCACACGACAACTAAGTTTTTTTTGGTGTGACTCAAAAGTAATTCGCCATTCTTCGAGAACCTGATTAGTGTGAGCAATCTGTCCTGCATTTGAATTTATTTCTGATTTTAAATCACACACAGCCTTCTAAATCGACCTGTCCATCTGTTGTTGTGTCTGTTCAGTTTGTTGACGTAATTCGGCACAAGAATCGTCCATCTTCGAGTTTAACTCTGAAAACATTTGTTTTAACATTTCCAACATTCCTACACTGTCAGAAGCACTTTCCCTAATAGGTGTACTTGCTACACCGCTGTCAATACTGAAATCTGCGTCTTTTTCCATTATTTTAGAAAGCAGGTACTTATCTTAGTATCCGTCGGCGGTCGTTGGTGTCCGTGTTTTGCGAAATTTCTTCAACTCCAGGATGGTTTCGCTCGGTTGAATCACTCCTCTTCTTGTGACCCCAAAATCGACGTATTTACTTCTGAAGAATGACTGGTCCGTCGTATATCCTCTTCTTGTGGTCCCAAAACAGACGTATTTTCTTCTTGTGATCCCAGAAGAGACGTATTTTATTTTGAAGAATCACTGGGTGGTCGACATATCCTCTGCTTCCTCCACCAAATTAAAACATCCCAGCTCCTCCACCAAATTATAACATCCTAGCTCCCTCAACCAAATTATAACGTCTCAGTTACAGTAATGTATTAAGGTGCTGGACAGAAATTTGATTTCGCTCCTCCGTAACGAGCATATGGTGTCACTGCCACAGCGACCTCCTAAAAGCTTTTGTCTCAGCAACACACCAACACATACTAACTAAAGTGCGATGAAATGGCGTATCAATTGATATTGGAGACTGGATTGAGAATTTTTGACTGGGAAGGATACAGCATGTTATCTTGGCTGGGGATTCATCTACTGGTAGCTTGCCACAGCGTGCCCCATGGAAGTGTGGTGAGTCCCTTGGTATTCTCGTTGTATTTAATAACCCGGCGGACAATGTTAATATTAATCTCACAGTTGGTCGTAAATGATGCAGTTATCTGTAATAAAGACTGTCTTACAAAATCTCCACAAATATTCTACCAGATCGAGATAATACTTCAAAGCTATGAAAAGAGTGCTAACTTGCTTTGAATGTTCAGAAATGTAAAATTGTGCACTTCACAAGGCGCAGAAACGTAGTACCCTATAACTAGAACATAAATGAGCCATAACTGGATCGAAATCGTATGGGGTATTTTGTAGATAAAGCAGGTTGCTGTATCCCGTATTGATACCACCACACAGGCGTTGTGAACTTGGCAACGGAATTGTGAGTTTCCGTCAGATGGCTATAGTAGTCGTGTGGGGTCCAGCGCACCCTCGCCCACTAAGCCACGACTCCAGTGGGTCTGGACTACGAGCGCGATCGATATAGGGCGGCTAGCGGCAGTCGCTCACCCCTCTCGGAATCGGGGCCTCTTCGCTAGCACCCTATCGTTCGCGCTTATTTCTGGAAGCCCCTTCCTTGTTAACATTGTGATAGCTGAACCCTATTTCTCGCGCAATTGTTGTGATGAATCCTCATTAGTTTGGAGAAATACAAGTTAAGTAGATCTTCTGTTTACTGTGATAACTTGCTATTGTCATTTTTGCTCCTGTCCAGCTTTGGGCCACACCACTCGATAGCCCACCTCTCCTAGTGTGTGAAGCCGTACACAACAGGAGACAGGTTTTGGTTCATTGCAAAGGTACTGCGAAGTACAATGTCTACAGCGGAGATTCTTTACAGGGTACTCGTGCAGTCCTTCTAGGAACGTTCCCCAGGTGTGTTGGGCCCATACGATATAGAACAAGAAATATTGAACATATGCCAAAGAGTTCAGGTAAAATGGTCCAAGGTTTGCCCCTCCTGTGGGCGAGTATGACGCCGGAAAACAGGAACTGACAAACACTTGGAGCATGACGTCAACAGTCCCATGGAAGCCTACTTGCAAACTTATTAGAATCAGAATGACTGAGAGTATACTACACCCCCGCTGGGATTGTGTAGACAACTTAAGATTAACTACAGCGCTCACAGACATATCAGAACAATCATTTTTCTTTCAATCTCTGTACACTAATAAAATTGGTGAAACGCCTGCAACGTGTTTTAGTTTAATTTAGCGTCAAAGTACCCTTTCGTCTACAATCACTGTCGGGCTTACACACAGATATTGACTAGGAGGCATTTGAATAGATACTCGGTCGCGATATTGGTTAGTTTCCGTGGTAGGTCACAAGCGCTGACAAACAAGTCCTGATCTAGTAATTTGCGCAAACATGTTTCGTCCTCTCACGTTCCTTAATTCGTCTGCAACAAAACCAACGCCTTTACAACCAAGCAAATTAACTGACTATTTGGCACACCTATTTGGGAAGTGAGAGTGACGACTGCGTGCCAGGGGTGACCTGAGGGTGGTACTGTGTAACAAACCGGTAGCCAGAAGGCCAAATAAATAAATTCCGACTATAAATTAAAATCTAAACTCTTTCTGTGTTTTATTGGTAATACATTGACATGAAAACAGCTATCGGATAGCGATATGCTCATATACAGATAGCGGTAGTATCGCGTACACAAGATATAAAGGGGCAGTGCATTGGTGGAGCTGTCACCTGTACTCAGATGTGAAACGGTATCCGATGTGATTATGGTCGCACGTCGGAAATTAACAGACTTTGAACGTTACAGCTAGATGCATGGGACATTCCATTTCGGAAATCGTTAGGGAATTCAATCTTACGAGATCCACAGTGTCAATAATGTGCCAAGAATACAAAATTTCCTGTCATTACCTCTCACCGTGGACAACGGAGTGGCCGATAGCCAACGCTTAACGACCGACGCGTTTGCGTAGAGTTGTCAGTGGTAACAGACAAGCAACACTGCGTGAAATAACCTCATAAATCAATTACACACGTACGGCGAACGTATCCATTAGGGCAGTGCGCGAAATTTGGCGATAAGGGGCTATGGCAGCGGATGACCGACGCAAGTATTAAAATCCCAAACATTTCAATAATAATCTTTAGGCTCAGTTTCAATTACACTTTATCAGTCAGATATCTTTGCTGACAAACACACAAGAGATTGAGAAATACCAGGCTTAAATGTCGGAGCCTGATATTAAAATTTATGAAAATAAACCAAAGAATTTTATTGCTAAGAACTGCTGTTTAAGATTAGTGCATCGACAGCTTTCATTTGCAACTTTATTTTTTGTGCAAGAACAGCAAGGTCAATTTAACATGACGAAGCTATGCTAAAACGAAGGTCTTTCAAATCACTGAAGTGGCTCATAGACACATTGTAAGAAAGCATTACTCAGCAACGAACAGGACCCAGGATCAAAAGGAATTGGGCACAAGATGAAGTACAGAAAACCAAATCGCATTACTGATCTTTTACGCAAGGAATTTCTGAGCTACTACTGACGCAAAACCGTAAACACCTATTTACAATAAATAAAATTTGTTTGTAGTGCAGACTTCCATCAGAAATGTAATCCTATGTAAAGCATAGTACCGGTCGCTTCCTTTTTTATATAGAAGTGATGTTTGTACGTAAGCAAAGTAAGATTTAGTTTCTGTTGCTCTTACTGTTTTCAGAGTACAAGCCCTATGGCGAATAGGAAAGACATATCTGATCTCAACAGCGGGTACCGCGGCAAGGATTTTCTCTACATTACTCTAATCAGTTGTGGACACAAACACGCTGATCAAAAATGGACATCGCACTAATAACGTATAACGTCGCCTTCAGCCTTCATTGTGGGTTTAATGCAACGAGGAAGGGAGTCTTCAATTTTCTTTAGCTATGCCCTATGAATCTGAAGCCACTTACTGTTGACTGGATCCCACAACGTTACCACATTCTGGAGGCACTGACGTTTCGCTCGGTGTTCCAAATAGTCTCAGACATTTTCTATGGCATTAAGGTCGCGTGATTTCGTGGGCCAGTCAAGTTGCGACGAAGGTGTTGGAGTGTTCGTCGAACTAGGAACGTATGCGTGTAGCCTTTTGAACACGGCTGTTGTCATGTTGGAAAAAGGGAGAGTCCATCATGAAGATGTGGAAGGAAGGGTTCGAAAATGAAATAAACATCCTCGATTTTTTCATGGTAACCTAAATGAGTGAAAAAAAAGATTTCTAGAACATCATATAAGCACCTCAAAACACACACACACACACACACTTACACACACACACACACACACACACACACACACACACACACACACACACACACAAAGACGCGCGCACACTGCGACTTTGTGACCGTGCGGTTCTAGGCGCTACAGTCTGGAGCCGAGGTCGCAGGTTCGTATCCTACTTCGGGCATGGATGTGTGTGATGTCCTTAGGTTAGTTAGGTTTAATTAGTTCTAAGTTCTAGGCAACTAATGAGCTCAGAAGTTAAGTCGCATAGTGCTCAGAGCCATTTTAACTGCGACTTAATCGTATAACTGGGCCGTATGTAGACTGATGCCTTGCTCTTTATAAAAAGAGGCAAAATCGCAAATCGTCGGAACATGCGACAAACCTTCCTTCAGCTACTATCCATTTTTGCGGTTTGACTAATTTAAGACGTTTTGTGAAGAACCTAACTACAAATTTCCATTGCACGCAGTTTTGTACGTAATGTTCGCTTGGAAACGGGTTGAGATGTATTAGCATTCACTATTGTGTTCGAAAGTGATTGTCGTTGACAAAGCACGACCCTGGTCTTCTGCTCCTGTCGGTTACAGTCTTTTTACGACCACTGTTCTTACGCAATTTTACATCGGTGCGACTGTTACACCATTCACTGTAGACAGGTTTATAAGTCCGCATTGATATAAAATGTCACATGCCAATGTCGACTCATCTTACTGCGCTGATTCCACACAGCCTACGGGCACTTACGCATCACTTCACTGAAACTACTTACGTCATACTTGAGGACGTGGTACCAGTTGTTGAGCATCTACTGCGCTTGAAAAGGAGCGAGTGATTCTTTAAGGGCCTGACAAATATTTTGTCCGGTGAGCTTATTTGAAAGCCGCAACTGCATATTGGCTCCATTATTGCTCCAAATGTCATCGACTAGCGAAACAAACACTTCATTAGGTGGTTATTATATCTAGCTGGTTATCTTTACAAACTCGGTACACATTCTGTATAGCAAACATCTAGGTAGCCTGAAGTTGATAAAGGCATGGAAGTAAATCGGGTAGCAAGCCAAACGCAATAGTTTGTATTCAGCCACTGGGAACCAATCGCTTTTTGTATCTTTAAGTTTGTGGGCACTTTCAGAAATCACAACATGCCATACAATTCTTTAAAGATATACCTTTACCGTTTTCGGACTTGAAAACTCTTCTAGCTGTGATTCCACATTTATTTGTCAAGGCGTCGTATGTCCATGTGTTAGTGGTTTCATTCCGTGAACCATATTTCTGGACGACGAAACCGCCATATATGAAGACTACGCGTTGGCATAATTGAACAGTATGTCCATTCAGAATGAGATTTTAACTCTGCAGCGGAGTGTGCGCTGATATGAAACTTCCTGGCAGATTAAAACTGTGTGCCCGACCGAGACTCGAACTCGGGACCTTTGCCTTTCGCGGGCAAGTGCTCTACCATCTGAGCTACCGAAGCACGACTCACGCCCGGTACTCACAGCTTTACTTCTGCCAGTACCTCGTCTCCTACCTTCCAAACTTTACAGAAGCTCTCCTGCGAAACTTGCAGAACTAGCACTCCTGAAAGAAAGGATATTGCGGAGACATGGCTTAGCCACAGCCTGGGGGATGTTTAATCTGCCAGGAAGTTTCATATCAGCGTACACTCCGCCGCAGAGTGAAAATCTCATTCTGGAAACATCCCCCAGGCTGTTACATTCCTCGTTCAGAAGATAATACATCTTATCACTTCGATTTGTAGGAATATGGGGAACAGTAATTCTCAACAGCCAGGGCGGCAATCGCGGAGTCAGCAGCGGTAACATTTTGTTATTCATTGGGGAAATCAAGTGACAAATTTAATGGACAAAGAAATCGTTTATAACTAAACTTCTGTTTCTCACTGCCGCGTGTAAGTCTCCAGTTCTCTTCCAGACACAAGAAAAAAAAAAAAAGACCTAGAACTGAAATGCACAGCTTAATGAAGCTAAAGCGATTAAGAACATACAAGTAGTAAGAAAATTGTGGGTAGGCTAGTAGAAAATTGTGGCTGACTCCTACACACATTTTCTGTTTGAGCCCTTTGTATGCTGAAAGTTACTTAAACATATTTAAGGTAATTATGTAGACTACAATTTGTAGACAAAACTAGCAAGGAGAAATAATTTTTACGGTCCTATGAATGATTCATTAATTACAAAAAGGGAATAATAGATCTCTAACGTTGAGTAATGAAACTTCAATCCAACTAGCAGCTGGAGATCGTTCCCATGATCGAGAAAGAGCTAAAGGTATTTTGTGAAAAACTAAAATAGGCGCTTTTGAATTTTCTGTTGAGTAAATCAAATTATATTCTTCAGCGTTCTCTGCCTCTCTCCGTTCCGTTCAAAACTCTAAATGTTTACTTTTTGTTTTTAATTCAGACTCTAATGGCAATAATAGCTCCCGTAGTGGATGAAGACAAGTGAGTTTATGCTTTGGACAAAACGCAGATGGTTCTTGTAATACAGATCTTTTTATGGCGTTATGTAATTATTTCCTTCGGTCTTCGTACTTTATTTGAAGAAAGTCATCTCTTAGCTATTAGCTGCACACTTTCAACTATACTCTTTGCCGGTCTCACTTATTACGACAAGCATCATTGGAAAAAAAAATTGGTACACCGTTGTGTCATTTATTAGTAGTATGCTTTTGTGACGAGCGTCATAAAAATCGAAACCAGCGAAGAATAATTTGAATGTATACAGTTCACGTTCAAAAAATGCTTTTCTTGAAATATTTAACAGCTGTAGCAAGTTACCAATATAAAGTAATACTTCGTAGTTTACGTTTCTTAGTGTAGCACATTCTTATTTTTTATACATCACACCATACATTTTTTCTTACTTCATTTATATGCGAAAGTTGTATCAAGGCGTTTCATTCGTGCCCTAGGCTATTTCCTTCTCCTCATTATAGATTAACCGCGATTTAGACTGGATTCTGTACCTCAGTCGGTAGAAACGGAAACCGCAAAGTACCACTTTGTTGTCCGGCTGTCTGTCTGTCTGTCGGTCCGAGTGTTAATACTCCTTTTACTCATGAACTAATAGAAGCACCAAGTTGAAATTTATGTCACATGCTAAGGTCTCTGGTCTCTTGGCGCTTTACAAACTTTCGCTTCCAAGCCAATGTAATAAAAAGCTACAGACATTCACGTCACATATTTTAACACTCTCAAACTTACTCATTCAAATCTGTAGGGTGCTTCCTGTTGACTCAGGAGCATGAAACCTCGCAAGAAGCAAAATTTAAAAGTACAAGTAAGGGAGGAGATCCGAAAACCGCTACTATTTATTTATAGCACACGAAAAAAAATATGTTTTGTCACTTGTTATCTGACTATCAGTCTATCCGTCTGTTAAAACTTTTTTTTCTCAGGAATCACGGTAACAAAAGCGAAATCACACAAAAATTTTAACTTAAAACTTCAAATTAATAATTCTTGAAAGTCTTTAAATTCTTGCCAGTATACATATATCGATAACAGGCAAAATCGTCGAGATTCTCGATACACGGGATGAATGAACTATCTGTATACGTAATTATGTCTACGCACAACCCCACAGGGTGCGAGTCCTAGTCGCACTTGGCTAATTTTTATTTTTGCTGTCACCTAAACGACTTAACACACCCTGGCGATGGGAATGTGATGCCTTCCATAAATGTAATATAACCCATCTGGACAGTATCGTAACGGCAGCGATGTCTCACAGGTGAGGAGCAACGCCTTCACAGAAGTCTCAGGCACGGCGATGCGTGTGGTCACCGCTATAATGTGGGCCAGTGTCCCTACAAGCCGGCCTGGGAATTCCGTGGGCGGCAGCAGGAGACTTCGACGCGCGGTAAGGAGGGGATCCCTACAAGGTCCGCTAGCGCCGCCTATATATACCGCTCGCTGACGCACCGGCCGCCAGTTCTCACTCCGCCAGTCAAACGCCATGGCGCGCTACAACACGACGCTGCTCACCACTGCCACTGTTTTGTGTGTGGCTTCCTGCTGGGCTCTTGTTGCTGGTGAGTACCGATAAGGACCAATCATTTCGACGTCCACGGATATCGATCGATCATTCTTAATATCACTGGACTCACTATTTCTCCCCTTCTCCGGCATTATCTTGATGAAATGAATCATAGTAAGTATCCTAATATAGTCTGAAATAATTAACACCAATTTTAATGTCTAATGAAAAAATGGCGTGTGCTTACATTCCTGTGGCGAAGCGCGTGCCTGGAAACCGAAAGGCTGCGGGATGGAATCCCAGTCGGTCCGTGGAATATTTCAGTCTGCCTTTAACCTAACCTTCACCTTTCAACGATGTGAAGATTCTTCAGGAACGACACGTGTTTCTGATTCCACGTTAAACTCGTTGACCAGTAGGATTATGGGGTAGGTTAGGGACACCCAAGTCAGCGAGGTGACGTCCAGTGGAAACACTGGAACCAGTCCGTTGAATATCTCGGAATTCGGGATGCATCGATAAAAAGGTATTGTTGATGAAGTAATAAATGTAATTCTTGAAGTTTTCCCGGCATAATGAGTATTTTATGATGTTTAGGGCCTGAGCCATATGACGTCGACCTTTTTTCACGATATTTCGCGCAGAAAGGCAGTCATCTCGTATTGGGTGAGTGTGTAAATTCACCTAAAGATGGCAGAATGGTTGTCAGCCGAGATATCGAGGCAAGGTGTCAATGTCATCAGACTGCAGCCCGAAACTTAATGGAAGAGATAAATGCAAGTCGACACAAGATGGATGAAAAAGCGAATCTCATCATGGCATAAATCAATCTGTATAAAGAGCGATAGGATGTTCTCTTTTTTCAAGTAATTTAATGAAAGGAGTTTTATAATCTGTAACTAGCATCATACAGTTTCTATTTAAACAGCACATGTCCAATTGCCAGATTTAAGAGAGCAAGAGATCATCATATTCAAAAAATTTTACTTGACAATGTACTGTTCTTGCTTCATGACATTGTTACTCATTGTTATTTTCTCCGTGATCAATAAATAGTGTTGAATCACTTTAGTAACACTTAATGACAGTGAGAAGTATTGTTGATTGTAAAATAGCAAAGTTAGTTTTGTTTCGAAAATCGTGACAATCAATTTCTTAGTCCCTGCATTTTTTTTTTTTTTTTCGAGATGAAGGTTGTGTATGATATTCCACAGCTACTTTAAACGAGAGCTAGGCAACGGTTCTCTATCTCTCTCTCTCTCTCTCTCTCTCTCTCTCTCTTTTCAAAATTTCCAAATGCCAGAAAACATTATGGGTTGAGCGAGTGATGTATCATCGGTCACGACTTCTTGGAATAACTTTGCCTGCCATTGCTTTGCTGTAACTGAGACTTTCGTCTTGACTAATATTATTTAACAATGTTTCTGATACACGTTCCCTTATAGCACCTTCTTTACGGACGATAAAACCCATATAAATATGCTTTGGTGGTCAGAAATAGTTTGAAAAGCTTGTTGGAACGTGTAAGGGTGTTGTAGGGTAGGTTGTGCTACGAAATAAATATGAAGAAAAAATTCGTTACGCTGCACCGTTTTGGAGTCAATTGTCATCGAAGTTAGCCAATCAGACTGTTGCGCGCGAAATTCAAGCGGTCTGCCATGTACAGTTAGTGACAGTTGTTCTCATAGCGCAGATGATGGCGCCCAAGACTGCTCAGCCTTTGGCTCGGGTTCGATCCTTACTACCATCCCACGTCAAATTGTTGTATGGCTCTCTGTTTTGGTTTTAAAACCAGACGAAGACCACGTTTAGCGACACAGTCTCTGGCTGGGCGCTTGAATCTGCGCGCGCAGCAGCCTGATTGGCCAACTTCTACGCTAAGTAAATCGAAAACGGCGCAACGTATCGAATTTTTCTTTTCCTAAAAGTTATTTCACAGCGCAAACTACTCTGCAAAGCTTTACAAGCTATTTCAGGTTTTTATATTTGTATTACGGCCTTATAGGGGTTGCAGGAAGGACTTAGTAGATAAAGTTTTGATAAGAAAGCCATATCCGGAAACTTAACGTTTGGATACAAAATAAATGTAATCGGATCACTTTTAAATCTCCCGCTTCACAGTAAGCACACAAACTGAGAGTTGTGGTGGAGTTTTTTTGAACGATTTACCACTGTCACTTCGTCAGCAAATGTGATCCAGTATGATTGCGCATCTGCGCATTTGGCACGTGGCGTCCGCGGAAATCTCCGCCAACCATAAGGTGAAAGGTGACAGGTGACGATGGATCAACTCTTGACTTCCACGGTCTCTAGATCCCCCCCCCCCCCCCCCCCCCCCTTGACTGTTTCTTGTTGAGTCTGGTGTAAGATACTCCAATACAAGTGGAAGAACTTCTTGCACGGTTTGTAGCAGAAGCAGACATTATTCAGTACCCACCATAATGCACAGATCGTGTGTATGAAAGCGTGATTCACGTATACACCTTGTGTAACAATTAGCATGGTTTTCACATGGAGCAACTCCTATAGAGCACATGTATCAGCAAACTTATTTTACATTCAAACAGTACAGTTCCGAACATGATTCTTTATCAAAACTTTATCTCCTCTACAACTCCTTTAAGCCTGTAATAGAACTTTTGAAACACCCTGTCTATGATAGCAGAAGAGTAGGTTTCAAAAAGATAGCCCCATAAGAGGACAGTATTTATAATGGTAACAGCTCAAAACTTATTGCTTCTATGTACTTAATCGTCTGAACACAATGAAAATTGCGTATGCAATCGTGTGAATCCTCAATCGCTAGCTACCTTGGAATGCATCTACCTTATTTACCACTGAGCTCCGGCTTTTGTGTTGCCCTTGGTGGCTCACGTTTGGAACGTTTAATATATCATTACTTCGTCGTAAACTGTCACTTATTATAAGTTCAGAACTTTTAGTAAGCACTACTTGAAGACGTACACGTGTGTCATACTATCCACAGAGCAGAATTTTTGTTTATCATTGGCTGTAGCAAGTACTCCTGGAATTTCCAAGTTTTCTTGCCAGATGTTTTGCAGACGATGCTTCGTTATGGTGCCTGGGTCTGACCGATGCGTCAAAAAAGTGATGACGTATCATATCAGGTCATTAACGATTCGGAGCCCAAGTTCAACAAGACGGAACATGAAAACAATCGCGACCTTTCTGAAGGAACAAAAATCGTCTGAAGTAATTTAGGGGACACCAGAGATGCTAAATTCGGAAGATTTGGCAATGCTTTAAATTCTAGACTGGTAAAAAGCGTGAAACGGACCTCGGGAAAAGTTTCAACAGACGTACAAGAAGTAGTTGGTTTCTCCTTCGATAACACTCTGATTCTTAGCGAAACTGTGCTGTGAATAATAACATAAAGTGACATTAACTTCCATACACTAAGACAGTACTTATACTAATCTCCCTCCCACGGGCGCCAGCAAGCTCTTCGACGTTGTGAAGAATCACTTCAGACTCAACTAAACAATGGTCTTGAGACAGTAACAAAGTTTATAACGTTAAACGCATCCAGAAAACAGTCAAAGGTTTCTCCTTGAAAAGTGTTCATTGCAAGTAAATGTTAATAGAGCAGTGATCCACAGCGTTGGCTAACAAGGCATGCAACAAAGTATTTAACTGTCCAGTTCAGGAAGAGCAAAAAGTCTTTTCACTGCTTTCAGTTTTTTGTTCAACTTCCTGTCGGCAGAGACATAACTCTCTCTAGTGCTCTTGGTGGTATTTTTAGAAAATCACATGAACACATTTATACAATGACAGCGTGTGGCTGAAAAGCCCATCCATGCTAGAATTCGTGAGCATTGAAAGCATCGTACAGAGAGTTACAAACCAAGGTCCTTTCCCAGAATACAGTTGTTGTAACAACCTCCAATGATGTATCCATCTTTTTACTTGTGAAAAGAATCATAACTGTGTCATTAGGTACTCAAACCGCAGCACATGTTTCGTATCATAATATCATTTGATGACAGTAAATGACTTACTATATTGATACGTATAATCGAAAAGATGCTGTTATATGACACACTGTCGCTTTCCGGGCTTTATGTCAACGGTACCGGTGCTAAATAAAGGCTATACCTACATATACATCTACTTCGGTAAATGAGATGGTATTGCGCAAGGTGATAACAAATAGCAAAATAGTTGTTCAAATAGCGGTCTTGTTTATCGTACCCTGTTGTGGGATAAAATATGAATGAAACTTTCTGGTACATTAAAGCTGTGTGACAAAACGCAATTCTAACCCACATTCAGCGAAGTAGGGATTACAAAAATGTGACACACGTTACGGTAAATCCATCCATTTCAATGAACCACAATTATTTTTCGAAAACGGTGCTTAAATTTAATTGTTTAAATTATTCACTCTTGTTCAATTGCCTCTTCTTAATTCATCTAAAACACTGATGTGTCAGTCCTTCCAGGCCTCTGTTGAATCATTTGATAGTAGCTGACGCAATTCGTGCAGTAGAATAGGCTCCAGTGTTTGGAAAGCTTACATATTTGTTTGGAAGAAATTTTATATACAGGAAATGTATTAGCAATTGCGAATATGATGGTTGGTTGGTTGGTTTGGGGAAGGAGACCAGACAGCGAGGTCATCGGTCTCATCGGATTAGGGAAGGACGGGGAAGGAAGTCGGCCGTGCCCTTTGAAAGGAACCATCCCGGCATTTGCCTGGAGCGATTTAGGGAAATCACGGAAAACCTAAATCAGGATGGCCCGACGCGGAATTGAACCGTCGTCCTCCCGAATGGGAGTCCAGTGTTTAAATGAGAATATGAACCGCCATCGGCTGTATATTAGAATGACAATGAAAAGTTGTCGTGGACTGGGACACGAATCCCGATTTCTCGGTTATCACGAACGGTCGGCATACCATTAGGCTATTCGAGGACGCTCCACGGCCAGACCCATTTCCGTATGTCGTCAACCATGTATCTACACAGCCTTCACTTGCATATCCATGATGTACATTCCCGTGTAGGGGTAACATTTTAAATGCAAGTACCTTCCGCAGTGTCGACGGATGAATACGATATTGCAGAGCAGCTGCTATTCAGAAGTACTATGCAATGTTTCTTCGGACATGTATGCCCTACCTCATGTTACTCAGGAGACCGATAACACATTTTCAACCGAGAGGTCAAAGATTGTATTTTCTTCTCTTCAGGAAATATGATCAGTGTTCTGGAAAACTGCTTTATTACATATGCAAGCTACTGTTGCAGTTTTTTCCTTGGAAGAGTAGTTAATACAAATGAAATATGAGGAAAAAGCGTGAGAAATCATTTGGATGATACGCTTCATGAGATTGTTTTTAGCCATCCGGAGTGGCCGTGCGGTTCTAGGCGCTACAATCTGGAACCGCGAGACCGCTACGGTCGCAGGTTCGAATCCTGCGTCCGGCATGGATGTGTGTGCTGCGCTTAGGTTAGTTAGGTTTAAGTAGTTCTACGTTGTAGGGGACTGATGACCTGGGAAGATGAGTCCCATAGTGCTCAGAGCCATTTGAACCTTTTTGACATTGATATTGTACTAGGAAGCCATGCGCAGTTTGTACATTACGGAACTCGTAGGTATTTTAAGTGCCACAGTCAAGAGTGTCAAATTTATTGTTTCCTTGCAATGATGATGAAGTCCCGTACTCCGCAAAAGAGCGTAGGGGACGATGCAGGAGACCCTCACGGCCGTACTAGACAAGGTCCTAGTGGAGGTGGTTTGCCATTGCCTTCCTCCGATCGTAATGAGGATGAATGATGATGATGAAGACGATGATGATAAAGACCACACAACACCCAGTCATCTCGACGCAGGTGAAAATACCTGACCCCGCCGGGAATCGATCCCTTGCAATAGCACACAAATTTTAACTTGTAATCAAGTGGTCCTTGCGCCCAAGAGAGTTAGCACAGTGATGTGTCTAAATGGCTTAAGGCTATGGCGGCATGTTTTCTTTGAAAACAGACAGCCTATTTCTTTCGTTAGTCAGAGATTGTGCTATATCTCTGGTTATCTAGTCGTTAATAAGATTTTGAACGTTAAATTCCCTTTTTCTTTTAAGCGTTCATACCCTGCATGCGCTGGATACGTTAGGAATACCAAGAGTACGTTTGCGAAGGAGACACTTTTCCAAACGTTTGTCGTCAAAGTGCGGAAATGTCGTAATTTCCTGCAGGCTACATTATGTAAGTGCGCGAGCACTGAGTTTCAGATGAGAATCTGCCGGTGTAATTCAAGCCTCGCGTGACAAGCGATCCTGTTCCCTAGACGTTAATGAGTTTCTTACAGTGTAAAAAGTGGAGACTAAATTGGCTGAAATTAAGCAGCTTCCGAATTCAGTTTAATGAATTACTGCCTGTAATGAGTGCCCGCCACAACCGAATGCGGCAAAAACAACTTTTTTGAAGCAGGCCTTGACGGGTACGAAGAGAAGTACGGACGCGTCGCCGCTTGTGGTGTTAGGTGTGGAGGTAGAGGCTGGCGGTCGGCCGGTCCAGGCAGGTCCGGTCCGCGTTCCAGTGTTTTACGACACAGGTCCGCGATGACGCCAGCAAACATCCGGGAGACGCGTCCGCGTGCATAAGTGGAGCAGACGCGCTGTCGCAAGGCCGTCGGCCTGGGCGCGCGGCCCTGACATTTGGCCGTCGCACTGCAGCAGCCGCTCAAGGGCTCCCAGCTGTGGCGGCGCCGTCGCAGTGGACGTCCAGCAGCCTTCTGGCCGCTCAGCGCAACTCCTGTGCATTGTCAGCTTATTGGTTATTCTCTCCCCGTTCCCTCTAAGGTGGTGAATCCGTGAGGTACCAGCTGACGCAAGGAAGTAGACAACTGTCTCCACCTTTGAAAAAGGCTACCGAAGCATCTGTGGTAATTACTGTGACATACCCTTGCTCTCCGTGGCTGGTAAAATTTTTGCCAGAATTCTGTTGAGTCACCTCCAGACTCTTTCAGAGACTGTACTTTCTGAATATCAGTGCGAGTTTCGCCTCTCCATAGGCACTGCAATATATCGTGTTCATCCGCCGATACCGGGCAGCGACTTTCAATTGAAATTTCTTTCTCTCTACGGCAATTACATAATCTGTGTACCTGTACAGGTTGTGACGCAGGAAGAACGACATATGGAAGTCTGGGTCAAGTTTGGGTCCGTCCGTGAGTCGCGTACGGATAGCCGAAGCGGTTAGTGCCACCTCTTTCTTTGTCGTCATTCCATTTTACAGATGATGCTTTTGCAACTGCGAAAACATTTCAACTATTGATATGATCTGTGCGCGACAAATACAGGAAAACTGCAGAGAACAATATAAGCCTTTTCTTCCAGTGTTCTATACCTTGGAAAAGGCCTTTGACACGGCCGGCCCCTGTGGTCGAGCGGTTCTAGGCGCTTCAATATGGAACCTAGCTGCTGCTACCGTCGCAGGTTCGAATCCTGCCTCGGGCATGGATGTGTGTGATGTCCTTAGGTTAGTTAGGTTTAAGTAGTTCTATGTCTAGGGGACAGATGACCTCAGATCTTAAGTTCCATAGTGCTTAGAGCTATTTCAACCTTTGACACGGTGTCCAGAGAAGCTATGTATAAGATCCTAAAATATTTCTGCTAACGTGAACACTTTCTTGCCCTGATTCAGGTTCCTCTTGATGACATGCAAGTGCTGTGGTAGAATGAAACATCTGGAAAATTCTGTATTACTAAGTACTCAAACAACGATGTTTCCTCGCACCAACATTCTTTGCTCTGTAACTCGCGGCCATGCTTTATGAGACACAAACAGATCATAGGTATTTCAAGAATTACACTCTTAAGTTGGCAATATCACTCGATATTTGGAAATAACACAAACCAAAACATAGCATCAAAACAAGTTTCAGTTTCTACTGCTGTGAAATTTGGAAAAAACCCAAGTGGCAATTAAAAGCTGAGAAACGGCACCAAAAATGGAACAGACACATAATATGAAGAAAATCGTCCATGCAGACTGCAAGTAGAATTTAAAATATTACTACATTATAACAGAAACCAGCGACCAGAACTGTGTATAACTTATAGGTACATTGCCCCAAAATGTAAACTAAATAGTAAAAACATTATCTTATTCCAGGCCACTGAAGATGCCTTGCAGAGAATAATGGCAATACGCGTATGGCACGAAAATTGTATTTCATTCAGTTGTAGTTAAACGGTCCTAAAGGTAAAAATTGTCAGAATCCCGTAATAATGGAGGATGGCTAGTTGCTATGCTGCTCACTATGAAATCTAAACAACTCGCTATACTTTTCTGTAAACCTCTCGGTATTTCCATCATTTAAATTCCTTAGTCAATCGGTGGCTGCAGTTTCTGGACACGTGCCATATTCTTAAAATCGTGTGGATCTCTGGGCTTAGTCGTGAAGCAGTGGTCATTTTGTACGCTCTGATGTATGTCGTAGAATTAGTCCACACACTTCTAATTTCGACAATGACAAAATTAAGTTACCTTGAGGAGCTAACATAAGATTCGAACGCGCAAACAATAAGCTGACATTGTTCGAAGGTATGGGGTATGAAATCTCCTATTAATGACTTTGCTATGAAGCATGGGCTAAGAGTAAATCGAAGAAAGAGGAAAGTAATGAGAAGTAGCAGAAATGAGAGCAGGAAGAAACATAACATCAAAACTGGTGATCACGAAATAGGTGAAGTTAAGAAATTCTGCTACCTAGGTAGCAAAATAATCCACAGGACAATGTAATAAGCAAGTTAACAGTGGCCAAGAGAAATCCACTTGTGTCAAACATAGGCCTTAACTTGTGGAAGAAATTTCTAAGAATGTACGTTTGGAACACACCAGTGTATGGTAGCGAAACATGAACTGTGGTAAACCCGGAACAGAAGAGAAGCGAGGCGTTTTGAATGTGGTACTACAGAAGAATGTTGAAAATTAGATGGACTGATAAGGTAAAGAATGACAAGGTTCTCCGCACAACCGGCAAGGAAAGGAACATATGCGGAACACTGATGAGAAGAAGGGATAGGATGAGAGGACATATTTTAAGACATCAAGGAAAAACTTCCATGGTACTAGAGGGAACTGCTGAGGGTAATAACTGTAGAGGAAGACAAAGACTGGAATGCATACAGCAAATAATTGAGGACATAGGTTTCAAGTACTACTCTGAGATGAAAAGGAAAGATTGGCACAAGAGAAGTATTCGCGGTGGACGGCATCAAACCACTAAGAATAAAAAAAGAAAAAAATAGAAATTAAGGATGCTTGACTTCCATTGCACACATCGAGTAAGTTCACAAAGTCTTGTTGGTCCTAAGATGTGCACCTGAGCAGTTTGCAAGAATTTGAAGCTTCGTGTAGTAACGTCTATTTTACTAATGTAAGTGACGTTGCTCTGCCCGTCTGAGATCTTATACGTCTTACCTTCGACGCATATCGACTTACCACGCGGTTTTTTACAGCCCTATCCTTCTTCCTGCAACTTATCACTTCATGTTCTCCATTTAGGCACAGGGAAAACCGGCTACTAATTCTCAGTTTCTGTTTTCGTTTAGTGATGTCAGTAATTTTATTACGTTCTTGGACCCAATGGCCACATTCTTCGAAAACAAAGTCACAAAATGGAGAGCAGTTGTTACTACCCTTCGGTAATGTTTGCTTTTGGTTAGTGCAGACATTAAGGGCCGCTGCCTTTGGAGTGTAAGTCAACTTTTGTGTCACAGTGGAACGACATATTAACTGTGATTTTCTTACAGTTACGATCAGTACCAGTTAACAGCTAAGCGGGCAGATATTCCTGGGAGTCTATCAGTGGATCAGCTGACTGCCCCTTAGACAGATTCCGGCGACGTTTGCTCTTGACAGACTCCCGCAAGATCGTCAAGAGAATAGGGGAATATGATCATCTGGCCGTTAGCTTCTTATGAACATAATCTGATAGCATCGCACCACGCAGATCCAAAAAAGAGCGTTATCTTTCCGACGATTCCGTCTTCACCTTTTTCTGCTGATATGAAGCCAAATGTTTCCATTGCTTGCGTCGTTACTTCGTCTCGGGTTCATAGTGATACACACAGCAACCGTCCATGGTGATTAGGCAGTCATCTCGTTTGGCCTGATACACAGCAACATTTAGGCTGCTGCCTCGATTTGGAATGGTTATGATCAGTCGCGTAACCCAACGAATGGTGACCTTCGCGTCGTTGAAAATGTACAAGCTGCAGAAAACTGATTCGTAACTGATTTTAATTTTTTCCGCTATCACCTCAGTTGTGATACGCGGTCTTCAGACAGCAGGGTCTCCACACACGGGCTCTTCACAGAGAGCTGGTTTGCCACTTCCTTCTTCGTCAGTAAGACTTGCTTGTCCGCACTGGCAGCGCCTGCTCCACCCGACCACTGTGTCATTTGATACTGCGTACTCTAAGACCAAAAAAAAAGACACAACGAAGGAATCGGTGGATGGGATGTGCACATACAAACAAACCAGTTATTTGAAAAAGAATTGGATGATTTATTCAGGAGAAAGAACTTCACAAATTGAGAAAGCCAATAACGCGTTGTCCACTTCCTGAGCGATATTGTGCCAACTTCTGTCCAATTGGCACATTAGATCATCAAAATCCCGAGCTGGTTAGAGGGCCCTGACAATAATAGTCCAAACGTTATCAATTGGGGACAGATTTTTGCTGGTCACCGGTGCTCAGTTTGAAGCGAGACGTAACACTGAAAACAATTCTACACGATCAATGAGATACCAGGCACAAGACATTTCTGGAGACGCCCCGGACAGCAGTGGAACAGCAACCTGTCTGTCTCCCGCCATACTGCCAGACAACCATGAGTGGTGGTCTGGGGAAGTATTTCTTTTCACAGCAGCACCAGTTTGGTAGTCATCCACCGCAGCCTTACAGCACAGCTGAATGTCGACTACATTCTAAGCCCCATTCTGTTGCCCTTCATGTAAAGCCATATTGGGCTTACATTTCAGTAAGATAATGCCCACCCACACACATCGATAGTTTCTACTGCTTGGGTTCGTGCTCGCCAAACCCCAACTTGTCCAGCAAGGCCACCGGCTCTTTCCCCAGTTGAGAAAGTTTGATGCATTATGGCCTCCAACCAGCTCGGGATTATGAAAGATCTAACGCGCCAGCCGGACAGAATTTGGCACAATATAACTGAGGAGGACATCCACGAGTCTGTCAATCAACTCCATGCCGACTAACTGCTTTCCGAAGGGGCAGAGGTGGATCAACGCGTTATTGACTTGCTCAATTTACGAATCCCTTTCTCTGGAATAAATCATCCAATTTTTCTAAAATTGTAAATATTTGTTTGTCTGCACACGTACATTACATCTACCTTATTTTCCATTCGGACGATTTCTTCGAGCTGTGGTTTTTTCCCCCTTGAGTGTATTGTTGCGTGTCTTCCATTAACTCTTTATGGATTGTTTCAGCGTCGTTTCCCTTCATGCTCTCACTTTATCACTGAGCTACATCATTTTGTTTTGGCTCCTCTACCGGCTTTTTGCGGCACTTCATCGTGGATATTTCAATACGGTACCATGACTGAAGATATGTACTTGGAAAGAAGCAAACAAATAACAAAGTAACTAAATTTTCGTGTTTATACTTAATCTTTATGATTCCACTTGTATAACATCAGTTTCACTAATAATTTTGTATCCTTCACGAGAGTTAGGTATTTTATTCTGTTACGTGGAACAGTTATTAAATCATTTCCAGTACTCTCCTCCCGGACGCTGATGTGCCAAACCACGCCATCGCCTAAAAGAAGTCTCTACGTATTGCCAAGGCAAAAATAGAAATAACATTTGCTGCAACCAATGTTCTTGCGCATAGCTTTACTAATAGCTTCCTTGCAATTTAAGTGATATTTTTACAAATTCTGTGAATCATGCACAGTCTCTGAAGGACTGTTAGTTTCAGTGCTTGCACCTCATACAGTAGAAATCCAGGTCCGAGTAAGACATCCGTTGCCTTGGTTCAGTTCTCAGTAGCCGATGCTAACTGACGCCTCTGCTGCCGAGTTCACCGTAAGCAAGAAGCCAGGCTCATTATATGCGGTTGTACGAAAAGGTCATCTGCCATTAACGTGGCCTTTCCGGGTAACCAATGACTAGGTTGCTACGTCACTGAGGCCCATCCCACCTCCTGGTATTGTCACAGGTTAGCGACGCACAGTGTTTAAGGACACGGAATTGGCAGTCGGCTGAGCTTTCACATGCTAAACTCAGGGCGAATTACTTCATTCATTCTTGCCCAAACGTCTTACTGTTCCGCATCTACGGGAAAGGTAAAAAATTCTTGATCCGATACTTCGTTTAAAGTAACAGCTTAGCAAGTTTTTAAATATCCTTAGTAAACTGAGATATGTAACTCCGTAAAACAAGAACCTATCTCAGCTTCATTCATATCATTTGAGATTAGTCTTCTTCAGCTGATTAGATATGGGACCAAAAGTAATTCAGGCGATTCAATGGATGAACACCTGAAGCGAAGATCATGCAGTTTTGGAGAAACTTTCAGAAACGAAACTTCCTGACAGATTTAAATTGTGTGCCGGAACGAGACTCGATCTCGAGACCTTTGTCTTTCGGGGGCAAGTGCTCTACCAACTGATCTACCAGAGCACGACTCACGCCCCATCCTCACAGCTTTACTTCTGCTCCTACCTTCCAAACTTTACAGAAGCTCTTCTGCAAGGTTCGAAAAAGGCAAAGGTCCCGGGTTCGAGTCTCTGTCCGACACACAGTTTTAATCTGCCAGGAATTTTCATATCAGCGTGCACTCCGCTGCAGAGTGAAAATCTCATTCTGGAAACTATCAGAAACGTTTGAGAGGACGTAGTGAAAGGAAACTTTTTTAGTTACAAGATGAGGACGTTCAGCCCGACTACCGCCCTTGAGTCTTTCCGGTTCTGAAGCATCGCGCTGGTCAGGATCCGTCGACTGTCATGCGGATATGGAATCGACTGCATTCATAATTGTACCAAGGAAGCAGTAGTTGTCTTTATGGTACGAGATGCCACTCGATACACAACATGATTGCGTCTCTTTCGCGTAGCCAGTAATTTGGACAGCAGCCGTTACATTTATGACGTATTACGGCTGTCAGCTGTGTCCTATATTCTAAGTCTTTGTGACGTTACATTCCAACAAGATAACACAAGACCGTGTGTTGCTGTGATATCCTGACCCACGTCGATACTGAGGGTGTACCACTGTTGCCCTTGCCAGCACGTTCTCCATATCTCTCACCCACTGGAAACTGATGATCACAGACTTCCGAGAGACTGGGGTGCCATCACTAGGCAGGCACTACGGCTGGTCAACGGTCTCATAGTTGGAACGGAATTGCTCAGACCCTTAGCTTATTCCCATTTGATGTAAACTTGGGTCAAAGCTGTCGTTGCTGTCACAGGTGGCAGTTCTGTGTATCGAATTTCGCGTCCTCTCCACTCCAAATCACCTACAAATTTAATCATTTATTCTCTCGACTACAAGCGTAAAATTTCGTTATTTGCTATCTTTCATAGTGCTGCCATTTTAATATGTGGCGCACGACCTTTTCTTCCACTCCATTGTAAGCTTTCTGCCACCGTCTGTAATTACTGTTAGGCTCGAAGTGCCAGGTGACTAATTTGTCCGGCGACCACAGACACGAAATAAACACATTATCAGTTCAGTTTCGTTTCGTGTAAACTTGTACCGTACTGCTAAGTTGGTGCAGCCAGCAGGTGGGCAGCGCGGCCACACTCTGCCGCGCTGTGGTAGGGCCAGTACAGAGGCGAGGTCAGGCGCTCCCGGATGCCCGCCGCCGCCCGCTCAGGTCTCTGCAGACGTGCGCCCCGGCCGCTGACCCTGCCAGCGAGCGTCGACCGCCACGAGCCGCACCCGTGTGGTGGTGGGGAGAGCCAACACCACTCAGAAGCGTTTGCGCTGCCAACAGCCTCGAGCTTTTCCATATCTTTGGACGCCATCTCAGACGCCACAGCCCATAACTTTTCCTCGCGCTTAACCACTCCTGTTTCACCATGCTCCAATAGCTACAGCCTGTTCAAAAGACATGCTACAATACTTGAGGCATCGCGCTGTTCATAGATAAGCGTTTCTAGAATAAAGAAGTTAAATACACATCAAAATGAAACAAAGATAGTTTCTCGGTATTACACACTATACTGGAATATAATATCAGTTCAATAAGTCACAGCTGCAAAATACTAACACGAATTCTTTACAGACGAATGGAAAAACTAGTAGAAGCCGACCTCGGGGAAGGTCAGTTTGGCTTCCGTAGAAATGTTGGAACACGTGATGCAATACTGACCCTACGACTTATCTTAGAAGAAAGATTAAGGAAAGGCAAACCTACGTTTCTAGCATTTGTAGACTTAGAGAAAGATTTTGACAATGTTGACTGGAATACTCTCTTTCAAATTCTGAAGGTGGCAGGGGTAAAATACAGGGAGCGAAAGGCTATTTACAATTTGTACAGAAACCAGATGGCAGCTATAAGAGTCGAGGGGCATGATAGGGAAGCAGCGATTGGGAAGGGAGTGAGACAGGGTTGTAGTCTCTCCCCGATGTTATTCCATCTGTATACTGAGCAAGCAGTAAAGGAAACAAAAGAAAAATTTGGGGTAGGTTTTAAAATCCATGGAGAAGAAATAAAAACTTTGAGGTTCGCCGATGACATCGTAATTCTGTCAGAGACAGCAAAGGATTTGGAAGAGCAGTTGAACGGAATGGATAGTGTCTTGAAAGGAGGATATAAAATGAACATCAACAAAAGCAAAACGAGGATAATGGAATGTAGTCGAATTAAGTCTGGTGATGCTGAGGGAATTAGATTAGGAAAGGAGACACTTAAAGTAGTAAAGGAGTTTTGCTATTTGGGGAGCAAAATAACTGATGATGGTCGAAGTAGAGAGGATATAAAATGTAGACTGGCAATGGCAAGGAAAGCGTTTCTGAAGAAGAGAAATTTGTTAACATCGAGTATAGATTTAAGTGTCAGGAAGTCATTTCTGAAAGTATTTGTACGGAGTGTAGCCATGTATGGAAGTGAAACATGGGCGATAAATAGTTTGGACAAGAAGAGAATAGAAGCTTTCGAAATGTGGTGCTACAGAAGAATGCTGAAGATTAGATGGGTAGATCTCATAACTAATGAGGAAGTATTGAATAGGATTGGGGAGAAGAGAAGTTTGTGGCACAACTTGACTAGAAGAAGGGATCGGTTGGTAGGACATGTTTTGAGGCATCAAGGGATCACAAATTTAGCATTGGAGTGCAGCATGGAGGGTAAAAATCGTAGAGGGAGACCAAGAGATGAATACAGTAAGCAGATTCAGAAGGATGTAGGTTGCAGTAGGTACTGGGAGATGAAGAAGTTTGCACAGGATAGAGTAGCATGGAGAGCTGCATCAAACCAGTCTCAGGACTGAAGACCACAACAACAACAACTGGAATACCGAAATGTTATTGACTTATTTATATTCCACTGGTTCCGATCATACCGAGCATACAGGGTACAAAAGGAAGACGTAACACTGACCTGAGAAGTCAGAACCAAAATATAAATATAGGAGATCCTCAAGGTAGCATATTTGCACCAATACTATTCCTCATATGTAGGGGGCGAAAAAAAGAATTTTCCTTCGAAAGCCGTATATAATCGATATATCGCAGTGAGCAATGGGACAATCACCGCTCTGGCACAGCAGGTCGATGGTACCCGTCTGGTAAAACACAGTGTCCTGCTCCGCGAAGATGTCTGTAACTACCTGCTACACTTTGTATGACAGGAATCATCGATGCTTCAAGGCCTATTTTAAGGGACCACAGTCGAAATAATCACATGGAGAGAGACCGGGAGTAGAGGGCGGGTGCCCGAATATCTCCCAGCTGAGTTGGCGTAACTTATGTGTCACAACATTTGCTATATGGAGAGGTGCTTTGTCATGAAGCAGCCGCATCTCTTGTCGTACCATTTCACAACGGTGGTTTTTGGCCGACATTCTTCATTCTCCGACCGATGTCTACCGGTTTTATGCTTCGGCAGCCAAGAAGAGAATAACCGTACGTTGGTCCTGTCTGGACGCATTTGGTAATAACCGTACCACAGTTCACGTTTCCGTATTTACAGCATACAAGTTGGATAGACATCAATGCCGCATTAGCTCCTTCCCTGCATGTCGATGCTTATATTGCCGCATTGGAGTCGCGCTATTTCATATACGCTATAGCACCGTCTTTAAATGGAAGCTATTTCATTGCCCTTACACCGTTACTGACGTTCCCCGTGGCCAAAAAATTCTGTTCGCTCAAGGCAGCAGTATTATAGTTATACAGAAAACAAGAGATTCTTACAACAAAACAAATGACCCCCCCCACCCCCCAACAAGAAAGTTTACCATTGTGTTATCCGGAACACATTGAAAGCAAATTCCGAGAATTTCAGTCTGAAGAGAGGAAAATTACACTGTTACATTTAATGTAGAGGGTGCCTCTACGGTCTGCGTAACAAACACTTTTGTAGGAATAAATATTGATTTAGTTGAAGTGCTGAGAACAAATATACTTGCAAACGGAATGTCATTAGAACGTTATGCTCTTAGAGTCCTGTTATCAGTAACGGTGAAATCTTTTAGCAGCATACTATACACACGTAACTCAATTGCTAGCTATGGATTCTTTCTTGAGGAAGAAATGCACAAAATATATGGACAGTTTTCAAGTTGTATAAAAGAGCCATAAGAATCTTACCATCATAGTGATCATTCTCATTGTAAATATCTGTTCAAAATAATGGGAATTTTAATACGATTACATTTAAGTCTTAAACTGTGATACCATGATACGACCAATACCGTTGTAAAAGTGGCCCACTGATTAATGAAACTAGTACAGTACAGATTAGACGCCTTGAAATACGCAAATAATTATAATTATGGAATTTTACGTAGTATCTGACTTTGAAAATTCAGTATGATGTGAAGGTACCACGTTCTGTCATCAGAGTCTCTCCCTATTTCAGAGCAGGGGGAAGAGTTTCTACGAAGGTACGTTTTGTACAGTGTGTCCGTAAAATCCCCGTACCCTTACGGCAAAATAATATATTTTGTGCTGAATACTGGACTACTCAAATACAGACCTTTGTATCCGGAGCATCTGTAATTGCACTACTGTACATTATACCGAGACCTACGAGTCTCCGTGTTTTCCTTGACATTTTAAGGAGTACGTCAGCAGTTATGCTTTCAAACACCTTTGCGCAATTTTTCATTAGTCTTGTACTGACGTTGAGTCATATGGGAGCTAACTGACCTGTACTGTGCAATAAGGTACGGGCTTCATGATGGCCATTTCCATGAGGCTGGAGATGTTCCTAGACAACACCCAATTCAGCAGCCTGGAAAGTGTTTATCAAGGAATTGACACACCTCAGTAGAAAAATGAGATGGAGCTCCGTCCTGCTGATCCATGATTCCGTGTCTTTGAGATGAGGTGAGGTATCAAAACGGTGTTTACAACATGTTTAGACAAGAATTTCTATGCAGGTACCTTTCAAAAAGTACTCGACCAAAGTGGAATCATGATAAGATTGTTGCTCATGAGACGGTTTCCTTCCCAGGATTCTTTTTAGTCCAGAAGAGCAGATTCCAGTAAGAACCGCTGTATATCGTACATTCATGAGAAAATAACACTCTTGAGCGAGACATGGTATTTTGAAATTGTCCCACCAAAGCATGGCAGGTTGAAACTCACTGTTCTATGTCGTCGTCAGATAATTCTTTCATAAAAACTGAAGCAAAGAAGATCAGGGATTAAAGTCCCGTCGACAGAGCCGAAGCACTGATCTAATTCATTCTATACTCAAATCATTCTTAATGTGGCCATGCATTGGTCACAGTATTTGAAGTTCAGCTGCTCTTTTGGGAGAGAGTACATTCTCTCGACTGACTGGGCGAAAACGGCTCGTTTTACTCTCGCATCCAATGCGCATCTTCTGAAACAAAAACAGGCTTCTCCCAATTAAGCAGAGCTGCTTTAGGAGACCGGATGTTGTTAAAGCCTTCCCTAAACGCACATAAAATCGTAGTAATTATTTGGCCTGTCCGTGGACATTCGTGCACCCAGACACACCCAAAGAATCGATCATTAACAGTGTTGCTAACATCTGCCAAGGCTTCACAACTGAAACAATGCAATACTGAGACTAAGTAATATAATACCACAAAGCAACATAACAGTCGTGACTTCCGCCTTGTTTTTCTTACCCGTTGCGATAGCAGTGCGACAAGCCGGCATGAAGTTAAGTTATTGAGTTCGGTGTAAGCTTGTGAAAGCGACAGTGAATCGTAATAGCTTATACTGGCATCTAGAATGATTTTTACAAACAGAAACGTCTGTAGCGCAATAAATTGCAACAACAACAAGAAGACACCACACTTGTCTCTTTTTTTTCCTTCCTCAGGGCACTGGGAAGTGTGAACTGCTACGTTACATAAGCTTTTTTTATGATTTCTTGTAACCTGTAGATACTTACTGAAGAATGTCCTGTTTCTTTAATACCAAAAAATTACTAGTAAACAGCATAAAACCTCACCATTCGCAGCAACACGTCGCATGTAAAGTCAACAAGGTAAAGTTATTTTACTGCACATCCTGTCAAGTCAGTGAAAGTGAAACGTAGAAAAGTTGTTTGAATGCGCGTTGTTTAACGTACCAAATAAGCCATCACAACTATAGTTAAAGGAAAAAACACACAGACGGATAATAGAAACAGCAGAAACAATGAAACAATTTCCCAACAACAGGTGTAACCTATATGAAACTTCCTGGCAAATTAAAACTGTGTGCCAGACCGAGACTCGTACTCGGGACCTTTGCCTTTCGCGGGCAAGTGCTCTACCAACTGAGCTACCCAAGCACGTCTCACGCCCCGTCTTCACAGCTTCACTTCTGCCAGTACCTCGTCTCCTACCCTCCAAACTTTACAGAAGCTCTCCTGCGAACCTTGCAGAACTAGCACTCCTGAAAGAAAGGATATTGCGGAGACATGGCTTAGCCACAGCCTGGGGGATGTTTCCAGAATGAGATTTTCAATCTGAAGTGGAATGTGCGCTGATATGAAACTGTGTGCCGGACCGAGACTCGAAGTCGGGATCTCATTCTGGAAACACCCCCCAGGCTGTGGCTAAGCCATGTCTCCGCAATATCCTTTCTTTCAGGAGTGCTCGATCTGCAAGGTTCGCAGGAGAACTTCTGTAAAGTTTGGAGGGTAGGAGACGAGGTACTGGCACAAGTGAAGCTGTGAAGTCGGGGCGTGAGGCGTGCTTGGGTAGCTCAGTTGGTAGAGCACTTGCCCGCGAAAGGCAGAGGTCCCGAGTTCGAGTCTCGGTCCGGCACACACTTTTAATCTGGCAGGAAGTTTCATATCAGCGCACACTTCGCTGCAGAGTGAAAATCTCATTTAGGTGTAACCTATTGCACAATTGCTCCCACTTCTGAGCCACGAACGGCAAGAATCTTCAACAAATTCACTCTTGAAGCAAACTAATTGCATTTACAAAAATATTCAAGTATTAGAAAGTCGAATGAAGTGTAAGAATATGCAAATCACTAGAGTCCATAGAAAATTTGTACAAGTTGGGAAAGCGGCTATCACAACAGAAACAGAAAACAAAAGAAATATATGCTTTCGTACTTGAAATATGTGTTTACATTCTCTTGCTTTCAACATATTAAGCTGAAGTTATATTCGAAAGAATTTCTTCATGGAAAAAGCTGTAGCTTACGTCACTGAGTTTCCTTTGGTTTTACATTTACTTCAGTCATTCGTGTCTGTTGATTAGTTCTTGGAATGCAAAAATAAAATATATACTTCGTTAATTAAGTAAAAAATAATTAAAAACAAACATTAATTTTACGGCTGCTTTCTCGCCGCTTGGGCCGCTAGTGTCGTACCGAGGGTCAGCCGGTAACAATTTTCACAGCAGTGAGTGTCGCGACCGTCCATGTTAGGCCGTAACAATACTGGAAACAATGGTTTTCGTTAGCATCAAAGTGCAATAAAACTGTTACTTATTTCCACAAAGAAAAAAAAAACGCAAATTGTCAAGAGGGGTACAGCTTCTCGGATACCTCGAACTATTACTAGAATGTCGTAAATAAAATTTTATTTTTCATTTCAACCAGTATTACTTTACCTATTTGTTCTACGTATCTTCAGTCGTTTACAAAGGAAGTAATTATTATAATAATTATTTGGTTAACTGTAAGCTTAACTTTAGCTTCTCCCAGTGTGTTGAATGTTCAGATCACTGACGGGAATTCTGTCAGATTACTAATTAATTTCTTAATTTTTCGCTATCGATACCGTCAGACGGTCATTTCTGGTTGTGCGGTGACGCTAATTAGACTGTGTGTTGTCTTTCTGTATATGCCATATTTAGTTCCATGATTGGCTCGGTCCCGGTCGTAGAGGATTTAAGTTGCCTTAAGCAGCTAACTTTCGGTAAATTTGTCCTTTTAATATTATGGCATGTTCGATTGTCGAAATATCGGTGGTTGTCTACTCCGTTACCTGGTTGCATTTCCGTGTGAGCATTTTATTTTGAATCGCTCGAGTTTGATGTGTTTCGTAACAGCTCTTTAAAGAACTTTGAGCTAGAAACTGAGGAAGAATAGCTCCAAATATTAACAACACACAAATATATACTAGTACGATGAAATCTTCCGTGTATTCTTCTATAAGGGTTTCCTAACCGGTAACAAGAGATGCATTTTATTCCTTACACACCCAATTCACTAATGTTTGTCCCTATGACGTCAGTTCTTAAAATAGTCGCATCGGCTGTGTGTTCACACTGTGAGTATCCTGCATGCTGCCGTGGAAGGTCCTGCGCAAACGCGGCGGTGACGTGAGGGCTGTGGTTGTGTGCCAACAGGCCAGCTGCCGGCGACGGGCAACCCGCAGGCGCCCGTGTCCGACCTGTGCCTGGGCTGCATCTGCGAGGCGGTCTCCGGCTGCAACCGCACGCTCGGCTGCAACGGCGACGTCTGCGGCCTCTTCCGCATCACCTGGGCCTACTGGGCGGACGCCGGCAAGCCCGTCATCGCGCAGGACGACCCCAACAGCGACGGAGGTATGCGCGGCTCCTGCCCTAAGTACCTGCACACGCGCGGCTGTAAACAGGTTCCAACGCTTCCCGGCTTTCAGGGTTAAAAAAATCATCGCGTACGCCGGTTACTGAAACTGTGTATTTAATATTTTTACTTTTACTCATTTAATGAGTTTAATACATCTGTCGAAATTACATGAATATTAGGCCTATAAGTCGGTGATCAATATAGTGAAGTAGCTATGAATTTGGCATATAACACGTTTGTCTGAATCACTGTACGATAATCCATCGCGTTAAGTATTTGTTATTAATGCGTTCAAATTTGACTTTGCCTTACTTAAAATGTAGTCCAAGCCAACTGTCAAACTAATTTTATTACTGAGTAATGCTATGAAGTTAAATAATAAGTCAATACTAAAAACATCTCCGAAGAAACAACGTTTGCACATAGACAGTAGACGTCAGTCGTCAAGAGTCAGCGCCCGACATTAGTTGTTTATTGTATGAATACGATTAACATCAAAGTAATACACTCCTGGAAATTGAAATAAGAACACCGTGAATTCATTGTCCCAGGAAGTGGAAACTTTATTGACACATTCCTGGGGTCAGATACATCACATGATCACACTGACAGAACCACAGACACATAGACACAGGCAACACAGCATGCACAATGTCGGCACTAGTACAGTGTATATCCACCTTTCGCAGCAATGCAGGCTGCTATTATCCCATGGAGACGATCATAGAGATGCTGGATGTAGTACTGTGGAACGGCTTGCCATGCCATTTCCACCTGGCGCCTCAGTTGGACCAGCGTTCGTGCTGGACGTGCAGACCGCGTGAGACGACGCTTCATCCAGTCCCAAACATGCTCAATGGGGGACAGATCCGGAGATCTTGCTGGCCAGGGTAGTTGACTTACACCTTCTAGAGCACGTTGGGTGGCACGGGATACATGCGGACTTGCATTGTCCTGTTGGAACAGCAAGTTCCCTTGCCGGTCTAGGAATGTTAGAACGATGGGTTCGATGACGGTTTGGATGTACCGTGCACTATTCAGTGTCCCCTCGACGATCACCAGAGGTGTACGGCCAGTGTAGGAGATCGCTCCCCACACCATGATGCCGGGTACTGGCCCTGTGTGCCTCGGTGGTATGCAGTCCTGATTGTGGCGCTCACCTGCACGGCGCCAAACACGCATACGACCATCATTGGCACCAAGGCAGAAGCGACTCTCATCGCTGAAGACGACACTTCTCCATTCGTCCCTCCATTCACGCCTGTCGCGACACCACTGGAGGCGGGCTGCACGATGTTGGGGCGTGAGCGGAAGACGGCCTAACGGTGTGCGGGACCGTAGCCCAGCTTCATGGAGACGGTTGCGAATGGTCCTCGCCGATACCCCAGGAGCAACAGTGTCCCTAATTTGCTGGAAAGTGGCGGTGCGGTACCGTACGGCACTGCGTAGGATCCTACGGTCTTGGCGTGCATCCGTGCGTCGCTGCGGTCCGGTCCCAGGTCGACGGGCACGTGCACCTTCCGCCGACCACTGGCGACAACATCGATGTACTGTGGAGACCTCACGCCCCACGTGTTGAGCAATTCGGCGGTACGTCCACCCGGCCTCCCGCATGCCCACTATACGCCCTCGCTCAAAGTCCGTCAACTGCACATACGGTTCACGTCCACGCTGTCGCGGCATGCTACCAGTGTTAAAGACTGCGATGGAGCTCCGTATGCCACGGCAAACTGGCTGACACTGACGGCGGCGGTGCACAAACGCTGCGCAGCTAGCGCCATTCGACGGCCAACACCGCGGTTCCTGGTGTGTCCGCTGTGCCGTGCGTGTGATCATTGCTTGTACAGCCCTCTCGCAGTGTCCGGAGCAAGTATGGTGGGTCTGACACACCGGTGTCAACGTGTTCTTTTTTCCATTTCCAGGAGCGTAAATTCTAATTCACTTCTGAAGCGAGTTAAACGGCTACGTATGTATTCAGAAAAAATGTGATAATTAACACATTATTTTAAACTACAGTGATTGAAGTAAGTTTTCTGCTTACTACTTGTGCATGTACTTGCCGAAATGAAATAACAACAGACCTTGGTAAAAAATTGATCTTGTCATTGGTGTCCCTTACTGAGGTGTTGTAGAATCTGGCAATCCTATGTGAAAACTTCGACTCAATGAAAAACTAGATTTATACGGCTACATGAGTATTCATGTTATGATGACAAAAGGTGTCGGGCATTCTGCAAAAGGTTAAGTAGTATCGAGTCAGGGAGCCTAGGACTCAAACAACTCAGTGGCAAACCCAAGTGCCGGCCGGGTTGGCCGAGCGGTTCTAGGCGCTACAGTCTGGAACGGTGTGACCGCTACGGTCGCAGGTTCGAATCCTGCCTCGGGTATCGATGTGTGTGATGTCCTCAGTTAGGTTTAAGTAGTTCTTCTATGGGACTGATGACCCCGAAGTTGAGTCCCAAAGTAACCAGAGCCAAACCCAAGTAGATACCTTTTTATTTTTATTTTATTTATCAGCACGATATGATACGTACACAACAATCGTTCAGACTCGCGGTACCCATCTTGTATGCAGATATGTCATCCTCGCACAGAGTTCCGTAACATGCGTTAGAGTGCAGTCGATGTTGTTCGGACAGTGTCACAAGCATCTGAATGTTTGCAAGGAGATCCTCTTCAGTTTCGACAAATGTTTAGTACACCACACTTATCACCGGAGTCCGGAATACGACCAAGCGCGGTGGCAGATTGGTTAGCACAAAGGACTCGCATTCGCCAGGACAACTGTTCAAATGGCTCTGAGCACTATGGGACTTAACTTCTAAGGTCATCAGTCCCCCAGAACTTAAACTACTTACACCTAAGTAACCTAAGGACATTACACACATCCATGGCCGAGGCAGGATTCGAACCTCCGACCGTAGATGTCGCGCGGTTCCAGACTGTAGCGCCTAGAACCACTCGGCCACCCCGGCCGGTGGACAACTGTTCAAATCCGCTACCGGCCATCTTGATTTAGGTTTTCCCTGATTTCCCTAAACTACTTAAGGCAAGCCAGGATGATACCTTTGAGAGGGCACGCTTTCCTTCTCGTCCTCCGTCTCTAACCACCTTGATGTCGACGGGACGTTAAACACTGATCTCCTCCTCCTCTGGAAGGTGAAATCAGGTGGATATGGGACTCCATTGAAAGAAGTATTTGAAGTGCTCAGATAAAATATTATTACTTTTCCTTATTCACAACAGCTCTGTCGTTGTCAATATATTTCACATCCTCATGGCCCGGTGGAGTGATACCACCATCCTGACTCCTGGAATACTGAATATGCCGTTGTTGTGGTCGTTAATGAAACTAATGTTTTAATGCAACTCTGCACGCTAGTCTATACTGAACATGACTCTTAATCTCTGAGTAGCCTATAGCTGTACCCTCCATCCATTTGAACCAGCTTGTTGTGGTGCCTGTGATTATATGGAAACTTTTACACCAGTCGGAGTCCTCGATACCGATTGACCTTAGTATCTATTACTTTCTATCATAAATACATCATTCATTGGACACCACTGCTGAATGACGGCATCCTCTTGATTTCTCAAAATACTGTATTTCATCAAAAGTTGCCAGAAGCCCATAGTAGTTAGAAATTGACTACCATTTGTAACGAAAGGCGGACCTGTTAGTAAACAAGTGGGGGTGGGGTGGGGGGGGGAGGATTGTGTTACTAGCAGAAAAGCAGCAACATCTGAACTGCTCTGTCAGGAGAGTTCAGTGGTTTAGAACGGGGAGTAGTCATTGAATGTCACTCAGTAAATCAATCAGAGACGTTTCAAACCTTATAACACTGCCCAAGTAGATTGTTGGCTATGTGACTGCGAAGTGGAAACTCAAGGTAATAACCATAGATAAACCAAGACAAGGCAGACATGTTGTACTGACGAACAGGAGCCGCCGAACATTGCAGACGTTGGTAATAAAAAATCAAGTGAGATCAGCAGAAGGGGTCACTCGTGAGTTCCAAAGTGCTACCAGCAGTCCAGCTTCCACAGTGACTGGGTGTAGGCAGTTAAAATGGGATCGGTCATAGAGCAATTCCCCATAGGCTACGCATACCTGTAATCAATGGTAAGCGACGCTGGAGGAAGTGTAAAGAGCGACGCTGCTGGACAGCAGATGACTGAGAACGAGTGACTTGAAGTGACGAATAACGCTGTGGCAATCGTCTGGATGTCGCGAATGCCTGGAAGACATGACATCATGTACGGTACCAGTTGTGAAGTATGGGAGAGTGGTGCTATACGGTATGGAGGTGATGTTCGTGATGAGAGTGTGTTCCTCTTTCAGCGCTTAATGAAACGCTAAATGCTGAAGGATACTAACACATTTTACAGCATACTACGTACAGTAGAGGAACGGTTCGTAGATAATGACTAATTGTATCAGGCTGAAAATTTACCCTGTCATAAAGTAAAATCTGCTAATGAGTGGTTCGCGGACAATAACATTCCTGACAGCATTAAAGAAGGAATGATGGAAATAAAAGAAAAGTCGATGAATGGGATTAAAATTCAAGTTGAAACGCGAGGTAGGATTTGATAATGACTTTGCTATCGTCAGTGAGAGTGAAGCAGAATTACAGAATATGTTGAATGGGAGGATTCAGAGCACCGGGTGATCAAGAAGTCAGTATAAATTTGAAAACTGAATAAATCACGGAATAATGTAGATAGAGAGGTACAAATTGACACACATACTTGAAATGACATGGGGTTTTATTAGAATAAAAAAAAATACAAAAGTTCAAAAAATGTCCGACAGATGGCGCTTCATCTGATCAGAATAGCAATAATTAGCATAACAAAGTAAGACAAAGCAAAGATGATGTTCTTTACAGGAAATGCTCAATATGTCCACCATCATTCCTCAACAACAGCTGTAGTCGAGGAATGATGTTGAGAACAGCACTGTAAAGCATGTCCGGAGTTATGGTGAGGCATTGGCGTCGGATGTTGTCTTTCAGCATCCCTAGAGATGTCTGTCGATCACGATAGACTTGGGACTTCAGGTAACCCCAAAGCCAATAATCGCACGGACTGAAGTCTGGGGACCTGGGAGGCCAAGCATGACGAAAGTGGCGGCGGAGCGCACGATCATCACCAAACGACGCGCGCATCAGATCTTTCACGGGTCTAGCAATATTTTCTATTTTTTTTGTTCTAATAAACCTCCATGTCATTGCAAGCATGTGTGTCAATTTTTACCTCTCTACCTACATTATTCCGTGGTTTATTAAGTTTTCAAATTTATACTGACTTTTTGATCACCCGGTACATCAAAGAAAGACGAAAACGAGAAGTAGCAGAAATTTGAATAAATTTGAATAACGAGAAACTTAACGTCAGGATTGCTGATCACGAAGTAGATGAAGTAAAGGAATTGTGCTACCTACGCATCAAAATAACCAATGACGGACGAAGCAAGGAGGACGTCAGAAACAGACTAGCAGTGACATGAAGGGCATTCCTGCCAAAGGGAAATCTACTGGTATCAAACGTAGGCCTTCATTTGAGGAAGAAATTTCTGAGAACGTACGTTTGGAGCACATCATTGTATGACAGACGTGGAGTGTGGGGAAACCAGTACAGAAGAGAATCGCACAATTTGAGATGTGGTGCTACAGAAGAATGTTGAAAATTAGGTGGACTGATAAGGAACGAAGAGGTTCGCAGATTCAGCGAAGAAAGAAATGTATCGAAAACACTAACAAGAAGAAGGAATAGGATGATAGGACCTACTAAGACTTCGGGAAATAATTCCCTGGTACTAGAGGAAGCTACAGAGAGTAAACATTGTAGAGGAAGACTGAGAAAGCCCCTATCTGAATCCATTGGAACATATTTGGGATGAGTCAGAACGTAAATTTCCCGTCAGACCCCAGCGTCCATCGCTACCCTCTATGGTTTCTGCTTTTGAGAAAGAATGGTCTGCCATCCCTCCACAAATTCAGGCACCTCACCGAAAGAGGCGAGAAGTAGCAGAGATGAGAACAGCGAGAAACTTAACGTCAGGATTGCTGATCACGAAATAGATGAAGTTAAGGTATTCTGCTACTAGGGAGCAAAACAACCCACGACGGAAGAAGCGAGGAGGACATGAAAAACAGACTAGCAGTGTCAAAGTCGTCAGAAAGGCGAAAGGAGGACACGTCCCATTTAATGTCCACTAACAAGTTTTCTCATACTTTTGGTCGGATCTTGTGTTACCTTTTTCATCTACAGGGGTCCATCTTAGTCCATGTATATTTTGTAATATCTAATGTCTTCCAGTAGATCTTTGTTTCCGTCTGCTATGACAACTTTTTTTACTTCTCGAAATTGTTAAGGTTTATGTTTTATTCATCAGCAAGCGGAGAATGTCATGGCCTATTCACAATCTGATCGTGAGAGTAAATAAGGTCAAGTACAGGAAAAAAGTGTGGGTAATAACTCTGTGGTTGACTGATAAATGACAGGTGAAGGTTGCTTGTCGTCTGGAACTATTTGCAGCTGACGGTGAGTACGAGTGTTAGTGACGGCTGTCTTTTTGCTGTTGCAGCGTACGTGAGGTGCGTCACGGAGCCGTTCTGTGCAGCGCGCGTCGTCCAAGGCTACATGTCCAAGTTCGGCCAGGTAAGTGAAAAACGCATGCCCGCAGTTTTCTCTGTAGTGTGAAAACGCTATAAGATTACACTAGGAGCCGTCTTTCTGAGTCTGACCACCCGCCGCCGTCTGTTTCGCTCTATTCAGCCAGTGTTACAAAGAATAAGACGAGAAACAATTTTTATTTCTTGATGTATATTTATTATTCCGTAGCCAGTCTTCCTCCTTCGATGATTTTACAATAGTTTTACTGCAGTATAAAATTATGACAGTGCAAAATCTGTCAATCCTCTTCTGCACATTTTACGTCTGCTAATCGAAATGGACCGCCAACACCTTTACTGTTATCACATTTGACCTTACCTACCAAGAAACAGACTACAATTTTATAGACAATACTCTTCCGAAGTTATCTGCTGACGTATAGTGGATGGAAATGGATAAGTTAACGTTTCATAGGCTGCTTCGTTATCATATTACCCATGGAAGACTTTTTAGGAAATTTGCAAAAAAGATAGAACAAAGTAATGCGATCAGAACTGAACTACAGCTACCTATCTATTTAACTGCCAGTGACAGAGGTCCGGGCGAGTACGAATTCCGTAAGGTAGACGGCCTGTTTAACTTCTAGTGACAAGGGTCTTGAACCAGTACGAATTCCTTAAGGTAGACGGTAGACGTTTTTGTTTTGCTATTGCAGTTTCACCGTTATCCCATAGTCAAACATAAAAAAATTGTGCCATGATATGGCACTAATAATTTATGACTGACAGTAGTGCAGCTCTGAAATTGCAGCTATTGACGAAATATGACATTGACTTAAAGCATGTCTCTTATTACATGCAGGTGACAATGGCATTGTATGTGAGCAGCTCCCTCAGTTGATTTACGGTAATGTCGACCTATAATACAGTATTAGTCAAAATTATGTAAAACCTTTGAAGTAATTGTAAAAATGTTTGTATAGACGTAGGGTATTGTGTCGATATATGTATAGGAACAGGAACTCAAGAAATTTTTTGTGTCATGTTCACAAATGTTCAATGTCTGAACCGTTAGTCTCACGACACATATCCAGTCTATAGTCCAATTCGGAAAGTTTCCCTGATATTTTTAAATGTTCTTCATACGTTAATGGCCACGCTCTGCTTTTGCCTTTACAAAGAAACCTTCTTTAAACTTCTACGCCAATTCGTCAACAGATTGTCAGGTAAGTGGGGTCTTGTTAAATATGTTGCTGAATTTACGAGGAACTGCAGTTGAAGACTCACTCTTGCAGAATTCCATCACGCAAAGTCCTCCACCATTGGTCTGGTAGCCATGTTGCTGGAACTAACTGTAGTAAAAGAAACTTCTTGGGTTTCTGTAACCATAAATGTAATCATACAATACCATACGTCAATAGAAACATTTTTTTTACAATCACCGAAAGTATCTAGATAATTTTGAATGACACTACATCTACTATGTTTTGTTAGGTATACTGTACTGAGAGAGCGTCTGTGAAACGACCTACACACGGAAATATTCTTCGGCAAAATGCTTAAGTCTCACACTTACTAACCTGCCTCGGGCATGGATGTGTGTGATGTCCTTAGGTTAGTTAGGTTTATGTAGTTCTAAGTTCTAGGGGACTGATGACCACAGCAGTTGAGTCCCATAGTGATCAGAGCCATTTTCTCACACTTACTGACAGGGAAACACCATGCTTCATCGTCGTTGCGGTTAACACTTCCTAACACGAAACGAGCACACAGTGGCAAACACTAAACAGGTTGTATAAAATACGTCTCACAAATGTGTTACAGGCTATACGCTGAATACCAAATAAACGTTTTCCAATTAACCATTAGTTTATTACTCGGTTCAAGCAGTAAAAAATTAAATCTGTATTACTAACCATTATTCGTTAAAAACTCCACATTATGTTTTGCTCTATAGTCGAACTCTTGTTCATGTGCCTTCTTTTGTTCTCCGTAGTCTTTTTTTCTGACATGCCTGTGGCTGAAGATGTCATCCTCCGTAGAGCAGCGTGCATCGCGAAAACCTTACACCAGAATGTTAACAAGGTTGACACATCAACGCAAAGCGTTTTCGGATCTGATGCTAAGCACTGACAAATTGAACTTGTAAACAGAACCGGCCGCCAGAGTTAGCTCCAAAGAATCTCTGTTTCGCGTGTTTAATGTAACGTAACAACAGGGTGAGGCAAAAGTCCGGATACTCCCCTATAAAAGTCGAACGGTGTGAGGAATCATAATGGAATCTGGTATGGGGTGGCTGTAAGTGGGGGCCCAACTTCTAGAAGCTATGATGTGAGCGGTGGCCATTTTGAAATCCGCCCTTTGGATTTGAGTCACGTGTTCCAAATGGGAAGCGGTTCATGTAGTACATCATTTTGAATTCCCTCTTTCTCAGGAATAGACACGTGCAAATAAGATATCTTTATTTGTGGAGAAGTTACGACCTGTTAAAGTTTAAGACACTTATCAGAGTCGGCATTACAGCATATGCTCCATATGACCTCCATTGCACTGGACACACAACCTGAGTCTTTGCCAGTCCTGCTTCACACGTCGCAGGATTTGTGGGTCAAACAGAGACACACGCCTCCTCAACACGCCGGCAAAGATGGGTTACATTGTTGATTTTTGCCTCATACACAATTGATTTCAAATAACCTCACGGATAAAAGAGGTGTAAGATCAGGGTACCGCGGTGGTCATTCGATAGAACTGCTCCTTCTTACCCAATGACCTCCAAACTGTTCCTCCAGAAATTCTCTGACTCCAGTATCATAGTGGGGAGGAACACCGCTTTCTTGTAAAAAGTTTGGGAAATCACCCTGCAGATTCAACAGTGCATGTTAAGATACCTCTCCCCATTCAAGGTTACAGCAATAAACAATGGATCCACGATTCTTGTGTCCCAAATCCCACACCAAACCATCGCTTTTTCATCACCAGCACCTTTACAGGGACACACCACGAGGGGTTTGAATCTGATCAGTAACGATGATTCTGTTTATTTACATCTCCTTGCACATAAAAATTAGCTTCGTCACTGAACAGTACCTGTCCTACGAAGTTTAGTTTCCTGTTACACTGATCCAGAACGCATTCTGCAAACTGCACCTGCCAATCAGAGTCATCCTCCGAGAGACAATGTTGCAACTGTAACTTGTACGGCTGCTATATGATCGTGTGCAACGCTGACTGACATCACATATTGTTGATGTGGACGTTTCAAAGAGGAGGCTACAAATTGCTGTTGCAGTCTATTCGCAGGTGGCTGTTCTTGGACGTCCATTGTGTGACTTGTCCACCACAGAAGCTCTTGCACGAAATTTGTCCACTAACTTGGATACAGTCAGGTGTGAAAATCATTTTTTTCAGAATGCCGGGCCTTGAAGTCAGCAGCAGTCACTCTGGAACTTCGTCCAGCACTCATTAACACAATTTCAATGCGTTCTTGCTGCGTTAGTGCCACTGTGGGTCACCTGTAACAGTAAACAGAATTAAACATCTCCTTATGATTTCAAACTTTAACAGGTGATAAATTCTACAAAAATTAAGATATCTTAAAACAGATTTCAATTACATATTCCTGAGCCCGCCCGGCTAGCCGTGCGGTCTTACGCGCTGCTTTCAGGGCGGGAAGGCGTGCCAGTCCTCAGCACGAATCCGTCCGGCGGATTAGTGTCAAGCCCGGCGTGGCGGCTGCCTGTGGATGGTTTTTAAGGTGGTTTTCCTGCTGCCTCGGCGAATGCGGGCTGGTTCCCCTTATTACACTATGTCGGCGATTGCTGTGCAAACACTTCCTCCATGTACGCATACACTACCACGCAAACGTTGGGGTTTCACTCTTCTGGTGTGAGACACTCCCAAGGGGGGTAGGGGATGAGGTGTCTACTGGAGGGGGGGGGGGGGGGCAGTAACCCTGGGTTCCGTGTGGGGCGGCGGTGGGGTGAGTGGACTGCTGTAGCCTGTTGTGGGGTTTTGAACCACTGAGGGCTATGGCAGGAACGGAGCCTCTCCGTCGTTTCTAGGTCCCCAGTTCCACTCAATACAATACAATACATATTCGTGAGAAAGAGGCAGTTCAAAATAATGTGCCACATGACGCCCTTCCCATTTGAAACAGATAACCGAAATACAAGATGGCGGATTTCAAGATGGTCGCCTCTGTCGCCATAGCTCCTACGAGTTGCGCCCACCAGTTACAGACACCCCGTACCAGACGCCACTATAATTCCTCAGACCGTTCGACTTTTATTGGGGTGTTTCCAGGCTTTTGCCTCACCCTGTATAACCATTCCAAAGACGAGGTTTTACATGTTAGCGAACAGACTTTCTTATCGCAAGAATAAAGTCGTGAATAACTAAGAGTTCCGGCATCTCCTTAGTTTTCTTCATATTGATCTCAGAAAGTAGTTACCAAAAAGAATACAGTGAAATTCTGTCTCTGATCATGTTGCGCGATAAACTGATGTCGATTGTTGCAACCACGAAAATTAGCTGGAAATGAGATTTTCGTCAAATTTTGTCATTAAAACCACTAACATTCGGAAAACTACTGGAATGTTGATTCGCACAGTAATACAAAAATCCATTTATGCTGCCATCATTTGTTATTTCTGTCTATTTTCTTTTTTCTAATTTGTGCTTATTGTTATGAAATATCCTGAAAATACATGCGGCAGCACTATAACGCTATGTAAAGCTGACTCCGATTTTTTATAAATTGATCAGATACTGAAGTTATGTTTTGGACTAGTAAGAGTGTAATGGTTAAAATTCACGACTTCTTTATTTGTCAGAATACTGAAGCAACTACGGGTTAAGTAAATGCAACTTCATACTTTGTTTATTAGATAGCTCTCGAGAACAGGAATACAGCGATATAGCGCCTGTCAGTCGTCGTAGTGAGCGACGCTTGCAACATAACCATTCCGTGCGTAATGCTGGAGGTTGCCAGTATAGAGAAGTTCCACTTCTATCGACAAGTGAGCATAGTCCTCGTGTAACTGGGCCTGGCTCACCTTGGTAGAAAGAATTATACAGCCTATGTGCATCCGAATGTTCATTTAAGGTATCATGTAAAAATATGAAGGAAATCAGTAGAGAACTTTTTGAGATTTTTGCTAACAATTTTCCCCCTTTACATATTACATATACATTTCTGTATTTTAGGTGACAAGCACGTACATAACAACATGCAGGTATTAGAATCCAACGTGTCGAAATTTCAAAGTACTCGGTGAAGAACGTTTTTCTTTTAGATTAAAGATTTTGAACTAACGAACATTTATATTTTTGTTTATATAGATGAACAAAGTCCAAATTAGAGCATCTCAAGAACTGAGGTATGGAGGGGATGTTAAATGATACCTGAAGCCACTGTACTGTGTTTAGATCTGAAAATGCCATAATTAAGCCGAAACCGTTCATTATAATGAAAACTATTGTCTCTTTTGTTAAAACTACATACTTACTTTCATTTTATGATTCTTTTTAAAAACGAGGCCTGCCTCATAGGTACTCTGTTTTTATTATAAACAGTTTTGAAGTTATCGACTTACACCAACTGGTTAACATTTGCACATGAACTATTTGGTTTGTGTCAGGTGTACACTAAATGACAAGTTTGCGAGCAGACACGCAGACAAGTTTTGTATGGTTCTGATCCCAAAAAAATGAATTTTTAATAAACGACAGACATGGAAGTAAATAACAGTTAAATGATTCTATCATAGTATCCGATAAATCCGTATTGCAATGGGTATTTAAACATCTATGGGTTTTAATGTTCCCCTCGCCGACAACTAAGTGTGCCTAATTGTAGCACACTGATATTAGGGAAAGAGATCCATTACCACAGCTGTGTTGACAAGACTTTTATTTTTTTGTTTGATTTTTTTGAGTAATCAGTCGTCTGGCTGGTTTGATGCGACCCACCACGAATTCCTCTCCTGTGCCAACCTCTTCATCCAAAGTATCACTTGCAGCCTACGTTTTCAATTATTTGCTGGATGTACTCCAATCTCTGCATACCTCTACAGTTTTTACCCTCTACAGCTCCGTGTTCAAATGGTTCAAATGGCTCTGAGCAGTATGGGACTTAACTGCTGAGGTTATCAGTCCCCTACAACATAGACCTACTTAAACCTAACTAACCTAAGGACATTACCCACATGCATGCCCGAGGCAGGATTCGAACCTGCGACCGCAACGGTTGCGCAGTTCCAGACTGTAGCGCCTAGAACCGCTCGGCCGCACCGGCAGGCTCCTTGTTGTACCATGGAAGTCATTCCGTGGTGTCGTAACAGATGTCTTACCATCATGTCCTTTCTTCTATTTAGTTTTTTCAATATATTCCTTTCCTCGCAGATTCTGTGGGGAAACTTCTCATTCCTCATCACACGACGTAATTTTTAACATTCTCCTTAATATTTCGTCTCGCAGGCTTCGATTCTCTTCTTCTACAGCACTCCCACAGTCCCTGTTTCACTACCATGCAATGATGCGCTTCAAGCGTACATTCTCAGAAATTTCTTCCTCAAATTAAGGTTTGTGTTTGCTACAAGGAGACTTCTCGTGGCTAGGAATGTCCTTTTTGCCAGTGCTAGTCTGCTTTTGACGTCATCTTTGCTTCCTCCGTCATGGATTAGTTTGCTGCATAGATAGCAGAATTCCTTAACTGCATCTACTTCGTGATCATCACTCCTGATCTAAAATTTCTCGACAATCACACTCCTGATACTTCTCATTACTTTCGTCTTTCTTTGATTTGTTCTAAATCCATATTCTGTACTCACTAGAATGTTCATTCAATTTAGGAGATATTGTAGTTCCTCACGATCGCTGCGGACAGCAATGTGATCAGCGGATCGTACCACTGACATTCTATCACCTTGAATTTTAGTTTGACTTGAACCTTCCTTTTGCGTCCTTCACTGCTTCTTCGATGTATAGGTTAACAGTAGGCGTCAAACACTAAATCCCTGTCTCATGTCCTTTTCAAGCCGAGCACTTCGTTCTTGGTCTTCCTCTCTTATTGTTCCCTCTTGGTTCTTACACGTATTGTTTGCTGTCAGTCTTTCCTTACAGCTTACACTGTTTTTCGCAGAATATTGAACATCTTGCACCATTAGAAACTGACGCAGGCTTTCTCCAGCTCGATAAATCCTATGAAGGTATCATGGTTTTTCTTTTGTCTAGTTTGTAAGTAGGCTGTTTAGGTGTAAGTAAGCTGTTTAGGTTTTTGTGTTGGTAACGCCATGTAGCGCTCTATATGAAAATCACTGACTGTCCTGTGTGCAGTCTGTCGCTGGTTTGCATTGTTGAAATTTGCTCTTGTAGTGTTGGGCAGTTCGCTCTTAGTTTTGAGAGCGGATGATCTGGACCTGTGTCCATCACAGACAGTACATTTGTAAGACTGGATGTCATGAACTTTATATATATATATAATGACTTTTGAACACTATTAAGGTAAATACGTTGTTTGTTCTCTATCAAAATCTTTCATTTGCTAAGTATGCCTATCAGTAGTTAGTGCCTTCAGTAGTTACAATCTTTCATTTAGCTGGCAGTATTGACGCTCGCTGTATTGCAGTAGTTCGAGTAACTAAGATTTTTGGGAGGTAAGTGATTCATGAAAGGTATAGGTTATTGTTAGTCAGGGCCATTCTTTTGTAGGGATTATTGAAAGTCAGGTTGCGTTGCGCTAAAAATATTGGCTGTCAGTTTAGTGATGATCAGAATAAGTAAAGAGAGAAATGTCTGAGTACGTTCAGTTTTGCTCAGCTGTTTGAAAATCAAATAACGTAATGGGGTTTAACAGCACAATCATTCATAAATTTTTCAAAGGGGAGGTTTCAAGTTTCCATTATCAATCGCAACATCAAAACTGCCTCTTCTAGCGCCTTTACACGAGCTAATGTACATACAGACTCCACGGAGGTCTACAGCACAGCCAGCCACTTCCTCCACGGGGAAAAGTTTCGAGATTGGCCAACCTGAAGGTCATTGCTATATTTTTGCTCTGTGACATACGGCGACATGGCCAGTAACAGAGCGCTTTCTGGTCTGTTTGCAGGATTGCAACGGTGACCAGCGCATCGACTGCTTCGACTTCGCGGCGATCCACCGGCTGGGCGGCTACGGGTGCACGGGCGCTCTCGACTACAACTACCAGAGCCGCTTCATGCTGTGCCAGCAGCAGGTGGCGCAGCTGGTGGGCAACGGCCAGGGCTGAGGCGCAGCTCACCCCACCCCACCTGCTGGACGTCCAGTGATGACACACACACTGCGCAGCGGGCGCTTCTCCTCCTCACTCGTAACCACTTCAAGACTAAGAAGACTGTTCCGGTTTCTCTCGCCTCATTTCGCCTAGACGATCGGTCAACAGTTTGTCGTATACGCTTGCATCTCCATAATCACTCATGCCTTTTTTTATTATTTATGTATTTGTAACGTTATATTATAGCCAATAAAGTGAAAAGTATAAGTCTTGTTTTATTAAATCGTTCAACATCTTTTAATGCGATCACTGACCAGAGACAGCTGATACGTCTTACAAACCGGACGCAATAGGAAGGACCAGACCCCTTTGCTTTTTTTCTTTTATCACTCGTTTATTACATCAGAGAAATACACATCTTAAGACAAAATTTAACTGAATGAAATATTGCTCCCAGTAAAGGTTAACATAAACAGTGACAAAACTTAGTTCTCTTAAGGGTTTCTGCTGGCAACAAATTTTAAGGAGGCAGTGTAAGGTTTATATCAATTTAGCTCAAACACGTAGCTAGTGATTGAATCACGACACAGACACTTTTTAACAATTTCGGTAACAAATAAATAGTGTGAATTTGTACTCACAGTAACCAACTAATCAACAGCCTTGACATTGAATACATATTAGGCCATTTGGAACGAATTAGCAACACCCAGCAACTAGGGGAGTTAATGCGAACAGTTTTTAAATGTCTTGCTCCCCATTAAACAAACAAACTTACAGTAATTAAATGAATGCGCGACTGCTACGGTCGCAGGTTCGAATCCTGCCTCGGGCATGGATGTGTGTGATGTACTTAGGTTAGTTAGGTTTAAGTAGTTCTAAGTTCTAGGGGACTGATGACCTCAGCAGTTAAGTCCCATAGTGCTCAGAGCCATTTGAACCATTTTTGAATTAAATGAATAACAAATCATACACACTACGCTCCACTCAAACTCTTCAGTGGAAGCCAAGCCAAAATGAAGATTCCCTTAACTGACTAGCACTGAAGTCACACAAAAGCACATCTATGTGATTCCAGACACACATGTGGCAAACTTATACAAGACAAGATTTTGAAAGGAGCACATCAGTAAAACCGGTAGTGGAGCAAACTCGTGCCACTGAAAATTAAGGTACTAGACCGGGGCACAAGGTGGTATACAATGAGGTTGCCTTACTGCTATACTGCGCTCCAAAATATTAATTAAAATGGCCAATTCAAAATTAAGTACACATAAACCAGCATTAATTAACGAGGAGTGACAGCAGGTCGCTCCAAGGGATGACAACATTTAAATGAAAAGACGAATGCCGGAGGCTGCAGTATCATCAAACACCTTCTCCGAGCTATAACCAGGAGTCACTTCCCGCTATACAAGCAAACATTTAACCAAGCACAAGGAAGGAACCCCAAAGAGAAAATTCAAATAAAAACCCCAAAAGATTATAAAGGACAGGGAACCCCAACTTCTTGAATTTAAAAGAATTAACTTTCCCCAAAGGCAGTGTAAACGCTAAGGCCACACTTAAGAGGACACCAAAATTGGTTACAAAAAGCCTTATACATTTGCTCCTTTTCTTTAAAAGAAACACAAGGCTGCTTAAGTTCTGCTGGACGTCCGGTATGGCTTCTGTAAACCCAAGCTAGGCACGGCGAGCAAAATCAAGAGAGCACACAGGCAGGCAGCTAACACATATCCAAACAACTGCCACTCACCCCGCGAATGCGGAAAACAACACGGCAAGCAAAGATAAGAAACATCGAAGGATCGATAATGGACATGCAAGAGACTGGCGCGCCACTAATGAGCGCCACGGCTCAACAGCTACTGTACAAAAACAAAAAAAAGGAAAGACATTATGCTGAGAAGATGCTGGTAACGGCAGTCACGAAGATAGGGCACAGCTTCCGACTTTAACACCCCAGAAATAATGCCTCATATCGAAATTACCGGCTGTGGCAATTGTATACACAATGCCACTTCTTACCACTACGGCAATAATGGGCCCGTATGACGAAGACGAATGCGATCTGGGACATTCGTTCTTCATGGAGGTTCCACATATGCATACGTAAATCTTGCTGCCATACGCAGAAGCGGGATGGCATGCTGCCGTCCCTGTGACGTTTTCGTTGGACGCACCACTGACACGCTCCTCTCTCTGCTGCAGCGCAGAAGGAAGCCGCAACAATTGGCGCGATGCTTACAGACCGTTCTGCTACAGACATTACCACACAGTGTATACAGGTACTTGTCTCCCTGCAAACAAGCCCTCTGCCTGTCTCAAAGTACGTGACACTGCTGTGTAATTTTGACCAGCTGTCTCCCCTCGGCGATGCTAGTCGCTTGGGGCCGTTAGAGACCTTACTTTGCGTTGAGCACGGCCTCCTGAAGACATATTCGCATGGCAGCTGAGAAATTATGTCCAAGGCGAGCAGCAGTATCGCGGATCGTCAAACTATCCCGCTGTTGACGAATTCCATGTGCTGGTAGGCGTTTGTCCTTCTCACATTAGGCTTAATACAAACGACTCATTCGAATGCGTCTCCTAACTAAGGAACCAGCTGTAAAATTTTACCTTATACACAAGATGTAGATTTTTTTGTGTCATTTGTGCAGATTTGTTGAAATATTACTCATTTCCATGTCAAAAAATGTCCTACAATTGACACTAATTTGAAATGTGCTGTTTGTTGCCTTAGTGGTGTTCCAATTTCCATAGCGAGCAGTCTACATAAGACATTAAATAACTCAAGCGCAAATGACAATTTTTACCAAGGCTGGAATTCGCACTCGATTTCCTGCTCATTAGGGAGATTCGCTAACAAGTTCAAATGGCTCTAAGCACTATTGGACTTAACATCTGAGGTCATCAGTCCCCTAGAACTTAGAACTACTTAAACCTAACTAACATAAGGACATCACACACATCCATGCCCGGGGCAGGATTCGAACCTGCGACCGTAGCAGTCGCGCGGTTCCGGACTGAGCGCTTAGAACCGCTCGGCCACCGAGGCCGGCCGCTAACCAGTACTACTGGCACAGTGGCTTTGCATAACTGGACAGAGTACCATAACACGCCTCCCTCCTCACTCCAAATTCCTGTTCACGCCGCAGCTCACTCGATATAGTCCTTAAATTCTAAAAGCGTTGCAGAGGCTCTGCAACTGTGTACGAATAGCACCTCAGCATCAAACGAAATAGGTGATCCTGCCTGAAACCCAGACATAAGTGCTTTAATAAAAATAAACTATATTATACCAGAGAGCTCAAACATCTGTGATGTATATATACAGACTGGAGCGACGAATGAAAATTTGTATCAAGGCTGGTGTACGAACCCAAGTCTGCTGCTCGCTAGGCACATACGCTAATCACGACGGCACCCTGGCTCAGTTACTCTGCGCAACTACGCGAAATACCAAGTGGGCTCAGCTGTGAATTGCAATTTGGACTGAGGAGAGAGCCCAAATTCCCCAGTTCAGACCTTTGCCCTTGACGTACTTTCTTTGATTGTAAGATAAATACTACAACGGGAATATTCTCTCCAGTATTCCCAAATTTTATTATTTTGTCCAACATCCGATACGTCTGAATGCGCCTGAAAAGAGCCGTGGATACTACATCTGCCTGTCATGCACAGTTCGTACAGGAATGAAAAGAAAGAATAAAAAAAGAAACTTAAGAAAGCGATCGAATCTGTTTTTCAGAATGACAAGTAGGTACCACCACTAGGTGCAGATGTTTATTTGAACCCATAATTAGCAACATGGATTAAAACACTTCCGGCTAGTTCAACTCTCAATTGTCTTTGTGCCCTTGCTTTGACTATTCAGTGTCTCAAATGGAAATGTATGGTACCAGAGACATTTTCAAGTTTCAAACATTTATGATATATCCACGCAGACTGAAGTGACGAATGAACATTTGTACGAAGGACAGGATTCGAAAGCGGATTTTCTGCTCTCTGGGCAAATGCCTAACCACCGCATCATCCTGCCACAGTGAATTTGCACAACTCGTTGTTGTATGCACTCAACAAGTCATTGGAAGTCGTCAACTGAAATATTGAGCCATGTTACCTCTGCAGCTGTCCACAATGGGGAAAGAAAACAATTGGTTCAAATGGCTTTGAGCACTATGGGACATAAACATCTGTGGTCATCAGTCCCCTAGAACTTGGAACTACTTAAACCTAACTAACCTAAGGACATCACACACATCCATGCCCCCATGCCCGAGGCAGGATTCGAACCTGCGACCGTAGCAGTCACGCAGTTCCGGACTGTAGTGCCTAGAACCGCACGGCCACACCGGCCGGCCAATTGGGAAAGTGTCCCCTTTGTAGGACATTATTCACGAACTGGTTTCTCGATTACTTCCCAAAACATCAGATAGAACTCCTATCTGGAGACCTGGTTGGCCAAATCATTCTCTCGAATTTTTTCAGAATGTTCTTCAAACAAATCATTAACAAATTTAGGCTGGAAACATGGCACACTGTCATCCATAAAAATTCCACTGTTGTCTGAAAACATGAAGTCCATGAATGGCTGCAAATGGTTTCCCGTTGGTTTAGTTGGACCACAGGACGAGTTCATTCCATGCAAACAGAGCCCACAGTTTTATGAACCCACCACCTGTTTGCACTGTACCTTTGTACTTGGGTCTATGGCTTTATCGGTCTGTGCCACACCCGAATCCTGCCATCAGCTCTTAAGCACCTTAAATCTGGACTTACCTGACCAAGCTAAGGATGTCTAGTTGTCTAAGTTCCAGCCGATGTGGTCAAAAGCCCAGGAGAGGATCTACAGGCGACGTCGTACTTTTAGCAAAGCCATTCGCGTCCGTCGTCTGCTGCTATAGGCCATAAATGCCAAATTTCGCCGCACTGTCCTGTCGGACACGTATGTCGTACATCCCACATTGATTTCTGCTGTTATTTCACGGAGTGGTGTTTTTCTGTTAGCACTTACAGTCCGCAGCTCGTGGTCGTGTGGTAGCGTTCTCGCCTCCCGCGCTCGGGTCCCAGGGTTCGATTCCCGGCGGGGTCAGGAATTTTCTCTGCCTCGTGACGACTGGGTGTTGTGTGATGTCCTTAGGTTAGTTAGGTTTAAGTAGTTATAAGATCTAGGGGACTGATGACCATAGATGTTAAGTCCCATAGTGCTCAGAGCCATTTGAGCCATTTGAAGCACTTACAAACTTACGCAAACGCCACTGCTCTCGGTCGTTAAGTGACTAAACATTCATGGTGGTATCTGTTTGTTCTATATCGTGTCTCCCTACTACTTTCGCGCAACGACGCTCTGAGCGTGTTTTTTAGGGAATTGACTTGTTTGAACCTGGGACCTGTTGCTGGTAAGGAGACGCCAGACCACACATGACATGTAGAATTCAGAAGAGTTGAGTGAGACTAGCGATGATATAACCAAATATTTAATGATTTCAGCGTCAGCTCCACTGCACTCCCTGTAAAAGAATCTTAATACTAACTAAATGTAGTGGAAGGGGTTCAAGGCTTTCCTATTTTTAGTTAGCTGGTAAAATAACGTCGAAAAAGCAGTTAAGTTTACCATTGGAAATTTTATTCTACTCACAAAACATCGTTTATAAATTGCACTATTGATAAAAGGAAATGTTTTAATTCGGGATGGTAAAAACCAACTGAGTTCAACAAAAATTTGAACGAATATTCCCTGAATGGGTTTCCAAGTTCTACAAAGCATCGAAGGATGACCTATGCCATATCACATCTATAATCTAGGTTTAAATTAAGTTTCACAAAAGAGAAAACTATCAAAATTGTCTACAGTGACCCTCAATTATCTTTAATTACTTATCTAACTTGTCGTAAATTACAGTGGCTGATGTAGCTTCTCAATAACTATATAACAGAGAAATCATCGCGTTTCAGATTTTTACTTCAAGTGGCAAATGTGAACAACATGAGCTTTAATTTACGATCGACACTAGTATTACGCAAAATAGGGGTGTAACAGATGAGACTTCTGCAGTTCTGAGTGCAGCCTTATGCGCTCAAAAATGCGGCATCGCGTGCGTTCATTACCTTGTCGGTGTTTAGGCAGCGTCAGGGCGGCAGCGGCCGGCGCAGCAGCCATCCAGCTCGCCGTCTCGGAACTAACTCTGTCCTAACTTCTCCTTACTACAATTTACCGAAGTTGGTTTTAAAAAAAACTATCTGGCTGTGTTTTCATCTGACCAACCAGGGTCTCAATGTTAACCTTAAGCTGCGCCTACAAAAATTCTGTCTATCCAATGAGAAACGTTATACTCTTCGTGGTGGGGCAATGTTTTTAAAGTTTTCAACATAACAGAGAAGCGAAAAAGTCTCACGCTAAAACCTGCAGCTGGTGTGGACCTTTTAGCGTTATCGTGAGATCTATACTGTTCTTCTGGAGGGCTCTATCTTTTAACATGAGCTGGGGGGGGGGGGGGGGGTGGTCCTAATGTAACAGACACGCGAAAAAGTCTCACGCTAAAACTTGTGGGTGGTAGTGACCCTTTTTGTGTTATCGTACGATCTCTACTGTTTTTCTGGAGGGCTCTAGCGTTTAACATGGGCTGGAGGGTGGTCCTTGAATTAACAGAGATGCGGAACAGTCTCACGCTAAAACGTGCGGGTTGTGTGGCCCTAGTGGTTAGCTGGTGACGTGGGTGTCCAGTCCGTCCCTTATCGTAGGACCTTCTAGCTTAACACGGTTCTGCTCTCGGCTTCTGTTCTCGTTTCTCCCCTTGGATCTGCGTCAGTCTCATGGTGGGAAGGTACGACATGCATTTAGGCATTCTTGTGTTAGTCTGTGGTATTCCATTTACTCACTCGTTACTCGTATTACTTTGGTTAATTTAATGTCACGATTCATTCGGAGCTATGTGATATACTACTGGATTTGCTTATCATGTCAGGGTTTTCATGGAAGGTTTTGGATTTGCCTGACACCTCACATATCACCACCCTTCGAACTTAATTTTTGCACTGAATTTAGGCAATGATTGACTCGTTGTCTAAGTCAGTCAAAAATTATTGCGGTGTCTAAATTTTGTTGCCTAATGTTCAGCCACGTTATTCTGTTCTATGCTAGTTTGTATTACTAATTTATATTTTTATATTCTTCCACATTATAATTAAAAATGACAAGAGAAGAATATTTTTATGGTATTATTTTTTAATTATTTTCTTTTTTTATTTAAGTGTGAAGTTTGTTTTTGAGAAGTTTGTTATCGAAAGTGAGGAGTCTTTCACATCGATTTTCTTAGAAATATTGTCTTTATAAATGTAGTAATTAAGTAAAATCTATTCCTAACACATTTTCTAAATATCATGTACAAGTAAAATGTTTTTGTTTCTAGACACTCATTTCAAGATTGTTACATTAACAAATAAGAATTTTTCCAAGAATTGCTTTGACAAAGAAATATACATACACAAGTATTGAGATATTATCCTAATAAATGGTACAAATGTTAAAAAAAGGGAAACATCCAACAAGATAATTTTTAATTCTTTGTTTTTATAAGGAGAAAATAAGTAAAATATAGTTATTCTTTTATTTTTATGAGGAGAAAATAAGTGGCATATTGTTTCTTTATATACTGTCCATTTCAGAACTAATGACTTGTTTTTATCGACAGTCTATTTTTTACTTAAGTCCATAGTCAATGACTGTTATTGTGTAGTTTATTAGCTGTCTGGTGTTTATGACTTATTTAGTTTTTCACACGTTTCTTTTGCACAATTCCTACATCACATAATTTGATTTCACATGTTCACAAAATCCTATGAATGTTTAAGGATGAGGTTGGCGACTGTTTTTGCATGAAGGTGATGGACTTGAGTGAGATGGATGTGGGCAAGTATTTGATGTACAGCTTCGTTCGTCGTTCCTTGTTGGCTTTGCAAGTGTGTGTTGCTGTTGGGAAGGTCCCATAAAGGAATGGAGCTGTGAGTGCAGAATCTCGTGGTTTACTGGCTTTGTATGCGTGAAAGTCATCGTTATGTGTCGCTGAAAGCGGTCGTTTTTCGTTGTAATGCTTCACAGACGACTAGTTTACAGTAAGATAGGGATTTGGGAAGGTATGTCGTCTATTCTTCACCCATCTTCTTTCTTGGTCTCAATCTTGCGAATCTTGGAAATATTTATTGATAACTAGTCGCTTTGAAGTTCACTTCCTAGTAACAGTTTGATAAATTGTTTGGGCGTGTCATTTTTAATTTGTGGAATTTCTTCAGTTTCGTGCGTCAGCATGATGTTTAATAGCAGTAGTGTGACTTTTACGCATATTTTTGTCAGTGGTGGCTTGCCCAAGAGATCTTCTTGTCGGGCCGTTTTTTTTGCTCGCTCCGCTGTGTCCGGGGCTCGGGGGTTTACGAGCGGCGAAAGTGGGGTGTCTGATTGTCTGTCTATTCACCGGTCCGTTCTGACGTTCGTGCACCCGTTCGTTCTGACGTTCAGCGTCCCATCGCGTCTCTGCAGGGCACCGGCACTCTATGGTTCCGCTTGGTAGGTATACAGCAGCCCATTTCAGCTACAAGGGCCTTCTGTTGGTCTCGCTGTCCTCGTGTCTTGCTAATTACGTCCTTTTCTTTCTTGTTACTTCTCGCGTTGCATCTTGTGGGTCGTTGCATCTCTTCCTTGCTGGAGTTTTTACAATAGTTCTTAGAAAAAGTTTTACTTATAATCATCTAACGTATGTCTAGTACGTACATTGTTTTGCGCCTTCTTAAAAAGCTTTACAAATTTCGGCGCCCTTTCCATGTTACATGTTATCTTTCCATGTTATCTCCTCTTTCTTTTCTTTTAATGGCTGCCTTTCTGATGTTGGACAGTGCTGTTGCTATGACTTGTTTGTGCTGTCTACATGGTACAATAGGAAATCTAACATTTTCTCTGGTTATGTTTGGGGCTTCAATATTTTTAAGTACAGTAACTGGAGGTAGTAGTGTAGTGCTATGTGGCATTTTATTTATTACTTCTTGAAAATCTTTAAGGTATATATCCCAAGTGTTGTGTCTTTTGCCTGCATATAATCGGCATAAAGTGCCTATGTCCTTCATAGATCCTTCTGCTGGACTTATGCTAGGTTTGTACTTAGATATGTAGACAGGTTTTATTTTGTGTTGTTTTAACGTGTTCTGCCGTTGCACTGATTTGTATTGTGGGCCATTATCAGAAATTATTCGTTCCACTCGACCTACTTGTCTGAGAAAATCTTGTCTAAATGCTTTACTTATAGCAAGACCTGTTGCCCATTTTAATGGTGTCAAGGTAACATATTTAGAAGTAAGTTCCAAAACGACAAATGTGAAAATACACTCTTGGAAATGGAAAAAAGAACACATTGACACCGGTGTGTCAGACCCACCATACTTGCACCGGACACTGCGAGAGGGCTGTACAAGCAATGATCACACGCACGACACAGCGGACACACCAGGAACCGCGGTGTTGGCCGTAGAATGGCGCTAGCTGCGCAGCATTTGTGCACCGCCGCCGTCAGTGTTAGACAGTTTGCCGTGGCATACGGAGCTCCATCGCAGTCTTTAACATGGTAGCATGCCGCGACAGCGTGGACGTGAACCGTATGTGCAGTTGACGGACTTTGAGCGAGGGCGTATAGTGGGGATGCGGGAGGCCGGGTGGACGTACCGCCAAATTGCTCAACACGTGGGGCGTGAGGTCTCCACAGTACATCGATGTTGTCGCCAGTGGTCGGCGGAAGGTGCACGTGCTCGTCGACCTGGGACCGGACCGCAGCGACGCACGGATGCACGCCAAGACCGTAGGATCCTACGCAGTGCCGTAGGGGACCGCACCGCCACTTCCCAGCAAAGTAGGGACACTGTTGCTCCTGGGGTATCGGCGAGGACCATTCGCAACCGTCTCCATGAAGCTGGGCTACGGTCCCGCACACCGTTAGGCCGTCTTCCGCTCACGTCCCAACATCGTGCAGCCCGCCTCCAGTGGCGTCGCGACAGGCGTGAATGGAGGGACGAATGGAGACGTGTCGTCTTCAGCGATGAGAGTCGCTTCTGCCTTGGTGCCAATGATGGTCGTATGCGTGTTTGGCGCCGTGCAGGTGAGCGCCACAATCAGGACTGCATACGACCGAGGCACACAGGGCCAACACCCGGCATCATGGTGTGGGGAGCGATTCCTACACTGGCCGTACACCTCTGGTGATCGTCGAGGGGACTCTGAATAGTGCACGGTACATCCAAACCGTCATCGAACCCATCGTTCTACCATTCCTAGACCGGTAAGGGAACTTGCTGTTCCAACAGGACAATGCAAGTCCGCATGTATCCCGTGCCACCCAACGTGCTCTAGAAGTTGTAAGTCAACTACCCTGGCCAGCAAGATCTCGGGATCTGTCCCCCATTGAGCATGTTTGGGACTGGATGAAGCGTCGTCTCACGCGGTCTGCACGTCCAGCACGAACGCTGGTCCAACTGAGGCGCCTGGTGGAAATGGCATGGCAAGCCGTTCCACAGGACTACATCCAGCATCTCTACGATCGTCTCCATGCGATAATAGCAGCGTGCGTTGCTGCGAAAGGTGGATATACACTGTACTAGTGCCGACATTGTGCATGCTCTGTTGCCTGTGTCTATGTGCCTGTGGTTCTGTCAGTGTGATCATGTGATGTATCTGACCCCAGGAATGTGTCAATAAAGTTTCCCCTTCCTGGGACAATGAATTCACGGTGTTCTTATTTCAATTTCCAGGAGTGTATATCCATTTCTTGTGCGTGGGAGGGGCCCCATCAAATCTGTTGCAGCTATTTCTTTTAATCTTTTAGGGATTATTGGAAACATAGGTGGTTTGGTTTGGAAAGTGACGTGTTTAGCCCTCATACATTTTTTGCATTTCACTAATTCTGTTCTAATTCGTCTTTCCGTATTAGGAAAATGGCTTGTTTGTTTTATTTTTAAAAGAGCATTTCTTTGGTCCAAAGTGGCCATTACTTAAATGTGTATACCATATGTACTTATTAATTAGTTCATCTGGGATATAAATTAACCATTCATTCGTTGCAACAGACTTTTCAGGCTGCCTAGACTAAAATCAGTCTCTCACTATGAGTCAGACACTGTCTGTAGCCACCCCCCCCCCCCTCACCCTGGGGTTCTGTCGTTATTTGTCTCCTTTATCCACATAAGTAGAAAAGGTGTCCTTACCTCCAGCTTAACCGTTCCGAAAGACTCTTTCTCCTCTGTCGCTGCCGTTAAGGTTTTCACTTTTACCTTAGCAATGGGCTCTTACAAGGTACAATCGACCAGTACCAGTTAATGAAGGTTTTTTTTAACGGAATGTTACTCCTTCGACCCCTCCTTCCCCATTCCTTGCGAAATAGGGCCTCTGGCTTGCCACCAGCTTAGCGTAGTTAGGAGGAAAGTGCATGATCACAACACTCCGCATTTCTAGCCTCCAGCCCCGCTGTTACATCCTTAGAACACAATTTCTCCCTTAATACAGCGCTGCTGCACTCTGACGTGGCACACACATTTAATATTTGTCCGCAGCTCGTGGTCGAGTGGCTAGCGCTGCTGGCTCTGGATCACGTGGTTCGATTCCCGGCCGGGTTGGGGATTTTCTCTGCCCGGGGACTGGGTGTTTGTGTTTGTGTTGGTCTCATCATTTCATCACCATCATCAACATTCATGACAGTGGCTAATTGGACTGTGTAAAAATTGGACTGTGTCAACACTGGGACTTTTCAAGGGCGCTGATAATCGCGTAGTTGAGCGCCCCACAAACCGATCATCATCATCAAGAACATTTAATGTTTGACCTAACTCACTTCATTCAACACCGAAATTTTGTACTGTTAAATACTATTCTTAATAATCACGATTTTCCCATCCGATGCAACACGAAAACTATGAACTGAACCTTTTTTATATGCAGATAGTTTACACTTCATTTACAAGGCCACTTTCTTCAGTTATGGCTTTTACTGCCCGTTATGAATCTTCCTCACAACAATGTTTTCACGTAACAGCTTTAGAGATCACAATAGTTCCACTCCTGCATCCCTGTTCTTCGGGGAGTTTGGAGAGCCTACTGAGGTCCACAAAGGAAAATTGGACGTTAGAAGCAAAAGGGCATCAAATCTTTCACTGACTACAGTATATCCATAAATTATATTTATCTTCAAAACCATACTATATATTAACAAATGGGTTGCAACATGTAATAAAATAACTCAGAGTTTTATTTCCTCAGTCATACAGATCACGGTGTTTACCGTCAGTGACAAGGGTAGTGCCTCGTCGGAATTCCATTTCTCTCCACGTATGATTCAAGATCTCCACGGTGACACGGTCAAGAGCACTACGAATGTGTGTCTTCAAGTCCTGCAGGTCTATAGCCTTGGTTCGTTACACCAGATATTTGATAGGAGACGGTGATTGCTTTCCATATCGTGTTCGAATGTTTCGCTATACTTGGGTGTCGGATGTCGTTCACACAATGAACTTATTCCCGTGGCGGCCACATTTTACCAAGATTTCACGTTAAATTCTGAGTCAAAATTGCGTCAAGTGGAGGGAAAAAAAATAGCTCCATGAGTTGTCTTATCACCCAGATTACCCGATATGAATCCCTCGAACATTTATGAGGCATAACCGACAGGACAGTTCGTGCAGAAACTCCTACACCGGCAGCACTTCCGCGATTATGGTCGGCTGTAGAGGCAGCATGGCTCAATATTTCAGCAGGGGACTTCCGGTGACTTGTTGTGTCCATGCCATGTCAAGTTTTTGCACTACGTGGGGCAAAGGAGGTCCGACACTATGTTGGGAGGTACCTCATCGCTTTTGTGACCTCATTGTATTTATTTTAACAATGGCTGTTTACTCAACATCAGTGACAGTCCGACGAATGAAAGAGATGACGTTTGCATCAAATATGTAGGCGTCAGTCGAATTTTATTGTCTGCCTAACTAGACCTACTCACTGCTTCTTAAGCATAAGGGAGTTACTGGAATTGGACAAAAATATGAAAACACCGTGATAAATGCATGTTTGAATATAAATGCTGATCGTAGCCAAGTCTGCAAAGAGCGCCGTTGTATTTCACCGTGAGCGGCACCTGTGTAACGCCCTCAATGCGCTGCAGGTGTCAGTCGAGATCAGAAGTGTTCTGTGTAGTTATGAGTTCACTGTGTAAGAGGCAACTGAATTCAAAAATAGGCAAATTGTTGGTGTTCGTACTGTGGGTGCTTCCGTAACCAGCGTTGCTGAAGTTTCTGACGTTCATCCATCAGGACTATGACAAAAATTGGGGGACGACAGCTACAAAATACATTGCAGCAGTGAATATCACAATTATGAATCCCTCCGCTCTAAAACAACACGAAGGGAACTCCATGAACAGGGAATTGCGGGGGGGAGCTGCAACGACGAAATCACTCATCAGTGTTGCAAACGCTCGCAACAGAAAAACGTGGTGCCGAAGCCATTAAACTAGGAGTACGGAGCAATGGAAGAAAGTCATTTGACAGGTTGTATCACTATCAGTCTGTTTCCAACTTTTGGCTGAGTTTCGCACACGCGGTCGCAAGCCTATCGGGACTGAATCATGGTAGGGTTTCGGCGCTGATTTGGGAAGCCATAACATGATATTCATCGTAACTAATGGTACTCTGAAGGTCGCGTTATTACGAAGATTTATGTGACCGTGTTGGTTGATCAGATCCAGCTCATGGTACAATACTTGCTCTCACTATTGATGCTGAATCTGGGACGGCAGCTCGTATTGTCCAGCACTGGTTTTGTTAACGTAAGGATGAACTGTGGCATCGCTCCTGGCCAACACAGCCACCAAATCTCAATATTATTGAACCTTTGTGATCATCTTTGGAGCGTAGAGTGTGTGACCGCTATCCATCTTCATCGTCGTTACCTGAACATGCCACTATTTTCATGGAACAAGATTCCCGTGGAAACAATAACAGGATCTGTATTTAGAAGATTGGAAGCTTTTTCGAGTGCCAGTTGGTGTCATATACCACATTATGCATGGTAATGGGTTTTTCCGTATTTTTGTCTACATTGCATGCTTAACAACAGTGCCAGGTTGATTGAAGTTTCTACATATTAACATAGTTTGTTTATTCTTGAAACAGCACAGCTTCCCTAGTCAGTCTCACATCACTAATACTATCTAGTCACAACGGCAGATTCAGCACGTAATTTACGTTCAGAAGGATTTAACTGTCTCTGTGGCAGCCTCGGTATATTATATGACACCATCCGGTGACCGATAATATCCACGGCCACCTTTACAATATTCAAATTTACATGCGTCTTCAATGGGTATCCCTTATTTTTAAATTCACATAACTTCTTCCACTGTACAGGGTGCCGCAAAAGAAAGTTTATATTTGAACAGCACTCTGCGCATGCGCAACAAATCGGAGAGTGGCCGATAGGTTCATCGCTTGCCTGATCCTTAGAAATTCAGTCGATATAGTGCGCTTCTCGGGAGCGGGCCGCACTTTCTGTGTGTGAGATTTTACAAGAACGGCGATTCGGCGACTGTAGCACGGAAGAAATTTGCAGCGATCTTGGATTGCATAATGCAAATGATACTAAAAGTGTTTCCCTTATCCGAAAATGGATGAAAACAATTTAGGCCATCGGTTCAACACTGGCCGAACTAAAATCAGGGAGACCAAGGTCAACAAAAACGGGTGAATCCGTGGAGAGTGTAAATCGGTCTGTTCGTGACGATTCTAATCTCTCCATTCGTAAGTGTGCAAGTTCTTTAAATGTGCATAGATCATCACTGCACCAAATTCTGCCAAAAGACCATAAACTGCCCCCTTACAAAATCCAATTGGTGCAAGAATTAAAGTCTCAGGATACCACATATAGACTGCAGATCTTAATTATGAGACTGAGTGCCCTTCATTCAACAACACCTCGTTTTACGGCGAGCCTCATTTTCAGCCGAACGGTCACAGCAAAAAGAAAAATTGTTGCTACTGGAGTGCAACGAATCCTAAACAGAAGTAAGAGAAACCTCTTCTTCCACTAAAAGCTGGTGTATGGCGTGTAATGTCGGATCGAGGAACAATTAGCCCGTACTTTTTCGAAGACGAAAGCGGTCGTGCAGTTACAGTGAATTCGGAGCGTTGTATGGCGATGTTAAATTCATTTTTAATGGCTGAGTTGCAAAACTTGATTTTTTTCTGGTGGGGATACGTCAAATGTAAAGTGTTTGTCAATAATCGGACTTCTATGGAGCAACTGAAAGAAAATACCCGTAGCTAAGTGTCAGCCATCCTAGTGTATACATGCCAAGCTGCCATGCAAAATTTTGTTCATCGCTTAAATGAGTGCAGTATACGTTCTGGATTCCACTTAAATGACATTATTTTTAAGAAGGAAATTCCTAAACTGTATATTTCAACAATAAATAAAGATTTTGTCGATGGACTTCAACGTCTGTTTTGACACATGAAATACAAACTTTCTTTTGAGAAACTTTGTATATAAACGCATCTTCCATTCAAGATATTTCTTATATTTTCAATCTAACTAATATTCCCTCGTTTCGTTTATGTGCCACAGCCGGACCAGCACCTTCCGCCACCTATTATACACTAATGGCTATCCCAGTCTCCCCACCGGATGCAGCCCAATAAAGCGCTCCTAGACCATTGGCACTAAATTGCCCCGTCAGGAACCTTCTGGAAGGCCAACAATATAGTAGCCACCAAAAGTTATTGACCGGTATGGTTTAATAGTAAGGGATGTGTCTCGTTTCACACTGTTTTCAATTTCTGCCTTACAACGTACTCAGAAGATATGCCGACGACGAGTGACTTCTTTGCATAAATATACTCCGCCAGAAATGCCCGATCGCCGAAGTTTAGCGGATTAAGGAATAGAAAAAAATCAATGATGGGCAATATTACAAGGTTTAACCACTTTTTGCAGTTGGAGACTCGATCTTTATGTCGCAATGTACATTTATGGGTCATGGGATTAATTTGTGATCCAACCGGTGCTCTGTATTTTTTATGGACCACTTCGACTATAGTGCGGTGCTCTGCCCTCCTTGACCTGGCCTTGACCGTCTGGGATCTCGCTGGCACGTCTGAAGCAAGAGCAACGCAGGAGCGCTCGCTGTTCCATTGTCCGCGTTCTGCTCGCTCCTGTGCGTGGTGTGGAAACCGGTCCGGCCTCTTGCCTTCTCCAGAGCGAGCACCCACCAAGTGCAGTGGAGGCACCACTTTCCATACAATAGGCTAGCTCTCAAACCTAATGTAGAAAATGACAGTGATAGAGGAAACTTCTGCGTCCGGTATATGTGCACAGATTAAGGTAACGGGAGAGGATTGCCGGCAGAATGTAGACTTCTGTAGTACACTATAGTTTAATACCTCTTGAAAAGTTCAGAACGTAGTGCAAGTAGCTTTTCGGTTATGAAAAGATAATATAAAAGAAATATGGTATAAGCATCGGAAAATGAAAGCTGCGCTAGTTGTAACATGAAAAAGTTTTACAGAATCTGACGTTTTCAAGATAAGGTGCCGAAGAATGGAACTTCACTGAATTAGACAATACAGCCACAGAAACATTCGTACTAACATCTACGATATGTAATGAATTTAAGAGTATATCATTCTATAGGTACGTTTAATTACTGATCAAGTATTTGTTACATTTTACTTTGTTGTAAGTATTACACTTACCGTATGTTTTTGGATAGGGTCCGCCTTTAGCAAAACACAATTTTGTTTTTTATCCCAAACATGTATCACTGCAGTTGCAGCATCTTCAGCGGGCTTTTATTTTTCATCTGTTAGAGATAAACATTGTTCTATACTGTTTGTATAAATGTAACTATTAGTTTTTAAATCGTAATTACAGATATTCGAAAAACACACAAATTATGGAGGAAGTATCAACTCGCCAGATTGCTTCTGCCACATTTGTGGTAACTATACCGTTAAAAAACAACAAAGAAACATTTTCGATTTTGCTGAAAAAGTATATTTCGCCTATTTTGGTATGAAGTTAGGCGATTAAGATAAGCCTTTGGCTCCATACAAAGTTTGTTCAGTGTGTGTTGAAGAACTGAGGCAAAGGGTTCAACATAAAAAGCAGTCCTTACGTTTTGGAATACCAATGGTTTGAAGGGAGCCCAAAAATCACAGTGATGACTACTACTTTTGCTCTTGCAACGTACGAGGTTTCAATTTGAAAAAAAAAAAGATATTTCTTACCCTAACATTCAATCAGCCATTCACCCTGTTTCTGATGGACCTGAAGTACCAGTATCCTCTTCTCCAGATTCTGTGGATGACATAGACGATCACGAGCCATTGGCTCAGCAAGTGATAGTGAAGAAGACAGATTGCTACAATCCTGACACAACCGACCCATTCCATTTTCACAATCTGAACTGAACGGTTTAGTTAGAGATCTAGGCCTTTCTAAAGAATCAGCAGAGGTTTTAGGATCTGGACTGAAAGATAAACATATGTTGGCTCCGGGTACATCCTTTTCTTGGTATCGATCGAGGGAAAAGGAGTTTGTATCTTTCTTCTCCCAAGACATCAAAAAAATGGAAAGAAGATATCAACGAAGATGGAATGTCAACATGATAGTGGACTACTGCTCGATGATAAAAAGAGATGATCCTCAACCAGTACACAGCCGGAAAGGCACTAAAAGACGCTTCGACAGAAAGCGAAAGCGTTATTGTAAGGACTTATGAGCTTTAAGATAAATGGAAGTATACTGGAAATGTAATTTAGAACGTGATTTATAAATAAAATAAAATTTTATAACGTTGAAAAAGTGTGATAAACTGCTTAAATTTTGTTATTATACCCAAAAATACTTCCTTTCTTGTGAGAAAACCTGACGTGATACAGAAAATGGGCTGCATTTTTGAAATCAGCGCTGAAAAGTACGTAAACGTCAGTTATCACATTTCAAACAACTTTCGAAAAAAATTTTTTTTTTTTGCTGACCTGTGTTATCAGAAAGTATTTCCCCAAATTAAATCTATGTTTGATACTTCTCTTTTCCAGGAATGCCCTTTTTGCCAGTGTTGGACTGTTTCGTAAGTCCTCCTCGCTCCGTCTGTCATGTGTTATTTTGCTGTCTAGCTAGCAGAATTCGTTGATTTCATTAACTTTGTGGTCCCCAATTCCCATGTTAAGCTCCTGCTACTTTTCATTACTTTCGTCTTTCTTCGATTTACTTTAAACCCACATTCTGTACTCATTAGATTGTTCATACCAATCAACACATCCTGTATTTCTTCTTGACTTTCACCGAGAATAGCAATGTCATCAGCGGATCTTATCACTGATATCTTTTCACTCCAATTTTAACCACAGTCTTGAAACTTTCGTTAATTTTCGTCTTGCTTCTTTGATGAATTTACTGAGTAGTAGGGGCGAAAAATTACATCCTTGTCTTAAACCCTTTGTAGTCCAATCACTCCTTTCGTGGTCTTCCACTCTTATTGTTCCCTCTTTGTTCTTGAACGTACTGTACATTATCCGTTTTTCCCAATTGTTTACCCCTATTTTCCTCAGAGTCTCTTTCATAACAGTGAAAGTAAATGTGAAAATGAGTGCAGCACAAATACCAGAAATAGAGACTTTCAGATCGCGAGAAATTTTCTGTGGAGGCGTATTTACACTTGGATGAAGTAGTGAATGGCACACTGAAGCCCACTGAGCGAAATTCGCAAATAAGAACCGGAAGGCACGATAATAGCTGATATTATTGATTTATTCAGTCAACTATGTACACATAGAGGAAGTTGTGATGGCAAAAGAAGTTTGGGACAAGTTACAGAGCGCATTTGAAGATAGTGGCCATACAAGAAGAGTCGGATTACTCCGTGATCTTATGACCACTCGACTGGATAACTGCAAGAACGTGGACGAGTATGTAAGCAAGATGAAATACACATGAACGATTAAGGAACATTGGATTCTGGACTGCCAGTGAGTGGGTAGGCACACTGTTGCAAGCAGGACTGCCCGAAAAATATGCACCTATTATTATGGAGTTAGAAAGCTAAGGTATACCGATTACGGGAGACTGCAGGACGTGAAAAGGACGTCAGTGATACTTACTTCGGAGAAGGAAACAGCTACAGTGCTTTATTCTAAGAATAAAAAGAAGAAACCGGCAAACTACTGCAACTACGAGGAGATGGATAACATCGCATCCCAAAGCCACCAAAGGCCAAGTACAAAGGAAAGGAGAAAAGGTGTGATGCAAACAGTCTAGAGAGAAGAACTGCTGATCAAGGTATGCCCCCGCCCCCCATTTATTACTCTTTTGGAGTTCAAAATGGTTCAAATGGCTCTAAGTACTATGGGACTTAACATCTGATGTCATCAGTCCCCTAGACTTAGAACTACTTAAACCTAACTAACCTAAGGACATTACACACACCCATGCCTGAGGCAGGATTCGAAACTGCAAGCGAAGCAGCAGCTCGGTTCTGGTCCCTGCACAAACAAGTTCTCCACGTAGTCTACCACGCAAACATAGGGGTTACACTCGTCTGGTGTGTGACGTTCCCTGGAGGGAGGGGGGGGGGGGGGTGTCCACCGGGGCGGAACCGCACAATAACCCTGGGTTCGGTTTGAGATTTCTCGATATATAGATTGGACAGCAGGGTCGAAAGACTTCATCCCTGTCTTACAATCTTACTAACCCTAGCGCTTCCTTCTTGGTCTCCCACTCTTACTGTTCCCTCTTGGTTCCTGTATGTATTAAATATTACCCGTCTTTCCCTATAGCTCACCCCTACTTTTCACAGAATATTAAATATCTTGCTCCATTTCACATAGTCGAACGCTTTTCCCAAACCGACTAATCCTATGAACGTGTCTTTCTTTTCCTTCATTATCGCTTCAGACCTGCTTCTCTGGTGCCTTTACCTTTCCTAAAGCCATGTAGCAACGTATATTATTTTTGTCAGCAACGTGTATGCATTAGCTTTAAGCTAATTGTGCGATAATTCTTGCATTTCTCTGTTCTTGCTGTCTTCGGAATTGTGTGGATGATGTTTATCCGAAAAATTGATGATACATCGTAAGAGTCATACATTCTACACACCAAAGTGAATAGTCGAAATTTTCTCCAATGATTTTAGAAATTTGTGTGTGTGTGTGTGTGTGTGTGTGTGTGTGTGTTATCTGTCCCTTCTGCCCTATTTGATCTTAAATCGTCCAAAGCTTCTTTAAATTCTAATCCTAATAGTGACTGCTATCTCTTACCTATCGACACTATAGACTTGGGTGGACCAAATATGGAGAAGATTTTCATAATATACCTAATCTTTAGTCCAGCTGTTACTCCTGCGCCAGGGATCCTCCATAAAAATCGTGAAAAGGCGTATATGACAACGAGTACATATTTATCACCCTTCTATGTATGAAGCAGCGACCCTAGATAATCAATAAACATCTTGTCCAACGGTCTCTCATTCCGCATGTAATGAAGAAAACCTTTGCACGTGTTGAAATTCGGCTTGGAAAACTTACAAGTTTCACACTGATTCACCACCGCCTTCTCACGTGTTTGTTTACGAATGGCCAAGTGAGATACTCCTTAATTTCCTGGATGATCTTCTACGTTCCCAGTTTCACGCCAAACACGGAATTGTGAAAATATTTGAAGATCGCTCGCACACTACTGCGGTAAGTAGATTTTCATCCTGTTACCCCCCCCCCCCTCCCCACCCACGAGTAAAACAGCAGAGCAAAGCCTTTTGTAGATGGTAATCAGGCACTTCCTACCCAGCGACAAGTCTCTATTTCATATCCTGAATGCTAGGGTCCTGTTCTTGTCTTTCTTTGAGATCTCCAAACACGAAGGGTCTCCCAGCTAACACAGCAGAAACCCAAGCCCTGCCCTCTGTGTCTTCAGGATCACTAGAATCGCCGACATCCTCTTCAAATATGCTGCTTAGAGCGCCGGCTACCATATTGTCGGCGCTTCTTATGTCTTTGATCGAGCAACGGATTGCTGAAATACCTGTGAACCAACGGGCAATGAATCCTGTTTTACGTGATTGAACAAGGATCCAATTTAAAGCCTGTCTATTTGTTTGAAGGGAAAGCAGTCGGTGCTTAAGATAGAACTTGAATTTTTCTAGTGCGAAGAGGACCACCAATGCCTCTAATTTGTAGACAGGTAGGAGACAAAGACCTGGAGCGCGTATGTTAGAGGACGTCTGCTACCGTATTGTTCCTGCATCAAAACTGCCGAGGCTTGAATTACAGGCATCGGTCTGAGCTATGGATGGCGGATCAATCTGGGAGATTATTGGACACTGGCTGACGTTTATAATTGCACTGTAAACTTTGGGGTACCATTTGTATGTTTCCATGAAGTTTCGAGATTGCAGCTGGATGACATCGACTTCTTGTCACGACATTTCGGCTGACAACCACTCAGTCAGCTTCAGGTGAGTGTCCTGCAATGGGAACTGCTAGTTTGCATCGCTAACTTTATTCAAAAAACAGAGGCGGAGACGCATGCGCCAAGACAGCCGCTACATGAGCGAGCTCTCTCGAGCCTTGTGCCCTCTTCGTATGTTGCTCCGTCTATGGCGCAAATCAGGAGGAACAAAACTGACGTTCTACGGAGCGTGGAGTGTCACAACCCTTAATAGGGCGTAGGTCAGAAAATTTAAAATGGGAAATGGATAGGTTAAAGTTAGATGTAGTGAGAGTTATTGTAGGTATATGAGAGGAGGAGCAACAATTATGGTCAAGTAAATACAAGGCTATAAATACAAAATCAAGTAGAGGTAAAGCAGGAGTATGTTTAGTAATGAATAAAAAAATAGAACCCTGGATGAGCTACTATGAACAGATTAGTGAAAGCGTTGTTGTAGCCAAGTAGACACGAAGCCCACACCCGCCACAGTAGTACAAGTTTATGTGCCAACTAGCTCCTCAGATTACGAAGAGATTGAAAAAATTTATGATGAAATAAAAGAAATTATTAAGATAGTTAAGGGAGACGAAAATTTGATAGTTACGGGGAACTGGAATTTGATAATAGGAAAAGAAAGAGAAGGATAAACAGTAGGTGAATATGGACCGGGGGAAAGGAATGAAAGAAGAAGCCACCTGGTAGAATTTTGAGGTGAGCGTACTTTAATCATCGCTAACACTTGGTTTAAGAATCACGAAAGGAAGTTGTATACGTAGAACAGACCTGGGGACACCGACAGGTTTCAGATTGATTGTATAATGGTAAGACGGAGATTTCGGAACCAGACTTTAAATTGCAAGACATTTACAGGGGCAGATGTGGACTCTGACCACAATTTATTGGTTATGAACTGTAGATTAAAACTTTAGAAACTGAAAAAAGACAGAAATTTAAAGAGATGGCACCTGGATAAACTGAAAACGTTGGAGGCTGTAGAGAATTTCAGAGGAGAAATTAGGGAACGATTGATAAAAACAGGGGAAAGGAGTACAGTAGAAGAAGAAGAATGGATAACTTCGAGAGATGAAACAGTGAAGGCAGCAGAGTATCAAGTAGGCAGAAAGACGAGGGCTAGAAAGAATCCTTGGGTAACACAAGCATTTAGTTGATGAAAGGAGAAAATATAAAAATGTAGTTAATGAAGCAGGCGAAAGGGAATACGACCATCTAAGAAATGAGATTGACAGGAAGTGCAAAATGGCTAAGCAGGAATGGCTAAAGGACAAATGTAAGGATTTATATCAAGCGTTCAGATGAAAAACCAGTTAAGCAAAGAAAGAAAAGCAGAAAGGTGGAAGGAGTATGTAGAGGCAAAGCTCATCTATTATTTTAAGTGTCTCTTTTCCTAATCTAATTCCCTCAGCACCTCCTGATTCAATTGGACTACGTTCCATTATCCTCGTTTTGTACATCCTCCATTCAAGACACTGTCCGTTCCGTTCAACTGCTCTTCAAGTCTTTGGCTGTCTCTGACAGTATTACAATGTCATCCGCAAACTTCAAAGTTTTGTTTCTACTCCTTTGACTTTAATTCCTCCTCCAAATTTTTATTTCCTTTACTGCTTGCTTGATATACAGAATGAATAACATTGGGGATACGCTACAATCCTGTCTCATTCCCTTCTCAACCACTGCTTCAATTTCATGCCCCTCGACTTTTATAACTGTCATCTGGTTTCTGTACAAGTTGTAAATAGCCTGTCGCTCCCTGTATTTTAACCCTGCCATCTTTACAATTTGAAAGAGAATATTCAAGTCAACATTGTCAAAAACTTTCTCCAAGTCTACAAAAGTTATGAACGAAAGTTTGCCATTCCTTAATGCATCTTCTTAGATAAGTCGTAGGGCCAGTATTTCCTCACGTGTTCCAACACTTCTACAGAATCCAGATCTTCCTCGAGGTCGGCTTCTTCCAGTTTTTCCATTGGCCTGTAACGAATTCGTGTAGTACTTTGCATCCGTGCCTTATTAAACTGAAAGTCGGTAATTTTCACATCTATCAGCACCTGCTTTCTTTGGAATTGGAATTATTATAGTCTTCTTGAAGTCTGAGGGTATTTCACCTGACTCATACATCTTGCTCACCAGATGGAGGGTTTTTTCGTAGCTGGCCCTCCCAAGGGTATCAGTAGTTCTCACGAAGTGTTTTGTAACTCCCGGGGCCTTGTTTCGACTTGGGTCTTTCAGTACTCTGTCAAATTCTTTACGCAGTATCATATCTTCTATCTGATGAAGATGAGATGGGAGAGATGTCCTCTTTCATTTCCGTAATTTTTCCATCAAATAAATCTCGCTTGTATAAATCCTCTACATAACAAAATAACTATTATGGTCGAAGTAGAGAGGATATAAAATGTTTACTGGTTACGGCAAGAAAGGCATTTCTGAAGAAGAACATTTGTGAACATCGAGTATAGATTCAAATGTCAGCAAGTCTTTTCTGAAAGTTCAAATGGTTCAATGGCTCTGTACACTATGGGACTTAACATCTGAGGTCATCAGTCTCCTAGAAGTTAGAGCTACTTAAACCTAGGACATCACACACATCTATGCCTGAAGCAGGTTTCGAACCTGCGACCGTAGCGGTCGCGCTGTTCCGGACTGAAGCGCCATAGCGGCCGGCTTTTCTGAAAGTATTTGTATGGATGTAGCCATGTCTGGAAGTGAAACATGGACGATAAACAGTTTAGACAAGAAGAGAATAGAAGCTTTTAAAATGTGGTGCTACAGAAGAATGATGAAGATTAGATGGGTGGATCACTTAACTAATGAGTAGGTACTGAACAAAACTGGGGCGAAAAGAAATTTGTACCACACCTGACAAGAAGAAGGGATCGGTTGGTAGGACACATTATCAGACATCAAGAAATCACGAATTTAGTACTGGAGGGATGCGTGTGGGGTAAAAATCGTAGAGGGAGGCCAAGAGATGAATACAATAAGCAGAGTCTGAAGGTTGTAGTAGTTACTCGGAGGTGAAAAGGTTTGCACAGATAGAGTAGCATGGACAACTGCATCGAACCAGCCTCAGGACTGAAGACCACAGCAACAAGAAGGCCCGGATACTTGAAGAGGGGGTGAAACTTGATAGGCTTTGTTATGTAGCTTCTGCCTTTCCGTATGCGTCTCGCGCCAATTCTTGGCAATACGTCAGCGATGCGAACCAGCAATATCGTGGCAAGACGTCGACGTCATCCGGCTGCAATTCCGGAATTTCATGGAATACTCTCTACGCCGGGAAAATTTCAAGAATTACGTTTGTATCTTGTTACCTAGTGAGGGTTGGTTTATTTTACTAAAACTTTTATTGTACTGATATTTTTGACGGCCTAGCCCCAAGATTACTCTAGCACCTAGCTCCCTGGCCGTATTAATGATAAAAGAGCGTGGTTTCGATCCATGGACATAATGGGCCCAGCATGCTTCCACATTGTAGCTGGAATTTTCAGTCTTGACCGCTAGACAGAGTCTCACTCCGCGAACCCAGTACGCCTTCAAAGGCTGGGAGTCATGTGCAAGCAGTCTTGGGCACCACGCAGGAAGTCGTTGCTGGGTAACAGCCAAAGAATGTAATTACGAGCAGTATCGATAAGAGCTGGGACGACTCAAATGGTCAGGATCAAATTTTTCGGTTAGATCCTTTTGTATCCTCAAATTTTTCCCTCCATCTCAAGCTGTACCAACTGATACCACTTTCTGAAGCAAATGATATGTAACATTGTATGAGAATGGAGAACGCACAAATAATTCCAGGCGTGTTCCAAGGGAATGTATTGGGACCCTTACTGTTTTTGTTGTCCATTAGTTACCGTCTGAAGAAACGTCTACAAAAATTCAGTGACGTCTTCACGGGTTTTTAAAGAGATGCAGAGATTGAAAACTTACTTTAGATGTTCAGAAATGCAGAATTATGTATAAATATGATATCCTATGACTACAACATCCATGAGTCACAATTAGAGTAAGTAAACCAGAATAATTACCTGGGTATAACTATCTTCGGCGATATGAAATGGATCGATAGTACAGGCTCAGTCATAGGTAACACTGGTTTCTTGTGAAGATACTAGGAAAATGCGTTTAGTCTATAAATGAAAATGCTTACAAAACATTTGTGTAGCCCACCCTAGAATAACGCATGTGTGTGTGGGACTGTACTATACAGGACTAACGGGGAATACGAATGTATACAAGGAAGGTAACACGAAAAGTCACAGGTTTGTTTCAGTCGCGGGAGAGCGTCAGGAAAAATACTGGAGATAGGTGTCAGGCCCTTAACTAATCCGTGAAATACCGTGTCTAAAGTTTCCAAAGGCAGTTTTAGGAGAGAAATAGTGGACCGCCGGCCGGTGTGGCCGAGTGGTTCTAGGCGCTACAGTCTGGAACCGCGTGACCGCTACGGTTGCAGGTTCGAATCCTGCCTCTGGATGTGTGTGATGTCCTTATGTTAGTTACGTTTGAGTGGATCTAAGTTCTAGGGGACTGATGACCTTAGAAGTTAAGTCCCATAGTGCTCAGATCCATTTGAACCATTTGAAATAGTGGACCATAATGCAGGACCTTACGTGGCGCTCCTGTACGGACCAGAGAGACAAGATCAATCTATTACAGGGTCCTCAGCCATTCTCCTAACGCTCCATGAAAGACTGGAACAGGAATATACTTGAATAAGGTGCTATGCACTGCAATGTGGTTTCCAGAATAGTAATGTATATGCAGAAAACTGACTCGTAATCAGGAGCGTCGCCCATCCCGAAGCAGATATTCTATTTTTTTCCTATATCATCTAAAGCGAATGCCAAGTGATTCGTTTGATAAAGGCCACTCTTGTTTTCCTGTACTGCCCATCTCAAGTCATGTTTGTTCCCCATTTCATACGATTGGTCTTGAGCAGGACGTTGAATCCTCTTTAACCGGACCACAATGACATTAAAAATGTCGGTAATATTGACTTATATTTGGTTTATCCAATTTAGAGCTACAGTTTGTTCACGTGCAACGCTGCGAGTGGAAAACGATTGGCATTTCGACTTTCGACAACGACCTTCGAGATGGAGAATTCTTACCGTCATCTGGCAGACCTCTTTGCTATCTAATGGACAAACGATGTAAGAGACAGCTCGCTACGCCGGGCACGAAGCCTCCGAGCCACCCTCAAATTCTTCCTCGTCATGCTGTTTGATCGCAGAGGCCTCTCTGTGTGGGAATGTTGCCAGCTGCCGGAAACGTGGCTCACAAATCATACAGCCAACAGTGAGACAGTAAACATACCGCACTTACCGTTACTTTGTTCAGTAGTCTCCTCCTTACATAAAATTCACGTCGAATATTTCTCATTGCAACTACATTCCGCTAATGCTGCTGTTTCCTCCGGCTTAAACAGCGCTTTCTTCATCAAAGAACGAAGAACCCATATTTATTTCTTGTATTTTTCCTTCTGCTGGAATTGAACATTTAAGGTGAACTAATGTTCGGTTTTCTTCCATATGAAAATACACATTACTCTTTGCGCAGTAAACGTAAAGAAGGATAGTTAGGAGGTCCTCTTCGATGAGGGGACGCTTGTCCGTATCGGGCAGAAGCATGGGGGAAAGCGGTCGCGAAGTTTATAAAGGAACCACCCCACCATAATGACTCCATAAAAAACCAGTATCAGATTGGTCCAATGTAAATTCCACACGCTCTGAGTATCCGACGATTTGCCCTCAGCCGAGTCTGCAGATATTCAGGCAGCTTATTGTGAATTGCTTCTTTTTCTTCTTTTTCTGCATTTCAAGGCTTAGGCAGTATGCATGTTCTCGTTCCACATAATTAGCTCCATCCCTTTCTCGGCCGTTATACATCTCTTCTGTTCGAAGGCTTGTACTTGTTTACAACGAGTGTAACTCTGCCTTCCTCCATTTGCTTGACGTGTTGTCTCCATTCTTCCCTGTGTTTTTCAGTCTTCTCATCTAAATTACTGATTCCCAATATTCCCGACCGTCATCACTATTTATGTAGTCCCTCCCTGAGGAACCTCTGGCAGTTCTTAAAAATCTTATTGTTAACTTACGCTATTTTTACCTCTTTTGTCTCAGTCCAGGATGTGGCACAGGCCTTGCCATTGTCTTATATAGTGCCAGTGCCATTTTCGTGGCTTTCCTAACTTTATTTTTGAAAATATTGTTTATAGAGCGATATGTATATTGAAATTTGTTGTTTTTCTTTTTTACATCTATGTAATCAAACTTACGGTTACTGGAGACTGGCTTATGTACCTTGTTTTCGACAACAATCTTACATCGAACTGAGAATTTTCTGCTGTGGACTATAACTTTTGTTTTAGTAACAGATATTTTAGCAGTGTGATGTGTTCTTCCCAACTCACGTAACTTATACACAGAGTGTTGTAATCTTACCTCTGTATTTTGTAATAGAATTACATCATCTACATATAGCATGATATTTAGATCGTAGTTTCTTTTCAGTTGTATACCTTTAGGGACTTTGTTATGCCTGTTTCTTATCGTGTCTTCAGTATGGATGTTTAAAAGAGTCGGTGACGTGCTACATCCCTGCAATATACTTTATTATTATCTCTTTTTGAAGTGGCTATATTTATGATTATTTTGGTGTCTTTGTATAATTATGCTTTTGGTCTTGTGCACGAGATGCACGGGGTAACCTCATTTTCATTATTGTCCATAGTCTACTTCTAATGACCAAGACAAAGTCTTTTTCAAAGTCAATTAAAGCAATATGTGTTTCTAAATTAACTTCTCGTCATTTTACTAAAATTCTCTTGATACTAAAACTATTATTGCTACACAATGCACTTTCCTAAACCCACTTTCCTCTTCTCCCAAACATGCAAATGTTATTATTTTCAAACGATTGTTTATTATTTTTTATAAACTCTATAAAAAGTATTCGTGAGACTTATACTCCTGTAACTGTCGCATGTATTTCTTTGATCCTTTTTTAAAAATAAAGATTACTTCGGCGGTTTTCCTATCACCAGGTGTGTTATAACTTCACCAGCATTCAGTAAATAACGGTAACAGGCTTGGTCTGCACAGCGTCCTCCCATATTTAATAAGTTCAGCATTTATTTTATCTGAGCCACAACTCTTGCGATTTTTCAAACTTTTCAGAACCTGTTGGGCCTTATCTAAGGTTACTGAATCAACAGTCTTGTTGTAATAGGATGTTAGGGCATTCCGTATTTATTGCAGCGGTCCCACAGTACCTTAACTTTTTATAATGTTGTATCCAATGATCTTCATTAGTTACATTAATAATAGCACTATCTATTTTTATCTGATTTAAGTTCGTTAACATTTCAAATGCAAAATTCTTTATTCCATGTGTGTCATGTTCGATATTTGTAATTAATTTGTCCCAATAGTCTTGATGTGCCATTCTTATTATCTGCTTACTACAATTCCGTTCCTCCCGTCTTCTGTTCCTGTTTGTAGCAGTAGTTGATATGTCTTTTGTTTTCCCTTCGCAGCCTCCTAAATTTATGTAAACTATTAATGTAAACAGATGCTTGTTTACTTACCGCTCGAGATGGTGCAGACGTTAGACTGACATTGCAGAGAAGCGGTTTTCAAATCCAGAGCCTATGCCTATCCAATCTAAGCTTGTGCTCCAGTAATTGCGTCTTCGATGGGACGTTAAACTCCAGCCTTTATTCCTTGATATCCTCGATTTCTGCCAGCGTGTCTCATAACAGTGCGTCCTACACCCTAGGTTTCTCTGGTTTCGTTACTACACCAACACGTTCACGACGCTGTGGCCTATAGTTTTGTATAAAATATGAGCGACCACGTTGGAATGTGTTTTCAAGTAGCTCAAACCGAAACCTACGCAATGGAACGTCTGCTAGGATCTGGGATGCAGAGCGACGCAGTAATTCTTGAAATTTCACGGTGAATTCTTAGCCTTTTGAGATTTCCGAAAGCAGCTGTACAATTATCCGAAACACAACTTTGCTCTCAGATTCTCCACGTGACTCAAGCAGCGCATAAATCCGGTTGTCTCAGCTGAAACAAGTCCACCGACTTTTAATTAACCACAGAGGGAGATGTCGTCTGTTAAGAACAAAGGCCACCTCATTCTAACACTTGCGAGCGTTGCGTTACAAACATTGCATTGTCTGGATGCTACTCCTTCAGACCACGTAGATATGTGGAAACTGTAACGGTAATATGTAACGGCAGAAAGAAAAAGTACGGTTAGGCTTAACGCTCGGCCGATGTCGATGTAATTAGACTGCACACTAGCTTACTAACATAAAAAAAGGTGACGGAATCATCCGAAGTCTTGTTGAAACAATCATTTAAGGTAATTATGATGCATCTTTCGTTACACTCTGTTACTACACCGAGGAAGAATGCTTTTTAGAATGAAGAAGAACTAAGATTATAGTAAATACGCAGCCTACATTGTGATGCAGAAAAGAAGGTTTTATTACACATTATTTGAAGCCTTACCAAAGCTTTCTGTTTGCTGCTTGATGGTCGGCTAATTCTGATATGTCTTTCATTACACTCTGTTACTGCACTGAGGAATCACGCTTCTTAGAGTGAAAAAGACCTAATATTATAGCACACACACAGCCTACTCCATGATACAAAAACAGATATTTTATTACATTTTATTTGACGTCCAGCATAGCGTACCGTCTACTGCTTGATGGACGAAGAAGCAATAGTTTATTATTTATGGCTATTTCAAGGTGTTTCGCTTATGTAGATGCATTGGAATGCGCTGCCACACCGCAACAGTGACTGAAACAATAATACGTCAGCTAACTTGAACCAGCGCTTCGAGGTTATCAATCACGTACATGGAACCTCTGAATGTCTATGCGGTAACGTAGTTAGAATGGAGTAGCACTCTAGTGAAATTTAATGTACTATACACAGAACCATAGAAGATGCGACGATTTCAGACTGACAGAGAGGGATGGCGGCACAAGGGGGAACCTTGTAGAAACACGTAGTTCGTGTTGTCCATTACTTCCTTCTGTACTGTGTATTCAGGCACATATATGCCTCCCGCCTACGGTGCCGAGTTTTCTACACTCATGCTCATATACTAAGGATAACTGCAGAATGTGGTGCCACACAACATGGCACTACACAAAACTAGTGCTAATAGCATAGGCACATAGGGAACACACACGACACAGATCTGTAAGTCCACGGCACTGGTGATAAGTTGAGAAAACCGTCCCGAAACACATGTGCTACAAAACGCCACTGTTTCCTGCGCAAGTACCCCGACATCAATATGGGATATCATCACCATGCACACTTACACAGGCCGCACAACGGGTTGGCATACTCTGGATCAGATGGTCGAGCAGCTGCTGGGGTACAGCCTCTCATTCTTGCAGCAGTGCCTGTCGGAGCTTCTGAAGTGTCCTAGGGGTTTGAAGACGTGCAGCGATACGTCGACCGAGAGCATCCCAGACGTGCTCGATGGGGTTTAGGTCTGGAGAACAGGTATGCCACTCCATTCGCCTGATATCTTGTGTTTCAAGGTACTCCTCCACGATGGCAGCTCGGTGGAGCCGTGCGTTATCATCCACCAGGAGGAAGATGGGACCTACAGCATCCCTGAAAAGGCGGACATACTGGTGCAAAATGACGTCCCAGTACACCTGACCTGTTACAGTTCCTCTGTCAAAGAGGACCAATCATAATCCCACCCCACACCATTAAACCACGACCTCCATACAGGTCCCTTTCAAGGACATTAAGGGGTTGGTATCTAGCTCCCGGTTCACGCCAGATGAAAACCTGGCGACAATCACTGTTCAGACTATACATGGACTCATCCGTGAACATAACCTAGGACCACTGTTCCAATGACCATGGACTGTGTTCTTGACACCAGGCTTTACGGGCTCTCCTGTGCCCAGGGGTCAATGGAATGCACCTTGCAGGTCTCCCGGCGAATAAACTATGTCTGTTCAGTCGTCTGTAGACCGTGTGTCTGGAGTCAACTGTTCCAGTGGCTGCGGTAAGGTCCCGAGTAAGGCTACCTGCAGTACTCCGTGACCGTCTGCGGGCACTGACGGTGAGATATCGGTCTTCTTGTGATGTTGTACACTGTGGACATCCCGTACTGTAGTGCCTGGACACGTTTCCTGCCTGCTGGAATCGTTGCCATAATCTTGAGATCGCACTTTGTGGCACAAGGAGGTTACGACCTGCTGTGTTTCAACAGCCTCCAGTCGCCCTAGTATTCTCCCTATCATATCGTCATCCATATGTATTCTTTGAGCCATTTTCAACACACAGTCACCATTAGCGGGTCTGAAAACGCCTACACAGTTACTCGCAGCACCGTACTCTGACATGAACCAACACACCTCTGCTTATGTGGACTGCTGCCAGCGCCACCCCGAGGTGACTTAAGCTCACAAACCGCCCACCAGAGCTTTGTTTCACCATGTATCAGCATTATCCTTAATTTAGGAGCATGAGTGTAGCTATTTATGGTGGCGCGCTCCATGAGATAGCACTTGCTACGCTTGGGTATAATGCCAGTGCCCCTCTGGCCGACCTCTGGAGACGTACAGGAACGAGTGGTAGTTCGGTGACGGTCAGCAAGCAAGAGAGTCTGGAACGAAAAGCGCAGTGGTGTGCAGAGTCGCAGTAGTCAATGCGGGGCGTTCTCAGTTGTAGGCGCTCGTCGTCTACTTGGAGAGCGGACAGTTTTTCTTGTCTGTGACTGGAAGAAGACAGTAGCTCACAGCCGAGACAAGGACTGGTGGAGAGTTTACCTACTGCAAGATCGCGCTGGGCACAGAGTGTTGCGTTTTCTTTCTTTCTTTCTTTCTCCTTCTTCTTCTTTTTAACCAACATCCGTGAAGCTGATAGTCCGTGGTAGGATAAATTAAGCTCAGGTGACAAAAGTCACGTGGAATATCTCCTAACATCGTGTCGAAGCTCCTTTTGCCCGACGTAGAGCAATAAATCGACGCGGCATGGATTCAACAAGTCGTTGAAAATTCTCCCTCCCCCCTCCTCCCCCCCCACCCCAAACACAGAAATACTCAGCCATGCTTCCTACATAGCGATCCATAATTGCGTAAGTGCTGCCGGTGAATAATTTCTGCACGAACTGACCTCAGGATTATGTCCCGTAAATGTTCGATGGGATTCATGTCGGGGGATCTGAGTGGCCACATCATTCGCTCGAATTGTACAGAATGTTCTTCATACCAATGGCGAATAATTGTTGTCCGGTGGCATGGTGCAGTATTATCCAAAAATCTCCATCGTTTTTTGGAAACATGAAGTCCATGAATAGCTGTAGATGATCTCAGTTGGTTCAGGTGGATCAGAGGACACACTCCATTCCATGTAAACACAGCCCACGCCATTATCGAGCCACCACCAGCTTTCATACTGCCTTGTTGACAACCTGGGTCAATGAATTCGTGGGGCCTGCACTACACTTGAAGCCCACCATCCGCTCTTACCAACTGAAATGGGGTCTTATCTGACCAGTTCACGGTCTTCCAGCCGTCCAGGGTCCAACCGGTGTGGTCATGAAGCCAGAGAGGCGCTGCAGGCGATGTCGTGCTGTTATCAAAGGGACTCGCATCGGTGGTCTGTTGTTACAAGCCATTAATGCCGAATTTCACCGCACTGTCCTAACAAATACGTTCGTCGTACATCGAACATTGATTTCTGTGGTTATTTCTTGCAGTGCTGCTTGTCTGTTACCACTGGCAACTCTACGCAAACGCCGCTGCTCTCGGTCGTTAAGTGAAGGCCATCGGCCACTTCGTTGTGCGTGGTGAGAGGTAATGCCTGAAATTTGGTATTCTCGGCATACTCTTGACATTTTGGATCTCGAAACGATTACCGAAATGGAATACCTCATGCGCCAGCTACCACTCCGCGTTCAAAGTCTGTTAATTCCCGTCGTGCGGCCGTAATCACGTCGGAAACATGAGTACAAATGACAGTTCTGTCAGTGCGCTGCCCTTTTATAGTGTACCCGACGCTACCGTTATCTCTATATGGGCAAATCGCTATCGCATCTGAGTGTAGAGTGGTTCAGTGTGCGTCGAGAGAAGTGAAATAGGCTGGCGCCAGTTGGTACGGTTTTCCAGCACAAAGGAGCCATTTCGAATTGTGTCGAGTGAATTACTATATCGCACGGTAAGACAGTGGTAAACAAAACCGTTATATTTCATTGTACTGATATCATATTGCTCTTGGAGAGATTATGATTGCACCACTGCGTAATACTCATAAATTATTCGGTACTGTGTTGATTTATTTGTGTAGGTATTAGTTAGTTTTGTGAAGTGATGCTGTGCGTTACCAATGCTTTGGCAGATGGTGGAGGTCGATGGTACAGGGCGATCCATGTGAACATGAACTACTTAATGAGTCAAAATTTCCCTCCGAAAGCTTGTAGAAACAGAAAAGTTGTTTTAACGATATCGTTAAACCTGGGAGAATGATAAGTACCACCCGTTTTTCGCAAGTCGATGGTTGTTTCTGCGTTTGAGGTCCTTGTCCGGTATAATGCCGCACTTGTTCGGCTAGTGTTAGTTAGTTCGTACCCTTGTTGGTCACTGATTGTGAAGTCTGTGAGTGCAAATTAATTATTCGTACACTGTGCTGGTGTAAACCTCCACATCATCCACGAAACGTTACCGCACGATGAAAAGATTGGAGTGTGGTGCACGGTGTCAGCTTCCAGGACTATTTTCTTTGATACGCTCGTAGACACTACAGGTTGTACTGGCATCTTCAATACGTTTGTTGAACAGCTAGATGACGTCGAACTCACAGAAGGTAATTGCCAACACGATGGAGCAACGTGTCCCGCGTCTAACGCTTCCGTGCAACTTGTAACCAGTTTCTTTGGTACCTAAATAACGTAAAAAAATTGTGCCCTCTCTCCTATCGCCTGACATAGCCCCACTCCCCTTCACCCAGCCAAAGAAGAACAGCTCACCAAGATATGGGCCAATGTCAGCTGGGCGCAGCACCTACACGTGGGTCATCATGGCGCAGGAGATAGCCGTGTGTCACCCAAGCGTGGCCAATGCGGAGCCGGCAGAGGACCACAGAGTCCCTACGAGAGGCCCGCATCGAGGAGTGCCGCACATTAGACTCTCCTTAATGGCATGCAGTTTGTTGTTTGTGATGAGGTTATGCCATTTCGTCTCCCAAAACTGCAAAACCTTGCGTCGTAGTACTGAACGCAGGTCAGTTGCAGAGAAGCCGATCTCCATAAGCGGTTTCCGCGTAGCCTGTTTGGACAGCCTGTCAGCAAATTCGTTGCCTGGGATTCCGACGTGACTTGGGGTCCAGGCCATAGATGGACACCTGGGTGGTCGCTTCCAAAGGATGGCGATGGTAGCACTGGTCATTAGCTTGTAGGCTGCTAAACGAGTCAGCACACAGAAGAAACGACTCCCCAGGGCATGAACGGATGTGCTCAATAGCACGAGATATAGCCACCTGCTCGCCAGCGGAAACACTGCAGTCATCGGGCAAGGAATGTCTTCTATGGACATACGCGAAGCCGACTTGAGCGTCAGCCACCGAGCCGTCGTTTTAAAACACTTCGTGGCCTCCGTACATGTCAAGAAAGGAGAGGAAGTGGCAGTGGACAACCGCGGGGTTAACCGGGGTTAACTGAGTCCTTAGGGCCAAGTGAAATGTCCAGGCACGGAGATGTGCGTGAATGGGCCTCAAGTATAGGTGGTAAAGACAAAGACTCCAGTTTGGAAAGAAGAGATCGGACGCGAACTGCAATTGGAAGCCCTGACATGGGTCGCCGATGCGGGAGATGAACCGCCGTGGGTGGGAAAGAAGACGGTGATTCGAATCCGCAGGAGAACTACGAACGTGAGCCACGTAACTGGTCAGCAACTGTGCACGCCTAACATGCAATGGAGGGTCTCCGGCCTGAGGGCACCGCCCGAACCATAAACCAGAATCCCATAGTCAAGGCGCGATTGAACAAGGCCTTTACAGAGGCTGCAGCAGCGTAGAACGATCTGCACCCCAGTTGATGTTGCTCAGGCAGTGGAGGGCACTGAGGTGCTGCCAGCACTTGCGCTGTCGAAGGTGAGGTAGCCAAGTCAATCAGCCGTCGAAAACCAGTCCTAAGAATTGATATGTTTCCACTACAGCGAGTGGGTAGTCATTAAGATAAAGTTCTGGTTCCGGATGAACGGTACGACAGAAGTGCATAACACACGACTTAGTAGTCGAAAACTGGAAACCGTGGGCTAGAGCCCATGACTGCGCCTTGTGGATGGCTCCCTGTAGGCGCCGCTCAGTAACACCGGTACTGGTGGAGGAGTATGAAATGCGGAAATCGTCTGCATACAGAGAAAGTGAGACGGACGGCCCTACAGCCGCTGCTATACCATTAATGGACTAAAAACAGAGAGACATTCAATACAGAGCCAAGCGGGACCTCATTCTCCTGGATATGGAGAGGGGGGGGGGAGCTATGGGAGGCACCATCTTGGACACTGAAAGTACGAAGCGACAGGAAATTTTGGATAAAAACCTGGAGCGGGCTTCAGAAATCCCACTCGTATAATGTGGCAAGGATATGATGTCGACAGGTGGTGCCATACGCTTTTCATAAATCAAAAAAGACGGCAACAAGGTGTTGGCGTCTGGAAGAGGCTGTTCGGATGGCAGCCTCCAGGGTCACAAGATTATCAGTGGTAGAGCGACCCTCGCGGAAGCCGCCCTGACATGGAGCCAGTAGGCCGCGTGACTCCAGGACCCGACCCAGCCCAACCGCAGACATGCCATATGTTACAGCAGCTTACAAACAACGCTCGTGAGGCTGATGACCCGATAGCCATCCGTTTCAAGCGGGCTTTTACCGGGTTTGAGCACCAGAATGATGGTGTTTTCCCGCCATTGCGATGGAAAGACGCCATCGCACCAGATCCTTCCTTGATCGAACCTGTCGACAACGAATGTAGCAGCACTCATCTGAATTACTTCGATATCTTCCATAAATTCCGATCTTGTGGGGTTCCCAAAGATTCGAGCAAGACCGAAAAATGGGTTTCACTGTTGTTCTGTACGCAATCTCCTTTAGAGATGAGTTACAATTTCCTAAAATTCTCCCAATAAACAGAAGTTTACCATTCGCCTTCAGTACTGGCGGCATTACGTACACGTCCCGCTTCATACTACTTTCCAACGTTACGCTTAGATATTTAAACGGCTTGACTGTATCAGGCAACTCAGCACTACTAATGTATTCGAAAATTGCAGGGTTGCTTCTGTTAGTCGTCCGCGTTAACTTCCATTTTTCCATATATATAGCAAGCTGCCATTCCACTGTAAACACGGTGTCTGAATGTATGGAATTCATGTGGTCTAAGAACTGAAGCAGCGTGTCTAAATATCGGCGGAAAAATATTATATGGAAGGGAGAGACGTTTATAACATGTTCTTCAAAATCTTCCATGAAGCTCGTGGCTGTTCAGTTGGCCAGTTTGTACTATTTCACTGTACATAAATAATAAATTATTAACAAACCGTCAGTTAAAAGACTGAAAACTTCTGCTGTAGGTGCTTTAGTAAATGAACCTAGATGTTCGAATAGCTTTTTTTATTTATAGAAATACTGACAAAAATGGGCGACTGATAGGAATTTCATTTCCTTCTATCTTCTTCACTCTCGAATGGGTCACTTTGGACCGTTCATAATCAACAATAGTTGGCTTTTTTTCTGCACAATTCATGTAATCTTCCATTACGTGGCAATCAAAACAGTCACTGATCATAAGTTTGTTCAATAACCGGTCATTGGACTGAACAAGATACGAGGGTTGAATGAAAAGTAATGCCTCCACCTTCGTTAATTGAGTTTGGATGGGAATATTTTAGTAAATCAAACGCAGAAATAATCCTTAGAATGTGATATTTAATTACCATTATTCACTTTTCCATATAATCACCAGTCAGTTGGATACATTTCTGCCAACGATGAACAAGTTTTCTGAAATCGTCACGGAAGAAGTCAACACTCCGTTTCCGCAACCACAGTCTCACAGTTCTCTCAACGTCTTCATCAGAAGCATAATGATGTCCCCGCAGATCGTATTTTATTATCGGAACAAGTGGAAGTCAGACGGTGATAAATCTTGACTGTATGGAGTCCAGTCTGTGCGCTTTCATTTCAGGAGTCAGCATCCGGTGTACCCATCGTGCACAGATATTCCGATAGCCAAGCAAAGCGATGATGTGACCCACACCTTCTTGAGAAATGCCGACTGTGCTTGCAGTTTCTCTCTGAGTGATATGAAGATCGTTCTGAATCAATCTGTCAACATGTTGCTTGTGAAACTCGGTGGTTACTGTCACAGGATGTCCAACTCTTTGTTTGTCACGCAGGTCAGATGCTCCCGCCTCAACATCTTTAAGCTTTTGTTTTGTAAATAAAACTGCCTTTTCCTGTTGCTAGCTACTTTCTTTATCCCATACGCGTTTCGCCTTCTCCTGCTCTAAGCCATCATCAGTTGGACCCATAACGATACAGTTTTATTAGTTATAGATTATCAAACAGTTCACTTCACGATTTTTTGTAAAAAAGGTGATTACTTACGAGTTGCTGATCTGCGTTTCCTCACATCTAGACTGGAGCTCGCACTACCACTTTTATCACTGCCATGTAACCATATCTTTGTGTTCTTGCCTTCCACACACTGTTCACCATGTTTCTCTCTCTTTTTTGTGGTGGACCATTGTTCTTTTGTCACTCGATAGAACTATTTCGTCGTACACTGCTTTTCACAGCGTAAATATTGCGACTCTATTACGTGTTTCATCTTCTTTGGTATGTTTATCTATTTGTTGCCAACCTAACGAAGTATATTTTCGATACTAACTTCTATTTATCATGTTTGTACCGCGCGCGCGCGCGCGCGCGCGCGCGCGTGTGTGTGTGTGTGTGTGTGTGTGTGTGTGTGTGTGTGTGTGTGTATGAGTGAGTGAGTGAGAGAGAGATGGGGATAGAGCCGAAGTGCTTTTTTTCGTCATAAATAGAAATTGGTATTGAATATATTCTTCGTTAAGTTGGCAACAAATAGGTAAACATACCAAAGAAGATGAAACACGTAATGGAGTCGCAATATGTACGCTGTGAAAAGCAGTGTACGACGAAATAGTTGTATCGAGTGACAAAAGAACAATAGTCCACCACAAAAAAGAGTGAGAAATATGGTGAACAGTGCGTGGAAGGCGAGAACACAAAGATGTGATTATATGGCAGTGATAAAAGTAGTAGTGCGACCTCCATACCACATGTGAGGAAACGCAGATCAGCAAATCGTAAGTAATTACTTTTTTTTTACAAAAAATCGCGAAGTGAACTGTTTGATCATCTATAACTAACAAAACTGTATTATTATAGCTCCCACTGACGATGTCTTAGAACAGGGGAAGGCGAAACGCGTATGGGATAAATAAAGTAACTAGCAGCACACAAACAAACTTGTTATGTTTAAGGTTACTCGCCCAATGAAGCACAGTACTCACATCAACACAATCACCATAAACTGTTTTCATTCTCTGATGAATCTTCTTTCGGGTGACACCTTCCGTTATCAAGAATTCAATGACTGTACGTTGCTTAAATCGCATTGACAGACCGTCTGCGCAGGGTGCCATACTTTACAATGTAACAATACAACCGTTCAACGTTAAAACTTCCCGCGAGCTGTAGAGAAGAAGCTACGGAACAAGCCAGTACCTGCCGCATACCAATGCTGCCGACTGTTGAAGAGTTGCGAAGGTGGAGGCATTACTTTTCAGTCAACCCCAGTACATACGCGATCAAAGATACTGTTTCGGTTTTCACGTATTGTCAAACACTGTATCGCTGTTACCTTCAAGGTGAAGGGCAAGCCCCCCCTCCTCCCCCCCCCCCCCCCTCGTCCCCTTCCATTAATCTTCAGACGTTTTTGTCTTTCTCATGGAAAATCTAGACTACAGCAGCTAAAATATGTAATGTACGTTCTTGTCAGCGTAGTAATTTTTCTCTTATAGAATCCGTTAGTGAAATTATAGTTCAGTCTTCCACTACTTTTCACACCGATCAGACTTTTTCCTAGTGCCAAGATGAATGTACGCATTTTAACACTTTTTGAAGGTGTACATGTACGCGAATTTCTCTTCGTCTACACTGCGCGTATCACAGCAGGCGCAGACATTAAAGCCGCGCCAATGAGGCTCGAATTCCTGCACGCCTGTTGACGCCAGTATTCCGCCGGGTCGCAGGCGCCAAGTGAGTCCTATTGCGTCCTTGTGCTCGTGAAGTGTCCCTCTGCTAACTCATGCCAGCCTACAGGTCCGGATTGCAGTGGCATGAGAAGATACTCGCATTACTTGGCTGACGTAACGTTACCTCGGATGAGCAAGGGTGCCTGTATTTGTTGACATATTATCGTGCGACCGCTGAGGGAAGGAACACTGTGCTTACTCTCCGTTTCAAAATACCAGTGATACTGAAAATATGTGTGTACACATCGCATCGAAAGACGAAAGAGCAAACATATTACTTACCGATAACACTTCTAATATGAAACGTTTTATAACAGAGTACGGTACGAAACCGGAAGTTCTACAAAAAAACTTAATTTCCTATATTATTGTAGTTCACCATGTGTGAATATACAGAGTGACCATAAAGTCCCTTTGCAACTTCAAAATCTTGTTACAACGGCAATTGTCGAAATATTTTAACAAAATTTCTTTCGTTGTAATCACTGTTCAATAAAGTTTTTACATATACTAAAATTTTGCGTTTCAGGTACTCTGTTGATGGAAGCATCTGAACGTCTATAAAATGGCAACTCCTCAAGAGAAGGCACAATGTGTGTCCTGGTTTATTGAGACAAAATCAAGTGTTCAGATTCAACGAAGCTTCAGAACTAAGTATGGAAGAGATTCGTCGTCGCTCCCTTCAATCCGTGCATGGTACAAAAAATTTATGGAGACAGGGACAGTATTGGATAAAGGGAGGAGCGGGCGAGCGAGAACATCCGAGTGAAACATCAATCGCGTTTTAAACGTCTTCGCTCGTTCACCTACGAAGCCCATCCGCACTGCTGCCAGACAGCTGCAACTACCAGGTTCAACTGTGACGAGGCAACTTTTCATGTTTCTGGGACATTAAACAAACACAGGGTGAGAATCTGGGGGGTCTGAACATCTCCATGTGACTAGGGAGCTTCACCGGGATAGTCCAAAAATGAATGTATGGTGTGGAATCATGTGCAACCGAATAATTGGTCCATTTTTCATCAACGAGTCAACAATTATTGCGGATGATTACCTCGACCCTCTGACCGAATATGTAGCACCACAACTGATTGTCTTACAACCAACTACCATTTCCCAGCAAGACGGTGCACCACCACATCGGCGACTGCATATTCGTCTGTTCCTCAATGAAAAATTTCCAGGCAGATGGATTGGGAGGGATGGGCAAATTCCTTGGCTACCGCGTTCGCCAGATACCACTCCCTTCTACTTTTTTATGGGGGCATGTAAAAGATATCGCGTATCAAACATAGCAAAGGATTCGTAATGCCATTGCCACCATTGATGACGCTATGCTACAGCGAACATGGCAAGAAATCGCGTACCGTCTTGATGTGCTTCATGAAACTAAAGGCGCTCATATAGAGGTCTATTAAACACTTTCAAAAAAACTTTTATAAACACTGATTACAATAAAAGAAATGTTGTTAAAATAATTCAACAACTGCCGTTGTAATAAAATTTTGAAGTTGTAAAGGGACTTTATTCCACCCTGTGTATCGATATGGCCACGGAATCTTCGTACAGCTTTAGATATATACAGGGCGTCTCAAAGAAAGACCAATAAATTTGAGAGACAGGTTTCCGACACCAAAATAAGAAGTAAATGCCACGCGGGGTAGCTGCGCGGTCTACATCGCCTTGTCACGGTTAGCGCGGCTCCCCCCCCCCCTCCCCCGCCCCTCAAGGTTCGAGTCTTAACTCGGGCATGGGTGTGTTTGCTGTCCTTTGTGTAAGTTAGTTTAAGTAGTGTGTAAGCCTAGGGACCGATTACCTCAGCAGTTTGGTCCCATAGGAACTTAACGCAAATTAAAAAAAAGAAAATAATGAAGAAATAAACATCTAGTAAACGAGGGTTCTAAAGCGCATACGTTAAGAGATATGATGAATTGTTCATCTTCGATACTATGAAACATGTCTCCTCTACTGCAAGCTCTTCGCTTTCCATACTCTGAGCGGCTGTAGTATGGACCAAACCAAGAAAAAAGTCTATTAAACATGGCCTCTAAAATGTAGACCTTAAAACTATGAGCACTTGTTTAGTAAAGACGTATTTTACACTAGCGGAGCTGAACAAGTGCTCACAGCTCTTAAAGCAGTGCTTGATTTGTGGCGGTACGTGGCGATACGCCGTGCTGGTATCTCTGCCGTTAAAAACGCTAAAATATTGTTTTAAGACGTCTGAATTTCAAAAAACCATCCTCCAAAACCCAAAAGATCACAGTGCTAGAAGTTTCTTTCTTCCCCGAGTTTACTAGACATTCCCTTCTTGTTTTGGTCAATATTTCCTCCTCCCAAAGCATGGAAAGCGAAAACTGCATTAGAAAAGTTGTTTCATAGTATCAGAAAATGTTCATACCTCTTAAGGTGTGCGCTTTAAAGCCCATGTCTACTAGACATTCTTACTTTCTTCTGTATAAGGAACCTATCCCGCAAGTTTGTCGGTGCTTTTCTTAGGACACCCTATATACAGGGAGATTATACTTAAACTTTCAAAATGCTGTAGAAATAACACCACTGGTCAGAATAACGCCAAATTATTACGGAACATTATCGGCGAAGGGGGAAAACGTATGGCAAAATAAAACAAATACTGTGAAAATTGATCAATAGATGGATCTGTACGCGTCAGAAAACGTAAATGAAAACACCTGTTATGCGCACGACGCATTGAAGTTGTTATAAACACGCCAGGTACACAGCTTTTCCTCCTCTCGCGTCTGCTACGTTCGCCATGACTGTCTCAATGCAGACTCGCGCTCTGCTTTTAAAAATGTATTACAAAAATGATTACTGTGCACCCGTCGCTCTGCAGAAGTTCCGGACACTGAAGGGTTTGAAAAAAGGCGTTGGCAAGCGCTATGAGTGCCGTGGGCTGGAGAAAATGATGCGGAAATTCGAAAAGACAGGTTCTTTTGGTGTGCAACCTGGTAGAGGGAGGGAACGAATTGATTCGTTGTCAGTGGAAGCAGTGGCCACAGGACTGCAGGAGGAGACGAGTGGTGGTGTCCAAACGTGCAGTGCACGGAGAATTGCCCGAACATTGGACATACCCGTGAGAACAGTGCGTAAAATACTACGAAATATCCTTCTTTGCTAACCACTCAAAATTACTCATGTGCACAAGTTGATTTCTGTTGACTTTCCAGCTTCAGAATTTCTTGCACGCATGGAAGCGGACAATGATAGGCCGTGGAAGATTTTGTGGACAGACGAAGCCAACTTCCATCTGACAGGATATGTCAGTACACAGAATTGTCAAATATGGGCAACGAAAAATCCACACTCAAGTCAACCAGTACCACTTCATCCTGAAAAGGTCACTGTGTGGCGCGGGTTTACAGCATCATTTATCACACGACCATATTATTTTCGAAGAGAAAGGTGCTTCTGGTCCTGTTAACTGTACCGTCACTGGCAAGTTCTATGAGTGCCTTTTGCGCAACCACGTCATTCCAGCTCTCCAACAGCTTGGATGTGTAGATGAGATCATTTTTCTGCAAGATGGCGCATCTCCGCACATTGCAAATTCAGTTAAGCAGCTGCTGAAGCGTCATTTCGGAAATGCTAGAATTATCAGCCGCCATTTCCCTACAGCCTGACCATCCCGATCACCTGATCTTAATCTGTGTGACTTCTGGCTATGGGGCTACCTGAAAGATGTTGTGTTCAGTGTACCTATTCCAAACTTAGCTGCATCGAAGGCACGCATTGCACAACACATTCTAGACGTGACCCCGGAAACACTTCGATCAGTTGTGCAACATGCTGTTTCTCTATTTCACCTTGTTGCAGAAAACGGCGGACAGCATATTGAACGTGTTTTGCGCCAGTCACCGAAAATTAATAATCCGATCTGATTTTGATGAGGATTTTTATGCGGCTTTTGGCCTTAGGACAATTAAAAGCAGATGTGACTGATGCTTTTTGTGCTTGTTTTGGTCTCAGGACAACTAAAAACCGATTTTTCCCATCCGATGTTATATGACCTTGTCGTGGTGGGTGGGCAGTACAGTTTGTTTAACATCAAACTACGTCTTAAGCATTGTTGTATGATTCATCTGCCATTTGTAGTCGACGACTATTTAATTATGATGCTCACAGCGCCATGTATTGCTACATTTTGTAACTATTAATCTTCTTCTGCCATACGTTTTGCCCCTTCTCTGTTAATATTCCGCTGCATTTTGGCGTATTTCTGACCTGCGGTGTTATTTCTACAGCTGTTTGAAAGTTTAACTTTAATTATAATCACCCTGTATATAGCTGGAGGAAGCGAGTACATATAATAGCACAAGCCGCAACATCTAAAAAGACTACTGGGTCGGAAGTCGAAATATTGTGCATGAAATGGAAAAAAAACTACGCTGTATACCGGAAGAACAACATTAATTTGTAGGCAGGATTTCGAGGGAAATTTCGCATCTAACTTCAAGCCTATGTTTATTCAGGTCTTTCAACTTTTCCGTGACTGTCTGCGGTGAACCACTCAAACTGTGTGGACCATTGGTGTCGTCCTTTAATGTACACATCCAGCATCCCTTGTTAGTCTTGTCTTGTGTGGCTCGCACACATTTGAGCAATATTCTAAGACAGAACGCGCAAATAATTGTAAGCAGTCTCCTTTGTAGCCTGCCTGCATTTTCCCAGTATCTGTCGATGTACTGTAATCTGCTACTTTCCTTGCCTACGACAGAGCCTATATGATCATTCCATTTCATACCCTGTAATTTGTTCCATTTGTATGAGTTGGCTGATTCTAGTTGTCACTCATTGATTTTATAGTTGCAGGATACTATGTTTTTTCGCCATGAGAAAAAACACAATTTTACTATTATTGTGCCGGGGAAAATGGAGTGTGCGAGTTGGTCCCTGCCGGAGGTGAGTGGAAATATAGACTACGTAGGTAAACCTAATGATGTCATAGTCCTTTATTGTTAACCATAAAGCCCAGGCGCAACGGCTTTGTCTCAGTGGTAGCAACGGTTCCCGTCAGATCACCGAAGTTAAGGACTGTCGGTTTGGGCTAGCACTTGGATCGGTGACCATCTGGTCTGCCGAGCGCTGTTGGCAACCGGGGTGCACTCAGCCCCTGTGAAGCAAAGTGAGGAGCTACTTGATTGAGAAGTAGCTGCTCCGGTCTCTTAAACTGACATTCGGCCGGGAGAGCGGAGTGCTGACCACATGCCACTCCATATTATCACCCAGTGACGCCTGTGCGCTGAGATTGACTAGGCGGTCGCTCGGTGCCATTGGGCTTTCCTGGCGTGTTCGGATAAAGCCCAAGCGCGGTGGTGTGAAAATGCTGCTATAAGATCTTCTCGGAGAGGCAGTGTGGCAGCGGAAGATGTGGCGTATTACAAGCGGTTACTGGTGACGGTAGCGTGCCAGCGTCCCGACTACGGTGGCCGGAGCGAAGCGGACAGGTGGCTAGCCTGGCAAGGGACGGCAGTGACGTCTGGGTGACGAACCCATACTGACGGCTGCGGAGCTGCGTCTGGCAGAATCTGAACCGTGTGGACTTGGGAGGACCTCAGTTCATATAGGCGACCACGAGGTGACAGCAGAGTCCCTGGCTGGCTGTCGCGTGGGTACAGCTACAGAGTGGAGGTGACCTGATGGTTAGGCCACAGCGCTTAGAAGGAGACACGATGGCTAGGCCATCAGGCAGCAGTCGTTGGTTCGCAGTCTAGCAGTGTCGACGGTAGTCGCTTCAGGATGGTATCAGCGATCACAAGGCAGAGACCGACACACGGCGGGCAGTGTGTATGGCCCAGCAGTGCTAATGACGTACTTGGCCGGCACATGGCAGTGAAACGGCCGATTTAGCAAACCTACATCTACATATATTCTCCGCTAGCCACCAAGCGGTGTGTGGCGGAGGGCAGAACACGCGCCAGTTATATTTCCCCCCTTCTGTTCCACTCGCGGATCGCGTGAGGGAAAAACGACTGTCTAAACGCCTCAGTAGGAGCTCTAATTTCCCTTATTTTTGAATGGTGATCACTGCGCGATTTGAAAGTTGATGGTAATAATATAATGCTCTACATCCCCGGTGAAGATCGGATTCGATATTTAGTGAACAGCCCCCTCCGCTTAGCGCCCCGTCTATCTGCTAGTGTGTCCCACTTCAAACTTTCCATGAGATTTGTAACGCTCTCGCGATGGCTAAATGTACCAGTCACGAATCTTGCCGCTCGTCTTTGGACCTTCTCAATCTCTTGAATCAGACCCAACTGGTAAGGATCCATACAGACGAGCAATACTCTAAGACTGGACGAACAAACCTGGAAATACACTGACGGAAAAAAAAAATCGCAGGACCAAGAAGGAGCTGCTCGACACAAAGGAAAGTTGATAGGCATGTTTCTACAACATTCAAATTTCGCGCCACTCGCACAATAGTGGCACTAGCAACGCCACTATGAGGATGCAAATTAGGACTGCTTTAAATACACGTTATAACGGTCGTGAGTGTTAGTTACATTTGAGATAGGATGTGGTGTGTTCATTTTAGACAACAATGGCTTTAACGTAACAAAGCCTCACTGAGTTTGAACGACGTCGTATAATAAGGCGACGAGAAGCTGGATATTCCTTCTGTGGCAGCGCTTGTCACGAGGATGTACAGTCACAAGGAGACTGCTATCGAACGGCAACGTAGCACTATCAAGAGGGAAGACCTGCGTGGTCGACGCATGGCTCTGACGCATCGTACTGCATCTGCAGCATCAATTTGAGCAGAGGCTGGCACCACTGTGACACAACGATCTGTTACAGACCTGTTACTTGGAGGACAAATCCGAGCCACACGCCGTGTAACGTGCATTTCACTGGCCCCAAACCATCGCTATTTGCGACTTCAGTAGTGTCAAGAGACAGCTCATTGGAGGGCAGGGGGAGGTCTGTTGTGTTTTCTGATGAAATCTGGTTCTGCCTCGGTGCCAGTGATGACCGTGTGTTGGTTAGAAGGAGACCAGTCGATGGCCTGCTACCAGTCTGCCTATGTGCATGACACACTGGACCTACACATGGAGTTATGGTCCGGGGTGCGATTTCGTATGACAGCAGGAGCACTCGCGTGATTATCCCGCTGAACCGAGGAACTACTCAGTTCTATAGAAAATCAAAAATCACAATCTCACCACAGTTATTTAAAGGAAATAGGAAGCCCGGGACCACTGGTGATGGACAAGCTTGCGATAGTTTTACCGTTTTAATTTGACTCAAAACAGATTTTATTATAAACTTCAACTCGCAGATTTTCCCTCTTACTGATGCGTTATACAAATCTTCACTTTAATCGAATTACATAGACACGAATAAGACCGTATTTTGCGTCAGCAACCAAAATTATAGATAGTAGGCACCATGAATTATCAATCATAAACAGTCGTTCATGTTTAACCATATCTCAAAATACTAGTAACACTATACACTTCCAACCTAAATTTAGACAGCTACATAATACCACAACTACATCAAAAAAGCAAAGATCTTAAAGTTTAATAAAACCGAACTGTCCACATAAAGGTCCACAGTGAAACACGCTTATACTACAAATGCAAAGTGGGCCAACCGAGATCGCAAAACTGGCACATATCAACTTGCACATTCATTAAAGACACACAAATGGTTAACATAAGTGTTAAATGAGAATGGCTAGTAATAACTCAACCAGTAAAATGACTTACAGAAACGCTAATATTAACCAAGTGGCCTCACTTAACAAACGCACATAACAACTCAGAATGATTCCCAAATAACATTTAACTTAGAGAACAGCGTCAAGGCCCACAGCAGTATTTGGAAGCAATGACGATACGGCCAGCAGGCAATAAGAGCGTTCATTCCCCACAGCTTGTGCACAGACTCACTATCAGGCGGTATATATTTATATATAATCCGATCGGTCCAACGATGAGCGGTCCTGGCAAGAATCCAAAACCGCACCGACGCCAGGAAACGAGCAGACTTAACAAATGGCCTGCAGCACAAATAATTACAATGAAAACAAGATCATATCACAGCCACACTGCAATATATAATCAGCATGCCCCCAAATTCTTATGGAGAAAAAATCTAACATTACCCGTCTCCCAGTAAATTAGCAGGAAACTTAGAGATCACTTCCAGTTGCCTTAAGGCACTTTCAACATTGAATAAATATACCAATAAACACATCCTGCCGTGATAAATGATTAAAGCATTCACTCTATGGCTGCCGGGCGCGTACACAACCGCAACCAGTCCCTGGGCGGTCAGTATGTCCTAAACCAAGTTAAAATTTGCATGAAAACCACTTAAAACACACACTCCACAGATGATGAGAAACGGAATGAGGAACATCAACCTCCTTAAAATAGCCACTGTGAAACCAAGTTCAGAACCATCTCCGGCAGCTACCCATGCCACAATAAGTTTCAACAGTCTTCTTAGTTAAACACAGAATAAAAGTCATACGTAAGTTGGAGCTTGGAAATGACGAGCTGGTAAGCTGTTCAGCGTGAGACGACGAACCTACCACAATTTTGCACGTCAAGGCGCCCAATGATCGGCACCGTACATCCGGAGCGCCAAAAGACAAGGGCGGCGAGCACGGCGAGGTCCATGCACCACGATTAGGGACGTAGGCTTGTTTTCATCACAAGTTGGCTCGTTGAACGCCGACCGGAGACTCTGTCGTCACACTTTCACCCGGAAAAACCTCCAGGGGGAGCAGTCAAAGATAGCAAGACAGCCGATATCGATATCAGGGATGCAAGTAGAACACCCAAGCAACAGCCACCACGGCTCATTCACACAACCTGTTTGCAATTTTTTACGTCAGTCTGGTTAATTGACGTGTTGTTCTACCATTCATGAACAGCATTCCACTGGGTGTTTTCTAACAGGATGACACTCGCCTACATACCACTGTTGTAACCACACATGTTCTATAGACAATCGACATGTTGCCTTGGACTGCTGGCTGGCCGGTGTGGCCGGCCGGTGTGGCCGTGCGGTTCTATGCGCTTCAGTCTGGAACTGAACGACAGCTACGGTCGCAGGTTTGAATTCTGCCTCGGGCATGGATGTGTGTGCTGTCCTTAGGTTAGTTAGGTTTAAGTAGTTCTAAGTTCTAGGGGACTGATGACCTCAGATGTTAAGTCCCATAGTGCTCAGAGCCATTTGAACCATTTTGAACCTTGGACTGCTGTCTCCAGTAGAACACGTACGGGACATCAGCAGACGACAACTCCAGCTCCATCCGCAAGAAATATTAACAATTCCTGTATTGGCCGACCAAATGCACCAAGCGTGGAACAGTATGCCATAAGCTGACATCCGGTACATGTACAACACAATACATGATGTTGCGATTTTTTTCCGTCGACGTATTACAGACTTCTAGGGGTTATAACGGGGCCTAAGTAGATGAAGATCTGATAAGAAACCCATGTCCGGGAATGTCCCGTGTGTACATGAAAGAAGTTTGAAGGTCGTATCACTTTGAAATGTCCCACTTCACGACACGCACACAGGCAGAAAAGAGGGCGCACCGTCAGGTCCCTGTTGTAATTATGACATCACATAACACACTCGTCCGACTATAGCAACGGCTGCAAGAAATTGGTACGTTTGAAACTCGGAGGGGTGGCTGTGGTACTCCACTTACATGCTGCACTCTCGACTTTGAAGAGGGCGTCCTTCGTCACGCAGAAGAGAAACCGAGAATAAGTAGTCGAAATATTGTCCTTGGCATGCAATCCTACAGCAAGCGTGTCAGTGTCAGTTCAGTGTCTCCGCTGTATGTGTGGTATGAAGCGTGAGACTTGAAAGTGATCCAATCCTCAAACTGATTTTACATCCAAACAGTACGTTTCCGGACGTAAGTTCCTCATGAAAGCTTCGTCTACTAACTCCCCTCTACAGCCTCTAGAAGCCTGTGACAGGAATTTAGAACCACCCTGTATAACTGAAGCCACTAAAGCCAACAAGACATTATTCTAAAGTTATTATAGTCAGCCTTCAAAGCGAATAAGAGTTCGTTGTTAATATTAAGAAGTTCAAAGTGTGAGATTTACACCGTGTATGGAATCACTAAGGAGCAAGGCATTGGAATTAATAAAATAATAAGTGATGCATACGCAAAACCACCTGACAGAGCTTTCAATTGACAGTCAGTATAGAAGTATTTATTTCGGGTGTTTAGTGATAAATCGAAGTTAATTTTTAATCAGCAGTACCACCATTCCAATATCATGACAGTTCTAAACGTAAGGATGTGTAACCACCACCACTACTGCAGCTAACATTCACCGGCATAATCGAAAAATTATATTACGACAGCAGCACCAACGAATAAAAGGTGTGGGTGATACCACATAGCCGATTGTGTTTAACAAACAGCTAAAATTCCTAAAACTAAAAAATTCCATTCAAGATTTATAGCTGAGTTAGCACCCATTTTGAAAGTAATATACCGAAGATCATTTCACCAAAAACTGTGCCCAACGATTGGAAGAACGTAGAGGTCACAACCGCCTACAAGGAGGGAAACAGAAGTGATCCACAAAACTATCATTGAGTCTTCTTGATGTTCTTCGTTGTAGAGTCGTAGTGCATATTCTGAGAGCTAACATAATGAGGCATCTCAAACTGTATAATTTCCTCCATGTCTAGTAGCATGGATTCTGTAAACATCAGTCATACAAAATCCATCAGGTCCTTTTCTCACATGACATCCTGAAAAAGCAAGGTAATGATGTGGGTGCAGTGTCTGCCGACCTCCCGCAAGCATTTGATCGTACCAAACCACCGTTTTCTAGGAAAAGTAGATAATCACACAAAACTTGCAATTTTGATGAGGATTTCTCTCTCTCTCTCTGCAATTAGCGGGCCGGCCGATGTGGCCGAGCTGTTCTAGGCGCTTCAGTCTGGAACCGTGCTACCGCTACGGTTCGAATCTTGATGTCCTTAGGTTAGTTAGGTTTAAGTATTTCTAAGTTCTAGAGGACTGATGACCTCAGATGTTAAGTCCCATAGTGCTCAGAGCCATTTTTGCAAATAGCGAACTCATCGGCCATTTTAATAGCCTTCATGTACGAAAACTTGAGCTCTATATGTAAACTGAAGGTGGAGGGAGGAGAAAGGAATGGTAAGGGAAGTGATTACTGATGTCAGCTGCATTGAGACATTACGCGGAATCAACGGCGACGAATAAAAATGTACGCTGGACTGGGGTTCGAACCCGGGATCTCCCGCTCACTAGGGAGGTGCATTAACCACTGCACCATCCGGAGCACAGTTTTAGGGCCACTGTGCCGAGTATCTCGGCACGCTTCACGGTCGAAAGACTGAATGAAAAGACCACACACATTCATATAATTGATTTGCCCAGATGGGCAATGGAACCACCTTCAATGCAGATGCACAGGTACATCAGACTTCCTGCGTGCGTCTCACAGTAGCGAGCATGGAGGAAATAGACAGCGACTCCGGATAAGCTGCCCTCAACTGTAATCTGGGTCAGCCATGAGGCGTACCGAGATAGGCCGCGCATGTTCCATGAATACTGTGTCCCGGGTGGTGCAGTGGTTTACACACCTGCCTACTAAGCGAGGGATCCCGGGTTCGAGTCCCAAGCCCATTATCACTCATCACTGCAGATTACGCGTGATGTCCCGATGCAGATCAGTAATTCCTTTCCTTTCTTTTCCCTTCTCCCTCCCTTCACCTTCAATTTACATTTTCAGTTTATATATGTATCACAGTTTGAGATTCCTCTTGGTGTCGCATTCATATACTGGTTGAGTTCGTCGTGAAATTAGTTTCTTCTATATCTACATCAACATCCATACTCCGCAAGCCACCTGACGGTGTGTGGTGGAGGGTACCTTGAGTACCTCATCGGTTCTCCCTTCTATTCCAATCTCGTATTGTTCGTGGAAACAAAGAATGTCGGTATGCCTCTGTGTGGGCTCTAACTTCTGTGGTTTTATCCTCATGGTCTCCTTGCGAGATATACATAGGAGGGAGCAATATACAGCTTGCCTCCTCGGTGAAGGTATGTCCTCGAAACTTCAACAAAAACCCGTACCGAGCTACTGAGCGTCTCTCTTGCAGAGTCTTCCACTGGAGTTTATCTGTCATCTCCGTAACGCTTTCGCGATTACTAAATGATCCTGTCATGAAGAGCACTGCTCTCCGTTGGGTCTTCTCTATCTCTTCTATCAACCCTATCTAGTACAGATCCCACACCGGTGAGCAGTATTCAAGCTGTGGGCGAACAAGTGTTCTGTAACCTACTTCCTTTGTTTTCGGACTGCATTTCCTTAGGATTCTTCCAATGAATCTCAGTCTGGCATCTGCTTTACCGACGATTAATTTTATATGGTCATTTCATTTTAAATCACTCCTAATGCCTACTCCCCGATAGTTTTTGGAATTAACTGCTTCCAGTTGCTGACCTACTATATTGCAGCTAAATGATAAGGGATCTTTCTTTCTATGTATTCGCAGCACATTACACTTGTCTACATTGAGATTCAATTGCCGTTCCCTGCACCATGCGTCAATTCATTGCAGATCATCCTGCATTTCAGTACAATTTTCCATTGTTACAACCTCTCGATATACTACAGCATCATCTGCAAAAAGCCTCAGTGAACTTCTGACGTTATATGTAAGGTAATTTGTATATACTGTGAATAGCAACGGTCCTATGACACTCCCCTGCGATACACCTGAAATCACTATTACTTAGGAAGACTTCTCTCCATTGAGAATGACATGCTGCGTTCTGTTATCTAGGAACTCTTCAATCCAATCATACAATTGGTCTGATAGTCCATATGCTCTTACTTTGTTGATTAAACGACTGTGGGGAACTGTATCAAACGCCTTGAGGAAGTCAAGAAACACGGCATCTACCTGGGAACCCGTGTCTATGGCCCTCTGAGTCTCGTGGACTAATAGCACGAGCTGGGTTTCACGAGATCGTCTTTTTCGAAACCCATGCTGATTCCTACAGAGTAGATTTCTAGTCTCCAGAAAAGTCATTATACTCGAGCTTAATATGTGTTCCAAAATTCTACAACTGATAGACGTTAGAGATACAGGTCTATAGTTCTGCACATCTGTTTGACGTCCCTTCTTGAAAACGGATATGACGTGTGCCCTATTCCAATCCTTTGGAACGCTACGCTCTTCTAGAGACATACGGTACACCGCTGCAAGAAGGGGAGAACCAGCTATAATGAGCAAACGGAGTCTAAGGGCGAAAAATTTCACTACATTTCAGAACTTTCCACCTTCCTGTAATACAGAATTTGGGTTTTCCCCAGAATTAACATTACAATTACCGCACAACTTTCGTAGCACATTTATTTACAAATGAGCTTCGACGCAGCTGCAGCTGGACTCTGGTCAGTCTAAATTCCTGATGCAAGTCTTACGGAATTATTATAGCATACGGTTATCGCTTGCTTTGAAACTGCTACATGGAACATATGCTTTGTGTCTTTCAAGTATTTGTGTGAAGAGTCTTAGAGTATTTGTTTAAATTAAGCACTTATCATCACTATGTTATAAGAAATTTACTTGCGTGTTGTACAGTTGTAAGTGATCTGATTGTATTTCGTCTCTGACATCCAACAACACTGCAATGTGAACCAGCCAAATTGTTCTTTCGACGAAAAGATGCTTATTTCCGCACATATCTCCTGATACAGCCACATGATTCGTAATCCATAAAGCTTACAAAACTTGTGAAAAAGCATTTTCTATCAACCTCAGAACTTCAAGACACACAGAGCTAACATCAGCAACGGATAAGATTTAAAGAATGAAAAATTTCTGTTCTTTACATGTAATGTGAACTAAATATTTAAGGATATTGTGCCTACATTTACTGAGAAACACTACCACATTCGTTGTGCGTAAGTAGTTTTATTTAAATAAAGAAAACTATTCCGCTATTCCCCAACGTTCTGCATTAACCTTAATATGTTTTGTGATTTTAATAATGCACAGGAAATTTCATTTTGTTTTGTAACAGGACAGTACGTCCCTCACTGAATTGAGATCATAAACCAAAATCCAAAAATGCCATACGTAGTAGTAGTAGTAGTAGTAGTTGTTGTTGTTGTTGTTCGAAGCGTTGTTCGTCTGCCACACTAATGCTAGCAGTTCTTCTAAGTGACCGTTCGTTCTTCTCCGAAAGTATTAATCAGCTTAGCATGTTTGCCATCTTTTCGTTAAGTGTTCGGAGCCGAGGTTGTAACATTATTAGTCAGAGAGCACTTCTGAAGTCCCTGCAGGTAGCAGAGTAGAGGCAGAGTATCCACTTTTAGGCTTCTCCTCTCATGGTTTACTAACACTTCTCGGAGAAAAAAAGACGATAGCGATTTTTCCATGTCGCCTCAGCAATAATTTGTTTTTCGCTTTCTTTGGGTAATTAATGGCATCGTGCACGCTCACAGTTTAGCTGGTTGTCTTCTCCGAATGAAATATTTTGTGCCTAAAATATGTTTCATTTACCTTACTAGCGAACTCATACTATTTTGTATTATTCTCTTGTTAAGTCTAACGATCGAAACATTCAAATACAGACATCTGTTCTTCAAAAGCAGTACGTTTAATACTCTCTTCGACAGCTACCGCGAGGTGGGAAAATGGAGAGGGGCGGAGAATAGCAATCCGCTCTCATATGCCCATTTTTTGGTAGTTTTCTATTTCACATCACGTTAGCGCAGGGATGGATAACAAACCTACAGCTGATATGTTTCTTTATTCTTGTGCAGTTCTACGTAGCACTTAGTAGGGACACGCAACTCGCCAAAGTGATGTTCAACAGAAAGACTTGCAACAGTCAATTTAACCACACGGAATTATTATTATTATTTTCTGTACGTACAACTACGTTTGTACGGAACCCTCAGAGCGCGAGTCCTACTCGCATTTCCCCTCTCCATCATCATCATCATCATCATCATCATCATCATCATCATCATCATCCAGAATGGTTTGATGCAACCTGTCACAGTACCATCCTGTGCCCGAGTAGCATTTCAACTAAAGGTTTCGATCATTTATTGCATATATTCCAGTGTATGTTTACAGTTGTTACCCCCTACGACTCTAACCCCTTTTAAGTTATTCCCTTATGTCCTAACACTTTCTGTCATCCTGTCCCTCTCGTCAGTGGTTCTCACATATTTTTGCTTTCCTCCCGGATTCTGCTGTGAAACCTCATTTGTTCATTCAAATGGCTCTGAGCACTATGCGACTGAACTTCTGAGGTCATTAGTCGCCTAGAACTGAGAACTAATTAAACCTAACTAACCTAAGGACATCACACACATCCATGCCCGAGGCAGGATTCGAACCTGCGACCGTTCCAGACTGTAGCGCCCAGAACTCCGCCCGGCCCTATTTGTTATCAGCACAGTTAGATTTCAGGATCCTCTTTTAACAACATTTCAAACACTTACTTCGGGATTTTCCCCTACCCTTGGTCCTTTTCCGCACAAGTCTTTGTTCTGAACCAAAAATTCTCAGAGATTTGTTCCTCAACTTAGGTGGTATGTTTGATCCTAGTGAACTGCTTTTAGCGAGGAATGCACCGTATGCTGATGCTGTTGGTGCTTGTTACATTCTTTTTGTTTAATCCGTCTTGCGTTATTCTGCTCCCAGCAACGTGGTCTCCAGTTTTGCTTGTAAGTTTATTGCCAATCGCATTTCTGCTACTCCCAATTACTGGCTGCACGCTCAGGCGCACTATCAAACTTACGGTAATTTAAAGACAGAATTACCCACATTATCAACATGGATACTGAAGACTGCCTATTGAATGCCGTAACTATTTCGTGAAAGAGTTCAGCGGCGCACTAGTTGTTGTAAGACGGGGCGTGAGTGGCGCCTTGTTTATCTTCATTGCTTGGATACACAGTAGCGTCCTCGTCCAATTGAGGGCACGCAGCCAAGCCGCCTTCCGCCTAAAGCCGATGTCGCAGCGTTTATAAAGCTCAGCTGCCTCTTGTTTGGCTAAATGGGAAACAGCAGGGAGTAGACCTATATTCTTACTGCATTTTCGAATATACAGGGTGAGTCACCTAACATTACCGCTCGATATATTTCATAAACCACATTAAATACTGACGAATCGATTCCACAGACCGAACGTGAGGGGGGGGGGGGGGCTAGTGTAATTGGTTAGTACAAACCATAAAAAAATGCACGGAAGTATGTTTTTTTACACAAACCTACGTTTTTTTAAATGGAACCCCGTTAGTTTTGCTAGCACATCTTAACATATAAACAAATACGTAATCAGTGCCGTGTATTGCATTGTAAAATGTTAACTACATCCGGAGATATTGTAACCTAAAGTAGACGCTTGAGTACCACTCCTCCGCTGTTCTATCGTGTGTATCGGACAGCACCGAATTACGTAGGGATCCAAAGGGAACGGTGATGGACCTTAGGTACAGAAGAGACTGGAACAGCACATTACGTCCACATGCTAACACCTTTTTATTGGTCTTTTTCACTGACGCACATGCACATTACCATGAGGGGTGAGGTACACGTACACACGTGGTTTCCGTTTTCAATTACGGAGTGGAATAGAGTGTCTCCCGACATGTCAGGCCAATAGATGTTCAATGTGGTGGCCATCATTTGCTGCACACAATTGCAATCTCTGGCGTAATGAATGTCGCACACGCCACAGTAAATCTGGTGTAATGTCGCCGCAGCCTGCCACAATACGTTGTTTCATATCCTCTGGGGTTGTAGGCACATCACGGTACACATTCTCCTTTAACGTACCCCACAGAAAGAAGTCCAGAGGTGTAAGATCAGGAGAACGGGCTGGCCAATTTATGCGTCCTCCACGTCCTATGAAACGCCCGTCGAACATCCTGTCAAGGGTCAGCCTAGTGTTAATTGCGGAATGTGCAGGTGCACCATCATGCTGATACCACATATGTCGACGCGTTTAAAGTGGGACAATTTTTCGAGCAACGTTGGCAGATCATTCTGTAGAAACGCGATGTTTGTTGTAGCTGTTTGGGCGCCAATGATTCCGCACCATACATTTACAGTCCACGGCCGCTGTCGCTCTACCTGTCTGAGCAAGCGAGGATTTTCCACGGACCAGTAATGCATGTTCCGTAGATTTACTGCCCCGTGGTTTGTGAAACCCGCTTCATCGGTAAACAGAACTGCAACGCATTCTCCGTTAATGCCCATTGACAGAATTGCACTCGATGATTAAAGTCATCACCATGTAATTGCTGATGTAGCGACACATGAGACGGGTGAAAGCGGTGACGATGCAGTATGCGCATGACACTACTTTGACTCAGTGCACCGGCTCTCGCAATGTCCCGTGTACTCATGTGTGGGTTCATGGCAACAGCAACTAACACACCAACTGCACCCGCTTCTCCTGTGACGGGCCTGTTACCGACCCGTTTGCGTGCTACGACCATACCTGTTGCATACAGTTGGCGGTAGATGTTTTGCAATGTGCGGCACGTTGGATGCTCTCTGTCCGGGTACCGTTCTGCATACACCCTGCAGGCTTCAGCTGCATTTCGTCGACACTCGCCATAGATGAGTATCATCTCCGCCTTTTCAGAGTTCGAATAAACCGTGGTCACAGTTCCTACAGCACTACACTATCACAGACGTCTGGTAACACGGTGTACTACAGTTGGTCTGCGTGCGGAGACGAATGCAGAATAACAATAGCGGCAAGCGCTACATGCGGACACTGCGACAGCTAGACCAAACCACAACAGTGCCCTGCTGCCACACTCGTAAGCACGGTCGTCACCGTAAACATGTCCTTGCAGATGCTGCTCGCCGACCGTGGCCCGTGTTTGTTACAACACGTTACTGAACGTCGGAGGTTTCAAGCGGTAACTTTAGGTTACAATATCTACGGATGTAATTAACATTTTACAGTGCAACAAACGGCACTCATAACGTATTTGTTTATATGTTCAGATGTGCTAACAAAACTAACGTGATTCCATTTTAAAAACGTAGGTTTGTGTTAAAAAAACACTTCCGTGCATTTTTGTGTGGTTTGTATTAAACAATTACACTACCCCCTCTCCTCACGTTCGGTCTGTGGAATCGGTTCGTCAGTATTTGATGTGGTTTAAGAAATATATCCAGCGGTAACGTTATGCGACTCACCCTGTATATATTCGGGTAGCCGCGAATGTCAGCATGGGGACGACCTACAACGTGTGACCGATACCACAAGAAAACTCCACAGGCCAAGATCACTAAAAAAAAATCATTTCATTCGATGACTAGTTTCGGCAGAGCTGTGGTGTCAGCACAGCTCTGTCGAAACCGATCACCCAGTAAAACACTTTATTAGTGATCTTTGCTTCTGAATTTTTCTTCAGTTATCACATTTTCGACTAAGTTCAGTTACTGCCGAATTGCTTAGTACGCACAGGGTGTTCTGTGACTGCAAGATCTGTTTTCTACTGTGTATACTTTTCTTATAATTACATCACATTCTGGAGACTGCAGAATCTGCAGCGGTTCTGATCGGCCCATTTTCGACATGAAAATCTGTTACTTTAAGATGGCTAGGGGAAAATAATGGCTATAGACTCATGTCGGAGGACCTTTTTGACACGCTCTTTCTTTTACCTATGCCTGAAACACAAACTAAAGTGGTGCTCTTGTTTTCCTTTTTTTAAACTTACTTTCTTACGCTGCAGACCTCTATAATGTATCCTATCCCTTCGTTGATGTTGTCCTAGGATACCAGTAGTCAAGCCGTGCAAGCCGTCCGCAGTTTTCACCCTTGTTTTATAATAGCATGCTTCTCGCAACTAACAGCATATTCCCAAAAGGTAAAATAGCGTGAACAGCTTCTCAAGGGTGTTTTTGCTACTCAATAACAAGCAAATATACTTGCAGAGTCAGTAATAATTTAAGATTATTAATTTCAATTGATGTTGGTGAATTCGAACATGAATAAATAAACTTTGCCACCTACCTTGGACAGAGTGTGAAGTAGCGTCGTCACTGCGGAATTGACATGTCAGAAGTGGAATATTCTATTGTCTTTCATTGCTAACAATTCACGAGGGTGCGCAATTTGAACCGATCAGCTGCTGTCGCATAAATATCACACGGAAGTAGCTGATTTGTATATGCGCGTTATAGAGACTGTCATCTTCGGATGTGGTACATCAGAACATGTTTGTAGCAAATACTATGAAATCAAATTAAGACTGTTGCAGTACGTTGCAAGGAGCAGAAGGAAAGTTACACACAAAACATGCAGTAAATATTTTCTAATATTTTCTCACACTGTATTAATATACTTATGGAAGATCTCAATTACTAAGAAAGTGGCAGGGGAAGGTGTGGTAAAGAGCCACCACCCACCACCCACCCTTTAGCAGCACTGGTGTCTGCCGAGAAGTGGCAATAGTAGTTCCAACATACATCGCCACTGTTGTCAGTGAGATTGGCAATGGAAGCTTGTTCCGTTATATTTTAGCAAAAACTTTATCTAATGGAAGGTACGTGATTGTTTTCTTCTTATCTCATGTTTATGGAGAGTAATAATTTTTTTTATAATATCGATGTTTAAAAAACGTATTTTGGCCTGCAAGTATAGTTCCATGTTTTTTTTTCAGATGATTAGTACATTCTGTGTATCACTAATGCAGGCAACGCATCCCATCGGGAAAGCTGCCACGGTGCCCAGTCCCGGTAAGAGTTACTTTCAAAAACGCACGCAGAATACAACAGATAAAACCGTTTTATAAACAAAGCAATCATACGCCATTCTGTCTCTTTGTTGCAATTTTTTTAATTATATTTAAGACCGTCTATTCCATACGGCCTAATACGAAAGTCTTGACTGAAAAAAAGTCTGCTGAAGTCGCTTGGTATTCTTTCAGGTAATACAACATGAAGATGTCTGGAAAATATGTCTGAATCAGAAAAACAAGCATTATCCTCTTACATGCAGAAGATTCGTCACTATGTAAGGCTTCAATAAACGCTTATAATTCCTATACCTTAGGTCTCTTGCACTTCAAATAATTGGTGTGACGCATTACAATGCTTAGATTTAACAACCACGGTTTGGAAAGTAAAAAAGTTTGAGGACCAGTTCCTCAGTGCATAGTTCACCTGATGCCGACATCGAGGCAAGATGTCGGTACCATCCGGCTTCCATTCTGAAACATTGTGGAATAGTCATTACACACGGAGAATCTCAAGGATCACAACTTAATTCTTATCGTGAATTTGCGGCGTCCCTGATTCGAAATGATCTTACTGCCAGAGTCTTCCAAAACGCCTTTTTTACAAGACGGTGGTGAACCCACTCAAGGGTACGTCTTAGTATTTTTTATGTACTTCTGTTAACTTTCCATCTGTTTGTAGACCAAGTCGAGGAACAACATACGTCGTGGCTCTCTTTCCTCCACTGTTCAATCTGTTCCAGTGTGTAGGCTAGAGAGACCTGTGAAAATCACATTGCTAGACTCCATGTGGCCAGACGATGAAACAATCAACCACGTAACTGAGTAAAACGTTTTACAGGCGTTCCTCCAAGAGACTTCTCTCGAATGTCTTTGCAAATATATCAGCAGCCAAAAATGACATAGGAGAGCTAATTGCTACTCCGTCTGTTTATGAATTCATCCTTACCCTTTGAAGCGGAGCGACTGTAGGCAGCGTTTTACTGACTCTGCTAAATCTGAAGAGACCAGTCGAAGGTTCGGTGAGAAAGGGAGGGACACACTTTACTATATCCATTTTAAAGACGAAAATACGGGATAAAATGAGTGTTGGAACTTTGAATGTGCGTAGTATGTAGGAAGCAGGAGAGCTGGCAAATATTATCCAAGAAATGACACAGCTCAGAACTGATATCCTAGGTATAGCAGAAAAATGATGGCCAAGCAATGGAGCGTGTTCTACTGCTGAACGTACTCACTTTTATTTTAGAAATTACGAACGAAATCATAGAAAATAAGTGAGCGCTATAGGCTCAGAGCGTTTTTCCGAGAGTGCTACAGATTGTGTCCGATATCAGTCAGATTTATCTTGTAAAACACATTGTCTAGCTAGTGAGCCTCAACAGCACTCAAGTGTGCGCATCAACTGCTGATACAAATGAGCAAGAAGTGGACTCGTCTACGATCAAGTCAAGGACGTACTTAGCCTCACAGAACATCGCAGAGTTAATATCGTTATAAGAGATCAACCCCAAACTAGGAAATAACATTTGAAAGTCTGGTAGGGTCTGGTTGAACAGCGCAGAAAGAGGTGACGGTCCGCTACAATTCTGCCGGGAAGAAAACGTTTAAAAAAATGGCTCTGAGCACTATGGGACTTAACATCGGAGGTCATCAGTCCCCTATAACTTAGAACTACTTAAACTTAACTAAGTTAAATACATCACACACATTAATACCGAGGTAGGATTCGAACCTGCGAGCGTAGCGGTCGCGCGCTGCCAGACTGAAGCGCCTAGAAACGCTCGGCCACATCGGCCGGCGAAAGCGCTTAATTCACTCGTATCTGGTTCTAATTACTACCTCGACGACTATATACATGGAAATCTCCAGCGGACAACGAAGACTTAGTTCGTAACTATTTTAATGAACAAGTATCCTGGTACTTTTGTCGTAAAAGTGTCCACTTCTGAAACAAATAAATTATCCGTCGATATACTACTCGTAACTTCTCTAAAATGAAACTTGTGAAACACAGAAAAAACCATAGTTCTGCAAATCAGTGTAAAATTAGACCACAGTTATCAGTGCCTAGCGAAGGAAGAAACCAAAGACGTGCTAACAGACGGTGTTTACTGACGGAGAGAAACCAGGCAGAAATTACCGTAGGTAGAAACGTCAGTTTGTGAACCAACTGTTTTTCGTTCTAGAAAATAAATCAAATTGTAAATATCTTTAACTGCAGATAGCTTTACTTAAGCAAAACGCGTTTAGTGAGAAACATTTTGTTATAACTATAACCACGGAACAAAAAAAACACACCTCAGCAACCGTAAAGCACATACGAACAATATGGCCAAACAAATGAATATGAGAAACTCGGGAAGCATAGTACCCAGACAGACCTAACTGCAAGAAAACGCGTGACGTTTAACATTAGAGCAGCAAAAAATTATTAATGAATGTGACATTCTATGAAAATGGTAAGACAAACTGGAACCACTGGTTCTCATTATGGCATTCCGCGGCGCTAAAATTATGAAACACCAGATACCGTCAACGTTAAACTTCAGCGGCATGCAACGAAGAGAATGCTTTACGTAATATTTAGAAGTGAACGGCAACCGCGAAGAACATACGCGTTTGGACAAACTGATACGCGTCATACTTCCTTCAGTCACCGTAAGCAACTGTGAATGAATGAAAACTATTATACTGCTTAAACCGAGGCCTTAAACAATTTTTGTCGAAAGTATCATAACATGATATAAAGCACCAAAGGAGCCAGCACATAACTGCACCGAATATAGTCCATTGTTTACATCTCGTCTACCACTCACTACTTATATACAAACTTTAAGTTTGTGTATTGACATGTCAGGACACTTTATATCTTACATATTTATGGTTTAAACAGCGGGCAGTAAATGTTATTCACGTTGAAATGAATATAGCGATTGTCGACATTCGTTTCTGCAGGCATCACGTAACCACTCCAGGCACTGCCACTATGGATTTAGCTAATAGCTAAGTTACAACCGCTTGTTCCCATTACAGCTTCCAACAACCAGAAGAATCTGGTCATCTTACACTCGTTTTGTTCTTTTAAAAAAATTATGGGTTTCTCTTTGCTATGAATATTTCCAATCCCTCCAACACATTCAGCCTTTGACCTATATCTGCGAAACTGTCTTCAATCTCACCTGAAGTATGGTTGGTTGCCATCAATTAATCACCCAGTGCTGTGCGGTTGTGAAGAAGGTTACAGTGTTCTTTATGGCGTATCGAACGGTCATCGCGTGTCAGCGGTATACGTACTTTGACAATTTTATGTACACCTGACCCACGTATCTATACTTATGCAGTCCGCAGCTCGTGGTCGTGCGGAAGCGTTTTCGCTTCCCGCGCCCGGGTTCCCGGGTTCGATTCCCGGCAGGGTCAGGGATTTTCTCTGCCTCGTGATGACGGTGTTGTGTGATGTCCTTAGGTTAGTTAGGTTTAAGAAGTTCTAGGGGACTGATGACCATAGATGTCAAGTCCCATAGCGCTCAGAGCCATTTTTATACTTACGCACCTTTATTTTTTATGTCTGACGTCGACGCTGTACAGAGCCAGATATATTCGGCTGTTAAATTTCTGAAGATGCTAGCATGTGGCGAGTAAAACACGTCATGGGAGAAAACCTGGGACTTGTGGTTGCTCAACAGTTTTAATTTGTAACGGTCGCTGATCCCCTAGTAGGCGATGCCAGCGCTTGCTAAATATGAAATTGTATGTTTAAGTGATTGAAACTCGAGTGCAGTATTTACCTTTCCAGTTACATCGGTGGAAGAACAAATTCCTACTGTATGATGTAACTGACACTTCTCTATTTCTCTGAAAAGGCGTGTTTCTATTATTTCCCTGTGGTGATTAACGCAGCGGGAGAAAAAGTTAATTCACTTCATCTGGCTTTCGCTTTCTTCCGGTACCGTAAAACTAGTTTCAAAACAATGTTTATTGCCCAACTCTATAGTCATCTGCGTAAAAAATTCTCATCGAAGGAGAGGTTGAAAAAGTGAGTGAGACTGCCTCTAGGATTCATGATTACATGCATAACTTACGAAGGTGGCACCACGTGCTGAAAAATAGTGCAATTAAAAATAAATTTCCTTATGTACTTTTGTGAGATGAGTAGATAATGACATTAAAACTCCAAAGATGTATAAACTTATGAATATTACTTTTAGAAAACCATTCCCATGTACTCGGTAACGATATCTTCATTCATTGGTAATTAAGTGTATGTCTAAAATGTCAGCAAAATTTTGGTATTTTTCGAGAAACAGTGCTTGTGAAACAAAATATTACTTTCACATAAATCCAAACTGCACAAATCTTCACCTTCACAATCTTTACAAACAGTAAAGAAGAGTCAACGTTTACAGCAACCGGTATCCACTCGTCAGCTAGCCGAGTGTTGTGGTTGGTTGGTTGTTTGGGGTTTAAGGGACCAAACAGGAAGGTCATCAGTCCCTTGTTTCAAATGTGGCCCATTCATCTAGTGTGACATCTCAGAACAATAAAAGCGAAAGGACTAAAGTGTGAAAGGGCAGTCATGTTAATGGCAAAAACAAAATCTGCATCTACATCCATACTCCGCAAGCCACCTGACGCTGTGTGGCGGAGGGTACCCTGAGTACCTCTATCGGTTCTCCCTTCTATTCCAGTCACGTATTGTTCGTGGAAAGAAGGATTGTCTATATGCTTCTGTGTGGGCACTAATCTCTCTGATTTTATCCTCATGGTCTCTTCGCAATATACTGCTTGACTCTTCGGTGGAGGTATGTTTTCGAAACTAACAAAAGCCCGTACCGAGCTACTGTGCGTCTCTCCTGCAGAGTCTTCCACTGGAGTTTATCATCTCCGTAACGCTTTCGCGATTACTAAATAATCCTGTAACGAAGCGCACTGCTCTCCGTTGGATCTTCTGTATCTCTTCCATCAACCCCATCTGGTACGGATCCTACACTGTTGAGCAGTATTCAATGAGTGGGCGAACAAGCGTATTGTAACCTACTTCCTTTATTATCGGATTGCATTTCCTTAGGATTCATCCAATGAATCTCAGTTTGGCATCTGCTTTACCGACGATCAACTTTATATGATCATTCCATTTTAAATCACTCCTAATGCCTACTCCCCGATAATTTTTGTAATTAACAGCTTCCAGTTGCTCACCTATTTTGTAGCGAAATGATAAGGGAACTATCTATGTATTCGCAGTTCATTACACTTATCTACATTGGGATTCAATTGCCATTCCCTGCAGCATGCGTCAATTCGTTGCAGATCCTCCTGCATTTCAGTACAATTTTCCAATGTTACAACCTCTCGATATACCACATCATCTGCAAAAAGCCTCAGTGAACTTCCGATGTCATCCAGAAGGTCATTTATGTATATTGTGAATAGCAATGGTCCTATGAGACTCCCATGCGGCACACTTGAAATCACTCTTACTTCGGAAGACTTCTCTCCATTGAGAACGACATGCTGCGATCTGTTATCTAGAAAGTCTTGAATCCCATCATACAACTGGTCTGATAGTCCATATCCTCTGTTCATTAAACGACTGTGGGGAACTGTATCTAACGCCTTGCGGAAGTCAAGAAACAGCATTTACCTGGGAACCCGTGTCTATGGCTCTCAGTCTCGTGGACGAATAGCGCGAGCTGGGTTTCACACGACCGTTATTTTCGAAACCCATGCTGATTCCTACAGAGTAGATTTCTAGTCTCCAGAAAAGTCATACTCGAGCTTAATAGTGATCGACGTTAGAGATATAGGTCTATAGTTCTGCACATCTGTTCGACGTCCCTTCTTGAAAACGGAAATGACCTCTGCCCTTTTCCAATCCTTTGGAACGCTACGCTCTTCTAGAGAAGTACGGTACACCGCTGCAAGAAGAGGGGGGGGGGGGGGGGGGGGCGGCGGCAAGTTTCTTCGCATACTTTGCGTAAAATGGAACTTGTATCCCATCAGGTCCAGCGGCCTTTCCTCTTTTGACGAATTTTAATTGTTTCTCTATCCCTCCGTCGTCTATTTCGATATCTACCATGTTGTCTTCTGTGCTACAATCGGGAGAAGGAACTACAGTGCAGTCTTCCTCTATGACACAGCTTTGGAAGAAGACATTTAGTATTTCGCCCTTAGTCTGTCATCCTCCGTCTCAGTACCATTCTGGTCACACAGGGTCTGGACATTTTATTTCAATTCACCTGCCGCTTTAACATAATACTAAATTTTAGGATTTTCTGCTGAGTGAGTACATAGAACTTTACTTTCGAATTCGTTGAACGCCTCTCGCATAGCCCTCCTCACACTGCATTTCGCTTCGCGTAAGTTTTGTTTGTCTGCAAGGCTTTGGCTGTGTTTATGTTTACTGTGAAGTTCCCTTTGCGTCCGCAGCAGTTTTCTTACTCGGTTGTTGTACCACGGTGGCTTTTTTCATTTCTTACGATCTTGCTTGGCACACACTCATCTAACGCATATTGTGCGATGGTTTTGAACTTTGTCCACTGATCCTCAACACTATCTGTACTGGATACAAAACTTGTGTGTTGAGCATTCCGGTACTATAATTGCTTTTTGTCACTTTTGCTGAACAGAAAAATCTTCCTACCTTTATTAATATTTCTATTTACGGCTGAAATCATCGATGCAGTAACCGCTTTATGATCGCTGATTCCCTGGATTCCCTGTTCTGCGTTAACTGTTTCAAATAATTCGGGTCTGTGTCACGAGACAGTCTAATATGTTATCGCCACGAGTCGGTTCTGTAACTGCTCAAGGTAGTTTTCAGATAAAGCATTTAAAAAAATTTCACTGGATCCTTTGTCCATGCAACCCGTTATGAACGTTTGAGTCTCCCAGTCTATATCCGGCAAATTAAAATCTCCACCCAGAACTATAACGTGGTGGGTAAATCTACTCGAAATATTTTCCAAATTATTCTTCAGGTGCTGAGCCACAACAGCTGCTGAGCCCGGGGGCCTATAGAGACATCCAATTACCATGTCTGAGCCTGCTTTAACCGTGACCTTCACCCAAATCATTTCACAATTCGACTCTCCGTCAATTTCCTTCGATACTATTGCACTTATCACTATAAACACGCCTCCCCCTTCACTGTCCAGCCTATCTCTGCGGTATACATTCCAATCTGAGTTTAGGACTTTATTACTGTTTACGTCTGGTTTCAGCCAACTTTCTGTCCGTAGTACTATATGGGTGTTGTGACAGTTTATTAATGAGAGCAATTCTGGGACCTTTCTATAGACGCTCCTGCAGTTTACTATTAGCACATTAATATTGTTATTCCCTGTTGCATTTTGCCTACTCCTACCTTGCCGCGTCTGAAGAGGCGTCTTGTCGGACCTAGGGAGGGATTTCTCTAACCTAAAAAACCCACATGTGCACTCCACACGTACTCCGCTACCCTTGTAGCCGCTTCCGGCGTGTAGTGCACGCCTGACCTATTCAGGAGGACCCTACATTTCTCCACCCGATAGCGGCGGTCGACAAATTTGCACCCCAGATCGCCGCAGAATCGTCTGAGCCTCTGATTTAAGCCTTCCACTCGGCTCCAAACCTAAGGACCGCGATCAGTTCTGGGAACGATACTACAAATAGTTAGCTCTGATTGCACCCCGCGAGCGAGGCTTTTCGCTTTCACCAATTCCACCAACCGCCTGTACGAACTGAGGATGACCTCTGAACCTAGACGGCAGGAGTCATTGTTGCCGACATGAGCAACTATTTGCAGTCGGGTGCACCCAGTGCTCTCTATCGCCGCCGACAGGGCCGCCTCCACATCTCGGATGAGACCCCCGGCAAGCAGCAAGAGTGAACACTGGCCTTCTTCCCCGACCTTTCCGCTATTTTCCTAAGGGGCCCCATCACCCGCCTAACGTTGGAGCTCCCAATAACTAATAAACCCTCCCCCCGTGTGCCTGCTCGGACCTTTCTGAAGGAGCGGCCACATGTCCACTCACAGGCAGAGCGGTGAAGTAAGTCAGCAAGATAACGAACCCAATGCTATGCTAGAGGCAGGAAATATCCCACCTCTGAAGCAGCAGAGACAAGACCACCTGCGACCTAAAAGGTGCAAACGCTATAATGTAGAAGTACGTATGGGAAAAGGAGACGAACCAACCCTTAAAAAAGGTAAAAACAGTAAGAGAGGATCTCGGTCAGGGAGGTGAGTCATCTGCGTTCTCTCTCGTAAGATCTGAACACGATTTTTTTAAGTAGCCCCTCTTGTGATGCGTGTTTCAGTGTGCCTAGGGAACAATTCACCCTTTCCTCTCTTAACGGTTAGTCAACTTGTAGAATTTGATCAGCTGTATGTGAAATATTCTTTACTTGCTTGTTAAATAGATTTAGATTTTCATTTAAATGATGACCAGGTGGAAAGGAGTCAAAAAATGGATGATTTTTCATACCAAATTTGCTAATAATTAGACAAATTAGCCATTTACTTTTCTTTAGAGGCATAAACATTACAGAACAGTACACTCCATTCTTGAGTGATGAAGTTTTCGTACACCGAGGATAATCTGAACTACATTTCAAATATCACTACCAAAAGCTTACTGCATTTCTATACGAAGAAAGCAGTTTTTGGGAGTATTGTCAATATTTGAGTTCCAATACACTGGGACCGCTGACTTGAGTGGATGAAACTATTTTTCTTTTTTTGAAAAAATTACGTATCTGCGCGGAGGCTTTGCAGATCTGACGGAATATGAAGTTCTCAGTTTGACTGCTCCAATTCAGTTCACTGTGCAAGACGCTGTGAGAATTTAGCTGACGAAACTGATGTGAAGTTTCACTGTGCAACCATGTTTTACACTATATAGCAGTAGTAATTAAAACTGTTTTGTAAAAATTTGTTTCAAGTCTACACATTTTATTCAGATCAGTCCGTTACTGGGCGAAGTATTTTTATCGTTAAGTGTTCTGGTTTTCAATTACACTTTCAGTATCTAGAAGCAGTCGTCTCTAGGCGGGTAACTAAGATTGCCAGTAACAATCTTCATTAAGAACAGAAACCCCGGTAGTGAAGTCAGTTACTCTGGGAGACAATGCAGTTCACTGGAGACATTTAGTATGGATGGTGCACGGAGCAGCACTTTAAGCTCTCACTAACTGGTCCTGCCATCTCGCTCTACGCTTTTGCAAGATACGTTGCCCCAAATCAACAAAACGTTCTTGTATGGTTGTGTCTACTGACACAGACGGGACATTAATAACCTTCCTCTCTCTTCGTGCGTTCTCTACTGGATCTTGTTTTACAAAAAGTGTACAACTTTGCTTCCGCCGTTTGCAGATAGGTGGCGACAACGGTAAGTAGAAGTCGAAAGAAACAGATCGCAGACGTCAGGCAGTTAGCTTGGACCTCGGTCAACATTCAAACACTCGTCGATTTGTGTCTACATCAAAGTTCTTGACCGAAAATGTCAGTTTAAGCGCCTAATTCTCGTCATTTGCGGAAGGTGTTACTGTTTTGTTTCAATATGAAGAAAATAGCAACTAAGTCTCATTGAATGCTCTCAGACACGTGTGGTAAGGACGCTATTAATGAAAGAACGTGTCGTGAGTGGTTTCAACGCTTCAAGCACGGTGATTTTAACGTCTTAGACCGGCGTAATGGTGTAAGAGAATGTTTTCAAAGATGCAGCGTTGGAGACATTGCTGAGTGAAGACTCGCGTCAAACACAAGAAGAATTGGCAGGTTTAGTGGGAGTGACAAAGCAAGCAATTTCAAAAGTCTCAATGCTATGGGCGTGATTCAGAAAGAAGGTACTTGGGTATCTTGTGAGCTGAAACTAAGAGAAGTTGAAGGGTGTGTGTGTGTGTGTGTGTGTGTGTGTGTGTGTGTGTGTGTGTGTGATTTCTGCATCGCATTGTGGCCGGGGACGAAATATGGGTTCATTACGATAACCCTAACCGCAAAAAAATCATGGGGATATCCCGGCCATGCTTCTACGTCGACGGCCAAACCGAATATTCGCGGCTCCAAGATCATGCTCTACATTTGGTGGGACCAGCTCGGGGTCGTGTACTATTAGGTGTTAAAACCAAATTAAAATCACAGGTGCTCGTTATCTAACGCAATGCGTTTGAGCAGAGCATTGAAAGAAACGGCCGCAATACAGCGAGAGGCACGATAAAGTGATTTTGCAGCATGACAACGCTCGACCCCACGTTGCACAAGAAGTCAATGTACTTGGAAACGTTAAAATGGGAAGTCCTACACTACGCGCCGTGTTCTACAGACATTGCTAACTATCACCTGTTTAAATCAATGGTGCATGACCTGGCTGATCAACACTTCCGATCTCATGAAGTCGGAAATTTGATCGATTCGTGGATCGCTTCAAAAGATGAACAATTTTTTTCGACGCGGGATTCGTACACTGCCCGGAAGATGGGAGAAAGTGGCCAGCGACGGAAATTACTTTCAAAGATGCATGTGTAACCATTTTGTTTCATTAAAGCCTCAAATGTTGGGGAAAAAACTGCGGAACCAAAGTTGTATATTTCTACTTAGTTGGCTGCAGATAGACAATGAAACAAGTTTCATGACACTATAGGTTACTGCAGATAATTTTTCAGAACGTGGAAACTAAACCACCCAGTATGAAGTTATTTATCTGAGGTAACGGGTTTTAACAGATTTACGTACAGACCGAAAACAGCGAGTAATTGTTAGAAGAGGCATTCATTTTGAAAAAACTGATATTTTAGACTAGGTTTCCATTGTATCTGCAGAAGTTCTCTTCAGGGCGATTTATTTCCCACTAACATCAGTTCTCTTGAAATGTGCCTGCGCCCCTCACCATGTACCTGAGCCTTTTGTAGCTTCCGGTGACAAACTTCGTCTATGTTAAGTTTGTCTCCTGCGAAGAAGAATGTGGCGCGGAGTTTGACTGTATCCAACAATGTAATTTAGAAAAATAAAAATACTAACAGAATTAATTTCTTCGACACGGCAATACATACATTGGAGTAGGCTAATTAAGTACTAATTGGAGAAGTGAAATTAATGAACAAACTCTGCGAAGAGAGTAAATATACATGTACAGGAAGATTTAGTTAGATTTTCGTGCATAAACAGTGAAAGTTAAGTATCTCAGTCCGATTTATTATTGTGACTCAAATTTAGAAAGAAAAATTCGGGTGTCATATTTCGCATTTAAAAGTTACAAAGAAATTACTTCTCCGTCATTTCACAGAAATTATGTATTTCTTCGTCTGTCCTGAGCACTTGAGTCTAATTTTACGTCCATGCGTAGTCGTCAATCTGACAAACACGAGTAATACTTCAGAGGAATGTTTCACTGTATTTTACATTCCTCGTTGATTCGTCGAACGACATATTAAATAAGACCATGTTCGTCGTCGCAGCGCAGCTTCTGAAAAACTTCTTGAATGCTCCTGCTAAGACTAGCCTCCGCTTTGGGCAGGCCCTCTTCCAATTTCTTGGTGACTGACGACATAATCTGTGAATAAAACATGTTCAGCATGCCCATTCCTGTCGCTTGCATTTTAATCTCTCCTGGTATGCTTATCTTCACGTCCAGTAGAACGAGACTGCACGTTTCACCGCCGACGTCCATGGAGACCCTGACCGTTACTGAACTGTTGAAAACTTCCCCACTAATATGACCTTTGGCTGAGAAAGGGCCAGCCTTGAGATCGTACTTATCATAACCGAACTCCATTTTCTGCAGTCCCGCGCCGAATTCCATTACTACATTGTTGCCATATCGGGATATGCTTACGTTTCCGACTCGCCGTAGCGAGGATAGATCCCTCAACCAGCCTTCAGTGGCATCAAAGCGGACTGTAAAACCAATGGGGCCGACACCCTTGAACTTGGTCTTGTGGACATCTGGTATCTTGACCTGCTGCTTTCCTCGTTTTATAGTCTGACTTCTGAAGACGCGGAGAATAAAATCTGCGACCGGCTGAACGAAGTCCTGTTGACAGGTGTCAAGCCTCGGACCCATCTGTTCTCTCGCATAGGGGCCGACATCGCCGCTCAACGGGTGCACACCGGACACGCGGCCAGCTTGATCAGTTGCAGTCACGACGGCTTGTTGCGTTGTGCACATTTGGCAGGCAACGAAGAGTAGTGTGAGAAAGCTCAGAAATCTCTTCATTTTCGCCACCTGAAACAGAACAAAATACTAGTGACTAACGAGATAAAAATCAAATAATGAATTACAATGAAAGCCTGTTAGCTGTACGTCCCCTGAATGTCAATTTCATTAAAAATTGGACGTATATTAACTACCAAAGATTTGCTAAATATTTGGGCATGATATTGTTTAAGGTTAAAAAACAAGTTTATTACCCTGAAAACTTCGGCTTCATAATAACTGAGCACTCTTTCAGTTTGACGACTAAATTGACGATTTTTTTGCTTAAAGATCAACACAGACATTGACTATACAGTTTATTACAGTGGTCTCAGTCGGATTTGCAGACACGTGATTTGAATGTGCCTTGCTCCGACCATAGCTAACTCCGTGGTTTTACAGAGAACAATCTCAACTGGTGCTTCTTTTATGCGCGCATTGCACCATCCGGTCTAGAGAAGTTGAGCCACCTCACTTGAGACGGGGAGCCAAAACAAAGGGAAAGGAAAGCATGACACAGACGTTAAGGTAACAATTTTACGTGCGTAAACTCGGTCCACAGACCCTGGCATGCCCATCGCTACCGACCGATCACCGTACCATCCACCGCCAATGGCGACATAGGAGGCAGTATGGAGGGGGCGTAGGATTGTAGGATTACCATACCGCCCTCGGAGCCATTGTCAGTTTTCGTGACCTGACACGGAGTTTAAAACTCTTGCACAAAAGTCTGAAAAAAGCTAATTATTTCACGTTGATTCTGCGTTAAATATCAACTAATCTCTTAGTAAGCCATTAACACATTATCAAGCCATTGAGTAATTACTATGCGAGTAGCGTGCTCTGCATAAAAACGAGGAACTACTTTAATAGTGCATCTAAAATAAATTGTTCTGATTCAATTTATGGAATTTCAATGTCTTTTCACACGGCACCACATGCTATCCCCATCGCTCTAAGGACTTCTCGGTACGTGTGTAAAGTGTACATTATGTGTATTTTCCCTACGCGGCCGAGGGCAGCCAGAGAAAGAAATAGCTTAGCGCTATCTGCGACGAGCGACGCTTGCTCCATGGGATAGCATTAGAGAGATTTTCTTAGGATTATTTCTAGTAAAAGGAAAAGTTTTAATCTATGAAATTTCGTCCGATATGGCAACAGCATCCACTCATGACGTTAAACTATACTGAAATTGTGAAGAGTGGAAATACTGAAAATATACAATTCTCTACATGAATCAAGGTACATTCAGCGAATTCCTCGACAATGATTGAGTCCTATTTCACATACTAGGAACTTTCTCGATCTAGGATACAGGGAAGCGTGGAAGCTGATAGGTTGGTCGAATCAGGCATCGCTGTCCTTGATATTCGCGTAAACTTTTAAAAAATGGAAATGCATGTTAATGTGCAACATAGAATACCCGATAATCCAGCACAGCTTCGTCACAGCTCACTGGACTCCCTGGTTCTTACACCAGACGTAAGATTCCACGACAGAATCATTCTCCGATTAATGATTTCAGATAAGTTTTTCGAGATTTTGGGAGATATAAATTGTTCGTACTTGTTTGATTACAAGAGCTAAAGACTACCACGTTTGACGTTTCACACAGATTGAACACCAGATTAACGATGAACACACTGAATTCCTTTCAGCAAAAATAAATTAGTGACAGTCAGCAAACATTGTTAATTCAATTTTATCTGCTACACCTCTAGTAGACTATAAACATGAATGCCAACAAGACCAGCAACCTGTAGAGAGATTACTTTTTTTTGGAGTCGTCATTGTTCTGACTTTTGATGCGGCCCAGCACGAATTCCTCTCTTTTATCGAACTCTTCAGTAACCTACATCCTCAATTATTTGCTGCATGTATTCCAATCTCTGTCTTCCTTTACCGTTTTTGCCATCTACAGCTCCCTCTAGTACAATGGGAGTTGATCCACGATGTCTTAACAGACTTCGTATCATCCTGTCTCTGCACTGTCAGTGTTTTCCACATATTTCTATCTTCTATTCTGGGCAGAACCACCTCATTCCTTACCCTATCAGTCCACCTAATTTTCAACATTGGTCTGTAGCACCACATCTCAAATGCTCGTTTCTTTTCTGTTCCGCTTTTCCCCCACGGTCCATGTTTCACTACCATAGAATGTCCTCCAAACGTACATTCTCAGAAATTCCTTCCTCAAATTGAAACCTTTGTCACCAGTAGACTTCTCAAAGAATGCCTTTTTTTGCCAGTGCTAGTCTGCTTTTGGTGTCCTTGCTCCGTCCCTTAATAGTTATTTTTCTGCCTAGGTAGCAGAATTCCTTGACTTCTATATTTTTAAATTGTTAGCCAGCATTGAATTGTGTAGATATGTTTAAACGTTCTGGTTACATATTATAGTGTAACAACAGCGCTGTAGTCACTATTAAAATGTTGCTGGTCGCAGGCCACCTCCTGGACAGCTCTTCTTGGGCTCAGATGAGTTTCTATTCAGGAAGTTGTCTTATTTACTGCAAAAATGTTCTTAAGGCAAGTATTTTTTGTTTCATGATATCTGTAAATGGTCAGTATGCTACCACATTTAAAGGTCAGTTGCATTAACATTCAGTAAAATGACATTCCACATCATTACGAAACAAAGTGACCAATGGAACGTCCAACCAACAACAGCAATTGTGAGGTCATGAACAGATGGGTTCAGTTGTTGCTCTGAGATTGTAAATTTAATAAATTAGCTCTAGAATACCTTCATTTTCAAAGTTACACATTTTATAAGGGAGCTTAAACCAAGACTTTGACCAGGAACGAATGAAGGAAAATGGATATGTTTTTACTGTCTAACAACTTGTGACCTGCTGGTAGTCTAAACGGAACGCGCTAGCTTGCGTGACAGGAAGGTATGCCAGACGAAGATGGAAGCCAAGTGGCGGAACAGCGACTGGCTGGTACATCGGCCATCCTCCGAGTCTGCTGTAGTCGGTTTCCCAAGCACGTTCAGGCAAATGCTGGGCTGGGCCCTATTTTGCACCTCCATGTATGATACACGGAAAGTTACAACACGATCTCGTACACACAAAGCTAACACTTTTACGGCTTCCCTCCCACAAGCCATCGGCACACGGACCGTGTATTCGAACGTCAACATTGAGCGTGCCTAGTTTCTGAATTCATAAAGGGAAAAAATGTTGGGGCATGTTTCCGAAAATTTAGAACAATATCAGCGTATACCCATGAGATGGAGGAACGCCATCTACGTCATATGCATGTCATCTTTTTATTACAGAGTCTGAAAACATATAGGCCTTCAATAGACGCCCGTATCTGATGGGTTGGAATTACAACTTACTTCCTAGAATTACATGCCATGTCGATGCACCAGTAAATTGATCTCTCGAAAACCCTTCGTTTATTGGTACGATTTGTCATAAAATGACGCCAGACTTATTAATGTTTAATTTTCGGATTGTAACCTACATGTTATGAAAGTACGCCATTTCAATTCTAAGGCACATTGAAGACCCATCAAAAATATTTTTATTGCTACGATTCGTTATAATCGTCACTGCGTTTTTAGCCTTCCGAAGATGGTAACATGCATGTCAAGGTAACACGTTATGGAAGTTCATTGTAGCCTAAGGAAGAGAGATGCACAGTTACAAACTGATGTGCGATGTGTCATAGGTTCGTTTCTTAATACACCCAAAGTCTATTCACTTTTGCGCTTTGATGGGTTGACGATGTTTGGTTTTTGGCGCGCTCAACCGCGCGGTTATCATCGCCCGTACAAATTTCCAACCTTTCCTCAGTTCAAACTCGCCACTTTCATGAATAATGATGAAATAATGAGGCCAACACAAACACCCAGTCATTTCGACGAAGGTGAAGATCCGTGATACCGCCGGGAATCGAACCCGGGACCCCGTGCTCGGGAAGCGAGAACGCGACGGCGAGACCACGAGCTGCATACTTCATGGGTTGAGACCTCATTCATTAATAGTATATTTTATAATATTTGATGTTATGTAAAGATAACTGCACTCGCTCGCTCAGTGTATTGTTGCCCTAAATCACATTACATTTCTGCAAGATAAAGTCCACCCGCAGACGGCTAGAATTTCCACTGCTTGTCTTCGAGCTCGCCAAACCCTAACTTCACCAGATAGTTACCCTTAATGTTTAGGGCACCATGCATCTTTAATAAATCTATGTTGCAGGAGACAATGTCGTCCTGGACTTTAGCTGGGAAATGTTAAGTTTCCATTGCTACAAAGATGTCAGCCAAATGCCACTACTGCTATAATTTACCCTGCAAAAACGAAGTTATAAAATGTGAACTGCGCCGCATTGACAATAGATCCGTTGTAGCATTTCGTGTTGTTACCTATTGCAGAAAAGATTGGATGTGGCCCAGTGCGTAAATACTTAGGTGTATACTCCATATGGAAACCGAAATTATTGGAGATGTGTTGCTTTGCAGTAAAGAGACGACTGCGTAGATACCTAAGACAGGTGTATTTAGTCAGTGACAATTTTCCAACTGTATTCTGGGGTCTAAAAATGGTCAAAAAAGAAGTGAGTCGTAAAGGGCACCTGTGGTCTTCCAAACTTAATGGTAGATAACGAAATGCTTCACGTTCCAGTAACAAGATCTCTTGCCATAACGAAGCTTTAATACAGATATGGACCGAGAACTTTTCAAAGACGATCAAGTAATAAATGTTTTTACATAGTGTCTGGCACAAATGGTTCAAATGGCTCTGAGCACTATGGGTCTTAACATCTGAGGTCATCAGTCGCCTATAACTTAGAACTACTTAAACCTAACTAACCTAAGGACATCACACACATCCATGCCGGAGGCAGCATTCGAACCTGCGACCGTAGCAGGCGCGCGGTTCTGGTCTGAAGCGCCTAGAACCTCTCGGCCACAGCGGCCGGCTGTCTGGTACAGGTTGTTACCGACTAATGAAACTTATTTATTGCCTGCCTTCGTGGCTGATAATCAGCTGGTTCTTTTGCGAAGTACGTATTTTTAACCCTTAACGTCTAATGATCATATCTGAGTTAGGGGGGGTGGGACAGTGATTTACGTGCGCTCCATGCTGTTTCCCTGGCATTCAGCCACCCTTGAGAATCTAAATTAAAGTTTCAGTTCGTGCTGCTTTGAAGTGGAACTATCATTACAACTGATGTTGTGCACATTAAAACATTCAGGTTCAAAACTTTGTAAAAGCTACAAGAAGAACGAATAGCAAAATCTTACACATGTAATATCGGATATGTCTTATCAGTACATCCCTTATTCTAGTCGAGCCAAAAGTTTTGTTCTATACTATTCGATTCAGTAACTTCATTGGTTTTCCGCTACACGCAGCTAATCTTAAGTATTCTTTTGTATCAACATTCCAAAAGCTTTTCTTCCCTGTACTGTTTATTGACAGTACTTTTGTCTGTTTACCGCGGAAATCATTTTTTCGAGGTTTCTGGTGACACATTGGATGAACTCAGCAGGCTGCCGTAAGTACGAGTAGTTCGATGTTTCAAAGTGACTTGTGGGAAGTACCTTATAACGTCGCTGCCCTTCGTATGTTAGATTCATCACTGTCAAAATTTCTTTAAAAGTCTATATGGGATTTCTGCACCATACATCTACGACGAACGTACGTTTCCAACAACAGAAATTTGAGCAAGACTAAGGTCCTTTGACACGCAACTTTAAACAGGAAGCTGCTGTATCAGGAGTCAATGATATACTGCTTGTATGTCTGAGAACACCGCCCAGTTGCAGCAGAAGGCCACTAGAGGAGAAAGATAAACGCTTCAAACGGTTTCTGTAATTTACAGCGATGTAGTAAGACTGTCGCACGAAGCAGCTGTCGTGAGAGTAGTACATTTTACGCTTACACTCCACAGAATATGTATCGTTGAGCTGAGCCTATAATTGTTAACTAACTGATTAGCCATGATTTAGCTGTCAGGTCCTATTTCTGTTATCTGTTAGGATACTCTGCACTTCCGTGGGTCGCTTGAAGGCGACGAAGCAGTCAGAAGTGCAAACCACGCTCTTCACAACGCATGAATATACTTTCTACATCTACATGGCTACTATGCAAACACATTTAAGTGCCTGGCAGAGGGCTCATCGAACTACCTTCACAATTCTCTATTATTCCAATCTGGTATAGCGCGCGGAAAGAATGAACACATCTTTCCGTACAAGCTCTGATTTCCCTTATTTTATCGTGGTGATCGTTCCTCCCTATGTAGGCCGGTGTGAACAGAATATTTTCGCATTCTGAGGAGAAATTTGGTGATTGGAATTTCGTGAGAAGATTCCGTCGCAACGAAAAACTTTCTTTTAATGATGTCCAGCCCAAATCCTGTATCATTTCTGTGACACTCTCTCCCATATTTCGCGATAATACAAAACGTGCTGCCTTTCTTTGAAATTTTTCGGTGTACTACGTCAGTACTATCTGCTAAGGAACCCATAACGCGCAGCGGTATTCTAAAAGAGCATGGACAAGCGCAGTTTAGGCAGTCTCCTTAGTACGTCTGTTACATTTTCTAAGTGTCCAGCCAATAAAACGCAGTTTTTGGTTGGACTTCATAACATTTCCTGTGTGTACCTTTCAATTTAAGTTGTTCGTAATTGTAAGAACTAGGTATTTACTTAAATTTACGGCTTTTAGGTTAGACATTTATCGTGTAACCGAAGTTTAACGAGTTCCTTTTAGCACCCATGTGGATGACCTCACTTTTCGTTATTTAGGGTCAACTAGCACTTTTTGCACCATTCAGATATCTTTCCTAAATCTTTTCGCAGTTTGTTTTGATCTTCTGATGACTATTAGTCTATAAACAACAGCGTCATCTGCAAACAACCGAAGAGGGCTGCTCAGATTGTCTCCAAAATCGTTTATATAGATCAGGAACAGCAAAAGGCCTATAGTAGCACTACCTTGGGGAACGCCAGAAAGCACTTCTGCTTTACTCGATGACTTTCCGTCAGTTATTACGAACTGTGACCTCTGACAGGAACTCAATAATCCAGCAACATAACAGACGATATTCCATAAGCACGCAATTTCACTACAAGCCGCATGTGTGGTACAGTGTCAAAAGCCTTCCGGAAATCGTGAGATACGGAATCGAACTGAAATCCCTTCTCAATAGCACTGAACACTCCATGGGAATAAAGAGCTAGTTGTGTTTCACAGGAACGATGTTTTCTAAACCCATGTTGACTGTGTGTCAATAGTTTTCTTCGAGGTAATTCATAATGTTTGAACACAATGTATGTTCTAAAATCCTGCTGCATATCAACGTTATCGATATGGGCCTGTAATTTATTGGATTACACCTCTTTTTTGACTATTGGTGTGACGTGTGCAACCTTCCAGTATTTGGGTGCGGATCTTTCGTCGAGCGAACGCTTGTATATGGTAAGTATGGACCTAATGCATCAGCATACTCCGAAATAACCTAACTGGTGTACATTCTGGACTAGAAGACTGTTTTATTAAGTGGTTTAGGTTGCTTCACTACTCCGAGGATGTTTACTTCTACGTTACTCATGTTGGCAGCTGTTCTCGATTCGAATTCTGGAATATTTACTTCGGAAGGCTGTGTTTAGTAACTGCTTTGGCAGCAATAGTATCTCCATTGCTACCGCGCAGAGAGGGCATTGATTGTTTCTTGCCGCTAACGTACTTCACATACGACCAGAATTGCTTTGGATTTTCTGCCAGGTTCCGAGACAGTTTCGTTGTGGAAATTGTTATAGGTATCTCGCATTGAAGTCTGCGCTAAATTTCGAGCTCCTGTAAAAGATCGCCAATCTTAATTTTACGTCTCAAAACGTTAGCAACGTTTTTAGCATGTACTACTGTGTTTCTTGCTACCTTTATCGTTCTAAATAGCCACCAGAAAGTAGGTAACTAGTGGAGTCCTCAAATACAAATTAATTATTTCTCATACCGAAACTATCCTTATTTGATACCACAAGAAAGCATTGTTAAGGTGTTCTCAGGTTGACTAACAACGTTACCAACACGTGCTTAGCACTAGAATCCCTACGACGTCACTCGTGCGTGTCGGATATTTATCTACATTTGTAGAAGTAACATTCCGTTAACTAAAATTTTCCCTTAAGTATTATGGTACAATGTGGAGAACACAAATTTTTGCTTGAGCCATGTATTTCATACTTTGATATTCCTTTCCAGAACTACCACATCTTGGAGGCAAAGAAAAGATCTTTCATAGAATTAACGTGTAGCTCCATGTTTCAGTGTTTCTACATATAAAATGATGTTTCTAGCTGATTTATTTAACCTGTGAAATGCAGTACGTTTTGACCCATCTCCACTGTCCTCACGATCTGCTGCATCGTACACCTCTGCTTTTGTTCATACATATCTTACTCTGCCTTGTCTTGTGGACAATTTCAACAAAGCGTAAAGGATAACACTGACAAGGTCACCCGCTATTTCACTGGTAATTAGAGTAATGGAAGACAGACAGTACATGCAACTGGATGTAACCACAATAGGCATATATAGTTACGAAATGTCAAATTGAACATACTGTCGAAATTTCCAATTCATTCAGAAATATTGCAGGTGTCTTCAGTAATGATTCTTTTGAGGTAGGGAGTTAAGAATGTCAATGCAATACGATTTCCTTTTACTTTAATACATTTAATCGACATGTGCGATACCATAAACTGGCAGTACAACTCTACAATGATCAACCTCTACGTTATTTTACAGAATAATCACGATATCTGTCCGCAAAATAGCGCAAATTCTCATCACGTAAAAGCGCTTACAGCAAAACTGTTCACTTATACACTCAAAAGAATTAAGTAATTTGATGCTATTGGGTTTTAGATACGTTCGCCATTGATAACCGTCATAGCTAAGTGTACGGACTTAGTAAAAAGTAATTCGAGCCGAGCGCAATCTCACCGTCAGAGCTTCGGCACGCCGAGCGGGTGAAGTGATTTACGTAATTTTGACAGCCGCGTTTGTTGATCAAGTGCTCAGCCTCGCGGTCGAGGATGTGGTTGCGGGAAACATTCCCTTATCTTTGCTAGTCTGTAGCTATAGACGTTCGGTTTAGCTGTGTTTTCACTCACTACAAATCGCTGTGGACGTATGGCTGATTCATTTAAAGCGTCTTAGTGCTGCCATGGCACATCCCTATACTACTGTGTATGTTCTACTCCACTATTACTGTGCACATGGAGGAAGCCTCTCGATATTCCAGTGTTCGTCACTGTGGGCATAATATCACCATAAATTTTACGACATCATTAGCTGTCTCATCGAGAGTATGCTACTGCAGACAATTTTTGTTAGTCTTATGTAGTAATAATCTGTATAGGCGGCGAATAAGACCTGTTAAATGCTGTCTGGATGCTATGATTGAATCAGTAAACCATTTAGACGAAATAATCTATTAGACTAACTTTTAAATGTACCAGAATAGTAAATTATCAGTTTCGCAATAAATGTTTTGTCTGAACAGTGTACTATACAATGACAAAATACTTATTACACCATAAGGCATTTCATTCGGGTGGAAAGCTACGCAATTAGATATCTGGTTTCAGTAAGGATTATAAAGGTGTTTCCCCCTCGCTACTGGTAGTGTTGCTATGTAATTTTTCCTCCTGAAGATGACGTGAACCACTGAACTGTCTAATGGTACAATAAATGACTGATGCAGAGAATTATTGTTTAAGTATCGCTAGTGGGCCTCATCATACCGTTCTTTATGTAGGAATTAATTGCCCTCTAACATATCTAGCACAGTTTTGCATCTTTAACGAAGCTTAAAGCCAATGACTGTAGAGACTTGAATCCTACGTTAGCTCAGTAATGTATCAGAACATTCCAGTAATATTCCACAACAGACAAATCATTTTGAAATCAGCTGCTTTTGGGAATTAACTGATTTCCTATCAATGAACAAAAAAAACTAGCTCATATGACAACAGTACTGAATGATCGCCCTGTCAGTACACTTTCTCCATTGGTGCTGAGTGTCATGACTTGTTTCGAGGAGGCTGTCGTCAATTATTACTGCACTTTAACGTTCTATCCAGATGATAAAATCTCCTCGGCTTGATAGATTCATTGGGTCGTTCTCTGGCAACGTTTCAGCAAGTTTCTTACTTCCATCTTCAGGCGAAGTGTCTGGTTCACGTCTCGTCCGCATCTTCTATCCATATAATGAATGACTCCTTATTCCTACACCAGCCCAACGCCGGGGCTAGAATAAATGTACAGGTCGCCTTCTTCCGGTAATACTTTCCACAGCGTCGTACCTCTTGCCAAGTTGTCAATACCTTACGCGAATTTTATCACTCATATTTAGGGTCACTCGAATTTATAATTGTGTTACATGATTCATTAAGAGACTACTTCTTAATGATCTCACTAAATATTCTGCGTAATTTATAGAAATCAGTGATGTAATTGGTCGTTAATGAGAAGGTTCTCCTTAGAATCGACCAGCAAAAAAGTATGACGAAAACAAAAAATGTCAAATGTGTGTGAAATCTTGTGGCAGTTTACTCCTTAGGTCAGCAGTCCCTAAGCTTACACACTACTTCAGTTATCCTGAGGACAAACACACCAATGCCCGAGGGAGGACTAGAACCTCCGCCGGGACCAGCCGCACAGTCCATGACTGCAGCGCCCGAGACCGCTCGGCTAATCCCGCGCGGCATGAGGAATACAATCGTATCAGGATGATAGGACATGGTTTGAGACAACAGGGAATAACCTCCACGAAGCTAGACAGAACCGTAGAGAGCACAAATTTTAGAGGTGGACAGATATTTGAATTTATCCGACAAATAATTCAATGCGATGAGATTACTTCCCAAGATGCAAAGGTTGGAACAGGAGAGGAAATTTTTGCGGTCCGTATCAGTCAAAACGGTAGTAAAGCAATTTAAATATAAATGCTCGTAGAAAATATCGAGAAACATAGAATACTGTTATTCAAAAATTCATGGGTCGATTACACGACGTATAGTAACGAAATGGATCCAGCCAATTAATGGGTCAAAGTTAATTTGCATCTGAACGTGGTTGCACACTGACCAATTACAAACAAATTAACAGAAGTATTGTTTTGTAACAGCTGTAATACTTTTGCAGTAAAAAAAGTGCGTCAGTAAACGTCTCTCTGGTGTACGTAAAGAGTTGCTCGAAACAAAATGTCTGATTTATTTGCAAATTTAACTTCACACAGCTAATAGCACTGGGTTTCTCAGATTTTGTTGGTAACATAATTTATCCTCTTCCTGAGCAGTACATCTTCAGAACTGTGAATCCCCCTCTCCACTCCTAGTATGTAGAACGTTGAATGGACTATCAGAAAATAAATAATGCCTTTGCGTTAACAAACGAAACGGACACAGTGCCGAAAAATAAACACGAGTACACGCTTAGCAGATCATACAGGTGTTCAGCGGTACATATCCTGACGTACCCACTACGACACGAGCTGTTCAGAAATGGAAGTGTCAGCAATTTCAGTCTACTTACAGCTTCACAAAATGAAACTTTGATGACCTTTGAATCCCGTTATTATTTTCACCACCACCACTAGTAGCAGCTTAAAAGCTGCTAACACAACTTTATCTACGGACGCAGCATCACACCTTTCCGTCGTAAATTTTCCTAAAACATGAAAACATCTATACCAGTTTCATTCACTGAACGGTAATTTCTCAATCGAGTAGCAGGAAGAGTATTAAACTGGCAACTATAAAATTAAAGGAGAAGAGTAAGTAGAATGAATCAAGGGAAAAATCATCGACACACACACACACACACACACACACACACACACACACACACACACAAACCAAAACTTGCCAAATGAAACCACAACAACATTTGAATTAAAGAAGAAAGTGATAAGATGTATTTCACTACCGCAATACGAAGCAAATTGAACAGCAGCAATAGATTTTAGTCGCCTTAGTTCAAGAATAACTGAAAACGTAAGGACGCTTTTAAATATCAGTGAAAATACGTACGAGTATTTTATAACTTCGAAGACTGCTGTAGATGTTGGCAGCTACCAGAGTACAACCGCAGTGAGACGCGAGACTGAACTAACTGGTGCGCTAGCTTCTGCGCTTCGTCAACGCTAGCAGCTTAACACATCACACGTCATGTGCCGGAGAGGAGCGCCTTATTATACAGCTGTGGCGCAGCGGTCCCATTTGAAGGCCAAGGCCGCGTGCCGTTGCGCCTCATTTAAACGCCTCACAAAAGCACCGACCGACCCCCAAATTGGACGTGTGTAGGCGTTTTGACCGACCGACCGAAGAACTATGCCCCCTCCACCTAACAAATTGTCCCGCGTGTGGCGCTGTTGTACCAACCGCCCGACAGAAGTTCGTCTTCTGTCACTACACACGTAATTAATGCTGTTCTAATGTACATGAGTGGAGGACGAAACTTCAACGACAGAGTTTCTGGAAAAATTTAAAGACTGCGGATGTCACGCAGAAAGAATAAAAATCCTTCGAACTTCTGTATGTATTCAGATTTTACTTCCGATGCTTAGCGGAAATGAAATCAAGAACCGAAATATCGACATTCAACGGACGTTAATTCATGAAACATTTGTTTCGTTACTTCGAGTGTTAAGAAATTCGATCCTATATCCAAGCCCTCTACTTTGAAAAGCGAAGTGTGGAATTCCTTTTCTTTCCATTCTAACAATTTCTAAATGCTGTTGTATTTCTTAGATGACATGTGCCACCTTCTTTCTTTGAATCTGAAATGAGTTTCTTAAACTTACAGGTCACCTTTTATGCTACACACATAAATTAATTAATAATGTTTACATGAACGTATCTTGTTTTATTTACTTCGCTTTATCGTTATGTATTTGCTTAGTGAGCTATAAATCACACTGCAAGTTTCGCGAATCATTTTTGTTAATAATTCTGGGGATACAACAGCACTGAGAATGAGGTTCTCATAGTTAGTTTCGTGTTCCAATGATAATCTTTCATGATAAATCGCAGTGTTATGGAACAAGTCATTTTACATTTACATCGTAAATTAATTTGTAAATATAAACCTCTGCCATTGGCTGGAAATCGTAATGGACCTAACAGCCTCTCCTCGCAGCTTACAGCCTCCCACATGACTGTATTTTTTTTAATTTTTTTTTTTGTAAAGAATGATTTGATAATGTCCAGCAGCTCCGAAATGTACGATGCATCCATTCTTCGATGATTACGAAACTAATTGGCTCTCAGCTACTTAAGTAACAGAACGTGGGTAAATTTCTTTCCTTAAATTAGCCACTTCTTTGCCTGCAAAATTCTCTCGCCCTTTTACGGTTTTATTGCCTCTAAAAGAGCCAAGGCAAACCTCAATTTTTTGTTCCTGGGTGAAGCCAAGCGGGATCTCGTAGAACATATATCCAATGACCTAATATAAGCAAATCATAACATCAAGACGCAAAGTGCAGTTGATCGGTACATGTGTAGGCTGCCACAACATTGGTTGGTCGGTCGGTCAGTCGGTCGATAAACTGGTGCGTGTGTAGGAGGCCTTCGTCCGTGTCTCAATGGAGCGGTGTGTGTGTGTGTGTGTGTGTGTGTGTGTGTGAGAGAGAGAGAGAGAGAGAGAGAGAGAGAGAGAGAGAGAGAGAGAGAGAGTTGATAACTAGCACCCACGTAGGCCTACTTCCTAGATATTGCCATCCAGGAGAAAACTGCCCTTGTCATGTCAAAAGTGATCTTCACCTTGCTTCGCGTCCTTTTCCACAATACTTTATTTCCACGTAAGAGAGTTGGGCTGTGAGGAACCGTATTAAGGCCACTACACAGGCGTCAATTTCTCGACCGACCGTTTTCGTGGCGGCTGACCCATGTCCCGACCGACTGTACTCAACGATTACAGCGCCACCATTTTTTGTGATGTGTTTATCTGAAGTTCATTGAGTTTGTTTTACGAGACCCCCCTTTGTTCTTACACAGAAAAAAATAGGGTTTACGTTGGCTGTTTTACGGGTAAAAAAAAGCCAAGAGAAACTGTGGGCAAAGAAATGGCTAACAAAAAAAAAAAAAAGGTTCAAATGGCTCTGAGCATTATGGGACTTAACATCTGAGGTCATCAGTCCCCTAGAACTTAGAACTACTTAAACCTAACTAACCTAAGTACATCACACACATCCATGCCCGAGGCAGGATTCGAGCCTGCGACCGTAGCAGCAGCGCGGTTCCCGACTGAAGCGCCTAGAATTGCTCGGCCACAACGGCTGGCCAGCCAATGGCTTTGTCACTTAAGGAGGTGGGGCCGATGATTTTCGTAACTATGGAAGAACAGATGAAACACGCTTTTAGGAGCTTCTGAGGAATCTCAACAAAAAAAAAAAAAAGGAGTCAGCCATGAGAGCGGCTATAATGTGCAAGGAGAGGCTGTTAGCTACATTACGGTGCCAAGCCACTGGCAGAAGTTAAGAAGACCTCAAATTCAGTGCTGTTGTATCCCCACAATTATTATCTAAACTGATGCCTGAAACTTATAACGTGATTTACAGAGGCCTGAGGAAACACATCTTGGCAAAATGGAAATGAGCGTTTGGCCTCATTGGCCGGGAGGCCCCCTGCAGGGCAGGTCCGGCCGCTTTGATGCAGGTTTTATTATATTCGACGCCACATGAAGCAAAATAAATAAAACATGTTCATGTAAGCTTTATTCATTTATTTACGTATATAGCATAAAAGATGCCCCTGTTAGTTTAAGAGACTCACTTCAAATGAGAAGAAGAAAGACTAAAAATATATGAAGGTAGTATCTGCTCCAGAAATAACAGATACGTGGCGTGTTTTTCAAGTAAGGTCTGTTTTGTTGTAGACACTAGTAGTTCACGCGCATACCGCAACGAGCGTGTACGTCGTGTACCGGCATGCCTCGGGAACAACTGTGCTCAGTTTCAGCTCTGTAGCTAACCTGTACGGTTTTGTTCTGTGCTTTAAAATGTTTAAGACTATCAACTCGCCAGCCGCGAATGAGGTTCGCTCAGTAATATGGTTTTTGTCAGCAAGGAACCTGTCTGCTGCAGAAATTCATCTACAGATTTGCGAAGTGTACGATGACACTGTTATGAATGAAAGCAAAATGCGTAAGTGAGTACGAGAATTCAAAGATGGCCGTGACACCGCCCGTGATGAGGTCCGCTCCAGTCGCCCTTCTTTGATCACAGAAGATCTGGTGGCTTCCGTTGAAGTGAGGATTCGTGAGAACAGTCGCTTCACAATAACAAGTCTCTCAAACAAATTTCCTGACGTGTCGAGATGAGTGCTTTACAACATTGTTTCTGAACATCAAAAGTTTGGGAAACTGTGCTCCCGTTTGGTCTCGAAACTCCTAACAAAATGGTTCAAATGGCTCTGAGCACTATGGGACGTAACAGCTGAGATCATCAGTCCCCTAGAACTTAAAACTACTTAAACCTAACTAACCTAAGGACATCACACACTTCCATGCCCGAGGTAGGATTCGAACCTGCGACCGTAGCAGTCGCGCGGTTCCAGACTGAAGCGCCTAGTACCGCTCGGCCACATCGGCCGGCCGAAACCCCTAACAGCAGACCACAAAAAGCAGAGGTGTGAGTGTACGATGAACATCTTAACTCGTTATCATGAAGAATGTGTCGGCTTCTTGAGTCAAATCGTAACTGGAGACGAAACATGGGTTTCACATATCACACCCGAATCGTAACAACAGAGAATGAAATGGGGACACACACATTCTCCTATAAAGGTGAAGGCCAAACAGACGCTGTGCCAGTGCAAAATCATGGCGTCAGTGTTTTGGGACAGGCATGATGTTTTGTCGGTCGACTTCATGCAACGAGGAACCACTATCAATGCAAAAGCATACTGCCAAACCCTGAGAAAGCTACGCAGAGCGATTCAAAACAAAAGACACGGTATGCTGACGAAGCGAATTGTCCTTATCCATGGCAATGCAAGACCTCACACTGCAGGTCAGACCCACGATTTACTGGACGGTTTTGGCTGGGAAGTTTTAGACCACCCACTCTACAGTCCTGATCTTGCGCCGAGTAATTATCATCTGTTCCTCCACCTCAAACAACACCTCAGTGGCAACCGTTATAGTGATGACGACGTGAAAACGGTTATCGAAGCAGGCGGCAAGTTTTTATGAAGAGGATGTTTTAAAATTGGTTGAGAGGTATGATACGTGTTTCAACAAACTTGGCAACTATGTCGAAAAATAGAGTGAAGTATGTACTTTCTGAATATAAATTTACTTTTCTGAAATAACCTTTTGTTTTGTACTGATGTACAAATAGACCTTACTTGAAAAACATGCCTCATACCATTGATGGCCATGCAGTTCTCTAGAATGAAATGATAACTAAATCGACACCTTTGCTGCAAACAGGCGTTGATATACATCATTGGGGACATGTTGAAAATGTGTGCCCTGACCGGGACTCGTACCGGGATCTCCTGCTTACATGGCAGACGCTCTACCCATCTGAACCACCAAGGGCACAAAGGATTGTGCGCCTGCAGGGACTTATCCCTTGCACGCTCCCCATAAGGCCCACATTCCCAACATGTCCACTCCATGGGACTTGGTAGATTAATCTGCCACGAGTAATGAGTGTGATGGGAAAACATCTACTAGGTACACACCGAATCTAGTGGAGTGGACATGTTGGGAATGTGGGTCTCATGGGAGCGTGCAAGGGATAAGTCTCTGCAGGCGCACTATCGTCTGTACCCTCGGTGGCTCAGATGGATTCAGAAGGCTAGCTGCCCTTTGTAATAAGAAAACTGAGTTAATGGATCAACAACGAACTGAAATGGGTGTCTTTCGACGTCCGCCCCGAGTAGATACAACGAACGAAATGAGATTGAAAAAATAATAATAAAAGAAAAAAAGGATTCACACTCGTAGCAGAGGAAGTTCAAAGACAGATGGATAGGGCATCTGCCACGTAAGCAGGAGATCCCGGGTTCGAGTCCCGGTCGGGGCATACATTCTCAACATGTCCTCGCTGATGTATATCAATGCCTGTCGTTTTAGTTATCATTTCATTCTAGAGAAGCTGCACGGTCATCAATGGTACCTGTTCTTTCTGGAAAAGGTACTACCTTCATACATAGTTAAAATATGGCTACCTGGCCATTGAACTTCTTGTGCGAATGCACACGCTATCCCCAACTTCTATGGGACTTGGTAGATTAATCTGCCACGAGTAATGAGTGTGATGGGCAAACATCTATTAGCCGTACTACGAAAGTAGTGGAGTGGACATGTTGGGAGTGTGGGTCTCACAGGGAGTGTGCAAGGGATAAGTCCCTGCAGGCGCACTGTCCTCTGTGACCTCGGTGGCTCTGATGGATAGAGTGTTTGGCATGCAAGTAGGAGAACTTGGGTTCGGGTCACAGTCAAAGTACACATTTTCAACATGTCCCCAATGAGGTATATCAACACCTGTTTGCAGCTAGGATGTCGATTTAGTTATCATTTCAATAAAGACTAAAAATGCTGGTGGCATACAGATCTAATCAGTACAACATATATATAATAAATGAAGGACTTGGTAACTTTTAGAACTATAAAAAAATATCACATTTTGCTCTTCATATCAGAAGGTTTAGATTTAGCCCAGTAAATGAAACAAGTACATTTTGTGAGTAAATGCCTGTTGACTGTCTATATTTCGGCTCTTAGGTTTTACTTTCGATAGGCAACGGATCTAAAACCTAATCTCTAATCTGTCTGTATTTTGATTTTTGTATTTAATTCTCAATGAGTTTCGAAATAAATTCTAAAAACCGAAACACTGAAGAGTGTAGATGTAGATGAACTCACTTGACGTCCAGAATAACAGAAACCACAAAGGTCCGATGAGAAGTGACAGACATTGAGAAACTGAAATATTGTGAGATAATTGTGTGAGAGGGAATGTCAAGTATGATGAGTGGAATTAGGATATATGCACTGAAGAGCCAAAGAAACTAGTACACCTGCCTAATAGCGTGTAGTGCCCTTGCGAGTACACAGAATTGCCGTAACACGATGTGGCATTGACCCGACTGTTCGCCCCCTGGTACCTGAGTGGTCAGCGCGACGGAAGGTAATACCTAACATACCAGGTTCGATTCCTGGCTGGGTAGAAGATTTTCTCCGATCAGGGACTGGGCGTTGTGTTGTCCTTATCATCATCATTTCATCTCCACCGAAGCGCAAGTCACCGACGTGGGGTCAACTCAAAAGACTTGCACCAGGAGAACGGTCTACCCGACGGGAGGCCCTAGCCACACGGCATTTCCATTTACATTGACTCAACTAATGTCTGAAGTAATGCTGGAAGGAACTGACACCATGAATCGTGCAGGGTATCCATATATCCGTGAGAGTACGAGTGGTTGGAGCTCTCTTCTGAACAGCACGTTGCAAGGCATCCCAGATATGCCTAATAATGTTCATGCCTGCGGAGTTTGGTGGCCACCATAAGTATTTAAACTCAGAAGAGTGTTTCTGGAGAAACTCTGTAGCAATTTTGAACATGTGACATGTCGCATTGTCCTGCTGGAATTGCTCAAGTCCGTCATGAATGGATGAAGGTGATCAGACAGGATGCTTACGTACATGTCACCTATCAGAGTCGTATCAGGGGCCCCATATCATTACAACTGCGTACGCCCCACACCATTGCAGAGCCTCCACCAGCTTCAACAGTCCCCAGTCGATTCGTAAACGGACACGTGCATCAGCTCGAAACAATTTGAAACGAGACTCGTCCGACCAGGCAACATCTTTCCAGTCAGCAACAGTCCAACATCGGTGTTGGCGGACTGAGGCGAGGCGTAAAGCTTAGTGTCATGCAGTCATCAAGGGTAAACGAGTAAGCCTTCGGCTCCGAAAGCCCATATCGATCATATTTCGTTGAATGGTTCGCACGCTGACACTTGATGACCCAGCACTGAAATCTGCAGCAATTTGCGGAAGGATCGCAATTCCATCAGGTTGAACGATTCTCTTCCGTCGTCGTTGGTCTCGTTCTTGCAACATCTTTTTCCGGCCTCAGCGATGTCAGAGATTTCATGTTTTACCGGAATCCTGATACACGGTACACTCGTGAAATGGTAGTATAGGAAAATCCCAGCTATAAGATTCTGTGTCCCATCGCCCGTGCCCCGACTATAACACTACATTCAAACTCACTTAAATCTTGATAACCTGTCATTGTATCAGCAGTAACTAATCTAACAACTGCACCAGTCACTTTTGTCTTATATAGGCGTTGCCGACAGCCTTTTACGTATCTCCGTATTTGTAGACACAGTCCTATACCAGTTTCTTTGGCGGCACAGTGAATTCTCCATAAAGGAAATAGGCAATGCAAAAATTTTAGTTGATCAAATGATCTGTAAGGCAGCTGTTTTCCAACAAAGGAGACATCAGGGGAAAACAATAACTTCTTAGGGACTTTATACTTTTGGACAGAGTCTAACTTTAAAAATAGGGAAAAATTTAAAAAATTATTTTGTTAGTGCGATTCTGTATTGAAAGACCCCAGGATAAACGAACTGCAAAGTGCGAACGGAATGACTGCGCAACAAAACTGGATTTTTAAAATAAAATGAAACACCGGAGCCGAAACAGCTGTAGATTTCTTTAGATGAAACGTATGTACACAGATTAGACGGTGAATCAGTGCAAGCGAAGCGACGGAATTTAACATGGTTGTGAAATAACAGTACGAGTCAATCTTTAATTGTCGTGCCTTCTCCAGTGCATTCAATAAGTTCCCAGAAAGATATTCTAACGTTTTTGAACTTCTTCCTGTTTATCAAGACGAAATATGTAATTGAAATATAATATATGTACATTAAGCGAGAATGAGACTACGTTCATAATAAAAAGAAATAAATGTCGATAGTCTAGTTCTCGCTTAATGTAGATGCGTTGTTTACGTTACATACCCATCCAATAGTGATGCACCATGTGATGATAGATATACATGACTGCATTTTTTTTAAGTGCGTATGCTGAAAGTCGAAATGTGAGTACTATGTCGCTTTATAACTGCCATGTGCATGGTGTTATGTAAGTTAAATGACAGGAATCTGTATGCAAAGTCGGTATTCGAAGTTTCGTTATACTCAAGTTAAAAATGTTTAAAAGATCATATTTGCAGCAGTGGACCTTAAAATGATGATTTTATCAATTAAAGCCGGCGATAATATCATTAAAATATTATCAGTTTCATTTAATTGTGTGCAGTCTCTCAGTTGTCCCTGACTAAGCAAATCTCATATGAGGTTTTACACCAGTGGCAGAGCATTATATTACACGCTGTCCGTAGTTCCCCTTAATGTAGTTAGGCCTACTTAAATTTGTGGGACCTCGTAGATAGTATAGAGATCGCACCACTTAGACAAACAAACAACACACACACACCCTCACACACAAGTGGAAACACTAGACTATGAACTGGAGTAGGGGGTGAGTATTTAGATTCCTCTCATGCTTCTAAAAGTTTGTGAAACAAAAATGAAAGCTGCAACGGACGAAATGAAAAAACGGACGAAGTTATTTTTGCTGATGACTACATACGACGCTTTTTTGTCCGGCTTTACCTTGAACAGAAGAGCTTCCATCATATACAGAAGAGGCTACAAAATTGTAGCGAAATGCACGGATACATCGTCGCTTTGTGCAAAAATATAGTGAGGTGACAAAAGTCATGGGGTAGCCTTATGTACATATACAGATGGCCTTGGTATCGCATACGCTCGATTGTAGGCCTTATGTTATGTGCTCAGGTGATTCATATGAAAATGTTCCCGACGTGATTATGACCGCGCGCCGGGAATTAACAGACTTCGAACGCAGAACGGTAGTGGGAGCTAAACGTATCGGACATTCCATCTGGGAAATCGTTAGGGAATTCAGTATTCCGAGATCCACAATGTAACGAGTGTGACGAGAGTACCAAATTTCAGGCATTACCTCTCATCACGGAGAACGCAGTGGCTGGCGTTTGCAGAGTTGTCAGAGCTAGCAGACAGGCAGCACACACTGCTTGCAATAACCGCAGAAGTCAACGTGGGACGTACGACGAACGTATCGGTAAGGTCAGGGCGGCGAAATCTGGCGTTAATGGGCTATGGCAGCAGACGACTGACGCAAGTGCCTTTCGCGATTGGTTTGAAGAACATTCTGGACCATTCGAGAAAATGTTTTGGCCACCCAGATCGCCCGACTGAATCACATCGAACATTTATGGAACGTAATCGGGAGGACAATTCGTGCATAAAATCCTATACTGGCAACACTTTCGGAATTATGGACAGCTATAGAAGCAGCATTGCCCAGTATTTCTGCAGAGGACTTCCAACGAATTGTTGAGTCCATTCCACGTCTTCTTGCTGAACTACTTATTGCAAAAGGAGGTCCAATACGATATTAGGAGGCATCCCATGACTTTTGTCGCCTCAATGTAATGAAATGTCACTTACTGCATTATAATATTGCAAAAAATGATTGGTAGAGCAGTCACAACAGTTCAGGGAGTATGTGTAAGGGAAGGTTTAAAGTACAGCCCTCACATAAAACTAATCGCAGGTAAGGCAGACGTCAGAACGAGATTCATTGGAAGGAAGTCCATCCTCTAAGGAGGCAGGTTATAAAACCCTCGTTCGACCAGTGCCTGAATACTGCTCGTCAGTTGCCATCCGAAACAAATATGACAAAAAGAGGAAATAAAGAGGATCCTAAGAATGGCAGCACGTTTCGTCAGACGTTCCTTCACAAAGCGCGAATGTGTCAAGAAGGCATTAATCCCACTCCACTGAAAGACAATATAAGAGGGGCGTTGTGCACCACGACGTGGTTTATTGTTAAAGTTCCGAGAGCGAACTTTCCTAGAAGAGGCAACAATATATAACTTCCTCCCGTATATGTATGTCTCGAAGAAACTAAATTTGTTAAAGTGATACGATTTACACTGAGACACTTCGGGAAATATGGATTTATCTTTAATGCCACTTTCATGGGCAACAGTGGTGAATAACAAAACTTTAAGATATTCAAAAGAAATAGCGAGATTTTTAAGGTCAAGTAACAGTTACAGAGAACAATGGTAGACAGCTTGTGTGATCTGTGGTGCCGCGAGGAGTGGCCGCTCGGTTTGAGGCGCCGAGTCATGGACTGCGCGGTCACTTCCACCGGAAGTTCGAGTCCTCCCTCGGGCATGGGCGTGTGTGTTGTTCTTAGTATAAGTTACTTTAAGTTAGTTTTAGAAGTCTGTAACTCTAGGGACCGAGGACCTAGGCAGTTTGGTCCCTTAGGAATTCACACGCATTTTGGTCGGTGGCTGCAACACCGTAGAAGAACGAAACAATGCAAACCGCGACGAGAACTGAGACAGACCGTCTATAGTCGTCTAATAGTTGTAGTAGCAGTAGTAGTTGTTGTAATAGCTTTATTCGTCAGCAGATCTCTTACTATTTACAAATTTAGACCAATTTAAAATAAGCTAATTCGTATACACATACGTTTACAGACTTGTAGTTAGAGACAATCATTAGATTTACTCCTGGTATAAAATATTTTTTTACAAATAAGTTGTTAAATAATGTAATGCCACACTGTTCACTCATATCTCACTATCAGTCACTGTACACACGATACATACATTGTTTCATAACACTTCACTCACTACACACACACACACACACACACACACACACACATATACACACACACACTGGCGATCTCTGGGCCATTCTCTGTACCGCTACTTCCCATTTGCTATCCTGAAAAACTGAGTCAGCATCCCTATATAATGAGTGAAATGTCGAGCTCAAAAGAGGAACAGGTGTTAGTATTGTGCTATGCATAGATTGGAGGTAAGTTTTTCTAGAAAAGGAAAAAAGAATGAAGAAACGTAGTGTGGATGTGTTAAGTGGAATGTTGGATGTTTTATAATCATTATTATTTATTTATATAATTTTTTTTACCAAACCCCTACTCTGTTTTATCTAAGTAATCCTACAATGTATAAAACGTATTGCATAACAGGTAATTTTTAGCTCCATTTTTAAATAAGTATATTTTTGGAATTTCTTTAATCTCTTTTGGTTATTTATAGTACAGTTTTATTCCTTGGTAGACAATGCTGTTTTGAGTTTCATGTTTAGAGCAGAAGAATATAAGACAGTTTCAGACAGATAACCTAAATCATTTGCCCTTACAGCAAAATCTAATTGCAAGAGACGCAGTTGGCTGCCACATGACCGCATTTCCACGTTTTCTGACTGATCACTGGAAGAATGCTGAGCTGTACTGCGTCTCTTCTGCCTCTGACTCAGCACGTGTGCCTTATTGTAACGACTGATTACAGAAGGTAAAATCTTATTGAGAAATGTAACACTAATAAAAACATATCAACTTTTAGAGGTCCACATTGAGACTGGTACCCGGGAGTGTACACCTTCTCGCAGAATTGGGAAACATTAGGAGGCCATTCTTTGTGAAACCAAACACGACATTCTGGAAAAGCCTGGAAGTATGGAAATTCTGGTGTCGAACGTCAGACTAGTGCACGAGACAACCGTTAGATTTCAAGTCCCTATGTCTCGTGCCATAAAATCGTCGTGGTGGAGGCCATTTTGAAGCGCCGTTAGGCAGAAAAATCCTAAGAAAGCGTCATCAACTGTTGTGGGTCTGGTTCACTCATTTTCTGTGACAAAGCATGCCTCCGCCTAGTAGGGCTTTCGGAGTCCTCTACCCTTGACGACTGCATGACACAAAGCTTTATGCCTCGCCTTGGCCCTTAAACAACAACATTGGATTGTTGATGACTGGAAACATATCACCTGGTCGAACGAGTCTCGTTTCAAATTGTATCAAGCGGATGGACGTGTACGGGTATGGAGACTACCTTACGAATCCATGGACCCTGCATGTCAACAGCGGCTGTTCAAGCTGGTGGAGGCTCTGTAATGGTGTGGGGCATGTGCAGTTGAAGTGCAATGGGACGATACGACTCTGGCAGGTGAGGCGTACATAAACATCCTGTCTGATCACCTGCATCGATTAGTGTTCATTGTGGATTCCGACGAACTTGGACAGTTCCAGCAGGACAATGCGACACTACACACGTCCATAATTGCTACAGAGTGTCTTCAGGAACACTCTTCTGAGTTTATACACTTCCGCTGGCCACTAAACTCCCCAGGCATGAAAATTATTGAAAATATCTGGGACGGTTTCAAAGTGCTGTTCAGAAGAGATCTCTCCACGCCCGCCCCCTTCATTCTCTTACGGATTTATGAACAGCCCTGTAGGATTCATTGTGTCAGTTCCCTCCAGCACTACTTCAGACGTGCTACGTCTTGTTGCGGCACTTCTGCGTACTCGCGGGGTCCTGAACGGTATTAGGCAGGCGTATCAGTTTTTTTGGCCTTTCAAAGTATAAAATATCGTGTTATAGTAATAATTAGAATGTATAACTGTTTAGCTCATTGCTTTAGTATTACTTCCAAGACACTGCAATTAAGAGAAATACAATATCTGAAGAATTTCCTTCGAGAATTTGCAAAGTACATGTGTCATGCAGTTGATTTAAGAACTGTGATCAAAGCCTGGTTTGAGTCCCAGGTGACACAATTGGCAGATCCAGGCACCAAGCTGAGTGGCGCCAGCGGCGGCCAGAGAAAGGGGGGGGGGGGAGTGAAAGGTAGATAAGAGTTTAACGACCCTTCGATAGCGCTGTCATCACAGACGGAATGCTGCAAGCTCGTATTACGAAGGATGGGGAAAGAAATCGGCCATGCCTCTCGAGACGGTCTCTCCGGATTTCAGAGAGGTTACCTCTGTTGGCGCGTATTTTGCCTCTCCCCCAGGTGGCGGGAGGGGCTGCGCGAATCCTTCAAGAGCGATAGAAGAGTCCGTCTTGCAACAGTTGGCTCCTGGTTCGCCTGTGTGGGGTTGCGGGGACTGCGACCGCAGTCGACTATTTCATTGTCAGTTCACTTTGTAAGAAAAGCTCGCGATATTACTCGCAATGTAATAGTCATGCTGGTGAAACCGTGTGTCCTTGCTGCAGTGTGCTCTTCGCACTAGACTTATGCCTTGGCTCGAAGTGTCCCTCAGAGCTTGGGCAGATTGAAACACTAGATTCCAGACGGATGGGTGCGACTAGGTAAAGTACTATGCTGTCGGAACCACACGGTCGCCGCCGCGCGGAAGAAGGTGCTGACCTATGTTTGAAATTTCCACCTGGCTTCGAGGTGTATGGGAGCCAAAACCAAGGAGTTCTTACATAATTGGATTTTATCGTGAGCATCGGTTCTTGTAATCTCATGGGAGGGGAATGAGTGAGGCCTGTTTACTAGTAACTTTCAGTGGCGCCTGGAGCACCCGTTGGTTAAAGAGCGACAACTGAGTTCTTGAATTCGAATGCTTTACTTAAGGAAGAGTTTTCTTTGTTCTTGTAAACTGCCTTAAAACAAAAGGGCTGTAATGTACAGCTATGCAATTTCATATGTGTTTTTCAGAATAGTGCAGTTGTCCCTTTTTTACTTTATTTTAGTTAATTGCTTTTCTTTTTTTAATAAATGCTGGCTAAGGAAGTTTCTTCCTATGCTTTTTTCTAATTTTTGGGTCAGTTGGTAAAATGAAATAAATTAATAAAGTTCACTCGTGCGTTAACCTCATTTAAGTAACTGATGTCCTGAAAAAATTGGTATATGAAAGAATTTAAATGGTATCTTGTTTCTGTTTTAGGCTAATTGCCATTTTAAGGTTATTCCAGCGTTACTTTCTCGAGGAGCGGCCGCTGTGGGTGTCATGTTTACGGGTCTTATGGTACCCGCTTGTGGTTAACGCGAATATTGATTTAAATTGTAGAAAATTTTTATAATTTGTTGTAAATTAATTACAATAAAATGTCAGTTGTTAAACTTATGGCCTCCGGGGATCACTCAGTTTCTACAAAAATGGTTCAGATGTCTCTAAGCACTGTGGGACTTAACATCTGAGGTCATCAGTCTTAGAACTACTTAAACCTAATTAAACTAGGGACATCACACACATCCATGCCCGAGGGAGGATTCGAACCTGCGACCGTAGCGGTCGCGCGATTCCACACTGAAGTGCCTAGAACCGCTCTACCACAAAGGCCAGCCAGTTAGCTTCTACATTTGAAAGGAAATTGTTCTTCCTACTCTCCTCTTATAATTTCTTCTGGACGTAGGTTGTGTTGCAAGAATGAACAGCATAGAGACAAGAGTGACGCCACTTTCTGCAAGACCTGACCATCATTTTGCAGGACAATGCTCAAGCACCTACAGTGCAAGCTGTTACTGATTTGTTTGACTGATGGGGCTGCTAAGTGCTATACTCCCTACTGCATTCCCCTGACTTAAGCCCTCGTGAGTTCAACTCCATTTCTAAACTGATGGAAATACATCACGCCATTCGCATCAGAACGGCTACAAATTCGTCGAGCGATAGACCGCGGCGCTCGAACTGTCAACACAACTGGCACTGCTAAGAGTATGCGACTACTTCCACATCGCTGGCAACGGGTTACACACAGTGCTGGTGACTACTTTGAAGGTCAGTAAAACTTTGAAACACATATCTATTTTCTACGAGCTGTAAATAAATAATTGCCACTATTCAAGTTCCAACCTTCGTATATACAGGATAATTCCGAGATGATGTGGCAAACTTTCAGGGATAGTGGAGAAGGATAAATGTATCGATTTGAGGCAAGGGACCGTGGTCCCGAAACGAACGAGTCGAAAGTTATAAGCGAAAACTATTCTGATACCTTTGACAGTGGAATAAATGCATCGGTACCGCTGTTGCTAAGATTGCAGGGTAGGCAACTTTCAGAGGTGGCAGTATGGAGAAAAGAAATGCCTAGTAAACACGGGCTGTAAAAAATCTCCTCACTGAACAATTTAGTCCTTGTTTACCAGACGTTTGTATTGTTTTGGTCCACACTACCACCACTGAAAGCTGCCTGCCCTACAGCCATAGCAACAACGTACATGTGACATGCATTCCAGTGACAGAAGTATCAGTACGAGTTTCTATAACTTCTGACTCGTTCGTTCCGGACCAGGGTCTCTTGTCTGAAACTGATGGTTTTACCCTTCTCGATCATCACCGAGAGTTTGTATCATCGTCTAGGAATCTCGTTGCGTTTACATATATATAAACACGCCAGCGCCTGTATCTTCGACACTCTGTAGCGTCGTTGGACAGGGGTTCCTCAAGACACCTTCTGCATCACCTCGAACTTTGTCAGTGTAATTTTGAAACACCCTGTAAAATAAATTAATTTTTTATGAAGTTTATAGATAAATAAATATTAAATCCATTGTGGCTACAGCTTGGTGCAAACGTTTCCATATCAGACCATTTCAGTAACGAACTTGGCAGTTAAAATTGGTCCCGTCTCCAGTAGTCGATCCCAGATCCACAGCGTGATAAACTGAATGTTACCATTTAGCTACAATGGGGGATTTTTTAAAGTATGACAGGAGTAAAACTACATTTGAAATATGACTAAAAGGCCAAGGAAAAACAATTAATATCTGAGAGAGAAGAAGGGGGGGGGGGGGGGGGGGGAGGGCGGAAAGTAGCTTATGTGGAAAAACGTTCTCGAGCCGACCCTGACTGTAATGACAACTAACTTTCACAATTTTGACAATATCAAAATGTACAAAGTATAAAATCGAAATGTGCATTCACCCAAATCAGTATTTCATTGAGCACTAAGATGGTGAACACATGTCTATAGATTAGGGGTATGCGAGCGCATAAATGAAGAGAATGCTGTTTTTGTCAGAGATTTCCGCCTACGTACAAGAAGTCAACCTTCCTGTTACCAATTTCTTAGCTGAAGGTCCTTTCCTTTCTGTTTCTCCGTTTCGATGCCTGTAGCCGGTACGAAGTGTGTTCAAACAATAACGGGATTTTTTTTAAAATTTCGCGGGCTTTGTTAGATTCGATTTTCAATTTTTTTGCCTTATTGGTACACATATACCTTATGCATGATTGCATTTTCAGCTGTTTTGAATATTTAGTTCATTGTTGACTGTCAAAAGGGTTATAAATGTTTTCGAGTGCTTAGAGAATTTTTGCTTTCGAAGAAGATGGATCAAAGAATCTGCATTAAATTTTGCTTGAAAAAAAGAAGTTCAGCACCGCATTCGAATCGTTGACTGTGCCTCTTGGTGAATCTGCTATGAGTAAGACAATAGTTTACGAGAGGAATAAACGTTTCAGAGATGGTAGAGTAGAGGTTGAAGACGACGAGCACCCTAGGCGCTCCAGCACATCAATTACTACCGACTGGAAGAAACAAGGAAAATGGTTCTGGAAATTCGCAGAATCGCAGTCAGAGACGTTACTGATGATTTCGGAATATCGACTGGCTCGTTCGAAGCAATTTTTTCGGTGTTTTGGGCATGTAACGTGTAGCAGCAAAAGTTTCTTCTGAAATTGTTGAATTTCAGCCGAAAACGACATGTCTTAGACATGGCTCAGGAACTGCTGAATGAATTCGACAACGATCGAGAACTTCTAAAGAACGTTATAACAGGTGAAAAAACATGGGTGTTCGGGAATGACATCGAAACCGAGGCCCCGTCGTCCCAGTGGAAACTGTCTGAAGACCAAAGACCGAAAAACATTCCACAAATTCGATCACACATGAAGCTTCTTCTCACTGTTTTCTTCGACTAGTGCATCACGAGTTCCTGCCTTAAGGTCATATGGCCAATTAGGAATACCATATAGAAGTCAGGCGCCGTTTGCCCGAAGCATTCCTAAGAAAACGACCAGAATTGTGGGAAAACCGTTCGTGGAAATTTCATCATGATAACTTTCCCTCTCACACCTCAGTGTTGCCTTAGCCACCGTATTGGTTGGACATGGTCCCCTGTGACTTCTCCCTATTCCCGAGACTGAAGAGAAGCAAGAAAGTACGTTGTTTTGCCACCGCTGATGAGATAGAAACAGAATTGGTGAAGGAGCTGAACGCTATAACGAAAATTGAATTCCAGATGTGCTTCCAAGATTGGAAAAGGCTGTGGCACAAGCGTATTATATCCGTGCGGGGATTAGGCTACTTTGAAAGCGACAAATTTGATCCTGATTAAGAAATACTCGTATGGTGAGCCAGTGAATGGGCGCCATTACCTAGCTGCAGTGATTCCCGCAGAGGCCAAGACAAAAGCCCATCCATGTCCGCAAGCAACTAAAACTATCTTACTATTTGCAAGACTCTCAGTTTCCGTGCTAGTTTATTCTCAGAAAGTTAGTGCAAACATTTGTACATATATTTATGCTAATATATAAACATTTTTTCTAAAATATTTTTTTGGTGGAGCCCATGACTCCCATCAATTCAGCCCCCCTTACGCCCCCGCCTCCCCCCCCCCGCCCCCCCCCCCCCGCCCCCCAGCCCACCCCAACACTTTGATCATCACCTGATTTCGGGCAGCTTATTAACTCCCTGGAAGGAAGTTGAATTCTGAAGGAACATGGAACCTTCCGCGTCCTGTGTATTCGTTCATCATTAGTTAGAAGTGTGAAAAGCTACATAGCTTGCTTTAATGTACACTGGTAAGCAACAAATTATCGAAAGAAATTTTTAGCAATGACCTCAAGAATTCCCACATTTTTCCAGTGAAAAAATTCTAGCAGAGTTATTAGTCATTACTTTCTCGTGCTGAATGTATGATATGCATACGAGTAATATGGTTGACGATAAAGAATGATTGCGAACTGGTATTTTTGATCCTAATGTACTGGACGATACACTGGAAATAACTAAAAAGTTGAGGCACAGTTGGAAGCATAACGTATCCCTCTAGAACAGCATCAAGAAATCTGGAAGATTTGTGATGTACGAATCACTCCAGCGAAAAGGATAAAGACCCAGAAGAAGGCCGCTGCAACCATGGCCGAAACGTTGGTTTTTCTCCAGCAGCAGTAGTTTTTTTACATTATGACGCGGCACCACACCCAGAAAACTTCCATGTCGAAGGATAAAGAGGTCTGAAAGGTAATCCAGAACGGCGACACACAATCTGCTGATCAAGATCTACACGCCGCCACCTTCCAAGCAAGACTCTGCCATTCGAACTAGCTTGTCCACCACCACTTTTCAGCGTCTTCCACGGAGGTAAGTTAAGTCTGAATTTAATCAATATGTTACGTAATAAGAAAGGATGGCAAACCTTTAATCTCTCTTATGATAAAAGTTGGTAACAATACAGTGCACGTCTGACACAGAAGGACATGTCCGCACAATCATTCGTCTCTGCAAATCGAACAGTCGGAAGGACTATTTATGCATTGTTCTATTCATTGTATGTTCTGCTCTTATGATCAGCGTTGGAAACAATACAGTGTAAGTGGACGCACAGATGAACACGTCTGCACTAAAATGCACCAGCTGCAAGAACTGTTTACGCGTTGTTCTATTCACTATCTGGTCTTCAGAATTTAACATAAGAAGTTTTGTTGAGTTATGGGTGAATTACAGCGCGTTCCATCGGAAACCGGACGAAGGTATTAGGTTTCACGTAAACTGGGATCGCACTTCTAAGCACTCTGCTTCTCCTACGGTATGCATCACACTTCTTGGGAAACTATCTGGATATCTGGAAAGGTCATTGACAATTTGTGGCAAATGATATAAGTAATTCACCATCTGATTCATGTATGCAATAATCAATCACATAAAGAACATGATTCCTTATTTTTAGTTTACAGTTCCAAGCCAAGGTCATGACGACAGCGTTCAAATGATTGTGTGAGCATGTGGAAGGAAAATTTCGGTCTAATGTCGTCAAAAGCACTGAGTTAACAAACGCGTCTGAATACAGCGAAACTGCTTATTTACTCTTACTTCTAACTTTGTAGTTCCGGGAGCGAACTGCCAGAAGACGACATACCGCGAAGTGATTTGCAGCGCACAGCTTCTTGCAGTGGCGCGGGGCTGTATTTCAGGTTGAGCCAGGCACGATCCGGGAGGACGTTTGTAGACACGATGACGTCAACTGAGACGTGAAAGAGGCGAAGAGGCGCGAATGGCTGTTGTGTGGAGCTCGAAAAGGCACAGCTTCTGCTGTGCTACAGGTGCCACTATTTGGGGATACTGTAGCTAACCATAGAACACTAACTGGAAAAAAGCGCAGGTGACGTCTATAAGAAGGGCGAAAGAACAGAACCTCAGAATTACAGACCATTATCCCTAACATCAGTTTTCTGCAGAATACTTGTTCTCAGTTCAAATATAATACATTTTATTGAGACCAAGGAGCTTATCTCCACAAATCATCTTGGTATTAGAAACATCGCTACTGCGAACTATGGTTGAAGGGCAACATACAGATTCCATGTTTCTAGATTTCTGGAAAGCATTTGACATGGTGCCCCACTGCAGGCTGTTACTGAAGGTAAGAGCATATGGAATAAGTTCACAGATATGTGAATGGCTCGGAAACTTCTTAAATAATAGAGCCCAGTATGATGTCCTCAACAGCAAGAGTTCATCAGAGATAAGTGTATTGTCAGGAGTGCTCCAGGGAAGTGTGATAGGACTGTTATTGTTCTCTATATACGTAAATGATTTGGCGGACAGGGTGGGCAACAGTCTGCGGTTGTTTGCTGATGATGCCATGGTGTACGGTAAGGTGTCGAAGGTGAGTGGCTGTAGGAAGATACAAGACGACTTAGACAAAATTTCCAGTTGGTGTGGTGAATGGCAGCTAGCCCTAAATGTGGAGAAATGTAAGTTAATATAGATGAGTATGGAGAACAAACCTGTAATGTTCAGATACAGTACTAATAGTGTCCAATTTGACACAGTCAAATCATTTAAATAGCTGGGTGTAACATTGCAAAGTGATATGAGGTGGCACAAGTATGTGAAAAGTGTGGTAGGGAAGTCAACTGGTTGACTTCAGTTTACTGGGAGGATTTTAGGAAAGAGTGGTTCACTTGTAAAGGAGACCGCATATAGGACGCTGGTGCGACCTATTCTTGAATACTGTTCGAGTGTTTGGGATCCGTAACAGCTCGAATTAAAGGAGGACATCTAAGAAATTCAGAGACGCGCTGCTAGATTCACTAGTGGTAGGTTCGGACAACACGCAAGTTTTACGGAGACGCTTCAGGAACTCAAATGTGAATTCCTGGAGGGAAGGCGAAGTTCTTTTCGAAGAATAGCATTGCGAAAATTTAGAAAATCGGCCGATTGCAGAACGATTCTATTGCCTCCATCATACATTGCGTGTATGGACCACTAAAATAAGATACGAGAAATTAGTGCTCATCGGAGGCATATGTTCTGTTTACGAGTGGAACAGGAGAGGAAATTGCTAGTAGTCGTAAGGGGTACCATCTACCACAGACCGTAAGGTGGTTTGCGGAGTATCGATGTAGAACTGGATTAGTGCTTTGCAAAAGCGGTGAACATGAAGTCAATAAAACTGTTCAAAAGCTAAAAAATAAAAAGTCAGAAGGCTTAGATGATGTACCAATGTGTGTACTGAAACAATGCATAGGGATTATACAAGGCCCATTAACAAATATAATAAATGAATCCTTCACATCAGGGACATTTCCAGAGCAGCTAAAACAGGCAAGAGTTGTACCTTTGCTTAAGAAAGGTAATGCAGAAGACATAGAAAATTACCGGCCCATTTCCCTGCTGTCAGCATTCTCAAAAATAATAGAAGCAATTATGAAAGACAGATTAATGAATTATCTGAATAAATACAATCTTTTAAGCAAATCACAGTTTGGTTTTCGAAGTGGCGAAAATACGGAGTCAGCCATAGTAGAATTCACAAAAGTTGTACTTAATGCTCTTGATAAAGATGAGTGTGTCACAGGCATATTTTTGGATCTTTCTAAGGCTTTTGATACAGTCGACCACAAGATTCTATTAAATAAATTAGAAGCATTAGGAATAAGAGGGGTAGCTAATGACTGGTTTCGATCATACCTAACAGATAGGGTACAAAGAGTAGAGATAACACATACTTCAAATAGATCTAAACATTTAGTAAAATACTTTGCCTTTAAATGTGTCTGCTTGTGTCTGTGTATGTGCGGATGGATATGTGTGTGTGTGTGTGTGTGTGTATGTGTGTGCGAGTGTACACCTGTCCTTTTTTTCCCCTAAGGGAAGTCTTTCCGCTCCCGGGACACACACACACACACATATCCATCCGCACATACACAGACACAAGCAGACATATTTAAAGGCAAAGAGTCTTTGCCTTTAAATATGTCTGCTTGTCAACTTACTGATTACTTAACATCAGATAACCTTCTGGATGCATACCAATCTGATTTCTGGAAAAAATCACAGCACAACAACTGCTCTTATAAAGATGACTGATGATCTCAAATAAGCTACAGACAAAAAAGAAGTGACTATTCAGTGCTTTTTGGATATCAGCAAAGCATTTGGCACTGTTGTCTTTGATATTCTACTTGCTAAACTCAAAAGTCAAAACGTTTCTTCAAATGCTCTACAATGGTTCCAGTCATATGTTACAGCCCACCAACAGTGGGTAATGATTAGAACAAAGAGGTCACAATTGGAGAAAGTAGTATGAGGATTATCACAAGGATCAGTACTGGGCTCATTACTTTTCTCATTATATGATAATGGCACATCGACTATTATCACTTATACTTACTTTTCTCATTATATGATAATAATGCATTGACTATTATCACTTATAAGCTTACAATCTTCAGTTACTTCTAAGTGCAAACTCAACAAATCTGTGCACAGCCATCACTCGGGCTCAGGCTCTCGGCTGTGGTACTAGTGCATCTACAGAGAGGCAAGTTAAGTTTTTATCCTCTTCTTTGATTTCCACACAGTATATTTATTAAATTTCATGTATGTTTCTCTGTTTAAGAGGCTTAATCTCACATTTTTGTAAGTTTAAATTCACTCAGTCTTGAGCAATAGTTGCTCCCTAAACAGCCAGCTACATAGCTCATTAATGCATCGGTGTACATTGCGACATGTCACGAGGGTAGTAAGTCACATATCTAGCGATTGTCTGCTTTCATAGCTCACTTCTTCAACTAGTCTTTCTAGGATGGGTAGGATGTGTGCATGCTGTTTGTGAACATAGGAGGAGCTGGTCACATTTTGTGAACAGCTAAACGTGCTGTTGGCTATGGTCAGTCAACTTCAGGCTGCTGCCTCACTGTGCGGCATGATGGAGAGTCATGCATCATTTGTTTTTCCCATGGGCTCGGCTTCCAAGGCACCTCCTAGTGCACAAAATGTGGTGGATCTGCCCTCACAGTAGGGTAAATGATGGACGGTAACACATTTGCATTGCTCGATGCTGAGGACCAATGTGGAGACTGGCTGCCTGGCCACACCCATTCATCCTGTGAGTGGATAGGTGGCCACTCCATCATCAGGGCCCAACCAGGCACATCAGGGGAAGGGTTTAATGGTTATTGGGAGCTTCAGTGTTAGGTGCCTTATGGAGCCCCTTAGGCAGTTAGCGTTCATGGTTGGAAAGAAAGCCAATGCTCACTTGGTATGTATAGTAAGGAATAAGATATACCCATGTAAGAAGAAAAGAAAATATATGGATAGTTAACTGAAGAAAGGCTTTGATAATTTAGTTGGTTGCAGAAGATAAAAGGATTTTTCTTTTAGTTTTAGAGTGTAGCCAAACTGCCAAGAGAAGAAGTTTGATATAACACAGCACTTCAAACAGATTGGCTGGTCTAGAGAAGAATTACAAGACAGAGGGGACCAAATTTTATTTAGTTCCATTGTGGAACATGGGTAAGAAGGCTATTAATCTAGACTTAGTACACAACAGAGACAAGACAGGAAGAGCTCTAATTGTAAATTAGCAACATTTTTTGAATTACTGTAACTAGATATTAACAAATGTAGTTTCACATAAAGAATTAGATTTGGAATTTTATTGATTGATATTTGTTTGATTGTCACAAACTTAAAAATCATTGGTTGTAAAGTTATAAAAATATGTTTGCAATAAAGAAGTGTACGCATTGTATTGTTAATATCTTATATCAAGCAGGTGGCTGAAGAAAAGAGAGTGTGGCAGTTGTGGAACTGTCTGTGTGACATAAACTTGTGCATATCTCTGTCATTATTTAAGTGTTGTAATAAATAATTAAAGTCAAACTCCTCTGTGTTGATTATATCATTTTGTAATTAATATGCCAGCAAAATTGTACTGGCATTACCCTTCATTTCCATAAATTATTTGAATATTTTACTTACCAGGAGAAACTCAAGTTTCACTTGTGTCTTGCACTTAGTCATGTTGCAGATATGGCTGCTGGGGATGTGCCAAGCACCACAGGGCTGCAGAAGGAAGAGTGGTTTATGAGGTGTGCATTCAATGTTAGACTCCCAAAAGCACTGTGGCCAAGTTGTCACAACAACTTCTATGAAAGATGGGTGAGCCACTACAATCGATAACAGAGAAGTGGATGTGCAGGAGTAAGGACCTCAACATTCATTTGACCCTTGCAGAGACAGAGCTGATTATTAAGTTTTTTGGAAGTGAGACCTTCACATGTGCAACTGTATAAATTACAGGTTAGGGCTATGCATTATGTAAACAGGGTAAAACATTTGTTACTTTTAGTGAAGGAGGGAGAAGGAATGGAAGCATTAAAAGATAGGGCAATGTGGGCCGGTGTTCTTTTGTGTGTGTTATTGTTGGCATCACAGTCACAGGGTATCAGGATAGATTGATTATTGTATTAAGAGATGATTTAATTTAGTGCAGCAAGTTAGGGCCCCAGGGCTGGAAGGTAGACTGTTGGATGCCGAGTTGTTCGGTTTTCATTCCTACTATTTCATTCAGGATGTATAAATGTGCTAATGTAGTGTGTTTCTTTCGGACAGTTGTGTTTGCATTGTGGATCACAGGTCGTGTTTGTTTATGTTGTAGGTGTGTGACTGAGCTTTTTGGCCAGTCACTGGCCTATATGACAAGGAAGTGGCATTGGCATGGCATGCACGGCTTCAGTTCTTGTCAAGGTTTTAATGTGTTTTATTATATTGTAGTGTATCTCTAAGGGTGATCTTGGGAGGTTGTGGTGATAACCAGATTTTTTGGTGTGGGCAAAAGAGGGGAATTTGCACAGCAAAACTGAAATTTCACAAAACTGTTCTCTTCCCATTGGCCTGACAGGGGCACAGGTGCATGTGTGAGCAGCTCTTCTGGCTCATGGGGGCACATTTGCCAGTGTGCAGTCTGTAGCAGTGCAATTGTGAGGTTTTCTGCATTGGTATGACAGAATGGAAGGGTAGTTTGCTTTACAGAGAAATACCATCATCATCCAGAGGTCGATGCTGTGGCTACTGTGAAGCAGCAGACAAACTCATGGTGTGTCACTTGGAGCCAAACATTGGCATGATGGCCAGGTTTGTCTGTCAAAGGGCAGGCCAAGAATGTTCCAGTCACCTGTATGGCTCATATGTGGCACCATGAACTTGAGTCACCACTGGAGACCAAGGTGTCCAGGGACTGACATTCGTGGGACAGTACTGGGCTGCATTGAGATAGAGTTTTGTCATTTTTGACCCAGGTAGTCACCACAGCCTGCATTTAGGAGGAGGAAAAATTCATTTATGTCATCAATATGACAGAAAGTTAAAGACACATCAGTCTGGTTTGCCTTGGGGCCAGGCAGTATATGGAGCGTTATAGTGGTAAGTGTGAGATATGGCCAGGCAATATGTTGTCATCATCTTCTTGTAGAGTGAACAATAGCTTTTTGTGGTGTTCAAATATAACAGACCAGTTAGTAAAGCATAATGAAGAGATTGGTATCACCACTCTCCGTTCATTGAGAGCAGGTCATCACTGACATCCTAATTAACAAGATAATTATGCCAGAATCAGTAATCTCTACCTTGTGAATGATGTAATATGTAAATTTTTACGATATGCCAACATATCAAACCTATGAAACTTGGTCAGTTGGTTGTCATATTCTGTTTTAATTAACATATAATGAAATCATGTTACACATATTGCTCATATTTGTTTTATCAACCAAACTACTTGAAACAACTTGTGCATAACATGAGAACTACAATTATCTATCTTTGTAACTACTATATGTATCAAAATTTACTAATTTTCAAAATAATTATGAGTCTTTGCAAAATAATGAAACCCAGTACATCTACACAAATAATCAAAAGATCCTTTCTGTGAAAGATACAAAATTACTGTTATACTGGCCAAAAGCTCAAATCAAATGTATGTCAAAAACATGGTAAAAGACTGTGCTTAATGTTGTTATTGTGTAATTAATGAAATTGTTAAGTTCATTGTTAATTCAGTGCATTTGATGCAAATTCAATTGATAAAATTGTTTTTTGGCTGATTCGTTTAAGTGAAATGAATAACAGCAATTGTAACATTTCTGCAAATATCTCAAATTAACTTGATGATTTTTTTAAATTATAATATCTAAAAATTGTAATGTAGACAATGAAGCAATTGTTTGAAAGTGTATATAAGGACATGAGTTGGGAAGTTCATGGTTCACAGTTGATTGATATTCGAGACAAACCACCACGTCACTCTGGGTAATACAATGTCATAAAACTTTTATTGGTGTATCTTTTCCTGGATTTACTTAGCATGCAGAATAGATATACATCCAAAGCTTGGTCCTGTGAAGAATTTCAGGGTACTGAATGACAAGAAGTTAAATACCAGACCTGAGTTTTAAAGCCCATCTGAACTGTTTATTTTTATTGAATCCAAATTGCAATGAGCTTGTATCATTTTACCTGTCAAGAAATAAAATATGATCCACTTGAAAAAGAACTTATGTCTCAGTGTCCAGAAGGAGATGGCAGACCACAGCCACAGATGAGAAACAGTGAAGAGTTCAGTTATTACAGAAATGTACAGAGTACCAAGTGTTGTATTTCTATGATCTGCAGCTATCGGAGGTGGTTAACAGGTTTTGTCAGAATCAAATTGACCAGGTTTAATGGTATGGAAAGCTTTTTCTGTGAATTCATGGCAAATGTTCCACAGTTAGCAGCTCCTATAATAACTTGTATAAAAAGGGGAGTCCTTTAAGTGGAGTACGAGCATACAAGTGAACATTGAAGCTCTTAAGGAAGCACTAGCTAACCCTCCCATTTTGGGAATCATTAATTTTGAACTCCCATTTGTTGTCTAAGTCAACACCCCCAACTCAGGAATTATTTCCATTTTTCTGCAAGAGTTTTATAGTCAAAGATGTCCTATTGCCTGTGTCTTGAAGGGGTTGCCTCCTGCTGAACTAAAGCATTCTGTGTGTGAGTGGGAATCCCTTGCTATGCTCTTTGCATTAGGAAAGTTCAAACTTTTTTGGAGCATAGAAAGTTTCAGCTTAATAGGGACACTCAAGCTTTGAGATGGGTTTTAGGGCACTACAAGAAAACAGGAAAAATTGGTTGTTGGGACATCTGTGTATTTGCATTTAAGTTTGCTGTCAGGCTAGTTAAAAGTGTTCACAACCAAGTTGCTGATGTGCTCCATTGAATGTTCCAAGAGGATGACCAATTCTGAGAAGAGGCTGTTCTTCCACTAGTGGGGTGTACAGCTGCAGTGTCAACTAGAGCCCAGACTTATTTTTTTGATTTAAAACATAAGCAGGATGAAGACTCAGCCATTGGCTCCATTAAGTGTTGTTTACAATGGGGTGAAGAACTCAATGATTATACTTTTAGCAATGGGCTTGTTTGCCACAATGATGGTCAGGGTTGTGGGATAAAAATTTCTCTTCGTAGAGGTTAAATACCTGCCATATTTCATTATTTTTACAACTCTGTAGTAGGGGGCATTTGGGATTTACAAAACCCTTGCTAAGAGGAGTACGAAAAATATAAAATAGCCAAACATAACCCCAATCTCAGCGAGGATTTTTGCATTCCACTCATGAATACCTTCTCATGTATGTCGAATCTCTGTCCTGTACTAGAAATGTAAATCAGTATATTCATGTTGTAGTGGATGCCTTTTCGCAGTTTACTTGCAAAAGTAACTGCAGCTTTAACCATTCGACATCTAACTAAAATTTGGACCGGTGAGGCTTCCACTTTTATAAGCAGCCGTCCATTGCTTATAAAAGTGGAAGCCTCACCAGTCCACGGCACTCACTTTCACCCCTGATGAAGATGACAGAGGTAGTCATCAAAAGCTCGGGATTTTACCCAAATCTGACACGGCAAGTAAACTGAGAACTTTTTATGCAAGGACTCTGGTGCGAAAAACTTCGTAGACTTATAGATATTTGTTTCTGAATTTATTCACACTTTACCCAATGTTTTTAGAAAATATTTGCTTGATAAGTTAGTTATATATGTTGTTTATATTTTAATTACAGTGAGAAATTGGAGGAACATTTTGGTTTGTTAAGAGAAGTTCATGAAAAATAAAGGGGAGGATTTATGTCTTTAAAACTTGAAAAAATATAAATTTACTGTGTAGAGCTTAAATTTCAAGAATAAAGCATTTCAAAGAATAGGGTTTTACCTGACAAAGAAAAAATTAAAAGTGCTGCAAACTTTCCAATCCGTAAAACAAAAAAGCAATTAGACTCATTCTTTGGACTCTGTGGATTCTATAGAAAATTAATATGTACTCCGGCTTTAAATGAACTGTCTTTGAGTGATTTGTTAAAGAAGAATACTATGTTGATTAGAAATAGTTGCTGCAAGGATTCTTTCAAAGAGATCAAGAAACAGGTTTGCGAAAGTGTAATTTTATACTGACTTCATTTATCAATGCTTTGTTGCCTTGTTACATACAGCAGTGATACAGGTGTGGGAGCACATATATTTCAGGAAAAAGTGATTGATGGGAAGACTAAAACAAAGATCCATTGCATTTGCCAGTAGAAATGAAAAAGTGTACACTCTCACAGGGGGAAAAAGACTTCTAGCAACATAGTGCATTTCCTTGAATTTAAGAATTATTTATTTGGTCAAAAAGTCATAGATTACTCAGATAACAAAGCACTGAGCTACCTTCAAGAGTGTAAATTGTGTTATAATAGGCATACTACATGACTATTAATCCTTCATTAATTAGGATACACTTTTAGATACATAAAGGATGAAGGAAAAACGAATTTCAAATGCTTTGTCTAGATCACCAGTGAGGGATGAATTGGAAAATAACAGTGGGATTGTGGAAAAGAATTCAAAATTATGTACTTGGAAGATGTTAAAGAAGAGTAGAAAATTAAAAATATTTGCATTAATATAAAGAGAAATCAGAAGCATGACCAAAACTGAAAATTATTGAAAAGTTCTATATAAAAGAAAGGACAGGAAAAGTTTAAATGACACTATTAAGTGAATAGGGAATTATTTTGAGAACAGCTAATTACTGGAAATTATATGGTCTTTGTTGTTTATAGAAGTATAAAGTAAATATGTACATGAGACGTTTGATCATTGTGGGGCTTTAAAATGGATTCAAAAGAGACAGGAAAATGTGAGTTTCTCTAATATTTCCAGAAGAGAAAGGAAGAAACCTGCATCTTCTCATTTGTGTCACAGAGTTAATGTGAAACATCAAACTTGCAAAGTGTTCTCACAAAAAATAATACAAAAGAAATGAATGTATTTAGTAGAGGTATATATGTATGAAATGTTACCATATACTAGTTTCTGTTACATATCTATTTTGGTAGATTTAGTTTCAACTTTTGTAGAAGTGTACCCAATTATGAAAGCACCTAGTTAGAATGGCATTTCAAAAATTATAATAAATTATTTCATGAATGTTGGAATGCCTAAAGCCATCTTTAAAGTTTTTCTCTTATTTGCGTAGTGTTGTAGTAATCGAGAAAAGTTCGTTTGTTTACTTAATGCTGCTTAGGCCTAATTTTTCGAGTGTGCATATTTAGCGCTATACTGCAATTGGAAGTGCAATTGCTGTGGTTTAACTGATTAAATGCGTTCATTAGGGTGCCTTTCAAGCTCGCCATTAAAGGTTTTTCTTTTATTTGCGTATTGTTCCAGTAATCGCGAAAAGTTCGTTTTGTTTATATTTCGCGGCTTTGCCTTACTTTCCGAGTGTGCCTACTTGGAGTTATACCGCAATCTTAAGTGCATTTGGTATAGATTAACTAATTAAATACATTCATTAGTGTGCTCTTCAAACTTGCCATTAAAGGTTTCTCTTTTATTTGCGTATTCTTCCACTTATCGCAAAAAGTTCGTTTTGGTTACATTCGGCTGTTTAGGCCTAATTTTTGATCGTGCATATTTAGCGTTATACCACAAATTTAAGTGCATTTGGTAATAATTTACTTACATATTTAGTTTCCAAAACATATTTAGTGTCATTTTGCATCTGTATTTAATATATTATCGTTATCACTTAGTAAATCTCTTAACTAATTTCCAAACTACCATGGATACTAAGTGTGTGAGCTGCAGTAGGAAAGCTAGTTCAGGGATTTTGTGCAGCTGTTGTGACAGGTGGTTTCATTGGGGAAATTGTAGCGACGTGGGAATTGGTGAAGCAAACGAGACTATTCAGGGTTTGCTCAAGAGATGGGATTATAGCTAAACAGGAGGAGAAAATTAGAGCCCTTCAGGCTGATTTGGACAGAGCGAGGGAGGGACTGAATAGGTTACAGGGGGGAGGAGGCCAAACAGCGGTGGGAAGTGGTAGCTGGGAACAGGGGCCACAGAAAGAGGACAGTGTCTGACAGTTTCACAATCGGCACAACCAATAGATTTGCCTTGCTACCACAGTTAAGTAAGGAAGGGGCTCCAGTAGAAGTAGATGTAGTTAAGATGCAACAGAATCTCACTAGGAAACCAACTGTTTCAAAAAAAAGTAGAAAGTAAGAGGAAAGTTCTGTTGCTAGGTGGCAGCCATGGAAGAGGTATGGGCCAGATTTTGCAGGAAAAATTAGGTGACAGGTACCAGTCACAAACTTTTTCAAGCCAAGTGCAAGTCTTATCCAGTAAATTACCTGAGTAAATTAGCTTACTACAGTTATTTTCATTCCCTGCTTTCATATGGCATCATATTCTGTGGTAACTCATCATTGAGTAAAAGAGTGTTCATTGCACCAAAGCTAGTGATCAGAATAATTGCTGGAGCTCACCCAAGATCATCCTGCAGACACTTATTTAAATCTTCACTGTTGCCTCTCTCTCTCTCTCTCTCTCTCTCTCTCTCTCTCTCTCTCTCTCTCTATATATATATATATATATATATATATATATATATATATATATTCACTTATGAAATTTGTTATTAACAATACGAATGAATTCAAAAGTAATAGCAGTGTACATGGCTACAACACTAGCAGAAAGGGTGATCTTCACTACTCAAGGTTAAATCTAACTTTGGCTCAGAAGAGGGTAATTATGTTGCCACAAAAGTCTTTGGTCACTTGCCTAATAGCATCAAAAGTCTGACAGATAGCCATGTTGCATTTAAAAGGAAATTAAAAGAATTTCTTAATGGCATCTCCTTCTACTCATTAGATGAATTTTTGGATGTAGTAAGTGGGTAATTTCCCAACCCCACAAAAAAAAGAGTGTCATATAATATTTTGTCTAATGTAATATCTTGTATAGACACCTTTTATTAACCTGATACATTCACATCAATACGGAGTGTCATATTCATGATCTATGGAACAAGTACTAGTCTAATCTAATCTAATCTTGTCAGGTAATGAAACACAATTTAACAGTGTAAAAGGTTACTGCAACATTTTTCATTCAGTTTTTACTCTGTCGCTGAGCACACTACACAAACTGCACACACTGTTTCATATTCTAGCACTGCACACATCAGTTCACATCATGATGAAAGTAGTGCTGTTTGGTTTCCGTTTTGTGTATCACAACTTCGCATTTGCTAGCCAAAATAACAAAGTCAGCATCTTTCTACAATGAGCAAGACACTGAGCTCAGAAAGAAGGCAAAGTATACATTGCAAAGATTTGAAAGTAAGTTTTCCAGAAAATAGACGAAAAAGACAGAAAGAAGAAAAAACATGGTATGAAAGTGCTATGTGAAATGATTGGTGTTTTATTATCATTATTATTATTTATTTGTGTTACTTTCTTTTAATTTGTGTTACCTAGGTAATCCATCAGTGCATAGAATTTCCTGTTTAACAGCTACTTTCTAATTACCTTTTCAAATAAGCTTATTTTAGTAGTTTCTTTATCTCCTTGGGTATTTTATTTTACGATTATATGTAAGTGTGCTCTAGGTTTTGTTCCATGGTCATGGACAGACTATTTGTGCAGTAATTATCAGTGTTATATTTAACAAGCACAACTGATAGCTAAATATACGCACATGGTGTAGTTAAAATCCCCAATGTTTTGAACAGATCTTTACAATGAGCTTGACTTTTATTCTGTGATAATTATTCTTATGTACCTTCCCTGTAGTTTAAAACTGTGTTCATAATTTGTAAATTTGTTCTCTGCAAAAAAAGTCCAAACCTAAGAACTAAGTGTACACATGAGTAGTGTGTGACTCTGGCTGTTACACACCAATGACGGTACTCTAAGGGCATAAATGCTGATTACATTCTGTTTGCAAGAATCTCTTGTTTTCTCAGAGACTATAATATTAAAGTCATTAGAAAAGAGAAAATATTATCCCTGTGTCTAACACTGTCTGAAAAGCCATTGATGTATATTAGGAACAGTATTGGTCTTAACATGCTATCCTCAGAAACACCAGTGTTGATGTAGTATTTTGGTTGAGATAAGTGTTTCACTAAAAGGTTATCCTTATTTTAGTACATGTTATCTGCATTCTTTGTACCCCATCTGCTACATATGATTGGAACCAGTCATTAGCTACTCCTCATATTCATAATGTTTCCAGCTTACTTAGTAGAACTTTTTGACCAACAGATAATAGCCATAAAAAGATCTCCAGACATACCTGTGGCATGATGTTATGTAACATTTCACACTGAATATATTTAATGAAACTATTTATGAAAAATAACTTTATGTTTGCTTTTATGCATGCACTGATGACTTGCCACTTGGTATCCTAAAATACTAATATGAATTGCTAAGCATCCAATTAGATTTAAGTGATTTCACACAGGTTTATCTCTTTGTAAATTGCTTATAATGATGTTTTTAATAATATCTAAGGTTGTTTAACATTATGTAAGTGAGGGCAGCTGAAACTGTAATCAAGTAATCATGTGAGTAGTAGTGTGACTCAGTAAGGGAGTCTGTGAGTCAGTAGAACTTCTGTTGATTTCAGTTTGCTTTGTGAGTTCTTTTAAAAAAGAAATGAGTCATTAAGGCTTTTCATTAAGTGAATAAAGTAGAGTTCAAAGTGTCACCTCAGGACTTCTGCAGTGATCATAAATAATATTAATACACAGTGCTTGACAAAAAAGTGAAACACTCGTAAGACATAGTCAGTTGCCAGTGTAGCTTCTTACGTGTGTGTGTGTGTATGTGTGTGTATGTGTGGTGTGTGTGTGTGTGTGTGGTGTGTGTAATAAGGAGAGTTCCAATTCTCTGTGAAAGGTAGAATGGCCATCACAGGGCATTAGTGCTATTCATGTTTAGCTTCGTTACCTAGCTGATAGGATATATAAGGGGCATGCACTGCATCAGACGCTGAGTAATCACTCTGAAGGACATGGAGGATATGCCAAGTACATGTGTGAGACAGTATTATCAGCGCCTGACAGAGTATCGAAGGGGCCTCATTGAGAGCCTCCATTTGGTCAGCTGGTTGAATTGTGCAGTGTGCTGATTTGTTGAGCACCCAGAGTTGACAGTGATCTGATGTTGGGCTACATGGAAACATGAGGACATTTATACTCACTGTCAAGGTGTCATTCTCCAGGGAGAATGTCTGTATTGTGTGCCAAGCACATTGGAAACCCTTCACACTTCACCTGTCATGAGAGGACAAGTATGGCCTCCCTGCAACATTCTGTGTCATTACACAGCAGTGGTCAGAGACCACAACAGCTAGACTAGTGAATTACCATCACATTGTGTTCACCACTGAACACAATACTGTGTCAGCACTGTAACAGTACTACACTAACTTGGATGACTATTGTCAGCAAGTATGAGGAGAGGTCTCATTCTCTTATTATTTTGAAGAGACACAACATTGTTATTTCTGGCGTCATGGTATGGGAAGCCATCAAGTATGATGTCAGGTCACAGCTGGTAGTGATTGAGGGAATTCTGACAGTACAATGGTAGATCATGGACATCCTGTATTCTCAAGTATTACTACTCATACAACACTATTGTGATACTATTTTTCAAAAGAACAGTGACCATTCATACATGGTATTTGGCTGTGTAAACTGCCTGCATGACATTGAGGTACTCCCGTGGTCAGCTAGAGCCCCAAATTTGTCTCCCATAGAACATGTGTGGAACCTTCTCAGACATCTACTACATCATAGCACCAGTATCTGGGATATAAAGGACCAGTTACAACAGCTTTGGAGTGGCTTACAACTGCTTTATGACACCCTTCCCAACCAAATCAGTGCATGAATCCAGGCACAATGTCTTATCAATAAGTGGGTTCATACTGCCAAGTTCTTTGTAAACATGACTCAGTTTTGTAATCACTGAAATAACATCACATACTCCCTCAGTTCATGAAGTTTCCTGTCATTTCCTCTTGCCTTTCTGGGTGCTTCACTCTTTTCTTGTCAGGCAGTATATGTCCAACAATTTTCAGTACCTCCAGTTCAACCAGGTAAGTAACACAATATTTTTGTAATATTTTCCTGTTTCAAGACTCAATTTATCATTTTGAAAAGAACCCTGATATTAAAATGTGGATGCTGCAATTAATAATTGTTTTTTGAACTTAAATTTTGACTTAATTCTCAGCCATATTGTGAATGGGAGTATTACACTGTCAAGATAGTTTCCTTCAGGAGGACATAAGCACTTGTATGTCATGTACTTGGCAAACATAAGGCCCCCAAACTATGTGGAGCTTCCTTCAGTTTTCAATTTCTAGTGCTGCAGTTCTTGTCTATTTCTTCCCTTAATAGCGCTCATTTTTTGTATATACTTTGGGCTTCTGCTATTTTCAGTTTCACTCTCCATTTTAATGTCAAAGTCATGGAAATTTGTAAGTGTATTTCAATGCCATTCACACACTTCCATACAGATAATAATTATGTTGGTCAAGTTTTTGAATTCTTAGCTGACCAATTGTTGTTTAAGACAGAACATTATTGTACATGTTCCTGTTACAATATAGATGGCACATTTTATATATTATGCATTGTCTATATGATGTACTTTCAAACTTACAATTAAGGTCAACTTAATGATGCATAAAGTGGTCATTGACAAGGTCCTAAAATTTACTGCCATAAGTATTTGCTTATTATCAAAACATGTCTTCACAAAAGGCATGATTAAATACATGGCTAATTATGTTGTATGTCACTGTTTTATCAACTAGCACTTACACCATTTCATAGCTGATTTGGTTTATAAAATCTTCTTAAAAGATATATCACGTGACTGTCCAATGGAACTCGCACAGTCATGCAGCAGTTAAATTACTATAGCTATTCAATAAAAAAAAACCATGAACCATGGACCTTGCCGTTGGTGGGGAGGCTTGCGTGCCTCAGTGATACAGATGGCCGTACCGTAGGTGCAACCACAACGGAGGGGCAGCAGCCTTTTCAGTAGTTGCAGGGGCAACAGTCTGGATGATTGACTGATCGGCCTTGCAACATTAACCAAAACGGCCTCGCTGTGCTGGTACTGCGAACGGCTGAAAGCAAGGGGGAAACTACAGCCGTAATTTTTCCTGAGGACATGCAGCTTTACTGTATGATTAAATGATGATGACGTCCTCTTGGGTAAAATATTCCGGAGGTAAAATAGTCCTCCATTCGGATCTCCGGGCGGGGACTACTCAGGAGGATGTCATTATCAGGAGAAAGAAAACTGGCGTTCTACGGATCGGAGCGTGGAATGTCAGATCCCTTAATCGGGCAGGTAGGTTAGAAAATTTAAAAAGGGAAATGGATAGGTTAAAGTTAGATATAGTGGGAATTAGTGAAGTTCGGTGGCAGGAGGAACAAGACTTTTGGTCAGGTGAATACAGGGTTATAAATACAAAATCAAATAGGGGTAATGCAGGAGTAGGTTTAATAATGAATAAAAAATAGGAGTGTGGGTAAGCTACTACAAACAGCATATTGAACACATTATTGTGGCCAAGATAGACACAAAGCCCATGCCTACTACAGTAGTACAAGTTTATATGCCAACTATCTCTGCGGATGATGAAGAAATTGATGAAATGTATGATGAGATAAAAGAAATTATTCAGGTAGTGAAGGGAGACGAAAATTTAATAGTCATGGGTGACTGGAATTCGTCAGTAGGAAAAGGGAGAGAAGGAAACATAGTAGGTGATTATGGATTGGGGCTAACAAGTGAAAGAGGAAGCCGTCTGGTAGAATTTTGCACAGAGCATAACTTAATCATAGCTAACACTTGGTTCAAGAATCATAAAAGAAGGTTGTACACATGGAAGAATCCTGGAGATACTAAAAGGTATCAGATAGATTATATAATGGTAAGACAGAGATTTAGGAATCAGGTTTTAAATTGTAGGACATTTCCAGGGGCAGATGTGGACTCTGACCACAATCTATTGGTTATGACCTGTAGGTTAAAACTGAAGAAACTGTAAAAAGGTGGGAATTTAAGGACATGGGATCTGGATAAGCTGAAAGAACCAGAGGTTGTACAGAGTTTCAAGGAGAGCATAAGGGAACAATTGACAGCAATGGGGGAAAGAAACACAGTAGAAGAAGAATGGGTAGCTCTGAGGGATGAAGTAGTGAAGGCAGCAGAGGATCAAGTAGGTAAAAAGACGAGGGCTGCTAGAAATCCTTGGGCAACAGAAGAAATATTGAATTTAATTGATGAAAGGAGAAAATATAAAAATGCAGTAAATGAAGCAGGCAAAAAGGAATACAAACGTCTCAAAAATGAGATCGACAGGAAGTGCAAAATGGCTAAGCAGGGATGGCTAGAGGACAAATGTAAGGATGTAGAAGCTTATCTCACTAGGGGTAAGACAGATACTGCCTACAGGAAAATTAGAGAGACCTTTGGAGAGAAGAGAACCACGTGTATGAATATCAAGAGCTCAGACGGCAACCCAGTTCTAAGCAAAGAAGGGAAGGCAGAAAGGTGGAAGGAGTATATAGAAGGTTTATACAAGGGCGATGTACTTGAGGACAATATTATGGAAATGGAAGAGGATGTAGATGAAGACGAAATGGGAGGTAAGATACTACGTGAAGAGTTTGACAGAGCACTGAAAGACCTGAGTCGAAACAAGGCCCTCAGAGTAGACAACATTCCATTAGAGCTACTGACGGCCTTGGGAGAGCCAGTCATGACAAAACTCTACCAGCTGGTGAGCAAGATGTATGAGACAGGTGAAATACCCTCAGACTTCAAGAAGAATATAATAATTCCAATCCCAAAGAAAGCAGGTGCTGACAGATGTGAAAATTACCGAACTATCAGTTTAATAAGTCACAGCTGCAAAATACTAACGCGATTTCTTTACAGACGAATGAAAGAACTGGTAGATGCGGACCTCGGGGAGGATCAGTTTGGATTCCGTAGAAATGTTGGAACACGTGAGGCAATACTGACCTTACGACTTATCTTAGAAGAAAGATTAAGAAAAGGCAACCCTACGTTTCTAGCATTTGTAGACCTAGAGAAAGCTTTTGATAATGTTGACTGGAATACTCTCTTTCAAATTCTAAAGGTGGCAGGGGTAAAATACAGGGAGCGAAAGGCTATTTACAATTTGTACAGAAACCAGATGGCAGTTATTAGAGTCGAGGGGCATGAAAGGGAAGCAGTGGTTGGCAAAGTAGTGAGACAGGGTTGTAGCCTCTCCCCGATGTTATTCAATCTGTATATTGAGCAAGCAGTAAAGGAAACAAAAGAAAAATTTGGAGTAGGTATTAAAATTCATGGAGAAGAAGTAAAAACTTTGAGGTTCGCCGATGACATTGTAATGCTGTCAGAGACGGCAAAGGATATGGAAGAGCAGTTGAACGGAATGGATAGTGTCTTGAAAGGAGGATATAAGATGAATATCAACAAAAGCAAAATGAGGATAATGGAATGTAGTCAAATTAAATCGGGTGATGCTGAGGGAATTAGATCAGGAAATGAGACACTTAAAGTAGTAAAGGAGTATTGCTATTTAGGAAGTCAAATAACTGATGATGGTCGAAGTAAAGACGATATAAAATGTAGACTGGCAATGGCAAGGAAAGCATTTCTGAAGAAGTTTCGTGTGAAACCCATCTCTTGCTATTTGTCCATGTGACTCAGAGGGCCAAAGACATGGGTTCCCAGGTAGATGTTGTGTTTCTTTACTTCTGCAAGGCGTTTGATACAGTGCCCCACAGTCATTTAATGAAAAAATTAAAGGAATATGGACTATCAGACCGATTGTGTGATTGGAGTCAAGAGTACCTAGATAACAGAAATCAGCATGTCATTCTCAATGGAGAGAAGTCTTCCAAAGTAAGAATGATTTCAGGTGTGCCACAGGGGAGTGTCGTAGAACTATTGCTATTCACAATATACATAAATGACCTTGTGGATAACATTGGAAGTTCACTGAGGCTTTTTGCGGATGATGCTGTAGTATATCGAGAGGTTGTAACAATGGAAAATTGTACTGAAATGAAGGAGGATCTGCAACGAATTGACACATGGCACAGAGAATCGCAATTTAATCTCAATGTAGACAAGTGTAATGTGTTGCAAATACAAAGAAAGAAAGATCCTTTATCATTTAGCTACAATATAGCAGGTCAGCAACTGGAAGTAGTTAATTCCATAAATTATCTGGGAGTAGGTATTACGAGTGATTTAAAATTGAATAACCATATAAAATTAATCATCGGTAAAGCAGATGCCAGACTGAGATTCATTGGAAGAATCCTAAGGAAATGCAGTCCAAAAATAAAGGAAGTAGGTTACAGTACCATTGTTCGCCCACTGCTTGAATACTGATCACTGGTGTGGGATCTGTACCAGATAGGGTTGATAGAAGAGATAGAGAAGATTCAAAGGAGAGCAGTGCACTTCATTACCGGATCATTTAGTAATCACAAAAGCATTAGGGAGATAATAGATAAACTCCAGTGAAAGACTCTGCAAGAGAAATGCTCAGTAGCTTGGTACGGGCTTTTGTTGAAGTTTCGAGGATATACCTTCACCGAGGAGTCAGTCAAGCAGTATATTGCTCCCTCATATATATATATATATATATATATATATATATATATATATATATATATATATATATATATAGAAAGAAAGAAAGAAACTTCCACATGGGAAAAATATATTAAAAACAAAGATTCCAAGACTTACCAAGCGGGAAAGTGCCTGTAGATAGGCACAATGAATAAAACACACAAACACACACACAGAATTTCGAGCTTTCGCAACTGGCGGCTGCTTCGTCAGGAAAGAGGGAAAGAAAAGGAAAGATGAAATGATGTGGGTTTTAAGGGAGAGGGTAAGGAGTCATTCCAATCCTGGGAGCGGAAAGACTTACCTTAGGGGGAAAAAAGGATAGGTATATACTCGTGCGCGCGTGCACACACACACACACACACACACACACACACACACACACACACACATACACAGACACAAGCAGACATATATCATGTCTTATTTAAGATAACTATCAACCAGAAAAAAACCAATTCTCACAGAACTTCACACTTTATTGTTACATACAAATTACAAATAAATACAAAACTTATAAGTAAAACTGCCATAAATGTAGTGTCACAAATCCGTCTTATGTCTGGTTAAATAAAATAAATGTTAGCTGACATTTCTCCTTCACTTAACAATAGGTTTTAAGACCCTGAAGACACCAGGTGGTCCATTCCACACACTGTCTTATTCTGGAAATTTATAGCTCTCAGTGGTTCTCTATCCCAAAACTTTTACATACAGTTTAATGCTTTTTATGAAGCTATAAACCTCTGATGATAATGTGCTTTGTATATTTGGTCAGTAAACCAATGGCCAGCCCATCTATGTGGGATGAATCTATAAATTTGCAGTAGTGAGTCTATTCTCTCTGGTATAAAAATAAATGCCAAAATAGCTAGTATTGCTCAGGTGTCCCATCATACATTATTTAAGTTAGTTGTTTTCCAAAACTTCACTTTAGGAAACCTTTCAATTTCTTCAAAAATGCAGGAAACTTGAGTTAAAGGAAATCAGATTTTCATATAAATGTAAAAAAATGTTTCAAATGGCTCTGAGCACTATGGGACTTAACATCTATGATCATCAGTCCCCTAGAACTTAGAACTACTTAAACCTAACTAACCTAAGGACATCTCACAACACCCCAGTCATATAAATGTATTCTCAGTATTGGGTGACATGTTGTTTCCACCAAGTTTGCCATTATCATGTGAAGCACATGGTCAATAACATGGTGTTCACAGCGAATAAACTGTAGTTCTTCTATATTATTTTGTGCAAACAGTCTTTATAACTAAATCACAATACCATTCGTACTTCCAGTGTTCACATTTGTAGTGTCAGTGATAGTCATATTTATACTTATCCATAAATTTTATTCATCAGGAAAGCTGTTATTCCTTTACCGACAATATTCATTTTTTTCCATTTGGTAGATCCAGTGCTTTTGTTCTTTAAATGCAGACATTTTAGGTTAGGCTTTACTGCGTCTGTTATTGACATAAAATAAAACAAGTTTCATGTTACCAGGCACTGTTTATTTATCTCCACAGAATGCTTCAAAGGTTTAAACCTCTATCACCAGATGCCATCTTTGTTTACACAAAATATGACAATAACATGTAATGTGTTACAAAGTGAAAGGAACCTGTGACCACTGGGCCAGTGATGACTGGGTGTTGTGTGATGTCCTTATGTTAGTTAGGTTTGAGTAGTTCTAAGTTCTAGGGGACTGATGACCATAGATGTTAAGTCCCATAGTGCTCAGAGCCATTTGAACCATTTTTTGTAAACCACTACAGAGCCCCGTAACCCATCAAGAATCGAGAGGAAGTGACAGCAGAGAGAGGTGGGGTGAATGGAGTCCTTAGGGTCATATGAAAGGTCCAGACAAATCTGCAGCCTAGGTCTACACCATGAAGGTGTATGCGAATGGACTTGGATGGGAGGTGTGAAGGGAAGGACTCCAATTCAGACAGAATGGGTTGCACGCAAACTGCAATCGTTAGCCCTGATCTGGGGCACCAATGCAGGAGATGAACTACCATGTGTGGAAAAAAGGAGATGATAATTTGGATGCCCAGGAGAACTACGAATGTGTGCAACATAACTGGCAAGCAGTTGTGCTCGTCAGATTTGCATTGTAGGGCCTCTGGCGTCCACCAGGACACTGATCACCAGACTTGTCACTAGGCAAACGCCACAGTGGTGCCCTGTGTTGAGTACACACAACACTGAGGCCGCTGCTGAACCATAAACCAGACTGACATAGTCAAGGCGGGATTGAACAAGGGCTTTGTAGAGCTGCAGCAGTGTTGATCGATCTGCACCTCAATTGGTGTTGCTCAGGCAGCGGAAGGCATTGAGGTGCTGCCAGCACTTCCACTTAAGCTGATGAAGGTGAGGTAGCCAAGTCAATGAGGTGTCAAAAACCAGTCCTAAGAATAAATATGTCTCCACTACAGTGAGTCGATCGTCATGAAGGTAAAGTTCTGGTTTTGGATGAACAGTACGACACTGACAGAAGTGCATGACACACGACTTAGCAGCCGAAAACTGAAAGCCGTGGGCGAGAGTCCGTGACGGCGCCTTGTGGATGGCTCCTTGTAGGCGCAGCTCAGCAAGGCCAGTACTGGTGGAGCAGTATGAAATGCAGAATACGTCTGCATACAGAGAGGGTGAGACGGATGGCCCTACAGCTGCTGCTAGACTGTCAATGGCCACTAAAAATAGTGATACACTCAATACCTCATTCTCCTGGATATGAGGGGAACTATGGGAGGCAGCAACTTGGACATGAAAGTATGGAGCAACAGGAAATTCTGGATAAAAATCGGGAGCAGGCCTCGGAGACCACACATTTATAATGTGGCAAGTATATGATGTCGCCAGGTGGTGTCATACATTTTGCATAGATAGAAGAAATTGGCAACAAGGTGTTGGCATCTGGAAAAGGCTGTTCAGATGACAGACTTGAGGGACACAAGATTATCAGTGGTAGAATGACCCTGGTGGAAGCCGCCCTGATGTAGAGCCAGTAGGCCACGTGACTCCAGAACTCAACCCAACCGCCAACACACCATACATTCCAGCAGCTTACAAAGAACACTGGTGAGGCTGATGGGCTGATAGCTATCTACATGAAGTGGGTTTTTACCAGGTTTGAGCACTGGAACGATGATGCTCTCCCACCATTGCGATGGAAAGACACCATAGCACCAGATCCGGTTGAAGATGATGAGGAGATGGTGTTCGTAGTCAGACGAGAGATGTTTAATCATCTGTATGTGGATTCGATCCTGCCCAGCAGCTGTGTTGCGGCAAGTGTGCTGAGGAGCTCCCTCACCATAAATGGGGGGTTATAGGGTTCACTGTGGTGTGTAGTGAACAAGAGGACTTCCCTTTCCATCCGCCGTTTGAGGGCTGGGGGGGGGGGGGGGTTAGTTCTCCGATACAGAAGCTCGAGCATAGTGCTCAGCAAAATGCTCGGCAGTCGCGTTTCTGTTGGTACATTGATGGTAACGCCAGGGACACCTGGTACCCAAAAAGATGTCTGATTTTTGTCCGGACTTGGGAAGGTGATGCATGGCACCCAAAGGTCGACACGTACCTCTCCCCACACTCCTGTTTCCGTCATTTTATAAGCTGGCATTATGGGCACGGAGCCACTTAAAGGCTATCAGATGCTCTATTGAAGGGTGCCGCTTTGTTGCTCTAGAGCTCGTCGACGCTCTGTAATTGCCTCAGCGACTTCTGGCGACCACCAAGGGACTGTCTTTCGTTGGGGGCACCCTAAAGAACAAGGGATAGCGTTTTCTGCCGCAGAAACGATTGTGGTAATCACTTGCTCAACCATCACATCGATGTTACCATGTGGTGGAGTCAACAGTGACATCAAAGGTGAACCACCTTGTTTAAAGCCCATCTGGGCAAACGTCCGTGGGCCTGATGCCGGGGCAGTGACAGGAAGATGGGGAAGTGGTCACTTCCACACAGGTCGTCATGTCCTCTCCAGTGGATAGACGGGAGAAGTCCTGGGTTGCAAATTGATAAATCAGTGGCCAAGTAACTACGTCGAGCCACACTGAAATGTGTGGCAGCCCCAGTATTTCAGAGGCAGAGGCCGAACTGACACATTAAAGTTTCGAAATCTCTGCCTCAATCCAGTAAGCATGGTGTCACCCCACAAGGGGTTGTGGGTGTTAAAATCTCCCAGAAGTAGGTAAGGTTTAGGGAGTTGATCAATCAGTGCAGCTAATACATTCAGGGGTGCTGAACCATCTGGAGGAAGATATACATTGCAGACAGTTATCTTCTGAATCATCTGTATCCTGACAGCCACGGCTTCAAGAGGGGTTATGGAAAGGCTCAGTTTCTCTACAAACTGAGTTTAGGACGTAAACGCAAACACCACCTGACACTCGATTATAGTCACTATGGTTCCTGTAATATCCCTTATAGCCGTGGAGGGCAGGGGTCTGCATAGTCGGGAACCAGGTTTCCTGAGCTGGCCGGAGTGGCCAAGTGGTTCTAGGCACATCAGTCTGGAACCGGGCAACTGCTACGGTCGCAGGTTCGAATCCTGCCTCGGGCATGGATGTGTATGATGTCCTTAGGTTAGTTAGGTTTAAGTAGTTCTAAGTTCTAGGGGACTGATGACTTCAGAAGTTAAGTCCCATGGCGCTCTGAACCGTTTGAACTAGGTTTCATGGAGGGCAATACAGAAAACGGGTATAAAGCTTAACATTTGCTGTAGCACAGCCAAGAGGTGGAAAAAATGGCCACCATTCCACTGGAGGATGACATCATCATGAGACTGGGAAGGCATGGAACATTCAATGAGGATTTTTACGCCTCAGAGTCACCTGCTCCCACCAACATTTTGCCTGATACGTCTATATCCATTGTGTCTGAGGGTCTGGCGAGATCCAGTCCTCAGCAGATGCCAGAATCTCCACGCCATACTCAGACGCAGAGCTTGTAGGTACCGATGTTGTGGGTGCCACTGCAAGTTCCTTGTTCTAGGGGGTCTTCTTTTTCGATTTCTTGCGCTGTTCCTTGAGTTTCTCTGGCTGGGAGGACTTCACTGAATCAGTCTCTGGGACCGAGGATGAGCATGAAGCACTATGACCATCTGCTTTTGGGCTCTTCAGCCACTGGTGGGGGTCATCTTTCGCACTAGCAGAAACCTGGGAAGGGAGTGACCCAAGGAACCCCATCCTAGCGAGAGGAGCCGAAGAAGCCTTACGCATATCTGGCTCAGAAGTGGGGACTGAAATCGCCAATGGTTGGGGGTGGGAAGGTGGGGGAGGGGGGGAGGATGTTGCTCCAGAAGTAGGTATAATAACAACTGTTCTTGTAGGGCAGCGTATGAGGAGGTCATAGCCACAAGGTGTAGATGCTCAAATTTCCTGTTAGCCTCAGTGTAGGTCAGTCCAAGGTCTTTTATTCCATGAGTTTCCTCTCTTTCTGTAAAATCCTGCAGTCTGGCAAGCAAGGTGAATAATGACACAGATGGGAGGCAGGGCACATGGAGTATTGGGATGCGATGGATGTCCACAGTCTCAACAGGTGGGGCTGGAATACAGTAGGAAGACATATGGCTGAACTTTGAGCCCTTAAAGCACTGCATTGGGCGATGGATATGTGACTTGACATCACAGTGGTAGACCATCACCTTGAACTTCTCGGCCAATGTGTCACCCTCAAAGGCCAAGATGAAGGCACCGGTGGCAACCTGGTTATCCCTTGGACTTCGATGGATGCACTGGATGAAACGAACACCTCACCACTTTAACTCGGCGTGCAGCTCATCATCAGATTGCAAAAGAAGGTCCCTGTGGAATATAATACCCTGTACCATATTCAAGCTCTTATGAGGCATGATGGCAACAGAAACATTCCCCAACTTGCCACAAGCAAGTAGTGCCCATGAGTGGGCAGAGGATGCTGTTTTTATCAAAACTGACCCAGAGTGCATTTTGGACAAGCCCTCCACCTCCCCAAACTTGTCCTCCAAATGCTCCACAAAAAACTGAGGCTTCATGGACATGAAACATTCCCCATCAACTCTCATACATATGAGGTACTAGGGTGAATAAGCTTCACTACCATCCTTAGCCTGGTGTTCCTCCCATGTTGTGGCTAGGGAGGGGAACAACTTGGGGTCATATTTCTTAGCACTGAAGTTAGACTTTGCCTGCTTAGAGACTGCTGGCAGTGGACCGCCAGCAAGAGATAACGTACTACACTTCATGGTGAGTCATCTGCCCTGATGGAACCCACTCCAACAAGCGGCCCTCCCTTTGGGTGCCACCCACCTGCAGCAAAGGCCACCTGGCAGGGTGGCCATTGCCGTGAGTCTTGATGCCTCAGGGTGACAGGCATCTACTCCTTGACAGAAGTGGGGAGTTAACAGTGCAGGCATCATAAGAGTGATCCCTGTGTTGTCGTGGGGCTACAATCAACAGGTTACATGGTGGCCCCACTACAACAGACTGCCTACTGTGCTGGATATGTGGTGCAAAGAAGTCCATGGACATCGTCGGCACAGAAAGAGACACATCATTGTGCATGATGGAAAATGCATTCAGGAGGGTGTCCTCACCCAAGAGATTGGGACTGCAATGTGATGATGTGAAAGTGGGCTAAGGATCTCAATGCATGATGGACATGATGCACCATGTAAGATGCCCTTCCCCAATTGACTCGCTCTTTGGGAAAATTTTGAAAAATGGAGGTCAAAGTCCACAGGGGACCATGACATAAAGGCCAAAATGTGTGAGACTCCATTTAGCCACCTATTATGACAGGCAGGACTACCTCGGGCCTATTTGGGCCCCCAGACCCACAGTGGGACACAATAGTGACAAAGGTTTTATAAAAGCAAGTTATTCTTCTCATCAAGCACCCTACAGCACCCATCTTCTTAATAAGTAATGATGTACTGGTTAATGACTTCAATCAGGTGTGATTTCTTTAGTGAAGTCACAATTCTTCCCTTGTTGGTTAGCTGTTTCTAAAGAGTTGATTCTGAAGCATGTGTACCAGGCACACCTAGATATGGGGTGGGGTGGGGAGGGGAATCTTGGTGTCTGCCCCATGTGATGATATGATGATTTCATGGGACACCAAATTCATATTCTTGCAGAAGTAAACTTTGTTTCATAAAGTGCCTAGCATTCAGCACACATTGGTCTTTTGATTACTCATATGCTTTTGAAACACATCCCAGTTTGTTTTTGAACATTTTAGAATACATTCTAAGTTGATTTCTGAAAGAATCATACATTCATTTTTGAATGCATGTATAATGTACATGATGTCTCTGGCAGTGGAATCTCCATTGCATCTAGAAATAGATACTTTCCCGCAGACAAAAGGGGTCCATCCTAGGCAAACTGAGCCAAATAAACTGGAAGGGTGAATGCCAATTGCTGTTTATTTATGTGGCTGATTTTGTGATCAAATGATGAGCATTGTTATAATTATTAGCAAAATCCATAGATTCAGACTACCAGAGTGGAAGTAAACGACTAACACAAATAACAGGTAAGAAAGATTACATATTATCTTGTTGGTGTACCCATGAAAATGAAATTTTGACAGTAATTTTTTGCCAGAATGATACACTAGTAAGGGGCAGTTGTACAGCCCCCAGTTAGCAGCCACTTAAGTTGTATTCTTGGAACAGCAAAGAAAACATGTTGTATGAACACGTAATAAGGCCTAACCAGAGAATAAAGGCAGGATAATCAAACCAGTGATTCTGACAGGATTAGTGAAGTTAAACAGAGAACACGGTTTGACAATGGTAGGATAAGTTACAAAATTAGAGATGACAAGATTATTTGTTAGAATGAGGAAGAAGAATAAATGGGATCACAACACAAATTATATGGAAGAATATAAATTTACATAAAAAAATTTGTACTACTAATTTTTGATTTCATGCTTGAGAAACTGTAGCATATGAATAAAATGTGGAACTATTTCCTAACATAAAATTTTTGCTTATAGTAGGCCTAATAGGCATTTGATATTGGTTAAGTCGTGAATTATATTTTGTCGAGGTACATGCAAATGACCATTTGTGCCAAAACAATCTGGCTTATTTAGTGTGTGTTACAACTGATGAAATATTAAAAACACCTATTTCATTCGATGTAGCAGTGACGAAATAGTAGTCTCAGGTACTATTCATAGTAACAGCTTTTCCAGTATTAGATGAGGATATTTTGATTTCTCATGTAACAAAACGATTGACCAACTCTGATGAGGCAATAGATTCCTTTGCAGAAAGAAAATCATGCCATGTAAAACTGTAGCAAGATTAGAGAGAAAATATGCTGGGACCTAAGGATTGTAGAAATATGTACAGTCTTTCTTGTTTCTTGTCTTTACTGGTTTTGTGTTTACTGTAGTTAATTTATGACACACGAAAGAGACAGTTATTAGCTAATAGGTAATAAAGAGTGAAGGGAGGCACCACAGCACATTTTAGTTACCATCACCCTAAATATATATATATATATATATATATATATATATATATATATATATATATATATTATTTATTTATTTATTTATCCATCCGTAGACAATCAGGATTGTATGGATGTTGTCAACATGAGTATATACAATAAAATAGAAAGAAACTTCCACATGGGAAAAATATATTAAAAACAAAGATTCCAAGACTTACCAAGCGGGAAAGCGCCGGCAGACAGGCACATGAACAAAACACACAAACACACACACAGAATTGCTAGCTTTCGCAACCGATGGTTGCTTCTTCAGAAAGGAGAGGGAAAGACGAAAGGATGTGGGTTTTAAGGGGGAGGGTAAGGAGTCATTCCAATCCCGGGAGCGGAAAGACTTCCCTTAGGGGAAAAAAAGGACAGATGTACACTCGCACAGACACACACACACATATCCATCCGCACATACACAGACACAAGCAGACATATTTAAAAGCCTTTAAATATGTCTGCTTGTGTCTGTGTATGTGCGGATGGATATGTGTGTGTGTGTGTGTGTGTGTGTGTGTGTGTGTGTGTGTGTGTGTATGCGAGTGTACATCTGTCCTTTTTTTCCCCTAAGGGAAGTCTTTCCGCTCCCGGGATTGGAATGACTCCTTACCCTCCCCCTTAAAACCCACATCCTTTCGTCTTTCCCTCTCCTTTCTGAAGAAGCAACCATCGGTTGCGAAAGCTAGCAATTCTGTGTGTGTGTTTGTGTGTTTTGTTCATGTGCCTGTCTGCCGGCGCTTTCCCGCTTGGTAAGTCTTGGAATCTTTGTTTTGAGTATATACAATAGGTACACAAATTTATAATTGTCACAATCGGATTTCATGAATATTATAACAAGATGCATTTTTAAACCACTTAATGACACAGTTGCTAATTTTTACATATTTCTATGCATTCACATCATCTCAAGTAATCATTGACAGTATAAAAGCACTTTTCCGAGAGATATTTTTTTAGCGATTTCCTCAGGTTATCTATTTTGCTTATGTCTTTGATCCCTTGTGGAAGTTTATTGTATAATTTAATTCCATTATATAACATGCTATTTTGAGTTTTTGATTTGTTTTTCCTATAGAGGTGTAAGTGTTGTCTGTGTCTGGTGTCATGTGCATGTATGGAACTGTTTATCGGGAACTGGTCAATGTGTCTTTTTATGTATATTACTGTCTGCAAAATGTATTCACACGGAACTGTCAATATACCCAAAGATTTAAATAACTCTGTGCAATGGGATCTACTGCTACTTTTTGTTATGATTCGTACGGCCCGTTTTTGCAACTGTCTTTTCTGCTCTGTTGATCCCCAGAAGGTTATGCCATAACTAATTATAGAGTGGACATACGCAAAATATGCAGGTCTAGTACACTGGCTACTACACACTGAATTTATAATCCTAAGTGCATAGCATGCTGAAGCTATTCGCTTTCCAAGTACTGCAGTGTGCTTGGTCCAATTTAGTTGAGAGTCGACATGCATGCCTAAAAATTTTGTTGATGGTACACATTCTATGTGCTCGTCATTAACTTTTAGCTTGCTACTGTTCGGTTTTCTGTTTAAGTGGAAGCTAATACTGTTGGTTTTTTTTTACATTTAGGGTTAATTTATTAGTCTCTATCCATTGGCATACATGCTTAAGTGTTTCCTCAGCTTTTTCATTGAGTGCACTTGGCGACTCAGCTTTGATTAGGATGTTACTGTCATCAGCAAACAGTACTGATTCACCATGTTTGACACTTTGTGGAAAATCGTTTATGTATATTAAAAAGAGGATTGGGCCCAGCACACTTCCTTGGGGGACTCCTATGTTGATGTATTCTGGGTTTGAAAGGTGTGATTGGAGTTGGTTTGAGTGATCTCCACCTGTTGGACCCTGTTTTGCAGGTATGAATGAAACCACATGTTTGTTACTCCTCTTACTCCTAGTGCATTTAGTTTGTTTAGCAAAATTGTGTGGTCTACCGTGTCAAATGCTTTGGTCAAATCAAGGAAGATCCCTGTTATGTGGTCTCCTTTGTCTAGTGCTTCGAGGATAACATTTGAGAAGTGAGCTACAGCTGAATTTGTGCTTTTGCCAGCCCGGAAACCAAATTGCTCTTTACTCAGAAGATTGAACTTTGTTAAGTACCCCATGAGCCTGTTTTTCATTATGGTCTCTATGACTTTTGAAAAGGATGACAGTAATGAGATTGGTCTGTAGTTTTCTATGATTTCTGGGTCACCTTTCTTATATATAGGTAGGATTTTTGCATGCTTTAGTATCTCTGGGAAGCAACCCATGGAGAAGGATTCATTGATGATGTGCACTAATGGGTCTTTGATGTTGTCTATGCAGTCCTTCAGTAAGCACACAGGTATTTCATCTATGCCTGCTGAATTTTTACATTTTAGGTTACTCACAACATTGGATACTTCTGCTGTGGTTGGTCGTAGCATCATTGTGTGTCCTATTTTGTTTAGAGTTTGTGATTGCTTTGTTTTGTTGAACTTCTGTTGCAGTCTGGTAGCTATGTTACTGAAATATTGATTGGCAAAGTTTGCTAGTTTTTGGGATCATTTATTTTGGTATCATTATGCTGAAACTGTATGTTTACTGGCTTTAAGTTTTTCCTATTAGTTTCTTGTTTGGCGATTTTCCATGCTGCTTTGATTTTATTACTGGCTTTTTCTATAAATTTGGCATTTTGGTACCTTTTAGCCACTAACAATACTTTTCTATAGATCTTTCTGTATCTATGATAATAGTTATGAAATGCTGAATCATTACGGTAGTTTTTCATTGAGCTGAGGTGCTTGAGCGTTTCAGCAGATTTCCTTATCCCATTGGTTACCCAGCTGTTGTTGTTGCATGATTTAGTGATTCTTAGAACTTTAGGGAACACTTCTTCAAACCTGAATTTAAATACTGACAGAAACTTTGAAAACTTCCCATTTATAGTAGGTTCTCTGTACACTTCCTCCCATGTTTCACTGTTAAGTAGTGCAGCAAATAGAGCTCTTTTTGACTTAGAGAAAACCCTACTGTACTTGTGTATTTTAGTGTTATTATCTAATTCTATACCCAATTTTAATAACTGACTGGAATGGTCTGCGATGCCAAGGTCATCTATGACAACGTCACATCTATCTTTCTCTATGTCTGTTAGCATATGGTCAATACTTGAAGCTGAATGTCTGGTTATCCTAGTGGCAGTGTTAATTAATGGTGATACACCATAGGCATACATAATGTTCAGAAAATTATTGTACAACATATCTAGGTTCATCATGTTAATGTTTAGATCTCCACAAATGATAATTTTGCCTTTGGGGCTGGAGACCATATCTAATGCTTGGGTTAACTTTGTAGTGAATGTGTCCTTGTCACCACTGGGAGCACGATAAATACATAGTACCGTTAGTCTTTGGAATACATCTAGGTTTTTTATATCTAAAGCAGATATTTCTATGTGTTTATCTTCACTTAATGCCATGACGTCATTCCTAATTTTATACATAATCCCCTCTTTCACGTATATGCATGATCCACCACATTTCATAGTGTTTCTACTGTAATGACAGGCTAGAATGTATGAATGTAGTGCTACATTTGATAATTCTGAACCGTTACACCAATGTTCTGTTAAGCAAACAAGTGAGCTGTCAATAGACTGCAGTTCCACTTCTAATTGTTGCACTTTGTTTCTTATGCATTGCATATTTTGGTGGAAGACTGAGAAGCACTGAGCACTGCTTACCTTCTAGTCTTTACGTTTCTCTTGCCTTGGTCTAAAAAATCCTTTTGGTGATGGGGTGTTATGGTTATCCTACTGATTGATGGACTGGCCACTGTTTCTTCCGTTGGATCCTCACATTTTCTCGCTGTTTTTGTTGAAGATGATTCTGGCGCTGCCTCTTCTTGTTCAAGTGATGATCCTGGCTGCACTGATGCTGTGGCTGCGACTGACTTACTAGTTATGCAGCTGTTAAGGTGTTTTCGTATTTCCTTCATAGAAACTGGCTGTATTGCAATTGTATTTCTTACAGCGTGGTCGTCTTTTTGTATTAGTTTTGTCAGCATTTTGCTAATGCACGACTTCCCAGCGCTGTTATAGTGTTGACCATGTTTCGTGAACAGTTCTCTTGAATTGGGAAGCTCAAAGAATGTTACGTTTTGATAATACTTGCATATTTTACGAAATTGTCTATTTATTTTTGTAAGCTCCAAATTTACGATTGAGTTGTCCTGCAGGTCGTTTCTATGAGGCATGCTTGTGAGTACGATATTCGGCACTTTGAGGTTCAGTAGTGTTGTTTTTAGACATTGTGTGGCAAATTTACCCTCGTTTCGGTATACATCGTTGCTTCCACCCATGATTATGACCGTGTCATTCTTAGATAACTCATTTAGTGAATTACTGTTTTTCGTTATCTCGGTCAAAGGCGCGCTTGGCTTAGTTATTCCTGCGGCCGTAAATGATGAACTGTATTCATTCATTTTCTCGGCGATTCTCTTGGCGTGACTATCTCCAAGCACAAGAACTCGTTTTTTGTAGTTCCTTGTTTTATTAGTTGTAAAAATTTTCCTGACTGTGCACTTTATTGGACGTTTACTCACTGATTCTGGTTCATCCCTATTTGCTGTTTTATTACAGTCTTCGTCTAGAACCAAGTATTTATTTGATAGCGGTATCACCGAAGCTGTACTTACTGTTTGTTTACATGCTTTAGTCGGCATCGGCACTCGCCACTTTTTTTGCGTAGAAAGATCTTTTACGGCATCTTGTGCTAGGCGATGATTTTGCTCCAATCCTTGGTATTTTATTTCCAGTTCTTGATATTTCTTCTGGAGTTCTTGGTATTTCGTTGTTATTGTCACTAAATCGTCTGATAGAACCCTTATTATTGTTTCTTTTGATTTTAGTGTGTACAGTGTTTCGTTTTTCGCGTCACTCGTAAGGCACTGACGGCATGTCCAATCATGATCGTCTTTTATATACTTCAGATTCACTTTTACGCATTTATCGTGGTACCACGACTTGCACTCGATACACAGGATACCACGCTTAACCTTTTTTACACAAATTTTGCACATATCACTATCACTTTTTATGGAAATTGAGACATCATTACACGAGGAGGGTTTACCCGGCGCCATTGTATAATGGCTTCTATTACAAAACATACAGTTTGAATTCCACAGAGCGAAGTACAGTGACACGTAATATAATAATGCTGTCTGAAGAGGTGTGGCTCAGCACTTTGACATGCTTAAGACCAAATGACATGTCTTAAATTTCTTCCCAAAGATTCCAAGACTTACCAAGCGGGAAAGCGCCGGTAGACAGGCACAATAAAATAACACACAAACACACACACACTTAGAAATTTTGTGTGTGTGTTTGTGTGTTATGTTATTTTATTGTGCCTGTCTACCGGCGCTTTCCCTCTTGGTAAGTCTTGGAATCTTTGTTTTTAATATATTTTTCCCCTGTGGAAATCTGTATATATATATTTCGAGGAGAAGGAAAGATGAAAGGGGTTCATCCCTATGAAATCCCCAAACCAACTTCCCTAGCCTCTGGCTCCTACCCTTGTAACCGCCCCCGGTGTAAAACCTGTCCCATGCACCCTCCCACCACCACCTACTCCAGTCCTGTAACCCGGAAGGTGTACACGATCAAAGGCAGAGCCAAGTGTGAAAGCACCCACGTGATTTACCAACTGACCTGCCTACACTGTGACGCTTTCTATGTGGGAATGACCAGCAACAAACTGTCCATTCGCATGAATGGACACAGGCAGACAGTGTTTGTTGGTAATGAGGATCACCCTGTGGCTAAACATGCCTTGGTGCACGGCCAGCACATCTTGGCACAGTGTTACACCGTCCAGGTTATCTGGATACTTCCCACTAACACCAACCTATCCGAACTCCGGAGATGGGAACTTGCCCTTCAATATATCCTCTCTTCTCGTTATCCACCAGGCCTGGATCTCCGCTAATTTCAAGTTGCCACCACTCATACCTCACCTGTCATTCAACATCATCTTTGCCTCTGCACATCCGCCTCGACGAACATCTCTGCCCAAACTCTTTGCCTTTAAATATGTCTACTTGTGTCTGTATATGTATGGATTGTGTGTGTGTGTGTGTGTGTGTGTGTGTGTGTGTGTGTGTGTGTGTGTGTGTGTGTGTGTGTGTGTGCGAGTATATACCTATCCTTTTTTCCCCCTAAGGTAAGACTTTCCACTCCCGGGATCGGAATGACTCCTTACCCTCTCCCTTAAAACCCAGGTTGCGAAAGCTTGAAATTTTGTGTGTGTTTGTTTTTTTTATTGTGCCTATCCACCGGCGCTTTCCCGCTTGGTAAGTCTAGTAATCTTTGTTTTTAATATATTTTTCCCATGTGGAATGTTTCTTTATATATTAAAAACAAAGATTCCAAGACTTACCAAGCGGGAAAGCACCGGTAGACAGGCACAATAAAATAACACACAAACACACACACAAAATTATGAGCTTTCGCAATCGGCGGTTGCTTCGTCAGGAAAGAGGGAAGGAGAAGGAAAGAAGAAAGGATGTGGGTTTTAATGGAGAGGGTAAGGAGTCATTCCAATCCTGGGAGTGAAAAGACTTACCTTAGGGGGAAAAAATGATAGGTATATACTCGCGCGCGCGCGCGCGCGCGCGCGCGCGCACACACACACACACACACACACACACACACACACACACCCATACATATACAGGCACAAGCAGACATATTTAAAGGTAAAAAGAAAGAGAAAGAGCATATATATTATATACCAAACTATTCAGAAAGATGTGTGCTACAAAATGAACATGTTTTTGAAGATCTGATTTTTTTACTTCCTATCCCAAATGATCGACAGGTTGGGGAAGGAGGGGAGGAGGGGGGGGGGGGGAGAGTGCTACTATCAAGTTTTCATCCCCGTTCAGAAATATCATAGCTCTGGGAGTGGTACCAGGTCCAATCTCTAAACTGACTTTGAGCCTAGGAGTTAATGCATACAACATTTGAAGCATTACGGGAAGTCCTGTGATTGTTGTCATACTGCAGTATGAAATAGTTGCAGTGAACTGCACATCCACTTTGTTCTTGGTATTCTCCATCAAGATGGTGTTGAGTTCTACAATGTTAAGTTGCTCTAATGTTAATGGATGTTCTGGATCATTAATACACCATATGAGATCAAAGATTTCTCTAGAATGAAATTCTTTGGTAACACTTGTAATAATGTTTGAAGGTATCAAACATTTCACTTTGCAATCAGATCAGTATCCAAGTAATAAAACTCATCAGCCTAGGAATCAACAAGTTTTATTGTTATTTTTTCACTATGAGTGAAAGACTAATACTCGTAAGTGGAGTAGTAACTCTGTATGCGATCCATGATGATGACATGTACTTACTAACATAATAGGTGAATTAATCTCTACCACTTACCGATGGCTGTTGAAAAACCACAGTTCTGACTATGACTGAAACTATGTAATAAAATAATATTAATGAACAGCATTGTAAAACACTTTAATTAACAATGATTCTCAAACATCTTTGTTGCTAGCCACAACTCATAATCAACATTCAAATTTACCAGAATATGAAATTAACATTGAAATTCAAGAAACAAATCATTTACAAAATTTCATAATACAAAAACTATTTCCCTTTTTGAAATTTATGTCCCGTTTGAAAGCTGAGGTGACAAGAGAATCCAGAAAACATCCACTTTCCCTCAAATTTGGTAGACTGAGGATTATTTGAAATAAGAAAAATTACATTGCATTGTAAATAACATCTTTTCAAAGTACAGCTGATTAGTCTCAGTGTCAACACCAAAATTCCAGTTATAATTAATACTGTTAAATAAATCAAACCACTAAAAAAAGTCACATCTTTAAAGAAAATAAGTTTAAATTATGATATTGATAAGCTAGCACCAAATTTCACCCTTTGTTCAAATTACATGCATTCATCATTTCCATGTCCAGTTAGCATTTCCAAAAAATATTAGCTGCTATAGCTTTGTCAATTTCATCATAAACATCTTGTATTGTGATCAGGTTGTCCAGGAGAGGCATACAAGTAGGTGGGTTGGATCATCTTTAGCGCCCCAGTCACAGACTGTCTGCGCATATTATCTGTGCTTGCTGGAAGGATTCCCCATTTCTTCAGGTTGGTCTTGCATCGGGGTTTCCCACTCTTAGGTGTTTGAGGGACCTCCATAAAGGTATTGTAGGTTTTGCGCCAGGAGCTAGTTCTTCTTTTGGTGATACATCTACGGGCAGTGAGCTCTTCCATGTTACAAGATGAGTCATGTCTGGTGCTCCTCCAGTGGTGCAGTCCTAGCAAGGAAGCTCTTGTGGGATTTAAGGTGAGATCTTGCTCCCTGATGACCATACATAAGATGTTGGTGGTCTTTCTCCTGCTTTGTTCTCTCATTGTCTGCAGCAGTGGTCCTCCAGATGTTGGGTGGGGCTGTTTCAACAGTCGGATACAATTTCTGCACTGGTGTCAGCTTCAAGCATCCTGAGATGATCCTTGCAGTATCGTTGACTGAAATATCGACTTGCTTAGCATGAACTGAAGCACTGCATACAGGAGCAGTGTACTTTGTGGCTGATACAAAAAGTGGAAGTGCAGAAGTCATTAGGAGGTGTGGGTTGGCTCCTCAGCTGTTGCCAATCAGTTTCTTGAGTATCCCATTGTGAACAATGACTTTCTGTTTCATGTTTAGTCATTGCTGTCTGTACTACTAACATGTACTATTAACAAACAAAACTGTAAAATCATTACTATATTTAAGTGTGAGAATTACAACATTTAATTGATGTAAAATAACCTTTAATACCTGTTCTAATTATAACACCAGTATTGGCTTTTGATAAACATTTATATATTGAAGTAATACTGTAAGAAATTATATGACTATAGAAATTTTCCAAAGACCTCAAATTTTTCTGAGGTAAACGTAACCTGGAATGTGTACGTGCTAGAGGTTAGATGTATGTCAAAGTTGCTCTGTAAATTTAACTATTGCATGACACCAGTGGACGTGATGTACTGTACATAATGGGTAGCTAATTACCTACCAGTGAATAAATCAAGATGTCTAATAGCATAATGCTATTTTCTTGATGTAAGAGACACCAAAGACCATTAATACACAAAAGCCACATGGAACTCTGTCTGGGAAACACAATGCAACTTGAAGAATATAGGGTAACAAAAGATTGAAATTTTATACTTGTAGCCACCCAGCCATCTTGAAGCATTAGATTTAGTTGTGTAAACCTGATGATGTAAGAGAGCATTTAAAAATTCCAGACAACAAAGCCGAATGTAGCTTACACACTATTATCTTCATCACTTTCAGTTATTTGCCATCCTTCGCATTTTATATAGAGCTCTGGATTTATGTTTTCAAGTCTGTCCATACTATACGGCATAGTGAATAACAAAACATAGACTGCAGTATATCATTTTCACTGTATGTGGAGCACATCCAAACTTTGGTACTTATTTACAAGCAACCTCAAGCTGCTGGCAGGTTTTTAGCAAGTACACAAACTTCATTTCTAGTCTCTACTGACTACTTTTACTCCTTGAATAATCTGAAGTTTTTGTCATGTTTTGTATAAAGGGATCTCAAAAAATAAGTTACACATTATTGTGCAGGGCAACTAAATTTTATTGAGTACTGCAATATACTTCAGTGCACGACACTATTTTTCAACAAAATTGCCGTCTCTGTAAACATCAGTTGGGAAGTTCTACTTATTGTTGAATTCCTCAATGTTAGAAATGTGCTTCTTGGTCATGAAGCCATTCGAGAACCATTGTGTGAACACCCTCATTATTGGAAAATCTCTTTCACACAGATATCCTTTCAGCTTGCCAAAATGATTACCTTTGGTGTATGTCAATGGCCTTCTTTCCTGATTATGTCAAACATATCTGTGCAGCCTTGGTCTTAATTGGTGGCACCATTTCACTATGGATGAATGTGACACTGCATTTGATCCATTTATCTGCAAAATTTCATGGTGAATCTGTGAGCAATTTAGATCTTTTGCCCTCAAGAATCATACTGCCCCATATAATTACATGCTGGAGTCTATTTCCAGTTGCTGCACAATGTTAGTCACTGTGTCTGCTACCCATATTGCAGCAAAACTGTCTGCAGGGAACTAGAAATATGTACTCCCTTATGACAATGCCCAGCCATTGTTTTGCAATGGTCTGCACATGGGGCAGTATGTGTAACTTATTTTTTACTTATTTTCTGAAGTCCCTACATATGATACAAGATGGTTGCATGCACAGTGAAAGAGAAAGAATAACAAAATGATTAATAGGAAATGTACTCCATACTTTAAAATTTTATTGTTAAAGAAATTCTGTGGTAACATGTATAGAAAACAAAAGCCTAGAAATTTCACAACTTTAACATTTTATATTATCCAGAACACCTTCTAAAGCTCTTGCCAGTATTCTTTCAGCTTTTTCTTTAATTTCTTCATGAAATAGTTCAATAATCCAAGTTGTTACTTTAGATACAAAAAAACTTAATTTGCCAAGACCAGTTACATGCATTTTGAGGCCACTGAATGTTGTAATTTTGATATCAGAGAGTTTTATTTTGCATCTTGAACCACTAATATCAACAGTTAAAATCATTTCAATGGAGTTATTTACAACTTGAGCTTCAATTTTCCCTGTAGGACCTACTTCCATAAACTTAAACTTGTAGTCATCATAATCAATGATCATTTCCCTTAAACCAACACTAATAAGCACAGTAAGAACATTTCCTCCTCGTGATACATAGATTTGATCAGTGCGGTATAAGGAAGACAATGAGTGGAACCAACCCTTTCTGGCACTGAATTCTCCTTTAACTTTCAAAGGACCAACCTGTTCATGAAATGTTTCATTGACATCAGGTATTTTTATTTTACTATTTCCCTCTCTTTTAATCTCCTGATTAAGCATATCTATTGCAAAATCTACAAGTGTTTCTAGTGATGATTCCTCGAATAATTTCAATTTATTTGTATCACCATACAGCACCGAATTTGAGATTTTAGAAGAAAAATCATCAATTTTCTTCCTTTGATACATTTTTTCCTTATCTATGTATAATAAGTCTCTATTATGTTTTGTGCCATAACTGTTTTGGGCTTCATTTGTCTGAATTGTTGGAATGTTAGACCAAGACTCATGGTTTCCCAAAACTGTTAATTCTGCTTGTGTTTGTTTATTACTTGTCTCTGTTTGCAGATGTACACAATTGCTTGCATGCTTAGAATTTACTGTATCCTTTATTTCTGAGTGTGTATGGCTTTGGAAATGCCATTTATGAAAAAAATCATTAGCACCACAATGGAAGCATAACAGAAACAGTAACAAAGTCTGGTACAGCAGTTTGCACATCCTTCCACGCATCTGAAACAAACACAAATGTTGTGTATAAGATATTAATTACAAGGTAGACCATGTGTGTATGGATATCAAATGAAGCTTGAGGAATGTGAACCTTATAAATCACTAGAATTTAGACAAAAGTCACAATTTTAGCTATTATTAACCATTATAACAATTTATACTGTGCACAAGAAGAAGTGGCTGCTGCATATTCAGTTGTTTATTGTTTTGAATGAGAATGAGGCTACTGCATTAAAGCAAGAGAGGCACGAAATGTTTTCAGCAATTGGATCATTAAACATAATACTGAGTCCAAAATGCCAAAAAATTGCAAAGGAACCTCTCATATTACAGTCAAATGAATCATGCTGAGTTTTTCATTGTATGATCAGGAATATAATGAGGAAAATGTAGGAAACACGTTTTTACCACCTTTTCAACAGACCAGAAGAATCACAAAGCCAACACTGAACCACTTAACTCAGCTGCTATTGCAAGTAAACAATGAGACTTATCCATTTCCACCTATCTTCTGATGACTTTCTGGGAATTTTTAAATCTTCAGTCTTGCACCACACATTTCTTTCCTATATCCTCCCACTCCTTGTAACCTTCCATAATTATTGGCAGTTGCCACATTTATAATGGCATCCAATTCCTCTCCCAGTATGGTGATATTGTCAAAGTCTCTGTAAACCTCATCTAGAAGCAGATATCTCATACTTATCCTCAAATCTCCTTGGGTTCCCTTACACCTTCTATTTAGTAACAAAGGAGCATCACTTTCATCTCTCATATGTTATTATCCATGAATAGAACAACTAAATTATATTCTGAACCAGGTCTTTACATATCTCCAAAATACTGGAAATTAGAAAAATCTTATCCAAATATTTCTCATTTATTTTATAGTGGCATTCCTCTGATCAACTTATATCCACAATATTCATTATCACCCTTTGTCATTGGTACTATCACCCAGCTTCCCCATGGACATAACTGTGTAGATGAATCAGGTGGAAGAGCTATACCATACATCTGCCTACTGCCATGTAATCCACCCTGTCACTGGTGTTTCCTACAAATTGATGGTAGGGACATCTTTGGAAGTAACTATACCTTATATATCTTTTTTGGAACCAATGCACAGGAGCACCACAAAAAAGATTAGGAGAACCTGTAGATCTTTGAATCAAAAATCATAAGAAAGACCCTCAGACAAGTCTGTGAAGAGAACACCTAGAGACATAGAATGAAACAGGGATTGTGTGATCTGGTGAAGCAATGGAACATTGTGCAGAAACTGAAAGTATGGAGCAAAGCCTAGCAGATCACATTACCAGCAGGCCAGACATGTGCCAGTCCAAAGTTGAGCTTAAGGGGAAACCGAATGGAAATTGTCCAGCTGGACAACCAAGGAAGTGATGGGAGGATGACCTGCAGAAGGACCTTGAGCAGCTGAGTGTCTGTGAGAACTAGTACACAAGATTATCCTCTTTGGAGGAACACTGTAAGGTTGGAGCATGATCACTGTTATGTATGTGTGATGGTACTGACAAAAAATATAGTTGATTATATGTCCACTAGAAGATTGGACAGAACTTTTGTAGTGCATGTATTCCTTGCAGTTATAACAGCAATTTGTAGTCTCTCAAGCCACATATTTATGTAATTTAGAGAGGAAAACAGTACATAAATTATGCTAATTTATTTGAGCATTCTTTAGCATTTTTCATTTCAAGTTTGACATCTGTTGTAAACTTGTTATAAGCTCCATTGCCAGAAAAGAGAAGCTTAATCAAGAGATATGAAAGAGCAAATAATCTTGGTAGCAAAACTGGATTCTTTTTATTTATCTTCTATTGAATGACAAATAAAATAAAATATTCAGTTTTACAATTAAGGTGGAGGCTAAATAGAATGAAAAGTCCAGTTTTGCATCCAAGGCTGTTTGTTCTTTCATATTGTTACCATTGGTTGCTTTATCAGACCACCATGGATTGGAAGAAGTTCTTTAATCAAGACAGAGAGGTACGCAGGACACATGACCCTATCATAACACTTAGCTAAGATGAAATATATCATGGACAAAAATGAGTATGTAAGTAAAAAAACACTTCTGATTAAAAATTTTAGTACGAAATCAAGAAAGGAGACTTAGAAGAATCTGGTCAGAGAACAGTTTTTTTTAAATAAATACATTGCTAGAACAAGGAAGACCATAAAGTACTTTTGTGTCATAAATAGGAAACTACAATCTCTGACAGTGATAGAATGTCAGGCAAGGCAATAACAAAAGACAAAAATGTTTCTAGCGAGGAAAACCATGACACTCTAAATGTCAGAGGTCTGTAGCAGATAGTTTTAATATCTACCTTTTAGAAGTGTATGAGGTAATTTTTTATGTGGTCCAGCACACACAATGATAAAGTAGTACATTTATGCAACATCTTGAAGACATAATGAGGTTTAACTCTCTCCCCATTCCCCTATGAAGTGAGAAAATTGTCAACTCACTAAAAAATAAAAATTCGCATGGAAGTAATAATATTTCCAGCAGCATTCCAGAAGGAGCTGATTCAACAAGTGCAAAACTTACACCACTTGGGAATACACTGGAAATGGTGACTTACTGGCCAATCATTCCATTACATATGCACAAGGTAGCAAAAAAGTGGGAAAGAACAGTGGCGATAGAGAGAGAGAGAGGGAGGGAGGGCGGGGGGGGGGGGGGGGGGGGGTGAATAAGATGAAGGACTTGTTATATATAATGTTCTCTGTTTTATATATGAAATATCAGTAATTCAAAAGAGTGGTTCATTTTTAATGGCCAGAGTGGTCAGGCCTCACCAGAATTTTGTGATATAGTTTTATTCTGCATATTTTTTCAGTATTATATTGAACAGTTTGAGTATGACATGATTGTAGTGTAGTACAGATGACAAGAGACCAGAGGTAATGAGGAACAGTTTCCCCTGCTCTGTTGCAGAAATATATGATGTTACTCATATTACTCTGAGCTGCCCGTAGCATGGTCATGTCTTCCACTACTTCTCTCTCATCCTTTCCCTCAGCCCATCATCCCATGGTGATGGATATGTTTCCCTTTCCCTGCTCCATTCAGCTGAGGGCCAGCACCTCGACATCCTTATTCCCTCCACACCCCAGAGTCAGTAAACTGCAGTTGTAGTAACTTAACCAAACCATTTCCCTTGCTTCAGCTTGCCCATTGGCATGGCATAGCTTGGGGCCAAATCGGGTCGGCCCAGTGGATGGACAGGCTCATGCATACTCCTCTTTCTCACACCCATCAAACCCTGCTGCAACTATACACAGTGTCTGGGCCAGCCAGCTTGGACATGTAACCCAAATTTTAACCGACATCACTGTACACACGTTTCTAGGCCAATGGGGAATGTTGTTAACAGCAGAAGTAGCCATCTCTGAGTAGTGTTCCTTATTCTGGAGGCTGAAACTGAAGTATTCTTACAGTGATTTCAAAATTAATAAAGTAAATTGTTTGGTAAAAAAAATAATTTATTAAATATGAAAGAAGCTATAAATCAAGCTGTCACATGCACACCAACCAAAAAGTTTGTTAGTGTCTCAACCTGATGTAAGGAAGAACACAGCTTTCTGCAATACATGGTTCTGCAATAAGTAGCTGTTAACAGTGAGAGAAGAGAAAGAAAAGTTATTTTGGCAGTGAAGGATTATGAGCAACGTTTTTCTGTTAGGATTTAAAGTATTTAAGTGAATAGTTTAAGACATGTGAGTAAAGTGAAGTGCATTTAGAAAATGATTGTAAATGCAAAACGTTTGACACCATTAACATTGCTCCTCAGACTCATTAAGCATGTGACATGTCAATTCAGAAACATCATGAGTTAAGTATGGAGGACAGACACGTATTACATGAAGCAGCAGAGTGCTTAACATTAGTTAACACTAAAGATTCAGCTAACTGTGGCATTTTTTTTAGATTTCTTGTCTCTTCAAGTAAATCTTGCCAATGTTTTGGATGACAACTTTGATAGCTCTAGTACTTCCATCTCTAAATATATTCACACTTTATACAAAATGAACTTTTAGACTGTATGTATCAATTTTACATTGAAGAACTGATTAAAGACATTAATGCTGCCACTTTTATTTCTGTTCAGGCAGATGAAAAAACACATTGTGTGCAAAAGTCATTTGGTCATTATACTGCAGTACATTAAGGGGGGACGTTGATGAAATTGACCAAAAATTTTCAATTTATTTTTTATTTGTTAGTGCAATTCATGGACAATAAGTTCCCAAAGTTTAATTGTTGAAATTGCATCCGAAGTGCCTGAAAATTAATTAAAAGTATGACGTGGCCTCCTTGCCATGCCCATGTTTTGAAGCAGCACTTCAGTACCAGCTCAGTGAACGGCGATTCTCTGTATTACTTTCAACCAAACGTGTGTGGGATACATCTAGAAGGCCGTGATACATACTCTTTGGTTTTATAGATAATCTTTGACTCTGTTCTGTATCTCATAAACAATAACAAACTAGCTGCATTATTTATGATGAAGAAATTCTTTTTTGGCCTTGTGATAATGACGGAGATTTATACAAGTGTTCAATTATTTCTACATTATGTTATGACACTATCACAAAGAGTGTGTAAAAATAGATAAACTGCATTTGAATAAGTTAGTGAATGGAAGACATGAGAAACAATGACAAACCAGCAATGAGGCTACGTCTGAAGTAAGACCATCTGCTGAAAATGTGAACTTGTCTCCTAGCAACTCCAACCGAAAAATTGGTGAGATGAATTGTGTGTACTACAGTGATGAATCTTGGTACACTGGATTTAGATTAATTGACCTTGAATTATTGACTGCAGCAGTGAAATTTTCTTGTCTTTGTAAGACGTTTGGAGATAACATTCAGATTATAGATGATGGTAAGGGAGTATGCTTGGCAGCCAATCTGCATACTGTGTGCAAAAAATGCAATGTTGATAGCTCATTCAAAACTTCTACATGTAAAAACTGGTACTATGAAGCTAATATTAGGTTCACCTATGACCTGAGGTGCATTGGAGTTGGGAGAGAAGGGGGAAATTTATTGTGTGGAATAATGAATATGCCAGCATCATGTCTGAGATTTACACAAATAAACTGTGTACTGGAAAACATAATTTCTGATGTTTGTTCAAGAAATGAAAAATACTAGCAATAGCTTCATTGTACATTTTCAAAATTTTGATTTTTGTATATAATAATCAGAATAATCTTGAAAAGTTCCATTTTAAGTGTAGCTATGGTACTCATCACAAGGAAAACTTCAAATTTCCTTTCATATCACTAAAATCTTTATGCTCAGACACCACTGTACATGGGGTTAAAAATATATAACAAATTAAAAGGAAGCAACATATTAACAATGCACCTTGGTTTGCTGGAATACTCCGAAATATTTTAGTAGAGAAATGTTACTACACCATTGAAGAATTCATGGAAGACTATGAACAATAGAAATCTGTAGCTAATGTTGCAGTGTTGTCTGTGTACAATAAAGGAAACTGGTTAACCTTTAACTTCTAGTAAATATTGTAGTGTTGTATTTATTGGCATTACTCTTAAAATAGTGTGGAAAGAATTCCTGCAAATCATTATACATTATATTTCTGCTAAACTTGATGTGTCCCCTGTATAACAGATCATATGATCTGTACAATGTACGTAATGAGACTAATAAATCACATTTTACACATTTTACATTCCATATTTGATGCACTGAAGGACAGCCCACTAAAGTCATTACCTTAAAGTCCACCGCCATAGGCATTACTCAGTATGTCTGGTTACAATGTGAAGGACCCAGATTCAGTTCCTGATATTACCCCATGTGTGTTTCATTAATGACAGGGATCATGTAATGGAGTACATTCAGCCTTGTGATGCCAACTGATGGGTTACTTGAATGACAAGTAGCAGCTCTAAGGTCTAGAAAGCTGTCAACAGTCAGGAGAGTTGTGTGCTCATCTCAGGCCTCTCCAGACCACATCCAAATGACGTCATTGGCAGATGATGACCTGACTGTCAGTCAGCCCTGATTGGTTCATATGTTCCAGAATGTGGAGCTTTGTTTTTTGTTTGTCTTGACTATCTAAAAGTCCTGTTAGAGATTAATAATAAAGAACAGGAATTCTTCACCTCTTGCTCAAGAGAAGAAACAGAACATCATCATATACACTTTTCAAGCAACCTATAGCTGCCATCTCATTAGTGTGGGAAGAATTTAGGAAGGGTATTGTAAACATCAGTTTCATTAATCCTTTGCTACTCTTGGTACACTCCAATGAGTTTTCAATAGTTATTTTTCTCTGGGAGGCAAATCTGATTTCATCTGCTATTAGTGCAAACATTACTGTTGAATGAAATGAAAAGTTGTGAACAGCAGAAATAATGTATTCATGTCTTTGGAAGCTTGCTGTACTCTGTATCAAGGGGAAGTAAGTGAGAAAGGATAGATGTGTGTTAATCATTGGCCTCTCAAACATGCAGGGAATAATAATATGTCTTAGAGAAATGTCAGCAAGAGATGTGCAGGATACATTATATATTCTGTGTGTGCACCAGAAAGTCTCATTCAACATGTTAACCCTTAACATGTGAAGTACTTATGTTGAGATATGAGATGAGGTCTATCCAGACCACTTTGCTTCATCTGTCCTTCTGATTTAAGAAATCTGATATCCTGTCTGTACAGAATAGTATTTAGTAACTATCAGCAACCAATAAAATACTGCATGTTGACAAAGTCAGTGTATGTATGCTTTATACAACTTGTTTTAATCACATAGATTATAACCTTTGTATTAAGTGGATTAGTAAAAAACATTAAGTAACTGGTCACACATTTAGAGATAAACAGGTGCAACTGAACCATTAAAAGCTAGACATATGATGTAGTAAGGTTTTCAGATGTTAACAGTATTGCAAGTATTTGTTACCAAAGATGGACAACAGCAGTGTTTTGTAAAGCTGTATTTCCTAGTGTACATGTTTGACAATTTATAGCCTCCTCCTTGTGATAAAAAGGTTACAACACCACCTGAACCTATTTCTTTCCCTAATGAACCTTATGAATCTTCCCTTTCATCACCAGGCATTCCAGAATCTGAATTATCTTCACATGCCTCCATGCATAAGTCGTCCTCACACTTGTCAACATCACTTGCATCATTTAACCATTATCATATTACAGAATTGAAGCCTTGTTGTGAGGCATGTCACTCAGAGGGCATGCCCTAATAATAAAACTGCAATTCTCACTCAGTAACAGCTGGGGAGAAACTAACCTCAATAATGTTCAAGGACATTAGAGCATATGGCAGTTGTAACTACCCAGAAGTGCAAAACAAGGTGCAAACATACAACTTTAGAATTTTGAATAAGTTAGGGAGACCTAACCTCACAAGTTAAGGGCTAAATAGGCTGTTTGGGGGAACAGGGTACTACAAGCTGCAGATTGTGGCACAAATGATGTTTGTTGTCTAGTCTCCAAGGTCATACTTCATTCGTACAAGTGGCAGGCAGAGAATGTTGCGCATTAAGCTTCAACAAAGTTCAAGATCTGCACCATTGTCTCCAAAATTAAGGAGGCCTTGGGTCTTGAGCTGAAGAGAAGGCTGAACCAGAAACTTTGAAGTTTCTCTGACAAGCTATAACATGAATTCCTGTACTTGTGGCATTAGGCAGAGAGCTGCAGTGTTCCATTAAATAGGTCAAGGGTGCACTAACCTGAGGGGCTGCTCTCTAGGTAGCTGCCTGCGTGTGGAGCACACATTATGTTTGCATTTATTGTTGTTGTTACAGAGTTTGGCCAATTCTAGACTGCTTGGAACCATAAAATATGGTGCAGTATTTTTCTTATTATCTTTGCAGAACTCTTTAATGTATTGGCTGCTTGTCCAGCTCTGCTCATTTTGACATCACTAGATAGGGTGTGGTTTTTGTTGTTGGATAGTAAATTTTGCTATACTGATTGGTAGCCTAATGCCTTGTATGGTTTCTTCTCAAATCACTTCCTGTATCTTCCAGCCATCCCCATGAGTTTGTTAATTTGGAACTTAAATCCAAAATTTTCTTGATTAGCCTGCTGTAATTCATTCTGTGGATGGAGCTATGGAGCTTTAATCTCCTCTTTCTTATTGTGTCTGTGATGGTTTCTATGTGTGTGTATGAATCTCATTTCTCCTCTTCATCCAGCTGTTATCTTTGTTCTTTTGTAGCGCTAAAATTATTTGCATAAATTCCTTTCTTTCTTTTCCATTTCTTCTTTTTCATCTCATTTATTCAGCATGAGTCTGCCTCTAGTAGCTGATTGGTCAGTGTGATGGATCGTCAATCCTCTGGGCCTGGGTTCAGTTCCCAGCTGGGTTGGGGAATTTTGTCCATCCAGGGATTGGGTGTTGTGCTGTCATCCTCCTATCATCCTCATCAACTGGAGGTTACCGAAGTGCGCCAAATTGAAAGACCGGCACCCAGCAAATGGTCTGCCTGAGGGGTGGCCCTAGTCATACGATTAAATAAAATTAAATAAATAAATTCAGTGTATGGCACTCAGATCTATGCAGTGCTTATGATTTAATTGTTGTTGCAATGGATCATTAGTGATCTTTTATTATATTGGTTTTGGTTTGGTTTTTATGCTAAATCCATTTTATTTAGTTTTTTCTTTACTTGTAGTGTTATCTAATCCACTTTATTGTATAGGCTATATTCTCCCAAATACTTAAACTTGTCAACTCTTTTGATATTTTCTCTGTTGTTATTATGTTTAATTTATTCCATTTTCTCAAGCAATATTTGTAATCTGGTTTTAGCTGCAATTTTTTTTACATGTTTCTGTCAGTATCTTTGCATTTGATTAGTTCTTAGAACTAATTTAACATTATCAGCAGAAGTGAGACAGTTCACTTCAAGCCTTCCCCTTCCTTGTCCCAGGTGAATTTCTTTGATGTTTTTCTCTTGTAGGTCTTTACCTTAGTTCCTCCTAAGAGAGTGGATGAGAATTCACCACCCTTCTGAATTTCTGTGTTAATTCTGAAAAGTTCATATACTTTTCCTAGACATTTATCTGTTGAAACTGTGTCTGACACTGTCTGTTCAACTAACTGTCTGGTGGTTTTGTCAATGCTTGCTTCTTCCAGTAGTAGGAATACTGTCCATCTATGTGATCATAGGCTCTTTTGAAATCAATGAAAGTGACAACTGTGTTGAAGTTCCACATTTTTCTGATCATGAGGAATATTTTCTAGTTCAAAAATTGCTATGGCACAATCATGGTACTCACCAGGTGTGTATTCTGCTTGGGCTTCTATATTTCTCTGTAAAACTTAGTATATAATTTTGTCAGTAACTGGACATAGAGGTATGCCTGGCTAATTGTTGGTTTCTTTCCTACTTCTTTTCTTATACAGTGAATGGGTTATGGCTTGTTTCCAATCGTCTGGTGTTCTTCCTTAGTCCCAGAAATCTTTAATAACCTCATAAATGGTTTCAGGTATCTACTTCTTTCTAAGTTTCCACATCTCAACTAATATCCCATCTCCATATCACACTGTATTTTTTTTCAGATGGCCAATGTATTGTTCAATTTGACGCAATTGTAATGGTGCTAAAGATGGGCTTTCATTTTGAGGTTGTCTGAAAATTAGTCATCACATCAGTTTCTTGCAGTTTAGGAGATTCTTAAAGTACACACATAAAAAAAAGTTTTGCATCACTGTGGTTCCCAGAACTTCTGAAGATAGACATTGACTGTGGATATTGTATCACAGACACAGTCCCTTTGACTGTTCAGTGTGTCACTAAACCCACCCAACTTGGAGTGAACCAAAGCGATGTTGTTTGGAGATGGAGGAGATACTTTTATATGCATCCGGATAGTTATCGGACAGTTCAGTGCTTCCTAAGGCCTTGTACATGTGTCTTTATATATATCATTCTGTCCCATTTGATGAAAAACTGGATATTCATTGCGAAAGCACATGGAATGTTCTAGAAGGACGTGCATTGCCATAATTATTGATAGAGTGTTGTCATTCATAAAATTATGTAAATATACTAAATTAAGTAACTAATCAAGAAATTGAAGTGATAAGTCATTAGAAATAAATAACTAGAGACTGCAGAGATGTTAGCATGAAAAATCAATGCTTCTAATAAACAAAATTATAATCTAAAAATCCCTTAACAGAAGACCTTACTATCTTGAGAAACACCTTAAAAGCTATTATCAAGCAATGTATTTTCATTTGTTATTTATTTTTATGTCTTCCTCTGCAATTAATATACTTTGTAATTACATTTCTAATTAACTCTCCAATTGTTTACATGCCACAGTTTTTCAATTTCCAGAATTTGAGGCCTTATTTGTGCATTTTATGTATGTAATCGGATAAAGCAAGAGCTGTGTAATAATATAAGAGAAATTATTGTAATTAAAGTTCAGAATGATTTTATTATGGAAAACTAAAGATATTACTATAAAAGATTGTCATTCAATATTGTATTTTAACCTTATTTGGCTGTATAATCGGTTTCATTACATTTTGTAAATTTTAATTGTAACATCAAAATTGCACAAAATTAATAATTCTTTATTTTGAAAGTTATTGTTAAAATTCTATATAAAGCAATGCAATGATGCTGCGACAAGTCAGTTTTGAAGTTACTTTTTGGAAGTCAAAGATATCAGTGAAGTCTGTGCGTGTTTTGTTTACATGATGAGTGTGCAGTTCGGATGTCAATTAATGTGAATAAATTTTGTGAAGATGAAAATTTCACATCGATTCAATCAGTGGACCAGGCAGAAGTTGAGTAACATTCACATGAATCATTACAATGCAGAGTGACAGGAACTGTCGATGACATGCCTCGTTCAGGCCACCCAAGGGCTACTACTGCAGTGGATGATTGCTAACCACATATTATGGCTCAGAGGAACCCTGACAGCAATGCCACCATGTTGAATAATGCTTTTCGTGCAGCCACAGGATGTCATGTTATGACTCAAACAGTGCGCAACCCGCTGTATAATGCAAAACTTCACTCCCAATGTCCATGGTGTGGTGCATCTTTGGAAACACGACACCATGCAGTGCAGTACAGATGGTCCCAACAACATGCCTAATGGACTGCTGATAATTGGCATCATGTGTTCTTCACAGGTGAGTGTCACATATGCCTTCAACCAGACAATCATCAGAGATGTGTTTGGAGGCAACATGGTCAGGCTGAACACCTTAAACACGTGGCCCAGTGAGTGCAGCATGGTGGAGGTTCCCTGCTGTTTTGGATGGCATTATGTGGGGTTGACATATGCCGATGGTGGTCTTGGAAGGCACCATAACGGCTGTACGATATGTGAATGCTATCCTCTGACCGACAGTGCAACCATATCGGCAGCATATTGGAGAGGCATTTGTCTGACATGGACGACAATTCGCGCCCCCTTTTGTGCACATCTTGTGAATGATTTGCTTCAAAATAATGACATCACTCGACTAGAGTGGCCAGCGTGTTCTACAGACATGAACCCTATTGAACATGCCTAGGATAGATTTAAAAGGGCTGTTTGTGGTCAACATTGCCCACCAACCACTGTGAGGGATCTATGCCAAATCACCACTGAGGAGTGAGACAGTCTGGACCAACAGTGCCTTGATGAACTTGTGGATAGTATGCCACAATGAATACAGGCATGCATCAATGCAAGAAGATGTGCTATTGGGTATTAGAGTTACCAGTGTGTACAGCAATCTGGACCACCAGCTCTAAAGGTCTCCCTGTATGGTGGTCCAACAAGCAACTTACGTTTTTCATGAGCAAGAAAGAGGGCAGAAATGTCTATGTTGATCTCTATTCCAATTTTCTGTACAGGTTCCAGAACTATCTAAACAGAGGTGCTGCAAAACTTTTTTTGATGTGTTTTTTGCTAGTGACTTGCAGTTATCTTTGTTGTTTGTAATCAGTTTGCTTACTGAATCTCTGAAGTGAAGGCTCACTGTCTTGCACCTTATTATTTACTATCTGAAAACATTGTACATATCCATAGGGTTTCTCTGCCTGAAATTTATATCTATTTCTTCTAATTACTTTCCTCATATTTCTGTTTCTCTCCTCTAGTAATGTTTGACGTCTGTCTGCTGATCTCAGTGGACATGTTCCAGTCTCTCTCCTTTTGGAAGCTGTTATTCTACACTCCATTGCTTCATCATATACCTTGTGCCATCTTTTATGATTTTGTTGTCTTGATTGTCATTCTAGTTCTTTCACCCTTTCTATCATTGCTTCACTGGTCTCATCCCAATGTCCTATCTTCTTCATGTGAAGCTTTTTAACAAATTTGTCCCTGTTGCCAAAAATTAAGTGCCAGTCTACGGACTTTTTTAATTTTGGGGTTTGGTCTTTTGTGTTGAAATTTTCCTTTATTTCTGTTAAAAATGATTGAGTTTGTGACTAGCCATCTTCTGACCAGTCCATTCATAATTTCACTATGGTTTAGTTTGGTTATTTATGTGTGACACAACATGAGCCTAATGTGTATTACAAGAAAACAACATTTTCTTTCTCCTTGGTAATTTTCTGAGACAGTTTGACAGTTTTAACAAAACTAGACATGATTGTCTTATTTGAGAGTTTCGTGATCATTCATTAAATAAAATATGGCGTTTCAGTCTTCGATCGCTATTCTTTATTTTCAATCAATTACCAGTTTCGGGCTAGCTGCCCATCTTCAGATCATATGTTGTAGTTACAGAGTAACTTGTCCATACAGAACACATGGTTCACTGTCATAATGATTGATTGAAAATAAAGAATAGCGATCGAAGACTAAAACCCCATATTTTATTGACAGTTTTAAGTTGAATTGTCTGCAGAAGTTCGTAAGCCCTTCTCTGTTCTTGCAGATGTAAATTTCATGCTACTGCCTTATATTTCTGTTCTCTGCTGATCTGTATGTGGACATCTCCTTTGAGTAATTTTATGTGATGCTTCAGTGTTTTTGATGTCTTGTTTTCTAATTTTTCCCAATATTGTTTGACTTTATTTTCAATTGTTCTTGTTTGCAAGTGTCATGCATTTATGATGGCATAGCTTGTAATTGCTGATCTGAATGTGAGAAGTTGTATTTACTCTGATGAAGATGTAAGATACATTTTGGATTCTGTTAGGCCATGAAAGATGTTCCAAGCACAGTGACTTTCTATTTTTTTTTTTATGCCCAGTTTCCCTTATGAATCCTGTGGATCTCTCATTTAGATGCATTATCATCCTCTTATTTGGTTTTCTGAAGTGCGAACCATGGACCTTGCCGTTGGTGGGGAGGCTTGCGTGCCTCAGCGATACAGATGGCCGTACCGTAGGTGCAACCACAACGGAGGGGTATCTGTTGAGAGGCCAGACAAACATGTGGTTCCTGAAGAGGGGCAGCAGCCTTTTCAGTAGTTGCAGGGGCAACAGTCTGGATGATTGACTGATCTGGCCTTGCAACATTAACCAAAACGGCCTCGCTGTGCTGGTACTGCGAACGGCTGAAAGCAAGGGGAAACTACAGCCGTAATTTTTCCCGAGGACATGCAGCTTTACTGTATGATTAAATGATGATGGCATCCTCTTGGGTAAAATATTCCGGAGGTAAAATAGTCCCCCATTCGGATCTCCGGGCGGGGACTACTCAGGAGGATGTCGTTATCAGGAGAAAGAAAACTGGCATTCTACGGATCGGAGCGTGGAATGTCAGATCCCTTAATCGGGCAGGTAGGTTAGAAAATTTAAAAAGGGAAATGGATAGGTTAAAGTTAGATATAGTGGGAATTAGTGAGGTTCGGTGGCAGGAGGAACAAGACTTCTGGTCAGGTGACTACAGGGTTATAAACACAAAATCAAATATGGGTAATGCAGGAGTAGGTTTAATAATGAATAGGAAAATAGGAATGCGGGTAAGCTACTACAAACAGCATAGTGAACGCATTATTGTGGCCAAGATAGATACGAAGCCCACACCTACTACAGTAGTACAAGTTTATATGCCAACTAGCTCTGCAGATGATGAAGAAATTGAACAAATGTATGATGAAATAAAAGAAATTATTCAGATAGTGAAGGGAGACGAAAATTTAATAGTAATGGGTGACTGGAATTCGAGTGTAGGAAAAGGGAGAGAAGGAAACATAGTAGGTGAATATGGATTGGGGCTAAGAAATGAAAGAGGAAGCCGCCTAGTAGAATTTTGCACAGAGCACAACTTAATCATAGCTAACACTTGGTTTAAGAATCATGAAAGAAGGTTGTATACGTGGAAGAACCCTGGAGATACTAAAAGGTATCAGATAGATTATATAATGGTAAGACAGAGATTTAGGAACCAGGTTTTCAGTTGTAAGACATTTCCAGGGGCAGATGTGGACTCTGACCACAATCTATTGGTTATGACCTGTAGATTAAAACTGAAGAAACTGCAAAAATGTGAGAAATTAAGGAGATGGGACCTGGATAAACTGAAAGAACCAGAGGTTGTACAGAGTTTCAGAGAGAGCATAAGGGAACAATTGACAGGAATAGGGGAAAGAAATACAGTAGAAGAAGAATGGGTAGCTCTGAGGGATGTAGTAGTGAAGGCAGCAGAGGATAAAGTAGGTACAAAGACGAGGGCTGCTAGAAATCCTTGGGTAACAGAAGAAATATTGAATTTAATTGATGAAAGGAGAAAATATAAAAATGCAGTAAATGAAGCAGGCAAAAAGGAATACAAACGTCTCAAAAATGAGATCGACAGGAAGTGCAAAATGGCTAAACAGGGATGGCTAGAGGATAAATGTAAGGATGTAGAGGCTTATGTCACTAGGGGTAAGATAGATACTGCCTACAGGAAAATTAAAGAGACCTTTGGAGAGAAGAGAACCACGTGTATGAATATCAAGAGCTCAGATGGCAGCCCAGTTCTAAGCAAAGAAGGGAAGGCAGAAAGGTGGAAGGAGTATATAGAAGGCTTATACAAGGGCGATGTACTTGAGGACAATATTATGGAAATAGAAGAGGATGTAGATGAAGACGAAATGGGAGATACGATACTGCGTGAAGAGTTTGACAGAGCACTGAAAGACCTGAGTCGAAACAAGGCCCCCGGAGTAGACAACATTCCATTAGAACTACTGACGGCCTTGGGAGAGCCAGTCATGACAAAACTCTACCAGCTGGTGAGCAAGATGTATGAGACAGGCGAAATACCCTCAGACTTCAAGAAGAATATAATAATTCCAATCCCAAAGAAAGCAGGTGCTGACAGATGTGAAAATTACCGAACTATCAGTTTAATAAGCCACGGCTGCAAAATACTAACGCGAATTCTTTACAGACGAATGGAAATACTGGTAGATGCAGACCTCGGGGAGGATCAGTTTGGATTCCGTAGAAATGTTGGAACACGTGAGGCAATACTGACCTTACGACTTATCTTAGAAGAAAGATTAAGAAAAGGCAAACCTACGTTTCTAGCATTTGTAGACTTAGAGAAAGCTTTTGACAATGTTGACTGGAATACTCTTTTTAAAATTCTAAAGGTGGCAGGGGTAAAATACAGGGAGCGAAAGGCTATTTATAATTTGTACAGAAACCAGATGGCAGTAATAAGAGTCGAGGGGCATGAAAGGGAAGCAGTGGTTGGGAAAGGAGTGAGACAGGGTTGTAGCCTCTCCCCGATGTTATTCAATCTGTATATTGAGCAAGCAGTAAAGGAAACAAAAGAAAAATATGGAGTAGGTATTAAAATTCATGGAGACGAAGTAAAAACTTTGAGGTTCGCCGATGACATTGTAATTCTGTCAGAGACGGCAAAGGACTTGGAAGAGCAGTTGAATGGAATGGACAGTGTCTTGAAAGGAGGATATAAGATGAACATTAACAAAAGCAAAACGAGGATAATTGAATGTAGTCAAATTAAATCGGGTGATGCTGAGGGAATTAGATTAGGAAATGAGACACTTAAAGTAGTAAAGGAGTTTTGCTATTTAGGAAGTAAAATAACTTATGATGGTCGAAGTAGAGAGGATATAAAATGTAGACTGGCAATGGGAAGGAAAGCGTTTCTGAAGAAGAGGAATTTAGTAACATCGAGTATAGATTTAAGTGTCAGGAAGTCGTTTCTGAAAGTATTTGTTTGGAGTGTAGCCATGTATGGAAGTGAAACATGGACGATAACTAGTTTGGACAAGAAGAGAATAGAAGCTTTCGAAATGTGGTGCTACAGAAGAATACTGAAGATAAGGTGGATAGATCACGTAACTAATGAGAAGGTATTGAATAGGATTGGGGAGAAGAGAAGTTTGTGGCACAACTTGACTAGAAGAAGGGATCGGTTGGTAGGACATGTTTTGAGGCATCAAGGGATCACAAATTTAGCATTGGAGGGCAGCGTGGAGGGTAAAAATCGTAGAGGGAGACCGAGAGATGAGTACACTAAGCAGATTCAGATGGATGTAGGTTGCAGTAGGTACTGGGAGATGAAGCAGCTTGCACAGGATAGAGTAGCATGGAGAGCTGCATCAAACCAGTCTCAGGACTGAAGACAACAACAACAACATTATGAGTATACTATGTGTGTGTAACACATTCATCAATTGTTTAAGTTTCCAGGTATTAACTAAAGTGTTGATGTTCAATGTGCCTAGCAAATGTTTTTTTCTTAGAACTTATGCAAGACGTTGTGTCACTGTTTCCAGTGATGAAGGTTTGATTACAACCTGGAGTACTTTTATCTTTTCTGTCCAGTGTTACTTTCATACCTGGGCTGAATGTAAATTAGGAAGAGATGTTAACTGCTTTATGAAAAGTTGCCTGTGGTCAAACTGCCAGATGGGTTTTAACAGACCACCTAATATGGGAACAGGTGCCTTTCATAGCTGACCACTTTGGTAACATAGGCCATTGATTTTTGCAGCCACTATCCACATGTAAGGAGATGGTGAATGCAAAGCTGCTTCTTGCAAATCACTTATAAAGTGCTTTGGTGATTCCATCCATTTCCACATAATGATAGTTGTAAGAATTTGAAGTGAAAGACACAAAGAAGTGCCCCTTAAGTGCAGTGATTATAATTCTAGTGATCAGCTGCTAAACCATCTGCAACAAAATTTCAGAGTTTCATATAGTCCTAAAAAGTAGTGGAGTTCATACACTGCTGAGCCAAAACTTTATGACACCTGCTTAATAGCTTGTTTCTCCATCTTTGGAATGAAATACATAACTGATTCTGTGTATCAAGGATCCAACTGTTTGTTGGTAGGTTTGTGGAGGTATGTGGTATTAGATGTCTATGCGCAGGGCATGTAATTCACATAAATAATGGGCTGCTGATTTGCGTATGCAGTATTGGCACCCAACAGCTATAAAGATGGATTCTATAGGATTTACATCAGGTTAATTTGGGTGCCAAGATGTTAACATGAGTTCATTACAATACTCCTCAATCCACTGTAGCACAGTTCTGGCTCTAAGAAATGGACAGTTGTAATTCTGAAAAATGACATTGCTGTCATGGAAGACATCTAGTTTGTAAGGAAAAGGTAGTTTGTAGCTGTCAGCATGTCTCTGATTACTACCACAGTCCCATGCAAGTATAGAAGAATATCTCCCATAGCAAAAAGCTGCTCGCATCAGCCTGTGTCCATTGTGTACTGGATGTTTCAAGCTGCCGTTCACCTTGATGACGGCATTTGCAGAGATTACCATTGACATAGTGTAGCAAAAATGTTATTCACACCAAGTGCTGAAATATTTCCATTGACCAACTGTCAAATCCCAATGGTTGCATGCCCACTGCAATCATAAGTAGTGATATCATCAGGACAACATGTGGATACTTATGGATGGTCTGCCACAGAGCTACATGTTCAACAATGTATGACGAACAATGTGCTCTGAAACACTTGTGCATGCACCAGCATTGTGCCCTTTTGGCAGAGATGCCACAGATCACCATACTTTACAGAGAAAACAAACCTCTAAACCCCATGTTCTACGAAGAGCCATGGCTGTCGTCCTAGCGCTTTCCATAGATTCTCATGAAAGTAACTGGTGAGCATTCAACCAGCTTCTGTATTTTTTAGATACTTATTCATAGGTTCTGTGTAATAATAATCCATCCTTTGTCAAAGTTGCTTATGTCAATGAATATCTCCATTTGCAGCCCGTATCATTGCTAGTGTGATCCCCTGTCTGTGTCTGCTCTGCTTACATGTTTTTATTACAACATCACATGCCCACAATGTCACCAGGTGGCATCCAATGTCATGGTGGGCATCGCTCAAAATGTTTTGGCTTATCTGTGTATAATGCTAGGAAAGAAATCTGTATAAAACCTAAATTTGACAGCAGTGATATTTTTCAGTAAATCTAAGTGTGTATTAAAAGGATAGGTCAATGGGAAATGGAAGTGGAATGTTTGTTGCAATAGTACAAGAAACTGAAATCAATTGTGAGACCGGGATAGAAGCTGGTTGTTAGATTTTTTTGGATACCAGTTGTTGAAGTAGACAAATGTTTTCCACTGAGTGAGGATAAACTTATAATTTTGTCCTTCTGCTGACCACCAAACTCATTGTCAGATGTAATCATAAACTTTAGAGGAACCTCCAACTTCTTGTACATGTCCCCCAATCATATCAACATTATTGGAGAAGACTTTCATCATTCAAAAATCAGTTGGGATGATTACAGTTTTGTAAGTGGAGAGGGTGTCACGACATTCTGCAAAATAGTACTAAATGCTTTCTCTGAAAACTACATGGAACAAATACTTCAGAAGGCCACTTATAATGGAAGTATATTAGATCTAATGACAACAAACAACTGGGTTTAGAGGTTTTCTATATTTGAGCTGGTATTGGAGGGGAGTCACATGCCCTCAACTGTTTCATACTATCACATGGAAAACATCTGATGGTATGCAAGATCATTTATAGAAATTCAGTTAAATACATATGAAGCTTTCTTTGTTAAAAAAGCCAATTGATGTGATGACCTTTCTGCACAATTATTGCAATTTTAGCCCAAAAAGTTAAATGTGTTTATGATACATGTCACACCTTACCCATGATGATAAAACATGCAATAAATTACAGAAACAATGTTTAAAATGTGAACAATAGATCTTGATGCTACTGTTGGTGCTCCAGCAGTGGTTTCAAAAAATCAACATTTTATGTACTCAGACTGAACAGCTACAAAGGCTCAATCAAGCTATGGCTTAGGATGATCAACCAAAAATTTTAAATTTTAAAAAGAACAAAAGTAGGAAGTGCCTTTAATATGGCTAACTAGGTAATCTATCAAAGAGTTGTCAAACTTGTTGATTTGCTATGAATACAAGGGAGTAAGTCATTGGTCAAATGAGATTCCTAGTCTTAATAAAACAAATTGTTGTGCAATGCTGTTAGTTTGTGAAAAGTGTATAGAAAGTTCAAGAAACAATAAAAAAGTGTACAAAAGTGAAAGGAAAGTTTTTAATGATACCTATAATTTGTTATTAGATATAAACTACACTGTGATGAAAAATACATTGATAGTAGTGCATAACATCATATTACAATCAATGTAATTGAAGTATTTGGCATGGATAAAATTGATGTAATATTTAAGAGAAAGAGATAGACAGTATAATATTTTGAAGATATTTGATTTATTCCAGTTGGAGTTCACAACTTATTTTCTGCCTTGAAATTTGGGCAAAATGAATCAAGAAAATAGTTGAAAATGATAGTTAAGTGTGGGTATTGTTTAAGAATAAAGCTGGAACTGATGTTGCTGTCCAATGATGAAAATGAGCTTGATCATTTATCTGTGGAAGCTGTTCATCAAGCAAAGGCCTGTATTGTTGATGAAACTGATGGCATACTACAAAGAAGCAGGAAAATGTAATGATATATCTTGAACGGAATAACCTCCTCAATGTCAACCAGCACAGATTCCCAAAACAAAGAACATGTGAAACTAACTCGCACTTTTCTCACATAATATACTGAAAGCTTTGGATCAAGGCAGTCAGATAGATGCAGTATTTCTTGATTTCTGAAAAACATTTGACTCAGTACCACACCTTTGCTTATTGTCAAAAGTATGATTGTATGGGGCATCATGTGAAATTTGTGACTGGATTGAGGACTTTTTGGTAGGGAGGATGCAGCATGTTATCTTGGATGGAGTGTGTTGGGACCCTTGCTGTTCATATTGTATATTAATGACCTTGCAGACAATATGAAAAGTAACCTCAGATGATGCAGTTACCTGTAATGAAGTACAATTTGAACGTAGCTGCATAAATATTCAGTCAGATCTTGATAATACTTCAAAGTGGTGCAAAGATTAGCAACTTGCTTTAAATGTTAAGAAATGTAAAACTGTGCACTTCACAAAGTGAAAAACTGAAGTGTTCTATGACTATAACGTCAATGAGGCAATACTGGAATTGGCCAACTCTTGCAAATATCTGGGTGTAACTCTTTGTAGGGATATGAAATGGAATCCTCACACAGTCCAGTCATGGGTTAAGCAGCTAGTAGAGTTTGGTTTATTGATAGACTACTGAGGAAATGCAATCAGACTACAAAGGAGACTGCTTACAAATCACTCGTGTGACTGGTTCTAGAATATTGCTCAATTGTGTTGAACCCATTCCAAATAGGACTAACAGCAGATATGGAACATATACAGAGAAGGGCAGCATGAATGGTCACAGGTTTGTTTAATGCATGGAAGAGTGTCACAGAGATACTGAAGGAACTGAACTGGAAAACTCTTGAAGGTAGATGTAAAGTATCCCGAGAAAGACTATTAACATAGTTTCATGAACTGGCTTTAAATGACGACTCTAGGAATATACCACAATCTCCTACACGTTGCTCACATAGGGATCATGAGGGTAGGATTAGAATAAATACTGCATGCACAGAGGAATTCAAACAATCATTATTCCCATGCTCCATACAAGAATGGAATGGGAAGAAACCCTAACAACTTGTACAGTGGGACATACCCACTGCAGTGCACCTCATGGTCATTTGCAGAATATAGATGTAGATGTAAAAGGAAGTTTTGATCATAAAAATAATATGGAGACAAATAAAATTTAAACCCAAACAATTGCATAAGCTACTGAATCATTTTTCTGGAAGGGCTGTTGATACATCAGACACAGAAGAAGAAAATGAGTTTGCAGATAATGGCTATGAAATTATTAGTTTTGAACATATTAGTCAATAGGATTCTGTCAACCTATATGTGTCCAATACCTGTTTTACTAGCCATTTGAGTGGCAATAAAGAACAGTATGAGAACAATGTAATAGTAAGGAATGAAGCAAAGGAACCCACAAATTACATGAGTGATAAAGCTTGAAGAAGTCATTACATTGCAGTGAACATTCAGCACATAAACAAAGAATGGTGCTTCAACATAAGGCACCAAGGAATTATACAGGAGTGAGGTAGTTCAAAAACTCTGAAAACTGAGGAAAAGCTATGGAAAAAGAAGTAAATTTTCTGAAGAAAAATGAAATATTGAATAGTTAAAACTGGTAAAATAAACAAGTTGTTTCAAAATTGGTGGGATTTTGCTACAAAATTGAAAGTTTATGGTGAAGTACTTTTATCAGCTGTCGAAAGAAATTACAGTCTTCAGTTTCTAATTTCAGATTAGGTAATCAAAGTACCAGCAGATTTATTGATGGATCAGGATCATAAACACATCAAGACAGTTTCAGTAAATTCATTAACTCATAAAGGAGAAGGAGATTAGGGTGAGAAGAACACCAACTGACAGATAGAGAACTAATATTCTTGCAAATTGGTTATCCTTAAGTTACAGTCAATGAAGGAACTCATTGTTTTGATCTCTGCTTCAGGATATAAAATGTTGTGAAAGAGTGTGGAAGTATTTGTGTGATCAGTGTTATTATAGCTTAATAATCTTTGAATGTGTGAATTAGTGAGATAGAAAGTTTTTCACCTCATCACAACTCTTCTTTGGTTGTTGACAGATTCCATCAGACAGCAAGAAATAATTTGAGAGATTATACAAACAATTGCAATGGACCTGATACTGTTATCAGTAATAAAATATCTGGCAAGATTTGGGTATGATTAAAAATGATAATATGGGATGATGTAGGTCTATGGCAATGACTTACAATGAACTATGGAATATACTAAAATTTCACTGTGTACATATTCCACATATTGCATAAATTATGTCTTCTCTATTAACTCTGTATGTGCATAGGACTATTAACTAATACTTGTGTAGCATTCATTGTTAATATGAACATCATTGTTCATTTCTGGACTGTAATATCCACAGACTGTTAAGTGCAGAAGTTACTGTCAGTTTAATTTTAGGTGAAATGTCTATGAAATAATATGACTTTTATCTTTGGCTTGTTTATAATGTGTAAATCCTGTATTCGTATCTGTGGCTAAGTGTGTTCAGCGATGTTTACGAAAAACAAGATATATGTTTCCAACAGTGCCTCATAAAAGTAATATACATCTAGTGAAAGTTTTAACTTGTGAAATTGTGAAAAACAAGACACAATGGTTTCAAAAATACGTCCTAAAAGAGATATATATACCTGCAGAAAGATTTATCTCCACAGATACTCAACCACCCACACAATGGGTACAAAAAAGCACTAAATGTATATACCATCTGATGATGAGTTGCTAGGCAGCTCGAAACCGGTCATGGTTAAATAAAATACATCTACATAAAAGGCGACTGGTTGCAGTAATTTCTGAAAACCTTATGAAATAATATAACAATCACATCATGATCTAGATGCTAAATGTATACAATACAGTGGGCCTATACTACACTACACTACACTACACAACACATAGGAAATCTTTGATGGTTCATATATATGCCTCTGTAGAGAGGGACAATTATTGAACTATATGAAAGAAAATCATCACAAGTTCTGAACAGTTTGCATTAGGACATTCAAACTGTGTGGTTGGCTGTGGAGCGTGATGGGAATTACTATGCACATGCATGGTTTGGTTTAGCTACGAAGCCTGCTTTCATTTGTATGGGCTCATCAATAAGCAAAATTGGTACATTTAGGGGACTGAGACTCTGCATTTCATGATCAAGAATTCTCTTCACCCCCAATGGGTTATGGTGTGACATGCAATGTCCAGTCATTGGATAATCAGTGTGGTATTCCTTTATGCTACAGTGACTACGAAATGCTACTTGAAGGTTCTGGAAGACGATTTCATCCCCCTTATCCAAAGTGACCCTGATTTTGACAAGATGTGGTTCATGCAGGATGGAGCTCGACCTAATCGAAGCAGGAGAGTGTTTGATGTCCTGGAGGAGCACTTCTTGGACCGTATTCTGGCTCTATGGTACCCAGAGGACACTGGCATGGGTCTTGATTGGCTGCCATATTCTCTGGATCTGAACACATGTGAATCCTTTTTGTTGGGCTATATTAAAGAAAGAATATACAGCAATAATGCCAAAACCATTTCTGTGCTGAAAACATCCATTCAGGAGATCATCAACAGCACTGATATTCCAAAATTTCAGGCGGTCATGCAGAATTTCGCTATTCATCTGTGGCACATCATTACCAACGAAGGAAGGCATATCAAACATGTCTTAACATAAATCTTAATATCTGCAGTGATGTTTACATGTTGAATAAAATTTGTGCATGCTGTAGTTTGTGACTAATTTAGATTTTTTTCCTATAGTTCAATAATTGTTACCCTGTAAATACAGTGAAATTGATACATGAATTATGGGTGTTTGTAAAACATATCTGAGGTATATTATGTGGGGTTAGGGGGAGAGGGGGAGGAGGGATGCCCAGGAGCCTGGGGTATAAGACCACAACTTGCTAGTTAGGATAAAATGAGGAATGGCAGCTCATTGTTTGTTAAGGGCTGAAACCAGAATAGAAAGTGATGTCTGGTGCTGGGGTATGGAGTTACAACGAGGTTCTAACTCATCTCAAAGGCATGCCATTGGTTTCAGGTCAGGACTCTGGGCAGACCAGACCATTTCAGTTATGTTATTGCCCCTAAACCATTACCTCACACGTAGTGCTTTATGACGGGGTGCACTGTCATGTTGATACAAACAGTCATGGTCTCTGAAGTGTCTCTACAATGTGTACTACACAATGCTCAAAAATGTGTAGATATCCCTTCACAGTTAGCATTTTTGGAGGTATAATAATGGGGCCACACTATCATCACGAAAACATTCCCATGCTTCCTCCAAGCTTCACTGTCGGCACGACAGATGATGGCAACTAGCATTTTCGAAACATTCACCAAATCCAACAACTAACATTTTCGAAATATTCACCAAATCAAAATGCTTCCATTGGATTACCATGGAATATAGCTTTGTTCATCACTCCAAATCATTTGTTTCCATTCATCCTCTGTCCATTGGAAGTATCACTTAACACTGACCACAGAAACATGTGAGTTATGAGGAGCTGTTCGACAGTTGTACCCCATTCTTTTTAAGTCTTTACACACAGTCCCTATGCAAGCTGAACTGCTGGTGGCCCCCTTGAACTCACCTGTGATCCCTTCCACTGATTTCAAGCAATTTTTTACAGCCACCCTCCACAGTGGCTCCTGTCCGTTAGTAAATGAGGCCTGCCTTGTCTTGACTTAGCTGTCATTGTTGCTTTATGTCTTCACTTCACAATCACATCACCAAGAGTGGACTTGGACAGCTTTAGAAGGGATGAAGTGTGACTAATGGATTTGTTGCTGAATGGTTAGTCCACATTCGAAGTCTCTGAGCTCAATTAACAACACTATATAGCCTGCCTCTCATTATGCTGGCGGGTTGGTGTCTCGGTATCAGTTCCAAATTACACAGTGGTGTCCAGATACTTTTTATTAGTTTGAAAGTATAAATAAAAGTTCCATAATCCTGATTCCCAGAAGGGGAGGAAGGTAGCAGTTGACCACTCTTGCCCTCCTCCTCCCTTGTGGATGACTAAATCTACATCTACATTTATATTCTGCAACCACTTTGAATGGCTTATCACGTAATCAGCTGCAGTATATCATATCACAAACATGGAATTAACATGCACATGTTGGTTTTGTATAGTGGGAAAAGTGTACTGTTAACCTATACGCTTAAAAGCAGGGATTGAGGAACAGAAAGAAAAGTGTGGATATTAGCATTCTTTTAAACATGTATTAACATCCTATCTCATGTCCTAGCTACCATTAAGGTAGGCCTACTGCCTTCTAAATTTGCTCTCCTTGTAGATTCTGGAGAACATTCCCTTATTTCTTGTGTTACCAGCCCACTTAAATTTCAGCGTACTTCTATAATGAAATGAAAAATTCTGACAGGCTGCAGTTGGGCATTGAAACGAAACAGTGCCGACAAGTGAAAATTCATGGCAGAACGGGACTCAAACGTGGATTTCCCACTTTACCCAATGTTGACAGGGGGTACTACGTACGTATTGTGCGACAAGTTGAGAATCTGAGTGGGGCAGTAAATGTGCTTGGATACTCGAAGCACCTAATGTGAGCGCTCTCATTAAGTGGAAAATCCAGGTTCGAGACACCATCTGGCACGCATTTTCAATTGTCACCATTGAATTCATTTCAGTGCCCAATTGCAGCCCGCGTCAGGAGTTATTTCAGTTCATCAAGTGTATGTACAACTGCAGGTTCCAGAATGCTGTATGTTATCAAAGATGCAGTATTCCTTCAGACATGTATCACAAGGAACGGGCACTGCAGTGAGTACAGTCGTTATGAAATATATTCACAGTCAAGAATACTAACAACCATCACCTATATAAGGGAATGACGTGAATGAAATTTGTGCCGGAGTGTGACTCGAACCCGGATTTCCCACTTCACGCGAGCCGTCGCTTGGCTACGTATCCATGCCCGGCCACATCCAACTTTCCATATGTCGTCGTTCCTCCATCACAACTGGTTCTCGTACAAACATTATGCAATTCCCGTACAGGGGAGGACATTTTAATTGAATGCCGCTGCCTGGCATAGGCAGATAAATACGATATGACAGTGCCCGCGTTGTTATGAGAGCGATGCAATGTCCCTTCGGACAAGCATACATCTCCGAAGAAACATTGCTCATTCTTAACAACACAGGTACTGGAATATCGTTTTTATCCGCCGATACCGGAGAGCGATTTTCAATTAAAACGTCCTCTCCTGTACGGGAATTACATAATGTGTGTACGAGAACAAGTTGTGATGCAGGAACGACGACATATGGAATTCTGAATGCTGTCGTGTGTCGTGCATGGATGGCAAAAGTGGTTAAGGCGACTGCTCGCGCAAAGCGGAAAATCTGCGTTCTAGTTATTCCCTCGGACAAGTGGTATTGCGAATGCATTTATACTTCAGTAATACCAAATCTCAAACGCTTCGTTTCACTTTTTCCGGCTTCGCAAAGCTCTTTCACTTAACAGATCAATTTTTTTCATTTTAGGGCTTCCCTCTATGCCACTGACAAAAACCGCAAACATTGAGCAATCAGTACCGTAATTTCACAATAATTCTAGGCAATCGACAGTGCCCTATTCCCTAATTTGTTTGTACAACCGGAATTCGTCCTAAATTCAGGAACCAAAATTACATTTGTCGTCATGCATGCAGTAATGAGCTTTAAAATATTTGCTAATGGACCATAGCGTGCAAAAGTGAGTCTAGAAACAATTTTTAATTACAGTAATTAAAAAGTAGCTTTCAGACTTTAGTCGAAGTCAGAAACTTGCCTACTGTAGAATGAAACAGGCAAGATCACTGTGTTTCAAGTGGCTGTATGTTTCGTAACAAATAATATGCATTATTATAATTATTCAAAATAGCACGAATTTTAAGCGTGTGCGAGTTCCGAAATTTCTCCTAGTCTGTCAGGTAGGATATGTGAGAAGATGTAAAAGTTCCTTACTCGAACCGAAGCCGAAGCAGAGGTGTTCGGTAAATTATGGGTAGTCATAGAAAGCTAGTTGTTGCCTCAATCACAGCAGACGCAGTAAAGCATGGCGTGACAAGGCTGAGTTATACAAATACAAGAATACATAATATGCTGTATTTTGCGGTCTGTTCCTTGAGGTACCGGTACAATACAAGCAAAGGAAACATTAATCAGTTCCACATCAGGTGGCACAATGGTTGAGACGGAGGAATCTAATTCAAGAGGGATGAGTGAAGATAAAATCCTCGTCCATTCCTCCTGATTAATGTTTTCCTTTGGTTCCTTAAATCACTTGAGGCGAATGATGGTATGGTTCCTCAAACAAAGTCGCGAACGATTTCCTTCACCGTACTGTAATTGACCAGCCTGAGCAATAATGACATCGATGTCGACAGGACGTGAAATACTACATATTTTCTATTGCGAGCTACTTAACTGTGTTTAGAAACGTCCTGACGGTAAGGTACAGAAACGAATCATCCTTCAGTAGGACACACATCAGCATCACTATTTCCGACTCCAAGTATTGTGCTGCATTTTACCACAAAAAAATTCAGAATGCAGTCTCACTTTGTTAAGACGTGCGATGTAACAACTACAACGCACCAGAAGTTGGTTAACTTCACGAGATTCAATTATGAAAAACAAGAACAGCCGAGCAATTGCAAATTAACTAAATGTCAGACTGAAAGCAAGGCAGCAAACGATTATAATATTATTGGTTGGCTGTATGGTACCGTGTGAAAGTTTAGCGGCCCCATTCCCGTCAGTTTTTACTTCCACGCCACCAGCAGCAATCTTAGGATACCCAGAGATATTACAAAATTCTTTTAAAAGCTGTATTTTTACGGCACACACCATGACAAGTAGTTAAAAATCACCGACCTCAGGTGCATTTGAGCGAATGAATATGCATGAGCGTATGAATATGCATAGAAGACGACGCTGCATTAACCACTCATTCGCCGACGCCGGCGCTGACAATAAACACACAATTCCTAATTCGCCTTCATCCTCTCCCCCCCCCCCCCCCCCCCCCCTTCTCATGGTCGCTCCGGCAGGGACCACCAAGACAATACTAGACCAATTAAGTGCGCACGGTGTCATTTAGGGGGTCATACTATCCGCTCTCCATACGTGCCTGGAACGGGAAGCATCACAACGGTTTTCAGACTACCTAGGTAAGCTTATGAGAACTAAGTACCGGCATCAGTTGTTGAAACTGAATAGACAATCTACGCGACCTACTTTTAATTAGTGCATAGCAGCTCTAAAACGTACCTTGTAGTTTTCGTTGGCCTATAGGAAACTTAAGCTGATGGGGCTCCAACGTCGCTGCTGCTTGAAGACCATAACAGTAATGCTTTTATTAAGTACTGATCAAAATATTAAAAAAATGGCAATGTAAGCGCTCAGAGAAAACAGTTATTTAAAAATTTTGGATTTCAGCCTGAAATTTAGCTGTCTACTAATTTAAAGTCGTCCCTGATTTAAACCATAAGCCATTAACAAGATGCCACAAGCGTATTCTTTTGGGGAGGATTCAGTATATGATGCCCACGTTGAAAGTAATACGAATGCTTGCTCACTCCTAGCAACATCACAAGAGTACGTAGTTAGTGAAAGCTTACCTGTGCGTCTTCCACAACGGCCTTCAACAGAACGTGTGACAGCTGTGATGGTGGCACGCCTGCTGCTCACGCTGAACCTTGAGTTTTCCTCCTCTTATCTCCATCCCTTGCGGTTCCCCCCACTGTCTAGCTTGCTGGATGACAGTCGTACGACAACACATTTAAGGAGATTTTTTTTACCAAGACATAAGCAACTACAGAAACGAGAATTAAAGTGTGCATGTGCAACCGACTGGATAAACAATGGCACGTTTAAATCTAAAACAGAAGATGAGAGCTGTTATAATCGATGGGCATAAAGAAAAAGGCTAAAAGCGCTAAATATAGAATACGCTGAGAATGTTTTGAGACTACAATCAATATTTCCAGTACACTGCATTGGTGGCCAATAAAACAGTAGAGGTGCGTGTCAACACACAATTAACTTCTAAAGGCACTTGCTCAGGTTTTTACTTTGACCAAAAACTTGTGCACGTTTACTTCTGCAACTCGCTTGGACAAGTTAATTTCGGCAATCTGCTGCAAGTACTTGCGGAAGTGGTTCCACTAGAGACGCATCGTGTGACGGGTAAATGGATGTTTACATTGTCGTGCTAAAAACCAGAGCAGCCGCCATCGTTGCTGCATTATTTATTGAAGATAAATCGTGGCGAAAATTAAATAGTTATGAAAGAAAAATGTTTGGGCGAAGAAATGGATGTGGAAGTGTATCAAGAAACAATACTGAATGAGTTAAAATCAGGACTTCGCCCAGATTAAAAACTTTATGAGAATGTCATATGCAATTTTCGAAAATCTCTTGTCTGTTGTAAAATAAAATATTCGAAACCAGGATACAAAAATGTTGCAGTCTGTGTCTCCAAGCGTTCACCTTTTAACTACTCTTCGATTTTTGCATAAACGTTATCACAAACGTAAAGCATTTATATTTACGCTAAGATTAAAAGTAATCTCAAACGTGAAACGAAGTAATCGGTTAATTTTTCGCACGTCCGTTTATGAATTGCCATGGTATATTTGTTTCTGTTCATCCGTCTCTGTGCCTCCTTTTAGACATTGACATGGTCGTACCGGTATTGAGCATACAAAACTTCTGCAAGTTTGAGAAAAACTTCCAGCAACTGGCATTTTCGGCAAGTTTTTGCAGCAGGGTGCAAGAAACCGTTTCCACTAACGCGCGGTAGCTGCTTCTGCAAGTGGATGAAACTTGCGGAAGTCGACTTGTTGAGGGTGTTTGCATGTCAAATAACTCGAAGGAGTAGCTTCAGCAAGCGACTTTCAGAGGTTTACCTGCTAGTGGACACACGCCTTAAGGCCAGAAAGGACAGCTAATAACGAAATTTTAATTGTTGTACGTATACGGTGTAGTAGAAAAACCATGTGATCAAATTTGTAGGCGGTATAGGGCATGTACAGAGCACGAAATTTAGTACACGGAGCTGCCTCCTCTGACAGCGACACTGGCGGGACATCTAGACATCTAGTTGATCTGGGTTTGGACGACAGATGCGTGTACATCACTGCATGCATCTTCAAGTATTCGCCAGAGTTCTTCGTTCATAGTGGATGGCGAGAGGTGTTCTGACAGCGACCGTAAACCATAACCAGATGCATTTAATGGACGAGAGAGCTCGAAAACATGCTGGCCAGGTCAGCGGTCAAACATCGTCTGTATTGAGATAGTTTCAGACAGCACGGGCAATATGCGGTCTTGCGTTATCTTTTTGAAAAAGTAACGTCGTGGAGACTGGATGGGACGCAGCCAAATCCGAAATGTAATGGCCGCTGCCCAAATAAATGGCTGTATGAACCAGCGGCGAGTAGTTAGCCTCCCTCGAAAATCCGCTGCCGTTCTACCTAACAACTTTCACGATGCCGTGGGGTGTTTTGCTGCCTTACGGAAAAGTCTATGCAGAAGTGATGATCTAAGACATGTTTACGACAACTTAGTGTCAGAATACATTAAAAACAACCAAATAGAGCTAGTTCCTCCAGAAAAATCTGCAAATTCATTTTAATTGTCTCATCAAGTGGTCAAGTGAGAGAGACAGAAGAGCACAAAACGTGGAATGACGTTTGATGGTTGCTCTCACGAAGAAAGTGTACCTTCTCCTAATGCACTTAAGAAATAGGGCTTAACCGAAGTGATTGACGTGCTTATGAGGTCCGTCTGCGATGCCTTGTCATTGCCGACATTGTTCAAGCTTTTCTGCAGCTTCCTCTACATCCTGAAGATAACGATATTACTAGATTCTTCTAGTGCAAGACCAACAACAACAAGATTGAAGGTCACAATGAAGACAAAGGGCAGTTCGTAATTTCCAAGTCCTGTTGCAAGCGATACAGACGGCGCGAGTGTCATGGCACGAGGTATCGACTGTTTACAGCGCTGTTGACAACACGTTTCCTAATATCAGTAGCATTCCTGAGGTGAGTTGAGCCAACGCAGTATTGATGTGCACTATTCTTACCTGGCGGGAGTTAATTTCGAGATTGTCTACGGTGGAACGTGATTAGACTTCACTATTTTAGGAATTGCGTGGATTCTCGTGGGGAGACATGTGAGAAACTAGGTGAAAGATATAGCGAAAATGTACCCCGAGAACGGAAAAACAGGTTGACTCCCGTCTGCGTACACAAAACGCAAAATTGTCGATGATGAAGGTATGGATCACCACTAAGGTAAGTTAAATTACCATCAGCTTTTCGGTACATCTTTTGTTCTTGTTGACAATGCTGTATACAAAATGGATATCTGGCGCAATCACAGCCGTGCACTCGATCGCTGTTCTTGTCAGTGTTTAAACAGAATCTGTATCTCGCGCCATGACGGTCGCGTGCTCGATATGTGTCGGTAGCAAGGGATCTTGAAAATTACCGGACAATTTGCCGATTCTCGCGTCTTCCCTTTGGCCTTGATGCAGCCTGTTTTTGCTTTCAGCAACCATATGTGAAATAGCAATCAGTGCCAGTTCACTCCAGCAGCTGTGTTACTGGATGGGAACATGTACGTGGATGACTTTGATGCACGAACTAAATCGCAAAGTAGCATACTACCGCTGTATTTCGAATTGTCTTCGCTAATGAAGAATATAAAATTTAAATTGTCGATGTGGGCACCTAATTTGCAACAATTATCCACAATTTGTAATGTGGAAAGAAGGGAGAACAAAACGAAAGTCACGATTCTAGGAATGACGTGGAACTCTGAAGAAGACATTCTGAATGAGTCACCAACGGGTCTTTGAAAAATGTTGAGAGACATTTGCAAAAAAAAAAAAAAAAGTTACTGCGACCAACAGCCGGGCTTTATGACCATCTGGGATTAGTAACTCCGGTATGCACTGTAGTATATATTCTGTTTGAAGACACTTTGCTGCTCGGACTACATTGGGACGAACCTATGCCTCACAAGCTATTGGTTAGATCGGTGGTCGTCAGACGTCTTTGCTCAAGAGCCAGTATTGACGTCGGCCGCATACTGACCGATCTTACTAACTGGCAACCCACATAAATTAGTATGTTATGACCTCAATGCACAAGCTATATTAAGGGCGCAGTAAGTTTGCCGCCGAACCCCCAACTAGTGATCGTTAACTGTATTAACCATTCGGAACACTTAGTGTAGAATATTCTCTTAGATTGCTCCCGTCCTCAGCATCCCCAAAGGTGTAATACTCCAATTGCTTGAAGTGTTTTACTGTTGTTGTGTGAGCGGATGATTGATTAATAACTGTAATTTTACTTCTATTTAAATGCATTATGCAATATTAGACTTCATCACAAAAGCCTACTAAGTGTTTTGAATATCATTTTCTGCTATTCATTAGGTTGCTCCTGTATTAAGCAGCTGTAATGTAATTTGATATTCCTTGATATAAATATGTAGGCCTATTGCATTTGACCGTCTCTATAATGCGCCTTCACGAATGCACGTTACTTTCGCTCGAAATTTATACAGTAGCAGTAAGAGTCACATATGCCTGTCGAGTGGTCAATACTGGATGATAATAAAATATTCCTCCTTCCACATCTTTTAACTCCGCTGTGGCCACTCAGTACTTACCCCTCTGCCCCTGAGGTAAGCGCCCAACTCTGCCGATCTCACGGCTGAAATCACCAACGTCACTTGAAATTAAGCACATCTTAAAATACCAGTGTCTGTAAATATTTCTGTGGGATACTGAGCAAAAAAGCTACACTGTGAAGCTCATATCGTTAATTGCTAGATTATCATAAAAACAGTTACGAACCACTCCTTATGTCTGACATGACACGAGGGCGTTAGCTAGTATAGGTCCCGGGGAAAACATCAGACAACGCCCGAGGGCCAATACTTTGAATACGTAGAAGTTCTGGGGAGCAGGGGCAGGCACCGTCTCTCTAATAACAGACTTTTTTATCTTTCAAATTTTACAACTTTATTAACTTGGCTTTAAAATAGTAAGTGAACATACGTTATCATGTACAGTAAGATCATGAATATAGTTTCTTAATGAAAGTTCCTGAAGTATTATTTTAATAGATGAAAGAACAGCTCCCAGAATCAATTTGCAACGTTTAAAACTCAAATCCTTTTTTAAGCAAAGGAAAAAATACAAATTGCATAATGCAAGGTTAAATAAAAGATTCTAACTCCACATGGTAATACCAAAATTTTCCTATATATCACCTGTGATCACTAAAGGCAATAAAATATTGATCAGAAAATTTTAATTAAAACATCTTAAATACAATAAAATCTGATTACTATCAACGTACACTCAAACCCCATAGCCTATACGATGCGCTCCGTATCACAAAATATTTTCCTTACTTTTAAACACTTTACACCATAATCCACCCTACCTTGACGCATACTACACGCAGAGAATTATGACAAATAATTAAGGTATGTAAATCTTTTCTTTTCAAAATAAATCAAAAAACACTCAACTCTCAATCTCAGTGGTTATATCTGTTAAAAAAAATGTACAATACACATCTTTTGACTTCGTCTTGGTCATGCGTTGTTGTGCACAGTGCTCTCCTTCAGGATCACTTGCGGCACGGGAAAGATTTTCCACGATGTACAAAACATTAACAGGGCGCAACTGGGATTATACGTAGATGTGGAAGCGGCTCGCAGATCTTAAAACGGACGAGGGAGTAGAGGCGGTACTAGTAAACAGTTCGACTATACCGCACCGCACCAAACAGCAGCACGGTGGGGTAGTCAAGAGACATCAACAACTGTTGCAAGGCAACTCCAGCAAAGGCAGTAGGAAACTATTTGTGGCTTTAAACTCATGGGAGGACCAGACCAAACCACAGAATGACGTCACAATCTAAATTATGAAAATACTATCGGCGATTTCGGCACGACAAGTAGAACCGTAAAATACCATAAGATATGAACTGCAATTATCACGATTCATAATCGTCCGACTGAAAAGCTCCACAGTCAGTCTTTTCCTTACTACAAACACTTAAGAGTACCTCCAAAGTTCACTCGAGGTCATTGCCAGAGTGTCAGATTTCTCGTTATAACTGTAGATAACAGTTTAACAAACTGGGGGCCGACTTAGGTTTCTTAATAAGACAAGCAATGATTCGGTTCCTCATTTAGATCCACCTTCGATCCAAAACAGTCGTTTACCTTAAAGCAGCTAAATAGATGACAATGCTGATATCAACACTCTCCTCCCAAGCAGCGCTCTAACTGGAGACTGTAGACCCGGAGCAAAGCTTACACCACTAAAGTCTGATACAGGCGCCACCAACGTGCACCGTTTTAGAATTCTTATGTTCACCTCACACACAAAACTTGCCGTAATTCTTCGTCAGAATCCAAGGGCAGACACAAGAAATCACTTCTTAGCCCTTGAATGACCACACGATAATCGCCATCGGGACAACATCGGCCCTCCACACTAGGATCTTCGAGCTCACAGCGTTCCGTCCCCCACCGACCAAGCGGCCTTGCCCTCCCACACCGACGTCGCTTCTCACGCACCATCCAGAGTTAACTCCCATCAACCCCCTTCTTCCCCGTTCTGTCGCCTCGCGGGGCGCGTAAAGCCAAATCGCCACAGATATGTGGAGACCAGAGACTCTAAACCAATCTCGATACTGAAACCGCTGCGAATACTGAGAAAGCTGGTGATTTAACAAAGAAAAAAAAGAAAAAAAGAAATTAAACAGCGAGCCGTACCGGCTCAATGTCCTTCGCTTCAAAAGAAGCCTCCTTCAGAAATTGGTCACGCGCGGGTGTGTAGAAAGGGCAAAATAGTGTAATACTTTTTTTTCTTGATGCCAAATTTCATTTGTAAGGTGTAAAACACACCCCGATAGATAATTTGTCATTGTACATTTAAAGTGAATACCTTCGAGACGATGATATATACAAGAATGTTTTACTATCAAAGATGATGTGTAATTCATGTTCTTGAAAACTGTATAAACTTTTATAATAATTTGAAAATTTGCAAAATACCTCACCACCATTAATTAACTCTGAAAAATTGAAACTGTTGTTGTAACGTAATTTACACGCTACATAAATTACACATACATTCGTGTATGATACAGCTGGATTCTAGAATACCATTTTTGGCAGATAAGCTGTACACAATGTGCTGTCGGAGTATTCCAACATCCTTCAGAAATTGGTCACGCGCGGGTGTGTAGAAAGGGCAAAATAGTGTAATACTTTTTTTTTATTTATGCCAAATTTCATTTGTAAGGTGTAAAACACACCCCGATAGATAATTTGGCATTGTAGATTTAAAGTGAATACCTTCGAAACGATAATATATAAAAGAATGTTTTCCCATAAAAGATGATATGTAATTCATGTTCTTGAAAACTGTATAAACTTTTATAATAATTTGAAAATTTGCAAAATACCTCACCACCATTAAATAACTCTGAAAAATTAAAACTGTTGTTGTAACGTAATTTACACGCTATATAAATTACACATACATTCGTGTATGATACAGCTGGATTCTAGAATACCATTTTTGGCAGATAAGCTGTACACAATGTGCTGTCGGAGTATTCCAACATACCTAATTAAAATATCTAAACAATCGTTACTAATCTAATTATTTAATTTACTTACATTCGTTTTATATTGTTATTTTACGTTTTACATTCATGTTGTAGCCTTTAGGTGTTGGTGGATATAGCTGTACAGATTACCAAAGAAGCACCGACCCAGGCGTCGGACTTTTCTCCTTACAGGAGATGTTTCATCGCTTAGTTGGGAATTGATCTACAAAAGGAGCAGTAGGGAACCTGGAGACATTGAAAGTTGGAATAATATGGAGAAACATATACCGGTATTTAAAAATGAACATATAAATGAGAGAACTTTCTATAAATTGTCAGTCACAGAATGTAGCCACTGGCGAACAATAGACTTGTTTGTAGGGCAAGTTGAAAAAAACCCAAGTTCACACAATAAGCCTTCTTCAGAATAAAGACCAGTCCCTAGAGCGAGCATAGACATGAAATAACGGGTATCATTGTAAAAAAAAGAACTAACTACGGGTTACGCTAAAGATGACAGTAACAGGGGTCGGCCGAAACAGCTTACCAGGCTGCATGTGGATATCTGCAGCGTCAGTATCTTAAGGCGGAGACGTAGCGGCAGTACAATCGCAACCACTGTAATGGCGATGTGCTTAGTAACTGTAAACATCTCGAGTGATCCGCGGATCACTAACCTAGGCTGCTCGCAAAGTAACGGGAAGTACCAGCCACAGGGCGGCGCTAACTGCAGGACACGGAACCTCCAGAAACAGCAACAGGGTGGGTTGGAGAGCTACTCACTAGGTTATTTAAAGACTCGGACGATGAGCTGCGGTGCACCTCCGTGCTACACGGATAGGTTCTTGTAGCCAACGCAACAGGATTGGCCGGGTTCTGTCCCGCGAGTAGGGTGACACGAACTGGCTCGTGTTTTCAGAATGTGGGAAAAATGTGTGTTCCTCCGCCACCGTGTGGCTTCAACAGCGATTCGAAATAACGAACAGAAACCAAGTTAGGTTTTGCCATCTTGGACGTTTTCTATAGTAACTAAATGGGTAATGTTAAAGTTGTCCTGCAATCTGCAACTGATGATCATCTATGTAGACAATACCTCGGTAGTGCTTGTGAACTTGGGGAAATTAATTTAGTAGTATCAATTGGGTAACGAAGTTTTATGTATTGTTAATTAATTAATCGACTAGTCTGAGTTAGTTATCAGTCAACTCGGAATTTTATTTAGAGCTAGAATCTGTGATCAAAATTAAACGATAAATGTTATTACTCGCTCTTCTACTGTGGTGAAGACTGGTCTGAACGGATTTTGTGGCCTTGCCATGTTCATTTTCTGCTCAAAGTCACTGCGTTACAACTGCCCCCTCAAGGATCTGACTTGGGAAACATCTGTCCTCAAAAAAAGAAACAGAGTCCGGCAAGAACTTGAAAAAATACCACTGATTCATAGAATTAATTTTTAAATGTGTAATATCTAGCAGGACTACTTCTATACGAAAAATTCTATAAAACAATTCCTTAGCCTAAATATAATTTTTTCAGATTTTAATTTCATTGACAGAGGGAGCACAGCGTGACCAAAGACGGATCCTTCCCATAACCAGTAATTATTAGCGCTATAACGGCTGTCATTATCTCGGCTCAGATCACTATACTACACTGAAGCGCCAAACAAACTGGTATAGCCATGCGTATTACAAGCAGAATACGGTGCTGCGGTCGGCAACGCCTATGTAAGACATCAAGTGTCTGGCGCAGTTGTTAGATCGGTTACTGCTGCTACAATGGCAGGTTATCAAGATTTAAGTGACTTTGAACGTGGTGTTGTAGTCGGCGAACGAGTGGTGGGACACAGCATCTACGAGGTAGCGATGAAGTGGGGGATTTTCCCGTATGACCATTTCACTAACGTACAATGAATATCAGGAATCCGGTAAAACATCAAATCTCCGACATCGCTGAGACCGGAAAAAAATCTGCAAGAACGGGACTAACGACGAGTGAAGAGAATCGTTCAAAGTGACAGAAGTGTAACCCTTTCGCAAATTGCGGCAGATTTCAATGCTGGGCCATCAACAAGTGTCAGCGTCTGAACTCAACGAATCATCATCGATACTGGCTTTCGGAGCCGAAGGCTCATCCGTCCCCCCCCCCTCCCCCCCCCCCCCCCCCCCGACTCCGTCAACACCGGAACTGGACTGTTGATGACTGGAATGATGTTGCATGGCCGGACTAGTTTCAAATTGTATCGAGCGGATGGACTTGTACGCGTATGGAGACAATCTATGGACCCTGCATGTCGGCAAGGGCACTGTCTGTGGAGGCTCTGTAATGGTGTGAGGCCTGTGCGGTTGGAGTGATATGGGACCCCTGATACGTCTAGATACGACTCTGACAGGTGACACGTACGTAAGCATCCTGACTGATCACCTGCATCCATTCATATCCATTTTGTATTGCGACGGACATGGGCAATTTCAGTAGGGCAGTGAGACATCCCACACGTCCAGGATTGCTATAGAGTGGCTCCAAGAACACTTTTCTGAGATTAATCACTTCCGCTGGACACCAGACTCCCAAGACATGAACATTATTGAGCATATCTGGGATGCCATGGGACGTGCTTTTCAGAAGAGATCTCCACCGCCTCGTACTCTTACGGATTTATGGACGGCCCTGTGAGATTCATGGTGTCATTTCGCTCTAGCTCTACTTCAGATATTAGTCGAGTCCATGCCACGTCGTGTTACGGCGCTTCTGGGTGCTCGCGGGGGTCCACGCGATTTTAGACAGGTGTACCAGTTTCTTTGGCTCTTCAGTGTAGATTAAAGCATTAGTTTTACTGGACGAATCACTGAATATGAGTTCCAATTGCGCTTTAATTTGACACTAAACACTGTCAGTAACAAAACTCGGTCAGGTAAACGGAGTTCGCTTCCAGCTGTTGACTCAGGCAGCGTCTGGCGGGAGGAGACAGTCGGCGAGCGGGTAGGTCAGCTCTTTAACTGGCCCAGTTCTTCGCGGCTGCACTGACCACGCCCAACGACAGTAGCGGCAGCCTTTTGTTGATGCCTCTGAAACACCAGTCCAATGCTTCAACCCGAAGTTAGCTACTGGCCCGCAACCTTGAGAGGCTTGCGCTAGCTGCCAGCTGTTGCCGCTTTGTAATAAGCCATCCGGTTAATAGCTTAAACACGCCGGGGACTTGGCGTTTTCGGCGTTCTCTGAGGGAGTAGCAGGCCACAGACAAGCTATGGTGGCCCATTTGTAAAACGTCCTCCCGTAGTCTTCAGGCATCATAGTTTAACGTCTTATAGCTAGCACAAAATACACATACGATATTAATCTTTTCTTGGCTACAAATACTATTTAATCAGATCTGTGGTCTCTGTGATGCTGCTTCAACTTTCGAGCGCCCGGCACTCGTACAGTGTGTTAAGGTAAATAACTCCTCGTTCTCACCAGAGCAGTGGAAGTTATAGATCTAGCGTTATTTCATCGATCTGCCCACCGAGCGACGTGGCGCAGCGGCTAGCACACTGGACTCATATTCCCGAGAACGACATTTCAGACCCGCGTCCGGCCATCCTGGTTTAAGTTTTCCGTGATTTCACTAAAGCACTCCAGGCAAATGCCGGGGGTGGTTCCTTTGAAGTCGCACGACCGATTTCCTTCCCCATCCTTCCCTAATCCGATGGGACCGATGACCTCGTTGTTGGTCCCCTCCCCCCAAACCAACCAACCAATCGATCTGCCGCAGAAGCCATCCCTAACGGCAAAGCCACTGGTACAAACCGAAGTGCGCCTGTCCATGCGGCATGTTTCCTGTGATATGTCCAGTGATATTTTCCTTGTGAGGCCTAGTCAGATTTCCTGCATGCTACCCGTGCTGGCCAATCAGGAATCCTATTTGCCAACTGAAGTCTCAGTCTACAGGGCGGGAACTCTTGAGACAACGGCAGTCAAACCTCGAGACCAGGCAGAACGTCACGCACTCGCCGGCCGACTTACGATCTTTCTCAATCGATTGTAAAGAAACTATTCGGCAAAAAGTTTGTTTCTCACACCTTATAGCTTCATTCGTCAGTTTCATGACGAATTGCCTGTCATTACGTTAAATGTCACATTTACTGGGATATTTTAGGGCTCTTTTTAGTTGATCTCATTTTGTTCGTTATAGTTTGTTCTATGACGTCCGTTAAAGTTCTTCGTTTGTCCATTCTCTCAGGTTTTTTTTATTTTTTATTTTTATTGGAGAGGGCCTCTAACCTTCTGGCCGAGCGCGCTGAGCTACCTCGCCGGCTAGATTAAATGAAGTTTTGCAAGAATTTCAGCAAGTTTGCAGTGAATAGTAGAGTTTGCTATAAATTTTCGCTTGGGGCATGTTACGTCATGTTGCTGCATGTGAAATGTAGCTAACATATTGAATTTTTTCTTAAACTTTGAAGGATATTGCTATTTATTACCAAACTCAAGAAAATAGATCGTATGTAAACCACTTCGTCCGGAGCTCGTGCTCCAGCGAAAAAGCTGGAATGAAATATTCACAAAATTCCTCATATCTCATAAGTGGTTTCAAATACATGAGCAAGTTTTTGGCAAATGTCAGTATCCAAAGAGAAGAGTATTTCGCCATATCATTAATGTATGAAATTTCCATATCTATCGTAATATTAAGCGACTACAGATGTTTTCATTGAAATTATTTAATAACTAAGCGCCATCGACAGCTGGCGAAACGAGAATTACAATGGGTTTGGAACATTATACGTAAAGAAGTCAGTTTATTTTCAGTGCAAAAAATGCCTTTTTATAAACTATTGGTATGTCTTTACATCGGTTGCATTTTTATGGTTCTGTCGCAATTTCAATTGCGTTAGAGTGTCAGTGAGATGAACATTTATAAACTCAGCTGCAGTTTGGCGAAAGAAACCGATTAATATGGCAACAAGGAGTCCTACGTACTACTCAAAACTCGTCACTGATAACGTTTCTCTGAAGAAAAATAAAAGTGATGATTAGTCTGGGGAAAATAAATCGCTACTTCGGTTGAAATTTCGGAGAAATCCTGTACCCGTGTATTTTTAATAACAACTGATTTGGATTGAAACTATTCCTCAATAATCTAAGAAGCATGGAAACAGTTAACAGCACATAGCATCTCATTCTTTTCCTACCCCGATGCTGAATGAGAAATTTTCCTCTTTACCACAAACGTGTTTTAGTTTGTCAAATATGTTGGTAATCTGTTTACACCTTGATAGGTAGTTGGCTGGAGTTTTCCAATCTAAATGTTTTCATATCTCTCAGATCACATATATTGTTCTAAAACCACAGCAATTCTCATTTCACCAGCTATCGATGGTGCTTAAATATTGCATCATTACATTTTTAAAAAATCTGTAGACGCCTGAATATCGAGGTGGATATGGAAGTTTCGACTATTATTCATAAGGAGAAATACTCTGCTCTGTTTATACTATCATTTGTCAGAATCTTGTTAAGATATCTGAAACCGTTTACGAGATACGAAAAATAATACACCGTCTGCAGTCTCGGCCCATGAGTATGGATTTTAGGTGTTCACCAATTTTTAGATTCAAGATGAATCTGAGAGCGTGGAATTAATATCGTCTGCTGTATAACAGTTATGCTTGTGAACAAATTCATACAACTACATCCTCTGTCAATAACAATAATACTCATAGTAATAATAATCATCATAAGATGTATTATTGTCTGACAATATAAAGAATTACTTTTGTGGAATTTTGTTGTTTTGTACACAATGAAGTACAGTTTAGGGCAAGAACGAAATAATGTGTAAGCTTTCGCTACTCTCCATTTCGGATTATTTTGTAAGTGGCAATTGTCACCCTTTTTTTTAATTTTTTCGGACCAATGCACAAGATCCCTAACACCTGTAGAACTATAAGAGCCTAAAGCAAACTGTCGTCGTGCCATATTTAAATGAATGTAAGAGAAACTGAGAAAGTTTTTCGTGAATGTTCGCACTTGTGTACACAGTGTGGCCCTACAGCACCGATAAATCTGACTCACCATAAGATCAACAGATGTCCGAAGCACGAATAAATGCTACAGTTTCACAATCAACGATGATGTGCTTTACGCCCATATGGTTCTCAGCGCCACAATTGAGTCACTGATAAAATCCAAAACGTAATATACAATAATTCTTTCACAAACCCAAAAAATAAGTTTGTCTATCAGTATAACTCTAACATATACTGCTGTCCGAGCTAATTTTATCTTGTAGTGGGTGAATTGGCATATCAGAGAAATATGCTACCGCCTCACGGGGTTTATGCCAAGTGAATGGGGATAGTAAATTGCTGCACTGTACTGCCACCTAGTGGCGTTGTTGTAAACTGGTAGTTGCGGTAGCGACTAGCTGTGAATGCTGTGAACCGTGCACATTCTTTATTAAATCTGTGTGTATTTGATTTGTAAGGCAATTACGTTACGCCAGTTTCGCATGTGCGAAAGCTCCTTAAAACGTGCATAACTGAGGATGTGCTCGCTGCCATGATAGCTAGTTTCACAGAGACTAGCGGAGTAGCAAAGTAGCGCAGTGGGTCGTGTATTTCAACACCTCTGTGTCACGTTTAACAGTATTCAAAGAAAAGTAACCAATAAATACGCAAGGTGTCAAAAGTTATGGTGTCACGTGGCCTGCGCTCTTACATAGCTGCCGCTGCTGACAGTGTGGGGTGAGAGGCTCAGCGTGGGAGACAGTCATCAACCTCACCTGATAGCCGGCAGCCGTGCGCGCCATCTAGCAAACTTGCTGAGAACCCTGTTCCGTGTGAGACGGGCAGGATGCACTTCTATGTGATAATGCGCGCTCGGAGCGACCTCGTAACTTTCCCCTCCCCTGCGCTTCGTGGGAAAACAGCTGTCTCGTCTCAGGCAGGCACTGGAATGGCAGTCTTATCAGCCATTGTAGACTGATTTTAACTCGAATTCCGCGTATTACACAGTGTCTTGTTTATAATCCTTGTTCCAAACTCTCCCGATTTTTTTTTCCACCAAAGAAAATTCCGCACTGGCTGTATCAATGATTTTTATTAAATATGCGACCGCTTTCGCACAACTATCGGTGCATCCTCAGGCAATCTGTACAAAAAATAGTATAATAAGAGCTAATATAAACTATTCGATCCGCCAGTTCTGAGGTATAAACTGAACTTTTAAACAACCAGTTTTTTGAATGAGACAAAAAATTACTCACATACGCTACTTATAGCATGGTAACGTGAAAACATTGCCCTGTAGCCACTCCCCACCATTCACGACCAATATACCGTCATCTAGTGAAACTGGTAGTTAAAATTTAAAAATCTTTTAAAAAAAATTTCTTAAATGATGGGTGCGGCAATGACCTAGAAAATAAAAATAAAATACGATGCTGATAAAACTCCCCTAAACACGAACGATTAAGAGTGCAAACACTAGCATGAACAAACAGCGGAATTAGGGCCATGTAAACATATCAGAACTACCCGTGCAAGCTGAGAGGAGCGGCAGCGGACACGACCTGGCTGACTGGCCGAAACACGGAAAGCGCTCACGCAGTGACGCGAGGATCGCCAGAGGCCGGATGACGCGTACAAGGTGTGAAGAGCGGGGGATGCTGAACATTTCATAAACAATTCCTTATGCCTATGTTTTAACAAGTCTAATACCATGAAACATGGCACTTAGTTAAGACCCTAAGAATAATACACTACTGGCCATTAAAATTACTACACCATGTAGATGACGTGCTACAGACGGGAAATTTAACCGACAGGAAGAAGATGCTGTGATATGCAAATGATTAGCTTTTCAGAGCATTCACACAAGGTTGGCGCTGTAGCGACACCTACAACGTGCTGACACGAGGAAAGTTTCCAACCGATTTCTCATACACAAACAGCAGTTGACCGGCGTTGCCTGGTGAAACGTTGTTGTGATGCCTCGTGTAAGGAGGAGAAATGCGTACCATTACGTTTCCGACTTTGATAAATGTCGGATTGTAGCCTATCGCGATTCCGGTGTATTGAATCGCGACATTGCTGCTCGCGTTGGTCGAGATCCAATGACAGAATATGGAATCGGTGGGTTCAGGAGGGTAATACGGAACGCCGGGCTGCAGTATCACTAGCAGTCGAGATGACAGGCGTCTTATCCGCATGGCTGTGACGGATCGTGCAGCCACGTCTCGATCCCTGAGTCAACAGATGGGGACACTTGCAAGACAACAACCATCTGCACGAACAGTTCGACGACGTTTGCAGCATCATGGACTATCAGCTCGGAGACCTTGGCTGCGGTTACCCTTGACGCTGCATCACAGACAGGAGCGTCTGCGATGTTGTACCCAACGACGAACCTGGGTGCACGAATCGCGAAACGTCATTTTTTTCGGATGAATCCAGGTTCTGTTTACAGCATCATGATGTTCGCATCCGTATTTGGCGACATCGCGGTGATTGCACATTGGAAGCGTGTAGTCGTCATCGCCATACTGGCGTATCACCTGGCGTTATGGTATGGGCTGCCATTGGTTACACGTCTTGTTCATCTCTTGTTCGCATTGACGGCACTTTGAACCGTGGACGTTACATTTCAGATGTGTTACGACCCGTGGCTCTACCCTTCATTCAATCCCTGCGAAACCCTTCATTTCAGCAGGATAACGCACGACCGCATGTTCCAGGTCCTGTACGGGCCATTGTGGATACAGCCGTCTGTTCAATGGTGGCCGAGCAACTGGCTCGTCACAATACGCCAGTCACTACTCTTGATGACCTGTGGTATCGTGTTGAAGCTGCATGGGCAGCTGTATCCGTACATGCCATCCAAGCTGTGTTTGACTCAATGCCCAGACGTATCAAGGCCGTTATTACGGCCAGAGGTGGTTGTTCTGGGTACAGATTTCTCAGGATCTATGCACCCAAATTGCGTGAAAAAGTAATCACATGTCAGTTTTAGTATAATATATTTGTCCAATGAATACCCGTTTATCATCTGCATTTCTTCTTGGTGTAGCAATTTTAATGGCTAGTAGTGTAAATGTGGTGGTTCTGAGTATATAAGGCCCGGAGTACGCATAAAAATATGTAGGACGGAACCTACGAACAAGTAAGCTGCAGGGGTAAGGCTACTGTTTAAGTAATGAAAATTTTGTAGAAGGCTCTTGTGCCTCATATCGGGGATTTCTTCAGAACTCTGGAGATCTAAACCTCTTCCATAACATTAAGGCTGTTGCCATTATTTTCCAAGTGTAACACCCACATGTTGTTCTGGATACCGGTGATATGGTGACCCGTTTCCCGCAAATGCGCACCTACAGCCGATTTTGAGCCTGGGTCACTGATGTGCTCCTTATAACGGATTTCAAAACTTCTTCCTGTCTGGCCTATGTACTCTGTATCTCTATCATCACAGGCGGTGCTATATACCCAAGTCGGCTTGGAACTATTCCATGTTGCAGCCTCCTTGTGCCTGAACTTCTATCCATTGATTTTAGGAATATAAAAAGCCGGATTTATTCCCTTACAACTTGAGCATTTGCCGATTCTGCTTGAAATGTTATCATAAAAAGGTATCCCGTGGATTTTACGCCCAATAGCTAATACGCTACTTGCTGGCTGTAGTGAAGTGAATGTTCCAGGTGTGAGTGGGGTGCGAGCTGTGTTATGCTTCATGTTTATCTTCCGTAATACATCACTGTTAATCTTTCCAACAAAATCCACGTCGTATCCATTCGAAAAGGCGATAAACTGTATTACTTTAAAGTCCCGATCCCCGGCTTCTTGAGATAATGGGACCGTATGCATCCTGTGTAGTAAGGCCCTGAATGAGGCCTTTGTGAATTGCAAAGGATGATTAGACGATCCATGTATCACGACGCCAGAAGTGGTGGGCTTTCTGAAAATATCAAAATTAACCGAGTTTCCACTGATTTTGACCAGTAGGGCCAAGAAAGGAAGGGAGCCATTAATGCTCTGTTCCATAGCAAATTGGATCCTCTCATTTATTTTGTTTAGTTCACCTACGAAAGCGTTACAGTCCTGGAAAGAACCGTTATACAGCAAAATTATGTCATCCACATATCTAGCCCAAAAAATTAACCTTTCAGAGTACCTGCTTAAGTCGACTATCACATTGTGCTCAAAAAACGTCATAAAAATGTAGGCAAGGCAATAAGACAGTGGAGATCCCATTGCTGTTTTTGGATACATGTGCTATTCCCAAATTTAAAATTGTTAAAATCTAATAGCAATTTGAGAAACTGCAATACCTCTTCTATCTCTTCTAATGGTCTGCCACTATTTTTCTTTAAATTGTCACTAATTATTCCGTAGAGCTGATGGGTTGGGATGCTTGCATGCATATTTTTTACACCAAATGAAACCAGGGAAGTACCCTTTGGGATTGTCGAGGCTAAAAGTTTGCTAATCAATTCCTCTCTATTTGAGATACTGAAATTTACCGGATGCTTGTAGTTCCTATCCAAATGATCAGCCAAATGTTTCTCAAGTTGAACACCTGGGCCATTCCTGGAGTTAATGATAGGTCGGATAGGCAAACCTTCCTCATGGAGCTTTATTACATCACGAAGTCTAGGAGCCGATTGATTCATTGGAATAATTGACCTCTTATTAAAACGTCTGAGAAAGATACTTGTATTCCTAGTCGGCTTTTTAATACTCGCTACGTATTTAGCAGTTAGGTCATGCCTACTTTTCTCGATGTGGTTGGTGCCAGTGAAATGCTCAATCTTTTAAACGTACTGTTCCTCCGAAATAACTACTACGGATTTAGACTTATCAGCTTGCTCTATAATCGCACCATTATTACGGAGCTTTTCATTCATTGTACGTACTGTAATATTCTCCTCAGACCCTAAAAGAGAATTACAACTAGGATGACCTAAGCTGGTAGAGTAATTCTCTACTGTTTTGTTTACCCCTATAGCCACTTCATTATGCTGAGCTGTCGTTATCAGTTTTCCATCCAAAGCAGAAACAGTATGGGAGACCAACCGATCCAGTTGCTGCTGCGGTATTTTGTGTGATGCATTATAGGATAAACCCTTATCCAATAACTGTTTCTCTTTCCGATCGAAGACAATGTCGGTTAAGTTACACGTCTTTGGAAAAAAATTAAAATCGCATTCGGTGACTTCAAATTTTGAAGCTTTTGCAATTTTTTATCTTGATTTTAAGTGAGAATTTGCTTATACGAATCCAGGTACACACTGACGTGATCCGAAACCCATTGGAATTGTTGTCCCTTTAACATGCCAGCTTAACATACAGGAGCCATATCTAGCTCCTTATTCACTGAGGCTTTCTTAATATGCAAGGAACTAATCCCACTGCGCAGGCAGAATAACATAATATTTCTTAAGTATTTTCCAGTGCTATGAGCATTTTTTCGAAACAAACACCAGACATAATTTGGAATGTCCTTTGCTGCTAAACACTGTCTGTTAAACTGGATATTACCACATATCCTTAAATTAAAATATCTGTAAAAGGCCCGATTAGCTGTGCTAGGCAGTCTGTAACATGTTGTTTTGTAGGGCGGGAAACCACGGCCAAACATCGACATTTTTCCGCAGAAAATTCCGCACTGGCTGTATCAATGATTTTTATTAAATATGCGACCGGTTTCGCAGCACTTACCAGTGCATCCTCAGTCAATCTGTACAAAAAATAATATAATAAGAGCTCATATAAACTGACTCAAACCAGGAAACCAGGATTCCAGAGTACTGAACATTTCTGTATGATCAAAAATGAACGTACTAGACTCTCCCACCCGGCCGGAGTGACCGAGCGGTTCTAGGCGCTGCAGTCTGGAACCACACGACCGCTACGGTCGCAGGTTCGAATCCTGCCTCGGGCATGGATGTGTGTGATTTTCTTAGGTTAGTTAGGTTTAAGTAGTTCTAAGTTCGCTGGGACTGATGACCTCAGAAGTTAAGTCCCATAGTGCTCAGAACCATTTGAACCACTTTTTGGACTCTCCCACCCATTTGTCCAGTGCTTCAAGCTTAGTTTCTTGCTCTTTAGTTTCACAAGCGACATGTACTACTAGGTTATTAAAATTCTTCTGGTTGTTGTACCACGTCATTGTATAAAATATTTTAATTATAAACTTAAAATCAACGGCCTTCCTCGAGACAAGATTAGTTTTGGAGATAAAATGTGGCTCTGTTAGTTGCAGACCATTGGTGTCAATACGTCTGTTTCTTTTTTAAACTCCAGTGGCCCTAGTGTATAATAGACTAGTTGTGATGGAAAGGGGAGGGTAGGAAAGAAGCTATTGGTGTGCTAGCCGGCTTCTCAGTGATTGGCGATGGTCTGAAAATGAGCGCTCGGTTGGTGAGCAAGTTATCTTGCGGGGGCCCTCGAAAATAAATTGACTGTTTGTTTATGCTGTCGCGACCCTGCCCGGTGAGGCTACTGCACCGCTACTGCTCGCGATCCGTTGACCTGGGATAGCTGGAGCGAAGGACGCCGGAAGTTTGTAGCCGTCCTCTCTACGGATGTCAGGCTGCTTAGTAACTTCAATCGCCTCTCTATTTTTGCGCTGCCGCGTCCACGACTCTTTTGCCAGCGCGTGGGCTTCCTGGAACAAGGTAGGCTGTTCACAGACACGGTGATGTTCCGTTATCAGCCCTTAATATGCTGTGCTAATCGCACTTAGCGTTCATGTTTTGCTACTCGTGTGCTAACTGATCTCCCTGATTCCGTTTTGAAGGCAGCTCCGCACTCGCAGTATTCCTGCAGTATTTAATTTGTTTCGTGTATCCTTGCTGGAACCTATCATTCTTTGGATTCTGTGTCTCTTGCGAAAAATCGGTTTCTACTACTTGCTCGTTAATCCCTTCAAAGCGAACATCTATGAAACATTTTCCTCCATGTTATCCCACGCTACCTCATTTCAACCAAGATCTGGTCCAGCACCTCGCTCTGCGACTCGAAGATTCCTCGACTGCGCGCGACACCAGGTCAGACTCATCGTTCAACTCTAAACCTGCAAGGGGAGGCCACGACGTTGGGATCACAGTTTTATTTCAAATTCTGGACACCTTTAGTAGGCCGTCAAAACAACATAATGTGAACTACTCTGGCAATTCCGAGAAAATAGCAACAGAAGTTTTACGTGTATGATGTGGCGTATGTGAGTTCGGAGGTTTCGTAGGTGCTGTTCGTTAGAGTTCATGATGGTCAAGTGATCAGCCGGCACTGTAGCTCACCGTGTTCGGTCAGAGGACTGAAGGCCGTATGTTTATGTGGCGACGGTTAGATTACTGATCAAACTTAATTATAAATCTCTTGTTTTTGTTCATCGCTGGTCATATTATTTAATTCATATGACGTTTGAGAGGTAATATAATGAAAAAAACACGTGTATTTGAATGAAGTATTTGCATGAAGCTTCAGTTTACGTTTTCCATGTCTGTATGACAAATACCACCCTTCAAGTGTGATGTGGAGAGCACATCCGACGAATAATTGTAGACTACATTAGTGTTGTCGTCTGGCGCATTGTGACTCCGGATTCAAAGTCCTCCACATGCCTTTTTAAATACTTTTCTTCTGAAAAGTTATTTAGACACCTGAAGCAAATGTGCTTTTTATGCTCATGTTTTGACTACTAGCTGCAAAGGAGGCGGGACATGTCTATGATCCATGCGTAATGCTGATTTCCACCTTCAGAGAAGAGCAGCATGTTTACATGAGATCACGCTCACCTGTGTATTTCGAAAAATGTAGTGGTCCAACTATTGTATGCTTGTTCTGCTCATCTGGCTTGCTTTCCTGCTTCTTCTTCGGGCCATAAACGTGAACCGATAGATACTACACTCCTGGAAATTGAAATAAGAACACCGTGAATTCATTGTCCCAGGAAGGGGAAACTTTATTGACACATTCCTGGGGTCAGATACATCACATGATCACACTGACAGAACCACAGGCACATAGACACAGGCAACAGAGCATGCACAATGTCGGCACTAGTACAGTGTATATCCACCTTTCGCAGCAATGCAGGCTGCTATTCTCCCATGGAGACGATCGTAGAGATGCTGGATGTAGTCCTGTGGAACGGCTTGCCATGCCATTTCCACCTGGCACCTCAGTTGGACCAGCGTTCGTGCTGGACGTGCAGACCGCGTGAGACGATGCTTCATCCAGTCACAAACATGCTCAATGGGGGACAGATCCGGAGATCTTGCTGGCCAGGGTAGTTGACTTACACCTTCTAGAGCACGTTGGGTGGCATGGGATACATGCGGACGTGCATTGTCCTGTTGGAACAGCAAGTTCCCTTGCCGGTCTAGGAATGGTAGAACGATGGGTTTGATGAGGGTTTGGATGCACCGTGCACTATTCAGTGTCCCCTAGACGATCACTAGAGGAGTACGGCCAGTGTAGGAGATCGCTCCCCACACCATGATGCCGGGTGTTGGCCCTGTGTGCCTCAGTCGTATGCGGTCCTGATTGTGGCGCTCACCTGCACGGCGCCAAACACGCATACGGCCATCATTGGCACCAAGGCAGAAGCGACTCTCATCGCTGAAGACGACACGTCTCCATTCGTCCATCCATTCACGCCTGTCGCGACACCACTGGAGGCGGGCTGCACGATGTTGGGGCGTGAGCGGAAGACGGCCTAACGGTGTGCGGGACCGTAGCCCAGCTTCATGGAGACGGTTGCGAATGGTACTCGCCGATACCCCAGGAGCAACAGTGTCCCTAATTTGCTGTGAAGTGGCGGTGCGGTCCCCTACGGCACTGCGTAGGATCCTACGGTCTTGGCGTGCATCCGTGCGTCGCTGCGGTCCGGTCCCAGGTCGACGGGCACGTGCACCTTCCGCCGACCACTGGCGACAACATCGATGTACTGTGGAGACCTCACGCCCCACGTGTTGAGCAATTCGGCGGTACGTCCACCCGGCCTCCCGCATGCCCACTATACGCCCTCGCTCAAAGTCCGTCAACTGCACATACGGTTCACGTCCACGCTGTCGCGGCATGCTACCAGTGTTAAAGACTGCGATGGAGCTCCGTATGCCACGGCAAACTGGCTGACACTGACGGCGGCGGTGCACAAATGCTGCGCAGCTAGCGCCATTCGACGGCCAACACCGCGGTTCCTGGTGTGTCCGCTGTGCCGTGCGTGTGATCATTGCTTGTACAGCCCTCTCGCAGTGTCCGGAGCAAGTATGGTGGGTCTGACACACCGGTGTCAATGTGTTCTTTTTTCCATTTCCAGGAGTGTATTTCCAGTGTAATGTCGCCAATAGAGTGATCGAACACTAATAGCGTACTTCGCCTATTTATGCTCAACAAGTTACATTTGTTTACTTTATTGCCAATTATTGCACCGGTAAATAATCCTCTGTGCGTCTTCGGAAAGCCCATACAGTCTTCCGCCGTTGCTACGATCTTGTACATAAGAATAATTCAAACCGTATTTTACACACATGACTGTCCTTGAATCTATGCTGATGCGCGTCTCCCGGAAAGCCCATACAGTCTTCCGCCGTTGCTGCGATCTTATATAAGAATAAAACAAACGGTATTTCACACACACGACTTTCCGTGAATCTGTGTTGGTGGAATACGATCTTTTCCAGGCACATAGGACTGTTCACTACACAAGAAATGCTCGTTGAATTAAATGGAAAATCTAACTGAATATAAAGCAATGAAAGATCGTGTCTTGTTCTGCCAACGTAAGGAACGAAATAAATCTAATTTCACACATTTTTTTGCACGGCTGTGTTAGTAGCTTGCAGAGCAAAGATCATGTCGTTCCAAGCTACGACTAAACTGATCTCCGAGCTTGATACCCATACGTCTTGATTCAAATCTGCCCTCCTTCAATGGCCGGCTGGCGATGGAATGCTGCTTGAATTAACCCCTAGTGACCCGAAAAGTTCGTTGACCTCGCATTGTGGCGCTCTGTTGTTCAGCTTGTAGAGGCTGGCTTTTACACCCTAGAACGATACTACTACTTTATTTTCTCAACTAGCAGAACATAGTTTGGGTAATTTATGATAGCAGTCTGCATCCTATGCCTACGATAATCAAATTTACAACTACACTAATCACATAACACCTATTTCTTTCCCCACTACCTGGTCTATTTTGGACGAAATTTTCAGCTGCTTGCCATTTGCAATAGCTGTGCACCATTACTGTAGCCCACATCACACACACGTTCATGGCCTCCAGTATTTGACCTCCACGCGAGGTATTTTACAGGCCTACTGGACCAGTGACAATATCCTGGTGGTGGCTGACACGTAAAAGCATAAAAACTCCGTGACAGATGTCCGAAAGCACAAATTTCCCTTGCTAAAGAACGATACTGTTACGACATGAAACACTTTCTGTTTTTAATTATCGTCTGTCATTTGACTGCTTTTCTCATTCTTAGCGAATCTTTTCATCTAAACGAATCTTCCATACTCGCTATACTATAAGCTGCTTTGTTTTTGCCATTATTTGGCTCTACTATTTTTCCCTCCACTGGTTCGCTATTCCCGAACACCGTTGCAGATGACCCACTTAATAGTCCTCCTTTCTAGCAAGAGCCTTCCGTAGACTTCTTTCCTCATATGTTCCTATTAGTACTCCTTCATTTTGTACTTCACCTGTCGCTTCATTTTATCATTCTTCTATAGCATCACACTTCAGATTTTTTCTCTGGACATCCGACGACTAGCGTTTTAGAATGCTATGATACAGATCGATCAGAAGAAAGCACATATTTTTGCGTTTCCTGCATATGCAGTTCCGCTGTGGTGCGGTTAACAGATGTATCACAGTGTTTGAGTGAAATGACGCGGCAGCTAGAAACTTGACACAAAGCTGACGTAGGCGCAACTGTACGATTCTTGTGGGCAAGACGCCTCAATTGCACACAGATTCACCGCGAAATTATTGTGGTTTATGGACCAAATGCAGTGTCCCATCCAACCGTAGTGAAATGGTGCAACAATTTGACCAAGACCGCAAGCGTATATGTGATGCTGATGGGGAGGGAAGTCCATCGACACCGACCACAGAAGACATGGTTCAGGCAGTCGAGGAACTGATTGTCAGCAGTCCGATATTTTCCCATGGTGAGAACTGACACACAGCGCTTCTAGAATGGCCCCATGACCAAAAAGCGGATTTCTGCTGTCGATGAACTGAACGATTGGTAGAACGTCCCAATTTTGTGGAAATATAGCGTCATGTATCTGTGTCACTCTGACGTGTAGTGCAGCTCTCAATAAAAGTTATTTAAACTGCCGTAATAATGTGTAACTTTTTGAATTTCCCTCGTATTTATTATGGATAGAGCTCTTTTTTTGCAGAAAATATTCTTCGCGCCCGTGACAGTCTACAGCACTTCCAACACCTGCTTTGCTTTGTCCACGCTGTTTAGTCTCGCCCGCTAGACTGTGGTATTCTTTCACTTCCTCCACTACTGCGGCGCTCCATATTTTAACCTTAAAGAAGTCGTTATTCATGTTTTTCTGTTCCTCATCGCTTCCGACTTTGCATGTTTTATCATTAAGCCATTTTCCATGTTACGTATGCAGTCCATCCCTTTAGCCGCATCACCACCATTTTTTTTCGGAATGATAAAATTTAATGTAGGTTGTTTTAGTTAATGCTGTCGTCAGAAGTGACAATACGAAAAAAAATATTTCCGTAGCTTCGTTTTCCAACGCTAGGAGAGGTGGGACACTTGTGTCTCATTGGTATTATGACGTGAGACCTATATGTCCCTGTAGTAATGAAATGAATGGTAATCTGTATTATCATACGTTATACATATTTTCGTAAAAGCCCTCGCTCCAATTAATGATTACAAATATTTGACCTTTGCATAGATTATTCAAACTGACAAGCTGTTGTATCAACAGATGCAAATTCGAGAGTCTCATCTGATAATGAAATCGATCCTCCTGCTTGTGGTACGGTGTTCAAATGGTTCAAATGGCTCTGAGCACTATGGGACTTAATATCTGACGTCATCAGTCCCTTAGACTTAGAACTACTTAAACCTAACTAACCTAAGGACATCACACACATCCATGCCCGAGGTAGGATTCGAACCTGTGACCGTAGCAGCAGCGCGGTTCCGGACTGAAGCGCCTAGAACCGCTCGGCCACTGCGGCCGGCTGGTACGGTGTGGAACAGTTCTTGTACAGAGCAATTTGGCACGTGGTAGATGACAGTAACATGCAGAAAATTCCCACTGATTCTCTGGTAACCTATCGTTGCACGCAGATATCTCACTGGCTGTGGAAGGGTTAAATAGGTGTAAGTATACTTCGATCCAGCCACAAGGGCTACATCGATTGCAAAACTTAGCAGTGGTATCTGAATTTCGCGCTTGTCAACTGAAAATAGAGCTAAACTGACGAAACGTGTGGTCATCAATTAAGAAAGATATCGACGTTTGTTTTCATAAAAGCACGGATTTGTAGAAGAAATGGCAACAGAAGACAACAGAGGGTTTTACACGTAAACAGAGAAACATGCGTAACTGGCACTACAAGAACAAAAACTAACAAAATGTAAAATAAAAAAAAAGAATTATTCAGCAGCATAACAGGTTAAACCCAATTTGCTCCCTATCCAAATGATTTTCAATGTATATAAATCTTGTACATTATTAGGATAGCTAGATTCGGGACTATGTTTCTTTGGAAGTATGTTTCTCTGGAAGTATGTTGATTCAGCTTTGCTTTCAATAGCTATTAGAAGTTCTTATATCAGAGTTGAATTTCACAGTCAGTGAACATATACCTTTTGTACGAAGTGCTCGCGCAGTGTTACGTCCAGCCCGCTTGTTTACGAGACGGGGTCAAATAGGACGGTGTTGCATCTGAGCACTGGATTTATGACTATCGTTCTAATTCACTCATATATATGAATTTTAGGTGGTTCACCTCATATTTTAGTGGATTGTGATACCTGCATAATTTTTCTAACACAGCATGCAAAACTGTTAAATACAGAATCACAAAAAACCCTAAACAGAATATTAACTACGTGGAATTAGAAATATTCTTTCTTGTACCTAAAACACCTGCAAGGACATATGGCAGCACATGTGAATGCCAGATTCATAATGAGCAAGGACTCGTCAGATACGGAGTTCACAATTATAGGATTACGTCGCGAAGGAAGAAAATGTACACGTTTTGCGAGGATTCCGATTTTAGTTGTGACACTAGTACCAGGATTTACTAAAGCCTATTGCTGACAGTGGGCTACGACAACAACTAGTCTGCAACACTGTATGGCACCACTCCAAGTTATTTCGTGTGAACCATGAATATTCGACGTGTGAAGACAAGACAGAAGATCGCCTAAACAGAGCAATTTGGCACGTGGTAGACGACAATAACAAGCAGAAAATTCCCACTGATTCTCTGGTAACCTATCGTTGGACGCAGATATCTCACTGGCTGTGGAAAGGGTGAAACAGGTGTAGGTCTACTTCGATCCAGCCACAAGGGCTACATCGATTTCAAAACTTAGCAGTGGTATCTGAATTCCGCGCCCGTCAACTGAAAATAGAGCTAAACTGACGAAACGTGTGGTCATCAATTAACTGAAAGAAACATTTGTACTCTCTCAGCAATTCGAGCCGACGAGAACACTTACCGATAGTAGTAGGGTAGTGGGGTCGTCACTCCACTTTTGATGTCACATTGATATGCAAATTAATTAAATTGATCAATTATCACCCACTGACCACTCCCACCCCCGTGCCCAGCCACTCCCGCCCCCACCTTGGATGTTTTTCTCAGCCTGCACGTGGGCTCCAGCCCTCTCTCCCCCCGGCCTCCCACGCCCCCAGCCCACCCTATTGGTGCAAATTTTGAATATTGGCGGGAATTTCGAATTTTGGCGGGAATCCCGAATTTTCACTGTACAAATCAATTGTCAGTTCAGCATACATAATATTAATGGAAATTATTGATGGAAATTGTTTATAAAAAGGGGATAGGTGGTAGAAATCGGGAAAGAATATAATTCAGAGGACGGGAAATTGGAGATTTGTGCTATGAGAATGACATACTCAGCATTTAGTAGGACAAGGATACCGTGTCTCGACATACATATTCATGTCTATGATCCATTAAAGGGAGTGCCCAGTTATATGAAACTCCCTGAGGATATCAAGGAGAAGCGGGCTTGCATTAATGTAGTATGGTCAATCCTGGTTTGTGAAATAAAAATTAAACAGCATCCAGAGCGCACATCTCGATACGGAATAGGTCATAACATTCGTGGATGTTAATAGGTTTGATGATATCCAGTTCTCCATAAAGATTCAGGACATACCAAAATTTGTGGCGCAAAGTCCAGAAATATCGGTCACGTTTATGGCCTGAAGAAGGAGCAGGAAAGCAAGCCAGATGATCAGGACAAGCATACTGTAGTTGGACCACTCCGTTTTTCGAAATACACAGGTGAGTCTGATCTCGTGTAAACATGCTGCTCTCATCTGAAGGTGGTAATCAGCATTATGTATGGATCATAGACATGTCCCGCCTCCTTTGCAGCTGGTTGTCGAAACATAAACATAAAAAGCACATTTGCTTCAGGTGTCTAAATAAAAAGGCATCTGGAGGACTGTGAATCCAAGGAACCGGTGCGTGTTGTTATGCCTACAGAAGAAAACAAGTTCATTAAATTCGTGAATGCTCACCACCAGGAACGATGTCCATTTGTTGTGTACACAGACTTCGAATGTCTCCATGCCCCAATCACCCGCTGTGAATCGAAACCCTTAGCTTCACATACACCTTCACGCAAAAACACGTACCGTACGCGCCGGTGTACCAAATTGCATGTTCATATGATTCAAGTCTTATGTCGGGGATAATCCTGCGGTTTGGTTGCTCACTGAGCTTGAAAAACTCTCATGGGATGTTGATAGGGTTTACAGCACCAACATCCCCATGACCGAATCGGAGGATAAGAAATTATACAATGACGCAGTTAACTGCCACATTTGTTGACTGCCATTAGATAGAAAAGCTGAATGTCCGCATAGAGGTCATAGTCATCTTACGAGGGAGATCCCTGGTGCAGATCACCACCCATACAATTTGAAGTATCAGTTACCACGACACATACCCTTTTTCTTCCATAATTTAAGTGGGTATGACTCTCACTTTCTAGTTGAGCAGTTCGTTAATTTCGGTTTGTCCAAGTATGTTTCATTCTCCCAACGAATGACGCCGAAAATTACTCTCCGCTTCCGTGACGCACTACGTTTTCTGAATGCACTACTCCAGAAACTCGTTGAAACTCTACCTCGGGAGGATATGCGTATCACACGATTTGCTTACCCCAACGAGGAAAAGTTTCAGCTTGTGACTCGGAAAGGAGTTTTCCCTTATGAATGCCTGGACGTTGTTGTTGTTCTGGTCTTCACTCCTGAGACTGGTTTGATGCAGCTCTCCATGCTACTCTATCCTGTGCAAGCTTGTTCATCTCCCAGTACCTACTGTAGCGTACATCCTTCTGAATCTGCTTAGTGTATTCATCTCTTGGTCCCCCTCTACGATTTTTATCCTCCACGCTGCCCTCCAGTACTAAATTGGTGATCCCTTGATGCCTCAGAATATATCCTACCAACCGATCCCTTCTTCTGGTCAAGGTGTGCCACAAACTCCTCTTCTCCCCAATTCTATTCAATACCTGTTCATTAGTTATGTGATCTAACCATCTAATCTTCAGCATTCTTCTTTAGCACCACATTTCTAAAGTTTCTATTCTCTTCTTGTCTAAACTATTCATCGTCCATACATGGCTACACTCCATACAAATACTTTCAGAAACGACTTCCTGACACTTAAATCTATACTCGATGTTAATAAATTTCTCCTCTTCAGAAACGATTGCCAGTCTACATTTTATATCCTCTCTACTTCGACCATCATCAGTTATTTTGCTCCCCAAATAGCAAAACTCCTTTACTACTGTAAGTGTCTCATTTCCTAATCTAATTTTTTCAGCATCACCCGACTTAATCCGATTACATTCCATTATCCTTGTTTTGCTTTTGTTGATCTTACATCCTCCTTTCAAGACACTATCCATCCCGTACAACTGCTCTTCTAAGTCCTTTGCTGTCTTTGACAGAATTACAATGTCGTCGGCGAACTTCAAAGTTTTTATTTCTTCTCCATGGATTTTAATTCCTACTCCGAATTTTTCTTTTGTTTCCTTTACTGCTTGCTCAATATACAGACAGAATAACATTGGGGAGAGGCTACAACCCTGTCTCACTCCCTTCCCAACAACTGATTTTCTTTCATGTCCCTCGACTCTTATAACTGCCACCTGCTTTCTGTACAAATTGTAAATAACCTTTCTCTCCCTGTATTTCACCCCTGCCACCTTCAGAATTTGAAAGAGAGTATTCTTGTCAACATTGTCAAAAGCTTTCTCTAAGTCTACCAATGCTAGAAACGTATGTTTCCCTTTCCTTAATTTAGCTTCTAAGATAAGTCGTACGGTCAGTATTGCCTCACGTGTTCCAATATTTCTACGAAATCCAAACTGATCTTCCCCGAGGTCGACTTCTACCAGTTTTTCCATCTGTCAGCACCTGCTTTCTTTGGGATTGGAATTATTATATTCCTCTTGAAGTCTGAGGGTATTTCGCCTGTCTCATACATCTTGCTCACCAGATGGTAGAGTTTTGTCAGGACTGGCTCTCCGAAGGCCATCAGTAGTTCTGATGGAATCTTGTCTACTCCCGGGGGCCTTGTTTCGACTCAGGTATTTCAGTGCTCTATCAAACTCTTCACGCAGTATCGTATCTCTCATTTCATCTTCATCTACATCCTTTTCCATTTCCACAATATTGTCGTCAGGTACATCGCCCTTGTATAGACACTCTATATACTCCTTCCACCTTGTCCTTCAGTTATCCCTGCTTAGCCATTTTGCGCTTTCTGTCGATCTCATTTTTGAGATGTTTGTATTCCTTTTTGCCTGCTTCATTTAGGGTATTTTTATATTTTCTCCTTTCATCAATTAAATTCAATATTTCTTCTGTTACTCAAGGATTTCTATTAGCTGTCATCTTTTTACCTACTTGATCGTCTGCTGCCTTCACTACTTCATCCCTCAGAGCTATCCATTCTTCTTCTACTGCATTCCCCCCCCTCCCCCTTCCCCCATTCCTGTCAATTGTTCCCATATTCTCTCCCTGAAACTGTGTACAACCTCTGATTTAGTCAGTTTATCTAGGTCCCAACTTCTTAAATTACCACCTTTTTGCAGTTTCTTCAGTTTTAATCTACAGTTCATAACCAATAGATTATAGTTTAGAGTCCACGTCTGCCCCTGGAAATGTCTTACAATTTAAAACCTGGTTCCCAAATCTCTGTCTTACCATTATATAATCTATCTGAAACCTGTCAGTATCTCCAGGCTTTTTCCATGTATACAACCTTCTCTTATGATTCTTGAACGAAGTGTTAGCTATGATTAAGTTGTGCTCTGTGCAAAATTGTACCAGGCATCTTCCTCTTTCATTTGTTAGCCCCAATCCATAATCACCTACTACGTTTCTTTCTCTCACTTTTCCTGCTACCGAATTCCAGTCACGCATGACTATTAAATTTTCGTCTCCCTTCACTATCTGAACAATTTCTTTTATTTCATCATACATTTCTTCAGTTTCTTCGTCATCTGCAGAGCTAGTTGGCATATAAACTTATACTATTGTAGCAGGTGTGGGCTTCGTGTCTATCTTGGCCACAATAATGCGTTCACTATACTGTTTGCTGTAGTTTACCCGTACTCCTATTTTTATTCATTATTAAACCGACTCTTGCATTACCCCTATATGATTGTGTATTTATAACCCTGTATTCACCTGACCAAAAGTCTTGTTCCTCCTGCCACCGAACTTCACTAATTCTTAACCTATCCATTTCCCTTTTTAAAATTGCTAACCTACCTGCCCCATTAAGGGATCTGACATTCCACGATCGGATCCGTAGAACGCCAGTTTTCTTTCTCCTGATAACGACGTCCTCCTGAGTAGTCCCCGCCCGGAGATCCGAATGGGGGACTATTTTACCTCCGTAATATTTTACCCAAGAGGGCGCCATCATAATTTAACCATACAGTAAAGCTGCATGCCCTCGGGAAAAATTACGGCTGTAGTTTCCCCTTGCTTTCAGCTGTTCGCAGTACCAGCACAGCAAGGCCGTTTTGGTTAGTGTTACAAGACCAGATCAGTCAATCTTCCAGACTGTTGGCCCTGCAACTACTGAAAAGGCTGCTGCCCCTCTTCAGGAACCACACGTTTGTCTGGCCTTTCAACAGATACCCCTCCGTTGCGGTAGCACCTACGTTACGGCCACCTCTATCGTTGAGGCACGCAAGCCTCCCCACCAACGGCAAGGTCCATGGTTCTTGGGGGGAATATCTGGATAGTAAGTCGAAACTCGACGAAACCAAGCTACCCGACATATCTGCATTTACCAGTACTCTCACAGGCGTTGCCACAACTCCTGCGGATAATGAGCATGCCGTGAATATCTGGCAGGAATTCAACATTCCAAGTTTGGATAAATACGCAAGACCATACATGGACACTGACATGCACTTGCTTGCGGATGATTCTGAGAAGTGCCCGAGTGTATGTATGGCCGTGTACTCTCTGGACGCTGCCTTGTATTATATGGCATCTGGGTTGTCTTGGGACACAGGGCTCAAAAAAACGAGGCGCAGCATCGAACTTTTACTAATGCCGATATGCTTGTTTTCTTTGAGTACAGGATCTGTGGAAGACTTTGCCAGTGCATCCATAGACATTCCAAGGAAAATAATCCATTTATGGGTGCAGGGTTTAACGCATCCCTCGGTTCAAGTTATATTCTATATTTGGATGTGATTATTCATTACATGGGCATGGCGTGATGCAACCACTGCTATGGGTGCCCTAAAACGAATTAAAGGGATAAGGTGGAAAAATATTGGGTCTGACGGCTGATTCTGAAGTAGGGTATGTGGTGGACGCAGACCTCATATATCCTGTTAGTGTGCATGAAATGACAAGTGACTTGCCGTTACGTCCAGAGCGACAAGTTCCACGAGGAAGCACGGTCCCTAAGCTGATGACCACTGGTGGACACAAGCACAGGTATGTAATTCATTATCGTAATATCCAGCAGTGTCTCAACTTAAGGAAGCAGGTAGGTAGAATCACCCAGGCTGTCGCTTTCAATTAGTACCCCTCTTGAAGCAGTATATTGAATTAAGTACTGAAAAGAGGGCGGGTGCAACTATTGATTTCGGAAAAGACTTTTACAAATTGATGAATAATTCCATTTTCGGTACAACCATGCAGAATGTAAGAAATGAACGTAATATTTTGATTAGAACCGAATGGGATGGGCATTGAGGCGTAAGAAACTGCATCGCCAGACCAAATTTTGAGCGGGTTGCTATTTTCAATGAGAACTTTGTTGCTGTGGAGATGTTGAAGGTTTCAGTAGAATTTACGAAAACAATCTAGTTGGATACATATATACTGGACATCTCCAAACTCCACTTGTAGCACTTCCACTATGAGTTTGCTAACATTCATTTCGTGGAGCCAAAATTACTTTATGTGGATACAGATAACTTCATCTATTGGCTGTAAAACTGCGATCCATATGAAGTCATTAGGTATCATGGTAATGAAATTGAGCATCAAGATATGCAGCCAATAATCCTTACGGTATTGTTGCTCAGAACAAGGAGGATATCGGCTTAATGAAAGACGAGGTTGATGGATTGCCGATTGTGGAGTTTGTGGGTCTAAGTTCCAAAAAATTTGCATATCGTACAATAGATGGAGCCACCCAGAGGCGGGCTAAGGGCGTGCAACGTGCGGCATCATGTGTCCTCACGGTCGATGACTACTTGCAGTGCCTGTACAGTAGCGTTCGCGGTGCTCCACCAAAACCTCTGCATTTGGAACAGCAAACTTGTGTCACAAGGTGTACACAGTGCTGTAATCTGAAATCGGATTGATACCGATAAAAGAGCCATTTCTGATGACGGGATCGAAACCCTCCCGTACCCACAATATTTACTTGAAGTGCGAGAGGGGGTGGGGGACTCCGACGGTGTGAATGAGAGAGAGTGAGTGGGTGAGTGAGTGGCTGAGTGAGAGCTTGCACCTGACAGTATGACTCTTTTATCATTGTTCAAATATTGTATGTGTGATGTATGGCAAGCCTGCATGTGTGAGTGCTTATGTGTGTCAGTGTGTATGCTTGTGAGTGCTTTTGAGTCTGGAGGTCTGTGTAAATATGTATGCCTGTGTATTAATACATTATCTTTTTTTCCTAAGTAACATAATATCTAGGCATGACTATACAGGGTGTTACATAAAGGTACTGCCAAACTTTCAGGAAACATTCCTCACACACAAATAAAGAAAAGATGTTATGTGGACGTGTGTCCGGAAACGCTTAATTTCCATGTTAGAGCTCATTTCAGTTTCGTCAGTTTGTGCTGTACTTCCTCGATTCACCGCCAGTTGGCCCAATTGAAGAAAGGTAATGTTGACTTTGGTGCTTGTGTTGACATGTGTCTCATTGCTCTACAGTACTAGCTTCAAGCACGTCAGTACGTAGCATCAACAGGTTAGTGTTGATCACGAACGTGGTTTTCAGTCAGTGAAATGTTTACAAATGCGGAATTGGAAGATGCCCATTTGATGTGTGGATTAGCACGGAGCAATAGCCGTGGTGCGGTACGTTTGTATCGAGACAAATTTCCAGAACGAAGGTGTCCCGACAGGAAGACGTTCGAAGCAATTGTTCGCCGTCTTAGGGAGCACGGAACATTCCAGCCTATGACTCGTGACTGGGGAAGACCTAGAACGACGAGAACACCTGCGGTGGACGAGGCAATTCTTCGTGCAGTTGACGATAATGTCAGCGTCAGAGGAATTGCTGCTGTACAAGGTAACGTTGACCACGTCACTGTGTCGAGAGTGCTACGGGAGAACCAGTTGTTTCCGTACCATGTACAGCATGTGCAGGCACTATCAGCAGCTGATTGGCCTCCACGGGTACACTTCTGCGAATGGTTCATCCAACAATGTGTCAATCCTCATTTCAAGGCAAATGTTCTCTTTACGGATGAGGCTTCATTCCGACGTGATCAAATTATAAATTTTCACAATTAACATGTGTGGGCTGACGAGATTCCGCACGCAATTGTGCAATCACTTCATCAACACGGATTTTCTGTGAACGTTTGGGCAGGCATTGTTGGTGATGTCTTGATTGGGCCCCATGTTCTTCCACCCACGCTGAATGGAGCACGTTATCATGATTTCATACGGGATACTCTACCTGTGCTGCTAGAACATGTGCCGTTACAAGTAGGACACAACATGTGGTTTATGCACGATGGAGCTCCTGCACATTTCAGTCGAAGTGTTCGTACGCTTCTCAACAACAGATTCGGTGACCGATGGATTGGTAGAGGCGGACCAATTCCATGGCCTCCACGCTCTCCTGACCTCAACCCTCTTGACTTTCATTTATGGGGGCATTTGAAAGCTCTTGTCTACGCAACCCCGGTACCAAATGTAGAGACTCTTCGTGCTCGTATTGTGGACGACTGTGTCACAATACGCCATTCTCCAGGGCTGCATCAGCGCATCAGGGATTCCATGCGGCGGAGAGTGGATGCATGTATCCTCGCTAACGGAGGACATTTTGAACATTTCCTGTAACAAAGTGTTTGAAGTCACACTGGTACGTTCTGTTGCTGTGTGTTTCCATTCCATGATTTATGTGATTTGAAGAGAAGTAATAAAATGAGCTGTAAAATTGAAAGTAAGCGTTTCCGGACACGTGTCCACATAACATATTTTATTTCTTTGTGTGTGAGGAATGTTTCCTGAAAATTTGGCCGTACCTTTTTGTAACACCCTGTATAGGCTGTATGTGCTGGGGAAAATTATAAAAATTGTTAAAAAAACTTAAAACGTGCAATGTATTTAATTAAAAATTAAAAAAATTGAGCCAAAATCATCAAAAAAATTAAAAAAATTGTAAATGAAGGAGAATATAGTTTACCATATTTCTTGCTTTTGCACTTCATGTGCTTGTGTGATTGTTTGAGCTCATGTGTAAATAGACTAGTTTTTTAAGTTTCACCTATCGCTGGGTATCCTAGTCATTCTAGTTTTAAATGTGAGTTCCAACCAGTTCATTTTAGTGCACCTGTTTGGAATGAACATTTTAGGACCATCCGCTTCATTGTATTATTAAATTATTTGAGGTGGAAACCAGTTCAAAATATAAATTAAGTCTTCAGTTTGGGTAGAATTTCACTAGTAATAGTATTAGTGTAAGAGAAACTATACCTCTGAAATAGTTGTAAACATTACCGCAATGTAAGGTACAAAAAAATTAATCAGTAGTATTATTTTTAAAACTATGAACTGTAAATAACAAAGTTTTAAACAGTTACAAGAACTGTGAATTTAAAAGAAGTATTACTTCGTTTATTGTAAAAACAACAAGATTTGTGGATGTAAAGCTGTATTACTGCTATGAATATTTATGTCTGAATAAAAAAACTGTTATTCGTTACCATACGTCTTTGTAATTATTTCACAAATCCCTACCCTTACAAATGTATATAAAGGTTGTGCAAGATGCACAATGTATTAATTTAAAGCATGAGGGACATGACGTTTAAGATGGAGGAAAACAAAATATGTGTAACGATCGCATGGGAACAGGCAGCGCGCGATTGTGTCCGCTTCCAAAGACTTATACAAACATGGCTGAAATTATATCGCCTGTGCTTGAACAAAGCCACAGACAAAGGATCTGGTCAAAGCTACGTAGTATCTATGTAGAGGCTAGGTTCAAAGAAAGAAAAACCTAGAACATGAGATAAAAAAATTCATTTATTTTCATTAATCCAGTTTAAAAACAATTTTACATTTTCATAAGCGGACACAATACTATTTTCACCCATCTTCTTCTTCGTGAACTTATGGATAGCAGGGCACCCATGGAATTCCAGGTGGAGTGCTGTAGATAAACGAATGTGTCACCTGATTTCACACGGAGTGCACAGTCATTGTACACTGTTGTAATGAATAGACATAGAGCTGCACAGTAAATGTCCGGAGGAGGATGGCTCGGGCGATACTCGGCGGTAAATTGCGACATGATATACGCTTTTGCACGACAGAGTTCATCCCATTCTACCTCCGTAAACCGCACTTTAATACTTTAAGCTGCATCCTCGATCTCTATCACGAGACGCCACTCTCTGCCTGTGGTTGCTTCGATGCCAATATGTAAACATTTCGAACCACTAGCGATTAAATTATTCACGGAAGAGTACTGGTGCACGGGGGGATTAATTGGTATCTTGTCATCCACTACATCCTCACTCCGTCCATGCAGTATCACTGGAATATTCTGCGATGGCGCGTATGATGGAGGCCAGTACTGACCTGCGTCGTGCTGATTATGACCCGCGGTGCACTTCAGCGAGTCAGGGCCTGGCTGGGTGTCTTCAACCGACAATAACAGCTGATTGTCCTGCTCCATCAAGCTGACCAGATGTGCGACAGGATCCCAGGATGCTGCCGCTGCTGCTGCAGGTCCCGACGGGCTGGGACATGTCGCTGCTGCAGACCCCAAACAGGCTGGAGGACGTCGTATCCGCTGATGAGCAAAGAGGAGAGACACTTGATGATAGAAGCACACAGACCCTCACACGGCAGTAAACACAGACATTAAGTTGAGGGTACTTACTCTTCGGCCACTTCTTCGTGTTCAGTTGGTGCTGTGGCTGGACGGGGCTGGGCGATCTCGACTGGCGCTCCATTCCGAGTGGCTGACTGCAACTGAGGCTGCGGATCTGCTGGGCCTGACTTAAATCCCCGTTCTGATCGGATGCTGCGTTCTCATTGGCTACTACCAATTTCAAGCGCCTCTAGCGGTATAATTGTGTTAGGGGGGTGCACTTGAGCACTCCTGACAGGATGACCAGGGTTCGAGTCCCGAAAAGGGCACCGCCAATTGTAACGTCCCGCCAGTTGCCTGGTGGGTGGTGGTGGTGGTGGTGGTGGTGGAGGGGGGGGACGTCACTACAGCTCTGGGACAAAGAAATTCCCACCAAGATTCGAAATTTCCGCCAATAGGGTAGGTTGGAGGAGAGGGAGGCTGGAGAGGGGAGAGAGGGAAGGGGGCTGAGGTCTACGTGCAGGTTGAGAAAAACAGACGAAGTCATCCGGGGGTGGAATTAGGTGTGGTCGGGGGCGGGGGTGGACGTGGTCATGGTGATTAATTGATCAGTTTCTTTAATGTGCATACAAATCCGACGTCAAAAATGGAGTGACGACTACACTACCCTACTACTACCAACTTAGTATGATAAAGGTAGCTGTAATCAAAATACACTAGCACTGTGGGAAGACTTTAATGGAAGAGATCATTGTTTTATAGTCCTCCTGAGAGTTTGGTCTCTCACTCATTCTTAATTAATAGTACAGTAGATTATTGCTCGCAGTCGGTATTAACGTCGAGATTGGTTTAAAACAATTCTCAATTGCCACGTATTCTTTTCGTACGAATAGATGTGTCGAATATGTATGTTAGTCCAGCTAGGACAATGACTGTGCGTAGGAAATTGAAAGGGATGGGCTAAAATGATCAAGTAGCTCCTCAGAAACGGCACATTTTTGCAGTCAGTGCTTAGCGACACTTGCGGTGTTGTAAAGGGTTACGCCCCTGGACAGTGGATGAATGGAAACGAGAGATTTGGAGTGAAGAATAACACATACTCTGTGGCTATCCAACGGAAGAATTTGGATTTGCTGAATCACTGGAGAAAACGTGACCTGCCATCATGTGTAGTGCCAACAGTAAAATACAGTGGAGGTGATATTTGTTGGTGCGATGTTACCCATGGTTAGCTTATGGGCCCTGTACTGCACTTCAGAAAACGATAAACACGGAAGGATGTTAACACATTATAGAGCGTTGTGTACTACATACAGTACAGAAATAGTAAGGATACAATTATTGTATCAACATGATGGTGTACCCTCTCATAAGGCAGCAACTTGGTTTGGTTTGTGAACAATAACAATCCTGAAATGGGCTGGTCTGTTCAGAGTCCCGACCTGAACGCATTGGAATACTTTTGGGATGAGTTAGAACGTCGACTTCGCTGCAAGCCTCAGTGTCCAACATCGATACTTTCTCTGGATTCACCTTTGAAGAAGAACGTTCTTCCATTTCTCCGCAAAAATTCAGACGCATAACTGAAAAGCAGAAGGTGGGCACAACTAGTATTAATGTTTAGTAGTAAGTCACCCGATACTTTTGATCATCTACTGTATGTGTCCACTCGTTCTCTCTTTTCAATACATTATTTTCCTTACTAGGCACTTTTTTCTCTTACAAGGAAGTATAACCAACTCTACCTCGTATTTTAAGGAGAAAAAAAATTTGTCAGCCCCAACAATTTTGGGCCATAATCCTGAAAGTACGCGGGTGCGACTTCTATGACTTTCTGAATGTATGTACAGCTTTTAAATTTCCCAGCGGTTCGCGCTGAGGCAGTCTATCCTTATCCTGTCTTGACCGGCGAGCGCTATAGTAATAAATGGTAAGTAGGTGATCATTCAGGCTTTTCACAGATGGTCACATTAATATGACTAGACAGTGTATTCTCCAAGCGGATCTTGTCTTCCCGCCGGTATTGCTGTTTTGTAACTCCTTGTTTCTCCAACGTTACACTGACTTAACTGATCATTATAGTCGACAGTAGTTGGATGTATATTTCGTTACTTGGTTCTTGTGGACCATATTCCCTGTTTCCATTTGTTAGTGCATTTTTAATTATATGATCGTGATATGCCAACTTACATATCTTCTGAGGAAATATAACATTGATTGCATGCCCATGTTTGTAACCCCTCTTATTAGGTGCCTGGATTTTTAACTTTGAGAATGTTTGTATTTATTGTTGTTTTATTTATCTAATTGGCTGGCAAATTACGTGTAGGTAAGAACGTTGAGGAACTAGTTCTGTTATTAATAATAAATTGATGTTGATGATTAACTTAACATTGTTGTTGTTGTTTGTGTTGTGGTCTTCAGTCATGAGACTGGTTTGATGCAGCTCTCCATGCTACTCTATCCTGTGCAAGCTTCTTCATCTCCCAGTACTTACTGCAACTTACATTCTTCTGAATCTGCTTAGTGTATTCATCTCTTGGTCTCCCTCTACGATTTTTACCCTACACGCTGCCCTCCAATGCTAAATTTGTGATCCCTAGATGCCTCAGAACATGTCGTACCAAACGGTACCTTCTTCTTGTCAAGTTGTGCCACAAACTCCTCTTCTCACCAATTCTATTCAATACCTCCTCGTTAGTTAGTTACCCAAGGATTTCTACTAGCCCTTGTCTTTTTACGTACTTGATCCTCTGCTGCCTTCACTTCTTCATCCATCAAAGCTACCCATTCTTCTTCTGCAGTATTTCTTTCCTCCATTCCTATCAATTGTTCCCTTATGCTCTCCCTGAAACTCTGTACAACCTCTGGTTCAACCAGTTTATCCAGGTACCATCTCCTTAAATTCTCAGTTGCAACTTTTTCAGTTTTAATCTACAGTTTTAATCTACTTAACATTACACCCACAAATTCCCATTCCTCCACTCCACAGCCCCAGCGCTGCTGCGTCCGTATCAGACATGAACAAAACCACTACATTTTCAAGAAGATATTAAAGATTTACGTGTTATCACTGACGCAGCTTCCCTGTCGGAAAAGCCCAATTGTTATCATCCCGTGCAACAGCGAACCGGTATTTCTATTGTACTATTAAGACTATCCATGTTTTCCTCATTCCCATCTGTTTCTGTTTTCTGCATCTACATCTACATGGATAATCTGCAAATCACATTTAAGTGCCAGGCAGTGGGGAACCACCTTCACAATTCTCTATTATTCCAATCTCGTATAGCGCGCGGAAAGATGGAACACCTATATCTTTCCGTACGATCTTTGATTTCCCTTATTTTATCGTGGTGATCATTTCTCCCCATGTAGGTCGGTGTCAACAAAATATTTTCTCATTCGGAGGAGAAAGATGGTGATTGGAATTTCGTGAGAAGATTGCGACGCAGCGGAAAACGCCTTTGTTTTAATGATGTCCATCCCAAATCCTGTACCAGTTCAGTGACACTCTCTCCCCTGTTTCGCGATAATACAAAACATGCTGCCCTTCTTTGAACTTTTTTGATGTACTCCGTCAAATCCACTCTGGTAAGGATCTCACACCGCGCAGCTGTATTCTAAATGAGGACGGACTAGCGTAGTGTAGACAGTCTCTTTAGTAGATCTGTTACATTTTCTAAATGTCCTGCCAATAAAACGCAGTCTTTGGTTGACCTTTCCCACAACATTTTCTGTGTGTCCCTTCCAATTTAAGTTGTTCGTAATTATAATTCCTTGGTATTTATTTAAATTTGCGGCTTTAGATTTGACTGATTTATCGTGTAACCTTTTAGCACTCGTGTGAATGACCATATGTACCTTATTGTTTGTCGCTGTTCTCTGGACATCCTAACTTCTTTCCAGATCTGATTCCTTCTGTACTGCTGCTACACTTTTCTCTTATATGTCATTTTGTCAACTGAGAAGAACGTAACGTGGAAATTACTTAACACAAGGTTAATTAGACTGAGACTTTTGAAATACAATGTATTTTTTGTCATACCTCTTATTATTACTATTTTTATGCACTGTAATAATGTACTTTGCATATTGTAAAATTAACTCAAAAATAATAACTGGGTACATGATGATACTGCAGTAAGGCATCAATGTCAGCAATAACTTTTTTGTAGCCAACTACAAAAGAAAGCAGTGTGCCTCAAATCTTGTGTTCTCTACGAGCGACTGAATCATAAAATATATAGAAGCACTAAATAGTATTTAGATACACGTAATATTGTAAAAGAATAGAATAATAAATGCAGCTTACTTCTTTATGTACTTTGTGAAACTGTATACAGTTTTGATGTCTTTAATAACCTAATTAAATAGGGACGCAGGCTACGCCAGACATTAATAAAAATGGCTCTGAGCACTATGGGACTCAACTGCTGTGGTCATTAGTCCCCTAGAACTTCGAACTACTTAAACCTAACTAACCTAAGGACATCGCACACATCCATGCCCGAGGCAGGATTCGAACCTGCGACCGTAGCAGTCACACGGTTCCGGACTGCGCGCCTAGAACCGCGAGACCACCGCGGCCGGCAGACATTAATTATTACTAATTCATTTCATGAGACTGTGAGGGCTACACAAGTATCATAAGCATAGGAGAGGGTTGCAGCTCTGTTTCCATTTCTTCTTCAAATTTTCTGTTTTGGTCCTTAAATCTAAATTTGAAAGAAAAGGAAATGAAATATCTTACCGACAGTAAGTATGTGACACATCATGTGACAGTCCTCATCTCTGTGCTTGTAGACAGGTACCTTTTCCCATGTCCTGCTGATCGTCATTCTGCCGCTTCAACTGGAGGAAGGAGCTGAAGAGTTGTTTTTCCATGCGTCAAAGCGATTTGTCACGTCAAGAGCTGGACTGCAAGTCCGTAGCCGATTGAGTGAGGAGATCACCGAGCATTTGTCTCCTGGTGCCACAAAGGCCTACTATAAGTGTGCAAAGATTTAGAAGTGATGCAAACATTGACAACGTGCTTATATTTTCAGAGTCCGCCACGATAGCTGAGTGGTCTGCGCGGCGGTCTGTCAAGTTAAGGGACGCGGGTTCGATTCCCAGCTGGGTCGGAGATTTCCTCCGCCCAGAGAGTGGGTGTCGTGTCGTCCTCGTTATCATTTCATCATCATCATTGGAAGGCAACGGAAAACCACCATTGGAATCACTTCCCTAGACGCTCATGCGGTGGACCTCTCTGACGGGGCTTCCCCATGACAAGACCTGCCGTAAGGCAGAACACAGAAAAAGTTATATTTTCAGAAATGTAAAATTGTGCTCTTCTCAAAACAAACAAGCGTAGAATCCTATGACTATAATATCAGTGTGATACAGTTGAAATCTGTCAGCTCGTACAAGTAACTGTGTAATAATTTGTATGGATATAAAATGGAACGATCACATAGGCTGAATCTGAGGCACATGACCTTTCTTCATACATCCTGAGAAGAGTGGAAGCTGTTTTTGGTATTTCCATACTTTTTGTCCACCTCCTGTACTACTACACATAGTGTACTCTGGAAACCACTGTGAACTGCAAGACGGAGGGTATATCCCGTTGTACTAGTTAATTGAGCTTTACCCGTCCCATTCACACATGGAGTGCAGAAGTAATGACTGCTTTAAGTGTCTCTGCGTGCTGTAATTAGTCTAAGCTTGTCATCGCGATCCCTTTTGGAGTGATATGGAGAGGCTTGTAATATATTTCTAGATTCATCATTCAAAGTTTGTTCAAAAACTTTCTGTTCAGGTTTTCACGGTATAGTCTGCGGCTATCTTCAAGCGTCTACCATTCCAGTACTTTCATCATCTTCATAACACTCCCCTATGGGTCAAAAAAACCTATGACCAATGGTACTGCCCTTCTTTTCATTCGTCCAACTTCCCCTTTCAGTTCTATTCGGTGCGGTTCCCACATACTAGAGCAATATTCTAGGATGGGTTTCACAGGTGTTTTGTAAGCAGTCTCCTTTGTAGACAGATATCCATTTCCCTAGTATTCTACCAACGAACCGCAGTCTGCCACCACTATTGTTTCTACAAAATATTGACAAGTTCAGTGAAGGTGGACAGTGATCACACACCTTCTGTCAAAAGTAGACCACACTGGCTCAGTAATACACGCGGTGACTCACCTGCACTTAACTATGGATTTTATGTGTTGATTCCTGCCTTGTCGTCAAACATTTGTGGTCTAGGAAGCCTGCCTTTTCGGATCGCTAGGCAACATTCAGATAAATCATATTAATGAGTTTTATTACGAAATGAACAATGACGGTACTTAACATTGACAACAACGCGGAAGTGACGCAAGCAAAGACCGACATGCAAATAAGAAATCTCTTCGTTGTTATTGTTGTGGTCTTCAGTCCTGAGACTGGTTTATGCAGCTCTCTCTGCTACTCTATCCTGTGCAAGCTTCTTCATCTCCCAGTACCTACTGCAACCTACATCCTTCTGAATCTGCTTAGTGTGTTCATCTCTTGGTCTCCCTCTACGATTTTTACCCTCCACGCTGCCCTCCAATACCAAATTAGTGATTCCTTGGTGCCTCAGAACACGTCCTAACAACCGATCCCTTCTTCTGGTCAAGGTGTGCCACAAACTCCTCTTCTCCCCAATTCTATTCAATACCTCTTCATTAGTTATGTGATCTACCCATCTAATCTTCAGCATTCTTCTGTAGCACCACATTTCTAAAGCTTCTATTCTCTTCTTGTTTAAACTATTTATCGTTCATGTTTCACTTCCATACATGGCTACACTCCATACAAATACTTTCAGAAACGACTTCCTGACACTTAAATCTATACTCGATGTTACTAAATTCCTCTTCTTCAGAAACGCTTTCCTTGCCATTGCCAGTCTACATTTTATATCCTCTCTACTTCGATCTTCGTCAGTTATTTTGCTCCCCAAATAGCAAAACTCCTTTACTACTTTAAGTGTCTCATTTCCTCATCTAATTCCCTCAGCATCACCCGACTTAATTCGACTACGTTCCATTATCCTTGTTTTGCTTTTATTGATGTTCATCGTGGCGTTGGTGGGGAGGCTTGCGTGCCTCAACGATACAGATAGCCGTACCGTAGGTGTAGCCACAACGGAGGGATATCTGTTGAGAGGCCAGACAAACGTGTGGTTCCTAAAGAGGGGCAGCAGCCTTTTCAGTAGTTGCAGGGGCAACAGTCTGGATGATTGACTGACCTGGCCTTGTAACACTAACCAAAACGGCCTTGCTGTGCTGGTACTGCGAACGGCTGAAAGCAAGGGGAAACTACAGCCGTAATTTTTCCCGAAGGCATGCAGCTTTACTGTATAATTAAATGATGATGGCGTCCTCTTGGGTAAAATATTCCGGAGGTAAAATAGTCCCCCATTCGGATCTCCGGGCGAGGACTACTCAAGAGGACGTCGATATCAGGAGAAAGAAAACTGGCGTTCTACGGATCGGAGCGTGGAATGTCAGATCCCTTAATCGGCCAGGTAGGAAATCTCTTCAGTGTATACAATTCCTAACTCGCCGCTCTTCAAGTGCCTATTGTTGACGCTGCTGCAGAAGTGGACCGCGACCTGTCTGGAGCGGCGCTTGTGTTCTTTCAATAAAGCCCGCTGCTGTCTCGTTGTCGTCCGGAGAGGGATCGGTCAGCGTGTAATTGGCTGACGTCTTCTTCACAGCTGTCTCTGCTCTCTCGTTACTGACTGAGGTTCCGGCGCTTTACTTTACGTCGTAACATTATGCAACCTGCAACAACTTCAAAGCCTACGCATGAGATTATCGTATTGTCTTGCTCGCTACACGGAAACCATCAGTCCCAGAAAAAGGTGAACAGGACACACTTGTGAAGAATTTAATGTAGTTAAAATTTATACTGGGGTACGTTTTCGTTGAACGCCACGGTTTTCGACTTACTTAAGAAAAATGTACTTTTGTACGTTTTCTTGAATAAAGCGAAAACTACGGCATCTGCCGAAGGCGTGTCTCAAAACAAAATTTAACTGCATTAGATTCCCAACAAAAAAAGGTCCTGTCAATTTCCTGTAGGACTAATAGACTATTGGCCATTCAAATTGCTACACCACGAAGATGACGTGCTACAGACGCGAAATTTAACCGACAGGAAGAAGATGCTGTTATATGCGAATGATTAGCTTTTTAGAGCATTCACATAAGGTTGGCGCCGGTGGCGACACCTACAACGTGCTGACATAAAAGAAGTTTCCAACCGATTTCTCATACACAAACAGCAGTTGACCGGCGTTGCATGGTGAAACGTTGTTGTGATGCCTCGTGTAAGGAGGAGAAAGGCATACCATCACGTTTCCGACTTTGATAAAGGTCGGATTGTAGCCTATCGCCACTGCGGTTTATCGTACCGCGCCTTTGCTGCTCGCGTTGGTCGAGATCCAATGACTGTTAGCGCAATATGGAATTGGTGGGTTCAGGAGGGTAATACGGAACACCGTGCTCTATCCCAACGGCCTCGTATCACTAGCAGTCGAGATGACAGGGTATCTGATCCGCATGGCTGTAACGGATCGTGCAGCCACGTTTCGATCCCTAAGTCAACAGATGGGCTCTACCATTCATTCGATCCCTGCGAAACCCTACGTTTCAGCAGGATAATGCACGACTGCATGTTGCAGGTCTGTACGGGCCTTTATGGATCCAGAAAATGTTCGACTGCTGCCTTGGCCAGCACATTCTCCAGATCTCTCACCAATTGAAAACGTCTGGTCAATGGTGGACCAGCAACTGGCTCGCCACAATTCGCCAGTCGCTACTATTGATGAACTGTGGTATCGTGTTGAAACTGCATATTCAGCTGTACCTGTACACCCCATCCAAGCTCTGTTTGACTCAATGTCCAGGAATATCAAGTCCGTTATTACGGCCTGAGGTGGTTTGTTCTGGGTGCTGATTTCTCAGGATCTATGCAGCCAAATTGGGCGAAAATGTAATCACACGTCAGTTCTAGTCTAATATATTTGTCCAATGAATACCCGTTTATCATCTGCATTTCTTCTTGGTGTAGCAGTTTTAATGGCCAGTAGTGTAGTTCGTGCGAAGCGAGAGAGAGAATGCCAAAAGCTTGCTCATAGTTTCCGAATGTATAGTGGGTTGAATGAAATTCATAAGCAGGGGTAGCTGAATCACCCCATATATTAGTGTTTGGAAGCAGACGCGGCCAGAAGTTGGAAACAGTGTGCGCCAAGACTCATCCCACCAAATGACTTTCGTCTGTTGCTCCATAGTCAAGGTTTTATGGTTCCAGCGCCACGTTCTCCTGTTACAGGCATTTGCATCACTGATGAAGGATTTTGAAATTCCTGCTCGCCCTGCAATAACCTGCTTGTGGAGCACGCTTCGTGTTGTTTTAGTGCTGATGGGGATCGCGAGTGTGACATTCATTTCTTCAGTGACTTTTGCAGCTGTCGTCCCCATGTTTTCGTCTCAATCTTCTTCAGTGACCTGTCATAATCACTCAGTTTACACTTTCGCCCGTGTTGTGACTTGGCGGATAATTTTTCCAGTTTCTCTGTATGCGATATAAGTCTTCGATTCAGTGCCTCTTGAAACACCAAACACTGCAGCTACCTTGATTACGGAAACGTACGTAATATAAGCACCAACAATTTTCCCACCTATACTCGAATTCTCTTACCTCCGGCGTAATCCACTGACAACTACATAGAACGCTCTTCTGACCATGACGGAAACTTCCAACTTACAGATGACGTTGCACAGGTGTCGTTCGTGGTCAAATACAACAGCGCAACCTGCAGGCTTGGGAAGCATCAGCGTTTATGTTCAAGCATGCATTTCTCGTTTTTACATATTTTTCTCTAATATCTGTTGACGTATATGTAGATGTATGGATTCTCTTCTTATCATTAAACTGTTTGTTCAGTTGCTGATAGAGAAAAAGATATGCATGCCATAGCGTGACGAAAGTGCTCGAACCTACACAAAACTTCATATATGTAAAGGGTTTTAACGTACTTTGTACAACTAAGAATATATCGACCGCTGTTGTTACTTACAAGAGTTGGTATTATAATTTATGTTGATTTATGTATGTTTAAAATATTTATTTTATGTATGTGGGGAAATGTATGTAGAGGTAGAAATATGTGGTGATGCTATAAGAATGCTGGCAAGTTGTCAATATGGAGGTTACGAGAGTCACTCCAAAAGAAATGCACACTATTATTTTTTTAAATTCATCTATTTTTCTACATGTTAGAAAGTTTTACAGTGTGTAGATACATCCTTTAGGAACAATATTTTCATTTCTCCTCATAATTTCTATCCCTCTCAACTGCCTTACGCCATCTTGGAACCAGCGCCTCGGTACCTGAACGGTAAAATTCTGTTGGAGCCACTGGTGGCAGCATGCACTAGGGAGTCATCATCTTCAAACCTTCTTCCACGAAGAGAGTCTTTCAGTTTCCCAAAGAGATGACATTCACATGGAGCCAGGTCAGGACTGTAAGACCGGTGTTTCAGTGTTGTCCATCCGAGGTTTGTGATCGCTTCCATGGTTTTTTGACTGGCATGTGGCGGTGCATTGTCGTGCATCAGCAAAACATCCTGCTTTTGCCGATGTGGTCGAACACGATTCAGTCGAACACGACTCAGTCGACGATGAAGTTTCTTCAGATTCGTCACATATGCATCAGAATGTATGGTAGTTCCACTTGGCATGATGTCACAAGCAAGAGTTGTTTGGAATCGAAAAATACCGTAGCCATAACTTTTCCAGCAGTAGGTGTGGTTTTGAATTTTCTTTTCTTGGGTGAATTTGCATAATTGCACTCCATTGATTGCCTCTTAGTCTCTGGTGAAAAAATGATGGAGCCATGTTTCATCACCTGTCACAGTTCTTCCAAGAAATTAATCTCCACCATTCTAGTACTATTCCAAAAGTTCGCTGCATACCGTTTTTCTTGTTTCTTTATGAGCCACTGTCAACATCCTGGGAACCCATCTGGCACAAACTTTTCTTAACGGCAACACTTTCAGTATTCTGAAAACACTTCTTTCCCCTATGCCAACGTAGCGTGACAATTCGTTCACTGTGATGCGTCTGTCAGCAGTCACCAATTCGTTAACTCTCTGCACATTGTCTAGAGTGTGTGCAGTACGAAGCCTGCCGCTGCGAGGACAATCGTGAATATTGCCGTGCCCGCTTTCATCACGTAACCTGATTGCCCACCGACTGACTGTATTGCGATCGACAGCAGCCTCTCCATACACCTTTTTCAACCTCTTGTGGATGTTTCCCACCGTCTCGTTTTCACAGCACAGGAATTCTATGACAGCACGTTGCTTCTGACGAACGTCAAGCGTAGCGGCCATCTTGGAGACATGCTGTGATGGCACCACTCACGGGAACAGGTTGAACTAAGTTTGAAAACAAGCGGGAAAGATGTATTTACACACTGTAAAACTTTCACACATGCAGAATGAAAACTGTATTTTTACAAAAATAGTGTGCATTTCTTTTGGAGTGACCCTCGTATAACTGGCTGATGAGAATTTTGGCTACCTTTGTTTGAAGTGATATGGTAAAACGGCCGAGTTATGCAACCGTTTAAAATGAACTGTGTGCGAACATATAGTAGGTGAAATATTTTTAAAGGAACCATTGATTAATGTTGAACTTTTTTAAATACTGGACCCCGAAAATGCTCGCAGTATCTTATATTCCGCGAGTAGCCATCGATAATAAACATCGAAATGGTGTGCAAAGATGGTAGCATGTACAGCTAGTTGTACCAGACTGGAGTACAGAAAAGTCTGTAATGACAATTCCGAAGCAGAAAAGTGATACGAGCTCGTCACCAACTGTAGTCAGGCACCTTGGATGTAGTGGAGAGTAGGTTTTCAGACGTAGTCAATATTAAATAATTTTTGCAGTATTACTGGCTTACAGACTTAACTACGTTAATAGTAGAGTGAGATATTTTGACCGAATGGGACGGTAATTGGTAGATGTTGTTTACATGTACAGACAAACACATTACAATTCCAGAAAAAACTTATGATGTATTCGAGAGAAAGATCTTCCCAAAAGGAAAGAGTCAATAACGCGTTGGTGCACCTCTGGCCCTTATGCAAGCAATTATTCGGCTTGACATTGATCTAAAGAGCTGCTGGAAGTCGTCCTAGGTGATATTGTGCCAAATTCTGTCCACTTGGCGAGTTAGATAAAACCCCGAGATGGTTGGAGGACCCTGCTCATAATGCTACTAATGTTTTCAATTGGGGAAGATGCGACGATCTTGTTGGCCAAGACAGGGTTTGGTAAGCACGAATATAAGTAGTAGAAACTCTCCATTGGGGAAGGGCACTATCTTACTGAAATATAGGCCCAGGATGGCTGGCCTTGAAGCTCAAGAGAACAGAACGTAGAATATTGTCGACGTGCCGCTGTGCTGTAAGGGTATCTGCTACGGAAAGAAATGGTACCCAAGATCATCACTCCTGGTCGTCGGGCTGTATGGCAGTCGACAGTCAGAATTCTGAACCAAGACACCTGGGGCGTCTCCAGAGGTGTCTTTGTTGGTCATCAGGGCTCATTTAGAAGTGGTACTCATCGGTGAAGACAATTCTACTCTAGTCAATAAGATTCCAGGCCGAGGACGAATCTGGAGACGCCCCGTACTGCTCTGGTATACCAACATGACTTTCGCCAGCCATGCGGCCCGACAAGCAGGAGTGATGGTCAGGAGTGTCAAACCATAGAAGGCCGGTTTTGGTTGTCACCTGCGGCACCCTTATAGCATAGCTGTACGTTAATAAAATAATGTCGTATGACGAGGGCCTCCCGTCGGGTAGACCGCTCGCCTGGTGCAAGTCTTTCGATTTTACGCCACTTCGGCGACTTGAAACGATGATGATTAGGTCAACACATCGCCCAGTCCTTGAGAGGAGAAAATCTCAGACCCAGCCGGGAATCGAACCGGGGCCCTTAGGATTGAGAGTCCATCGCGCTGACCACTCAGCTACCGGGGGCGGACAGCTGTACGTTGACGATTTTCTACGTCCCGTTTTGTTGCCCTTCATGACAAGTTGTCCTGGGCGTTACATTTCAGCAAGATAATGTGTGCCAACGCACGGCAAGAGTTGCTACTGCTTATCTTCGTGTTTACCATACCCTACCTTGACCAGCAGGGTCGCCAGATCCCTTCTCAATTGAGAACTTCTTGATGCAATAATTTACCAACAGCCATATGATTTGTAGAAGTTTATTTTATTTTATGAGCATCTATGTGCACAACCTAGACCACACATAAGTAACTATGTATTATGACATCGTTGTCTCATTTTCCTGTATTTTAATTTATTTTATTGTTATTTATATTAGTTAATTTTTATTAAAAACAATTCTTACACTGTTCCACTGGACATACGAATGTATGCAGTACATCTGAAGTGTTGCATGTCCTATTACAACTACGTGTTGCGGTTTTATGAATAACAGCGTTCACATATGTTCATACATCATGCGTTATTTGAGTAAAACAAGGAAAACTATTAACAACAGCATGACATAGGTAGAAGCATATGTACCCTAATGTTACATATAGCTTTAATGATATACAATATATCTGTTTGAGCTACTTACATAGTTAACATGATACCTATAAATTGTTAACGGATGTTTTATATTTTTTATAATTTTTTTTATTTTAGTACATTTCTTCTACTCACTGTATAGGGCCTGAAGACGGCATCAATGTAATGCCGAAACTGGTAACACATACAAGTTCATAAAATAAAATAAACTTCTACAAATCATACGGCTGTTGGTAAATTATTGCATCAAGAAGTTCATGCCACCCGTCGTCCCACGATCCATAATGGATCAACGAAGATCAATTGAGAACGTTTGGAGCATTAGGGGCAGGGCTCTCTAACCAGCGCGCCAATTGGACAGAATTTGGCACCATATCACTCAGGAGGACATCCAGCAACTCTGTCAATGCCAAGTCGAATAATTGCTTGAACAAGGGCCAGAGGTGGATCAACGCGTTGTTGAGTTGCTCAATATGTGAAGCTCTTTTTCCTGAATAAATCATCCAATTTTTCTTAAGCGCCAATCTTTTTTTTATCTGTACATGTACATCCCCTCTACCGATTAGTGTTCTTTTCGGATGTATATGTTCTAGATGTAAATAAATTGTAACAGTGAGACTTACCTCGCAAGTATTATTGTTGTAGTCATTCTGAAAAATGGAGCTATTAATTTCCAGGAGCCAAGTTTTATAAATGGAAAAGGACATTCACACATTTATTATCATACAGTTCTCTTTACATAGCAAAGACCGTACAAAAGTGGCGTACAAACAGTGTGGCACATTGTGGAGGATGAGAAGACAGTGGATGAGAAGAGAGCGGCAGAGAGAGGGAGAGTGGTGAACGGCTAGGGGCTCAGACTGAGCGAGAGGAACTGCTGCACGTCGCACTTGACGCGACCCAGCACCTGCGAGACGCCGTCTCTCAGCTGCTGCTCCACGGATGCCGACACCTCCGTCTTGAAGTGGTCGCTCAGCCACGACACGATCTTTGACGTCAGCCAGCTGAGCTCGCCAAGGCCGGTCAACTGGAACATCGTAAGTATAGAGTGCAGACCAGGGCTACCAACTGTGCGGCGGGAGTTTACTACAGGCTTTAAGTGAAACAAGTTTTGAGTCACGGGAGGAAGAGGAAAATCAGGGTAACCGGCGAGTAGGAATCGCGCAACGAGTGTTCCATACAAACTAAATTACGTATATAAATAAACCATCCATCACGAGACTCGACTGGACGATTTTTGCCTGTTATCGATATCGTTACTGGCGTGATATCAGTCCCAGGAATTCGAAGACATTCGAGCCTGATTAAGGTGAATTTTTTTTCTGTAATTTCACATTTGCTATCGCAATTTTTTGCTTATTGTGGAGCCATACTTGCGTTTTATGCTAACTGGCAATTGCAGATGCGTTGACTTCCTCTACTCCCGTCCCTGTTGCGAGTACTGGTAAGATTTAACGGAAATCTCCACAGAACAAAAGGGTACAGCCTGCATTAGGGCTAGTGTTGTTATGCGAATGTTGATTTGTTCTGTTGTAACCGAACGTCCTCCTCTAGCATTACTTTTCCTCGACAGTAGTTGTCGATACCAGTACTAGTTTTCGAATTTTGGATAGGTCAATATTATTTCAGTTGCTTTTCTGAAGACTTATACACAGTATGTTATCTTTCAGGCTTTAATTTATGAAAGGGAGTTACTATATAAACTGTTTTGGTTTCGATGTTGCAATCGATAAGTACTGGTTCTGAATGTACAGTTAAAATAACTTGTTTAGAAACATTTGAAATTATGAATTATTGGTACACTTAAAATTTCTATTATTAATTCTGCAATCCATACTGTTTACTTTATTTATTTCTGGATTCATTTATGAAATAATAATCGAAATTAATAATGTAACAGAAACTAGTAGAAAATCATTTCTTAATAAAAATTGTAAACCCTTTGGAATATTGCCTCTGATCTGATCGGATGTATTTTTGTGCAAACAATGAAATTTACGCTTTGTTAATGTGAAAAATCAAAACTCTGTAAATATAATAAAACGTGAGAGATTATATTTAGGTAAAAACAAGAAATCTGCAACAAAATCTTCAAATTCATGTAGTTCAATCCAACGGCGAGGCATTAAAATGTGAGATTTTCAGCTTCAAGAATAAAACGACTAGAGAAGAAGAACTGGAGCCACCTCAACATGGCACGCTAAGTAAAATACAAAGTTTATTGTGGTCTTCGCTCCTCTCAAATCTTCATAAAAGACTTTAATGTGGACAACAGACGGAAGTAGGAAGGAGGGGGTAGATTACATTGTGGAACACTTCAAAAGACATTTTGTGGGATATCAGAACCTGATCGCAGACACTGAAAGTGCAATCCTGTGGCAGTTATAGTATTACTTTCCTTTGTTAAACCGGAGATGTTGTACCTTTCGTAGGCATAGACTGTCAGCTCTGTGGTTTGACATCTTCACTGTAGATGGCAAAGTATTCGTTTCCACGCCGGCTATTTGCAAATTGTACACACAAATGTACCTCATGAATCACTGAGTTTTTTTTATCAGATTATGATCCCAATGTAAGTTTGTAATGACAAAAACATTATTTATGTGATATAATTATAATGTAACAATTTTAGGATTTTTTCTTTATTTTTACTGTGAAAGTTTACTTCTTGCCAAATTTCATGATATATGTTAACGGGAAGTACCCTATAAGTTTTGATGTGTGAGTTTGAGAGTATAAAAACTATGTGGCATACCGTCAAAGTTTCAATTTGATACGTCAACCCGTTGTTGAGAAAGCGGGGTCTTTAACAGTCGGACAGACGGATAGGCAGGCAGGCAGGCAGCCGGATAACAAAGTGATCCTGTAATGGTTCCGTTTATAACGACTGAGGCTCAGACTCCTAAAAAAGGATGTCTATGTAAAATCTGTTACTAGGAACTACTGTAAGGATTTTTGATACAGTGTTTACTAATAGAATGATTCACGATAAACATCCATGTATACAATTTATTACCGCTACGCCAGCTACATATTAAACTCAAGATAAAAAGACCTTTGATTTTTGAGAAGGATGTCTCTGAGTGTCACCTCTTCACGACGGTCGTAACACCCCTTCTGTCAGGCGGGGAGCACCGATTCTTTACCACAGTGCTACTTCAACTGTGGAGACAGAAGAAGAATCTGCGCTATACCCAAGTCGTCTGGGGTGGACCACGAATTTCCAGACAATAAGGGACCAAAGGAACCATATTCTGCACCATGAAACTATGAGCCGAATTTGTTGAGACCGTTCCCATAAGGGGTGAGTTCAAAGCCAGACTGGTTCACGCAAATATATTGAGGGTAAAACGATATGCGACGAAAAGCTTGTAGCCGTTCTTTATATGTTCCCTTTTTCGTCCTGTTAGCAAATAACATTACTATTTATTCAGAAGAGACATAGATGTAGATTGAGATGACTCAAAAAGCCATTAATGTTTTAATAATTATTAAAACACTTTATTAAGCTCTACAGTACTCTTCGTAACGAAATATCCAAACAATGTATTCACTTCCTCAGTGCACCACAATTCGTGAATATTTCAGGGAAGGCATATTTAAGAATCTGCTGGTGAGACAACAAGTGTCGAACATCCGACTATCAGCCGGTACTTACGTACATCAATCTGTACGTTAACGTTTTACAGTGCCACTGGAAAATAAAATAAAAACGCACTCCTGCGTCACTGAAGCTCCCGCCAATATTAGAATACAATTAATACGGTCAACAGCAAATTCCGTTAATTAGATAAAAAATCTTAGCATATTGCATTAACGTAGATAAATAATCTTAGTACACTCTATCTGCACAAGCCGGTGTCTGTAACGTTTGGTGACTCTCAGTTCTGCTTTCTAGTAGTTCAAGTTATGATAAAAATCTTGGACAGTTGTTTCCCTAAATTCCTCAATTGCTGGAAACAAAGGTAAGAGCACCCTGGTCACTTGGTTAGCTTCGGTGCACAAAATTCATAAAAGCGCAGTAGCGTAAAAAAATTATTTAAGTTTTATAATGGAGAAACATTACATTCATAAACAGTGTGTCTTCGGGAGGCGTAATGTTGATTATTTTACAGAGATAATAGTTCAAAAGTCAGATTTAATAGAATTTGTTAGTGTTCAAATTAACGAAATAAAGTTCTATTAGGCCTTAATTTCACATATTATATGGAAATAAAATAACAACACTGTAAATGTGAGTGCATATTGCGAAGTACACTGTAGTTAGGCAATGCTACTGTGCCACGCAGCTCTAAAACCGCTCTGCCTTAATTGTCTCGCTGTAGACCAGTGTAATGGATGTGTTTCTTTTTTAAGTTGGTGGCAGAAGAAAAAGGCTGAAATTCTGTGCCGGCAGGCTGCCTACTGCCCTGGAATGGTACCAAGGGACTGCCAAGCTTAATGTCCTCGTCCAACTGAACACCACAAACTGTGTCGTTCCCTCAGACACTGTGTAGAGATTAAAAATATAATCCACGACACTGACACGCCTTAAATTCTTACACCTTCCCCTCGGTGGCCAAATATTTCTGCGAAAACTTCTTCCACCACCAGTATTTTAACTGTCGCCACCAAACAGGCTTGCGTTAGCGACGTCAATTAACGAACAATGGTTAGACAGTGGAAGATTCCTAGATACAGATTTACGTTTGTTCGCTTGAAGAGTAATCTGCAGTCCGAAGTCGATAAGCTGCGTCGGAAGGTCGACAGGCTGCAGTCAGCTACCCTAAGCTGCTGCGGCGCTTAAGCCTCTGCGCCTACGGCAGCGTCGGTCTTTTGTGACGCTGGCGTCGGCTGAGACCTTTGTCGCGTTGCGCCTTCGTATGAGCCCGACCTTGTCAGAACGTCGCCACGCGAAGGTTGAAAGGAGGCAAAGGCGAGGTTCCGGATCCCAGAGCGGAAAGCGAATGTGGGTACTCTGCTAGTGTACTCTTTAAAAGCGGACTTAATAAATCGACTGTTATCGATAAGACATCTAACATGGGCCAGTACGAGCCGCATCATCTGTAACGACTGAGGTTTATCTGTATATTAGGATCGCAGTCGCACGCAGGGAGGCGCTATTCCTACTGGGAGCTTAAATGTTACGCAGGAGATAGAGCCTCTCAGGGTAAGGAAGAGCATATGGAGGACTCTGCTGTCAGTTGCTGAAGGTGATGTGTGCTGAATGCTGCAAGTCGCGATTCATGGTGGAGAAATGAGGCCTGTCATATGGGTATAGAGGCCGTCCTTGACGTCTTCCATCGACTGGGCTCTTTTAACAACGGGAAGCACAGCTAATCTGCTGGAACTGAATTGGGATTTGCACGACGACGCCTTTTTTGTTTATGTGCCTGAAATCTGAATGCTGTTACGCTTGAAAATGTGCAAAACAAGCCAGTGTCCCCACAGTTTATTGTGTATTTTCCTATGTTAAATACATCTCATTACCGAAGCTAATTCCACGACCAAACCCCGTGAATTATGCGATGTAGACTGTTGCATCGTTGGATATCACTGTCCTAGCGGTCATTGATGACTTTAGAAACCGAAGCCGCTACCACTCCTTCAGAATAAAATGAAGATTACATTTTCACGTTCTACGGAAGACAAGAGTATTGCATACGGAGCCATCTCTCGCTTTGCTTAAGGGTGGCAATGGGAATCAGCAGTGCCTTTTCAAACAAAACATGCCTGCCTTAACATGACGTGGCATTATCGGAGAACCTAACTCAGGATAACGGGATGGGGGTTTCAATTCCACACCGTGAACCACAGACCTTTTCACTGAGGAAAGGCTTGCGTGCCTTAGTAATACAGATAAAGTATTATAAAATCACTTCTGTGATTCAAACTAGCGCGAATCGGTTGAAATTTGGTAAAAAAAAATAGACAAATACATGCAGTTAATGATCACCCTGTTGAAACTTCTTGGCAGATTAAAACTGTGTGCCGGACCGATACTCGAACTCGGGACCTTTGCCTTTCGCGAGCAAGTACTCTACCAACTGAGCTACCCAAGCACGACTCACGCCCTGTCCTCACAGCTTTACTTCTGCCAGTACCTCGTCTCGCTGTGAGGACGGGGCGTGAGTCGTGCTTGGGTAGCTCTGTTAGTAGAGCACTTGCTCGCGAAAGGCAAAGATCCCGAGTTCGAATCTCGGTCCGGCACACAGTTTTAATCTGCCGGGAAGTTTCATATCAGCGCACACTCCGCTGTAGAGTGAAAATTTCATTCTATACCGCCCTGTTGTTTGCCGTGATATGGGAAACGTGGTTCGAAAGAATAAAAACACTAAACCGGATTAGTCATCGCACGAGTCAACAGAAATCTACATTAATTACTAAGCTATGACGGTCTAATGTCAAAGTTATGGTAGAATAACAATTGGGAAGCATCAAAAAATATGCTCTGACCATAGCACAAAAAAAGCTAATATGTCATGGGCAGAGTAAAGAAGGAAATTAGGTTTTTGACTTAACTGGCAGGTTCAGAGATATTTAAATCAAAACAGCTCGACATATTCGCGTTTTTTCAGGAGGTAACCCTACTTCCCAATCGCATTGAGCTCTCTTAATTGCAGTGTGTTGGTACAGCTGCAGCTTTCAAATTATAGGCTAAATTCCTTAATTCTGTGTCCAAAATCTATGATATCTGTAAGCCATAGTAAACAATATATGATTATATATGGCTGAAGGGCATATATATAATAACTAGAAACGTTTTTGTATTAGGATAAAATTTTTGGGGGTGGATTTTTTTCTGGAGGGATGACATAATGTATGATGTTACTTTGTTTGACACGATGCCTCGTGTTACATGTCATAGATGCTAACACTAACAAGGAAAAAGGTGCGAATATGTTACGATGTTTTGATTTAAATGTATTCGACGCTGTCAGATAAGTTACTTCCCTTCACTTACATCCCGAAATCAGCCCAGGACATATCCGCCTTTTTTGTGCTGTGATAGTGGCATTTTCATTCTGGTACTGGAATATGGCGGACATTGGGTGTTCACGGCTAGTATCCTTTTCATTTACAGCAGATTCAGTACCTTTCACAAGCATATGAAGACAGGCGATGGGAATTTTGTAGTTTGCTAATTGTATATCGCCAAGTGATCCCAGTTATATTATTCACTGGTGAAGCCGTTTTCAGTAGTGACAATAGCAACAACATTCATTACTCACAGCGGTGATGCGATGAGAAGTTATGCGTCTTTGTGGAAACACATTTTCGAGGACGATTCTGTGCCAATGTATGATGCAGTATGGTAAACAATCAGTTGATTGGAACTGTTATGTTGCTGCACCTCCTTACAGGGCGCCGTTATCTATTCTAGGAAACGAGTTTACAGTGCTATTGAAAGAGGTTCCTTCGTGTACAGGAACGTAAATGTTCTTCCTGCGTCACGTGGCCATCGTAGGTTCTAATGCTCGGGTGACAAATCATCTAAACCTAACATGACCCGGAAGATGGAGCGGCTAAAACGGTCTTGGTTTTTGGCCACCAATTTCCCTGGACTTATCCCTTTTAGTTTTTGCCCGCTAGGATGCGTGAACGAAGTCTGCAAAGAAAAAATAAATTGAAGAGACAGTGTGATTTTTCGGACAGTAAATAGTTCTCAGTCCACAAAAAACGCCAAGAAGACATTAGAAGAGCTACACGTGGTGATATCAAGAGAATTCGAATGTGAATTGAGGTCAAGGTGGAATTTATGAAAATCAACTTCGAGCTTAATTATTTGCCTTGTCTTAACAATTCTGTGAATATTTGTTTGGATTACATTATAACAGCTGTATTTATGGTAGCAAAGGAATTGAACACATGTTAAAATGTTTATTTGACACTACAACTGGTCGTGAAGCCACAATCACATAAACCAATAAAATTGTTAAAAGGTTACATTACTAGTTTCGAGGCACTAGTCTCGTGTTAGCCCCAAGTGGCAGTGCATCGACTTTGTAAGATTTAATTAGCAGAACAAAGTACGATAGTGTGCTGTGTTCTACACTGGAGCGTCAAAGAAACTGGCAAAGACAATTGTATTCGAATACAAAGGTACGTAAACAGTCATAATGTGGCGCTGTAGTCGGCAACGATTATGTAGGACAACAAGTGTGTGAGGCAGTTGTATGATCGGTTATTGCTACTACAATGGCAGGTTATCAAGATTCCAGAGCATCTGAACGTCGTGTTATAGTCGGCGCACGAGCGACGTGACACAGCATCTCTGAGGTAGCGATAAGGTGGGAATTTTCCCGTACAACCATTTCATGAGTGTACCGTGAATATCAGGAATCCGGTCAAAAATCAAATCTCCGACATCGATGCGGCCGGAAAAAGATGCTGCAAGAAGGGGACCAGCGAGGACTGAAGAGAATCGTTCAACGTGACAGAAGGGCAACCCTTCCGCAAATTGCTGCGGATTTGAATGCTGGGCCACAAAGAAGTGTCAGCGTGCGAACTACTCAACGAAACATCATCGATATGGGCTTTCGGAGCCGAAGTCCAGCTCGTGTACCCTTGATGACTGTACAATACCGATACTGGACAGTTGATGTCTGGAAACATGTTTCCCGGCAGGAACGAGTCTCGTTTCCAATTGTATCGAGCGGATGGATGCGTACGGGATGGAGACAACCTCATGAATCCATGGTCCTTGCATGTCAGCAGGGGACTGTTCAAGCTGGTGGAGGCACTGTGATGGTTTGGGGCGTGCGCAGTTGGAGTGATATGGGGCCCCTGGTACGTCTAGACGCGACTCTGACATGTGACACGTCCGTCAGTGTCCTATCTGATAACCTGCACCCATTCATGTCCATTGTTCATTGCGACGGATTTGTGCTTATTCAAGCAGGACAATGTGAAACCCCACAGATCCACAATACCTAGTGTCGCACCAGTTTAAACACTTCCGCTGGCCACCAATCTCCCCAGACATGAACGTTATTGAGCGTATCTGGAATATCTTGCAGAGTGCTGTTTAAGAGATCTCTATCTACTTGTACTCTTGGGTATTTAAGGACAGCCCTGCAGCATTCATGGAGACAATTCCCTCTAGGACTCCAGAACGAGATTATAAGTCTTCAGCGGAGTGTGCGCTGATATGAAACTGCCTGGCAGATTAAAACTGTGTGCCGGACCGAGACTAGAACTCGGGACCTTTGCCTTTCGCGGGCAAGTGCTCTACCAACTGAGCTACCCAAGCACGACTCACGCCCGGTCGCCACAGCTTTACTTCTGCCAGTACCTCGTCTCCTACCTTCCAAACTTTACAGAAGCTCTCCTTTCTCGGTCTGGCTCACAATTTTAATCTGCCAGGAAGTTCTCTCTAGGACTACTTGAGATGGTAGTTAAGTCCATGGCACCTTGTGTTACGGCACTTTTCCCTGCTCGCGGGGCCCTACACGATATTAGGCAAGTGTACTAGTTCCTTTGGCTTTCAGTTTGCTATGGATAAAAGTAAGCAGGCTCCCAGGTAGATGCTATTTTCCTAGACTTCCGGAAGGAGTTCGATACAGTTCCGCACTGTCGCCTGATAAACAAAGTAAGAGCCTACGGAATATCAGACCAGCTGTGTGGCTGGATTGAAGAGTTTTTAGCAAAGAGAACACAGCAATTTGTTATCAATGGAGAGACGTCTACAGACGTTAAAGTAACCTCTGGCGTGCCACAGGGGAGTATTATGGGACAATTGCTTTTCACAATATATATAAATGACCTAGTACATAGTGTCGGAAGTTCCATGCGGCTTTTCGCGGATGATGCTGTAGTATACAGAGAAGTTGCAGCATTAGAAAACTGTAGCGAAATGCAGGAAGATCTGCAGCGGATAGGCACTTGGTGCAGGGAGTGGGAACTGACCCTTAACATAGACAAATGTAATGTATTGCGAATACATAGAAAGAAGGACCCTTAATTGTATGATCATATGATAGCGGAACAAACACTGGTAGCAGTTACTTCTGTTAAATATATGAGAGTATGCTTGCGGAACGATTTAAAATGGAATGATCATATAAAATTAATTGTTGGTAAGGCGGGTAGCAGGTTAAGATTAATTGGGAGAGTCCTTGGAAAATGTAGTCCATCAACAAAGGAGGTGGATTACAAAACACTCGTTCGACCTACACTTGAGTATTGCTCATTGGTGTTTGATCCGTACCAGATCGGGTTGACGGAGGAGATAGAGAAGATCCAAAGAAGAGCGGCGCGTTTCGTCACAGGGTTATTCGGTAACCGTGATAGCGTTATGGAGATGTTTAGCAAACTCAAGTGGCAGACTCTGCAAGAGAGGCGCTCTGCATCGCGGTGTAGCTTGCTCGCCAGGTTTCGAGAGGGTGCGTCTCTGGATGAGGTATCGAATATACTGCTTCCTCCTACTTATACCTCCCGAGGAGATCACGAATGTAAAATTAGAGAGATTCGAGCGCGCACGGAGGCTTTCAGACAGTCGTTCTTCCCGCGAACCATACGCGACTGGAACAGAAAAGGGAGGTAATGACAGTGGCACGTAAAGTGCCCTCCGCCACACACCGTATGATGTAGATGTAAGCTGATCTCGCCGGTACTGACCTTGACGTCTATGTCTCCCAGCTGGTCGATGCGCAGCTCTTGCAGCGCCAGGCAGTTGGCCTGCCCCAGGGAGACGTTGACGGTGACGGCGATGGAGTCTGAGGCGACGGTGGCGGCCAGCTGGCCCTGCGCCTGCAGGGAGCCGAGGCGCGCCTCGTAGTGGTCGTAGCGCGCGGCCAGCGTGGTCAGCCCCAGGCCGGCGCGCAGCTGCAGCGTCTCGCCCTGCCGGCTCACCGTCGTCGGCTCTGTGCGCCGCAGCGTCGACAGGTTGCGCGCCAGCCCGCCCGTCGCGTCGAAGCTGCCCTTCAGCTGCAGCGGGCCCAGCTTGCGCACGAACTCCCGGTGCAGGTCGGGCGCCGTCACTTCGTCCTTGCCCTGTTGGATCATTTATACCTGCAGCTTCATACACTTTCACAGACTATCTGATCAAAAGTATCCAGACATCAAAAAAATGGTTCAAATGGCTCTGAGCACTATGCGACTTAACATCTGTGGTCATCAGTCGCCTAGAACTTAGAACTAATTAAACCTAACTAACCTAAGGACATCACACACTTCCATGCCCTAGGCAGGATTCGAACCTGCGACCGTAGCAGCCGCGCGGTTCCGGACTGAGCGCCTAGAACCGCGAGACCACCGCGGCCGGCCTCCAGACATCAATTTGTGGATATTAATACGTGGTGTATCCACCCGGAGAGCAGCGCGCTTCGTTACAGGATCATTTAGTAATAGCGAAAGCGTTAGGGAGATGATAGATAAACTCCAGTAGAAGACTCGAGAGACGCTCAGTAGCTCGGTACGGGCTTTTGTTGAAGTTTCGAGAACATACCTTCACCGAGGAGTCAAGCAGTAAATTGCTCCCTCTCGCGAAGAGACCATGAGGATAAAAAACTGGCTCTGAGAACTATGGGACTTAACATCTATGGTCATCAGTCCCCTAGAACTTAGAACTACTTAAACCTAACTAACCTAAGCACATCACACAACACCCAGTCATCACGAGGCAGAGAAAACCCCTGACCCCGCTGGGAATCGAACCCGGGAACCCGGGCATGGCATGAGGATAAAATCAGAAAAAAATAGAGCCCACACAGAGGCATACCGACGATCTTTCTTTCCACGAACAATACAAGACTGGAATAGAAGGGAGAACCGATAGAGGTACTCAAAGTACCCTCCACCACACACAGTCAGGTTGCCTGCGGAGTATGGATGTAGATGTAGTTGTAGATTCGACGGCTTGCACTCTGCTGAGGACGCTTTTAGCAATGTTTCTGAGTGTCCGTGGAGGAGTGGCAGCTAATTCTTCCTCAAGAGCCGAAACCAGAGAAGTTAGCAGAGCCGTGGTGCCATTGAGTTAGTATACTATCCTGTCTGGCGCCACTGGCTCAGGTGCAGTATATCCCTCTTGCGTCCCCGTGGCCAATATCTATGAGGAAGAGTTGGTATATGTGGGTTGTGTCCTTAGAAGGCCTTTGCTTGCCGATATATATGCGGAGATCGCTGGCTCTAGAAGTTTGGGGATTGGCGGTAGCGTCGCAACAAGAGGTGATCACGAGGTCCGAGCGGCCGAAGCCACAAGCTGCGCAAGGAGGGCGTGCGCAGAGCGAAGATACCAGAGTACTTCACCGGGGCCGGCCGGTGTGGCCGAGCAGTTCTAGGTGCTACAGCCTGGAACGGCGCGACCGCTACGGTCGCAGGTTCGAATCCTGCCTCGAGCATGGATGTTTGTGATGAACTTAGGTTAGTTAGGTTTAAGTAGTTCTAAGTTCTAGGGGACTGATGACCTTAGCAGTTAAGTCCCATAGTGCTCAGAGCCATTTGAACCATTTTGAATTTCACCGGGGTCAGCGTCGACTACGAGCACCAGGCCGACGCCCCATTGGTTGGTTGGCAACATTCGTGCTGGACAACTTCTCGTGTCCTGGCTGCCCTCTGCCCTCTTCTACGTGGCTTTCATCGGCCCCTCTCAGTAAACGCTGCGTCGCCCCGTGGATCATGGAGCTGCTTGCTGATAAAGGGGAGTAACATACTGTAACCCTCGTGATGATTTGTTTCTTTGTCTACCTGCCCTTATTATTTTCTGGTTTGTACCTGACCCTCAGAATTCTACTCGGTCAGCTCTTTGGTCGTAAATATAGGTAGTAGTATTGCACTAAGACACTAGTCGTCGTTTGAAAATTTGTCCCGCTATTATATTATTATATTAATGTTCTATTATTATATATTATATTATTATTATATTATATTAATGTTCTATTATTATATTAATGTTCTAAATAATCAGCTCTTGGTCGTAAATACAGCCGGAACAATTGTACTAAGGCACAGTTCACCGTTCGCCATTAAACAAAAGAGGGACCTTGTGGTTAGATGTAGCTGTTAACCGGTTCAATTCTTTTATTAGTTATAATGTGAACAAACGTGAGATTATCTTCCATTCGGAAAGTGGCTGCACTCAGCCACTGATAAGGGACTTATAAATTATACAGTGCAGCAATCAGTCGTTCTTTTTAGATTTTACTACGAAAACCAGATTCCAGTTAGTTGCTATCCATTCTCAGTGCTCTATTTTCTATTCTCAACGCATGTGAGTCCCTGGTACAGTTCACAACAACCTGTTGCACTAAGCTGTTCGTTTCCGTGTTTGAAAGACCAGGTCATTATTGGTTTATTTCAGCTGCATCTCGTGATTTCGTCGAGTGAGTTCTCTTGTAATAAGTGATCACTAGTGATGTTTTAAGACGTTTCTTCAGAGCGGTCTTAATAACTGACAATCAGTTTAACCTTGAAAGTATTAACAACCAACTGCCGCACAAGACTTTAGTCAGTTGTCAGAAGAGAGGGGCCGGGGTGCTGTCACACCTTGGTTGCCGACTGAAATTAAGAGCTTGGTTGTTTTGAAGTAAGCCTTATCATTCTCATATTGTTTCCTAATATGTTTTAACTTTAAGCACAGGTACGCATCTTAACCCCGAACCTTTCGACATACAGCTTTTAAGTTAAAAGTTAGTCATTTTTTTGAGTAATTGAATCACTCTTGTCATCAATGGTACCTACATAGTTTTCATGTGTTACCAAAGGGCATGTAATAAGACAGACTGTGTCCAGCGCGGTAGTAAACACCGCTGTTTCGCCCGATAGGGGGCGGGCTGCAAGTCCGGCCGTCTTGTAATTATTGTCATATTATTTGCTGTTTTGCGATACAGCACTACACATTTCTTTTGCAACTTAAGGTTTAAGGTTTAAGGTTAAAAGAAATCTGCAAATTTGTTCCTTTTGTTAAAGAAAATTTTGTGGTTAAATCCTTCGATTATATGTAAAACAAAGTTTATATATTGTTAAATAAACAGGTTGTGTGAAAAGAAAATTAATTGGTGGGTCCTCTCTTCCACGCTTTCCTCAATTCCAGTAAGAACTACGTATCAATAGCAATGTTTCACGCTGTAGTCTGCATCGAAGCCGATGTTCTAACTCATCCGAAAAATGTTACATTGGATTTAGGTCGAGACTCTCGGCAGGCCGTTCGGTCCAGAAATGTTTTTTGCCCACAAAACATTGCTCACAGATTCTGCTTTATGACAATTGATTCAAACAATTACCGTCTGCAGACTATTACTCTACTCTATGCAGTACACAAAGCTGTAAAATGTACCTTTGATGACTGCACGACACAACACCGACGTTGGACTGTTGACTGGAAACATGTCGCCTGGTCGGACGAGTCTCGTTTCAAATGTTATCGAGTGGATGGACGTGCGTGGGATGGAGACATCCCATGAATCCCTGGTACCTGCATGCAGCAGGGGACTGTTCAAGCCGGTGGAGGCTCTGTAATGGCGTGGGACGTGTGCTGTTGGAGTGATATGGGATCTCTGATACGCCAAGGTACGACTCTGACGGGTGACACGTACGTAAGCATCCTGTCTGATCACCTGCATCCATCCGGGTCCACTGTGCATTCCGACGGACTTGGGCAATTCCAGCAGGACAATGGACCACACCCTAACTACGAAAAACACCCCATGCCATAACGCAGCTTCCTCCGTGCCACACTGTCGGCACTACACATGATGGCTGACAGTCTTTCAATTACTCGCCAAACCCGAACCCTTCCATCGGATTGCCGTCATCCCAAACGATTCGTTTCCAGTCACGCACTATCTAACTGGGTCGCTCTATACACCACCTCGAGCTAGGTTTATCATTAACTACAGGAATGTGTGCCTCATGACTCGCTGCTCGACTATTGTACCCCATTCTTTTCAACTCTCTAGGTAAAGTCATTGTGCTAGTTAAATTCCTGGTACCATTTTGGAACTCACGAGTAATTCCTTCCGCTGATCTGATGCTACGTTTCTAAAACCACATTCCACAATGGTCGATGGTCGCTGTCCATCACTAAATATGATTTTCCTAACCTTGGTTTAGCTGTGATTGTTCGTTCGCGTGTCCACTCCACAATTACATTACCACCAGTTGAAATGGACAGCTTTGGAACGGTTGAAATTTACCTGGTAGATTTTGTTAGTTCACATCAAATGACTATTCCACGACTAGTCCACGTTCAAAGTAACTAAGCTCTCCAGACACCCATTCTGCTGTCACTACTTCTCTAGTAAAGAACACTACACTCCTCACCTCCTTTTATAGTGGCAAATCCGCCTCTCGCCGCATCTAGTGGTCCGTTACGCATTACCCAGTTGTGTCCAGATACTATTGGTCAGATAATGTGTAAATATGTTCAACATTTTTAAGGCGATAACCAACAGCAGTTAAGCTTTATGAAAAGCGTGACATGTAGTTATCTATATGACATTTGTAATCATTAGCAGGTTTGTTACTAACCACCATCACAGTATCTGTATACAGCACAAAAACCAAAAACAGGAAGCAATCTGGAATGAATGGTGTACGATCAGTTATGAAATTGGAAGGTAACATAATACCAAAGAAAGTTCATATTTACGTATCACGTCATCTCGTATTTATATGTTAATGTTATTAGCACCCCATCAGAACTGCTGATCAAAAGGGCAAAAATTTATTCGTCTTCAGGAGCCGAAGTGTCAGATGTCGAAGTACAGTTGTAACCGATCATCAGCTAATTTTAAACAACTGAAGCGAGTGAGTCATGAACAAGAAACAAAAGAACCGATGGTGCAGTCAGTAAAGAAACGTACTAACAATGCAACAAAAAACTTAATTATATACTGTAAAAGTATAAATCAGTTTTATAAGAGTCCACTGTCACAAAGATCATTGGTGACGTACCAGAATTAATGATGTAAAAGTTTAAAAAGTATAATACCGGGTGCTCAGAAAGTAACTATACAGTGCCATGTTGTGATGTGCTAAGTAATGACTGATATGATTCTCAGTTATTAATACAACATTTTCCATTGTTTAACTCATTTGAACCATATTTAACAAGGTATTTGTATTTCTTCTCAGGTACGGTTTGATTGAAGATCAACGTCTTATGTGCCGGCCGGTGTAGCCGTGCGGTTCTAGGCGTTACAGTCTGGAACAGACCGACGCTACAGTCGTAGGTTCGAATCCTGCCCCGGGCATGGATGTGTGTGATGTCCTTAGGTTAGTTAGGTTTAATTAGTTCTAAGTTATAGGCGACTGATGACCACAGAAGTTAAGTCGCATAGTGCTCAGAGCCAAGCCAACGTCTTGTGAGACATCACTGTGATCCATGTCATCATGCCGACGAATAAACAAAGAGTGTTTCTTGTGGAGCATGTGTTCCGCGGTGGAGACACGTTTACCTCAGCAGTAGAAGCTGCATTTGCAGCAGAGTTCCCAGGAGTGAAGATGCCTAATCGCTATTCTGTACGGAACCTCATCACCAAGTTTCGAAAGCCAGAAGCGTTCACAATGCTCCAAAATCAGGCAGGCCGTCCACATCCACATTCGAAGAGCAGGTGGCGAAGGTGCAAGGCATGATGCTGCGAAGTACAAAACAAATCGGTTAGACGACTGTCTCAGCAGGCACACGTGTCCGTGGGTTCCGCTCACAAGACTCTCCGGAAGTCACTGTCCACTTATACGTCCAAAATTTCGGTCGTGCGTGAACTGAGACACGCCGATCGCCCGGTGCGTGTGAACTTTTGCGACTCGTTTCTGTCTTTCCTGCAGGGTAATGATGAGGGGGTTCTTGACACAACGTTTTTCACGGAAGAGGCATGGTTTCACCTCTCCGGTTACTTGAATAGCCAGAGTAGTCGTTTGTGAACTACGGAGACTCGGCATGAATTTAAGGTGTCGCCACTGCATGATCAAAAGGTTGCTGTTTGGTGCGCCCTGACTCGTAAACGCGTCATTGGGCCTATCATATTTCAGGACACCATAAATGCAGAACGGTACTGCACTTGCATTCTGAAGCCCTTCCTAGGTGAACAGAATGAGGACGGAGTTGAAAATGTCTGGTTCCAACAGGATGGGACGACTGCACATACCGCCCACGAGCCGATGACATCTTCGGTGATCGCATCATCTCTCTAGGACTCTGGCCTCCGCTTTCACCCGACGTGGCTCCACCGGATTACTTTCTACGGGGTACGCTGAAGGGAAAGGCCTGCGAAGGCAATGCGCACACCATACAAGAACTCCAACTTACACCGACGCGTCACATGCGGAACGTCATTCCCAATGTTCTGCACAATGTCTGCCGGCCGCGGTGATCTAGCGGTTGTAGGCGCTTCAGTGCGGAACCGCGCGACTGGTACGGTCGCAGGTTCGAATCCTGCCTCGGGCATGGATGTGTGTGATGTCCTTAGGTTAGTTAGGTTTAAGAAGTTCTAAGTTCTAGGGGACTGATGACCTGAGATGTTAAGTCCCATAGTGCTCAGCGCCATTTGAACCATTTTTTTTGCACAATGTCTTCCATAAAATGCAGAAACTTGTGCAACTGTGTCTTCAAGTTCAAGGGGATCACTTCCACCAACTCTTGTAACTTCCATGACGTTTAATAGTTGCTTATTTAACAGCCTGTATAAATAAGCATGCAGTAATCACTGTTATGTCGTATAAGAAGTAATAGAGTGTGATAGTAATGAGAAATTGCTTCTGAAGACCGATCATCACAGATAAACATAACATAAGACTGAAATACTCTTGCAAAAAGTCAAAAGGGGTGTATGATCGAAGAGAATAAATGAATGAATCACATAATACATAAAATAAGTTTCAGCTTTCTGCCTGTCCTACCGATACGGAAATGGTCGCACTGTTCACATTCCATCTCACTCGATAGGCAGTGCTCCACAGCAGTAATGTATTTTATGAAAGGAATTTTTGAAACAACTTCAAGCTGCTAGGGTAATCTCTTTATTGTGTTACCAATTTCAGTCTACAAGACGTTCGTGGGATATTTTTCCATGATGGATTGCAATCTCTTAAGGCACTGTTGTTTTATTATTTCATCAAGTTCCACACATGTTATGTCATAGAAGTGCCTTTCGAAGGCTCTTCCGAATGTATATTGTTACTGCATCGTCTCTCACAAGATAGGGACTGAGCCTACACAGAAGAGTGCCAAGTTGCCTACCACTCAGGCGCTAAATAGTGACGGTCAGACACCAGAGAGTTCACGACAAGAATTAAGTAATGCAAACGCCTTATGCCACACAAATACCGACGTAAACGTGCAATAACCACTCACAAATGGCAGATGGCAGCACCAGCTAGTGGATGGTATATAAATCGTCTCAGGGATGTGAGAAGCAGTTCAGTCTTTGTCGTAATGCGGAAACGGAGCGATTTATTTGACTTTCAAAAGTGTATCCTCATTGACTTTTGGGCCATCTGAAAGGGCTATGTTTGTAAACTGTTTGCGTGCCTCCGTGGTTAAAGTATACTGTGTCTGGAAAATGGCAGTATCCAAAACTAAGGCATCGGTGGTGCACCACAGGCCATAGATGAGAGGGATGAACGACAGCTCCGATGATGTGTACAGGCGAACAGGCGTGGAACTGGTGACCAACTGCCTGCCGAGACGAACCAAGGAGCTGTCAACTCGTTTCTAGGGGCTTTCAACTCGTTTCCAAGGACTATCAACTCATTTATAGGGGCTATCAATTGTTGAGCAACTGACTGCCCAGATGGACCAAGGTGTATGAATACCGTCTCCTCAACGACTGTCCAGCGAACGTCGCATATGAGCCTCCAGAGCAGGGGTCTCACTCAGGCATCCATCCTGAATGTTGTTCATCCTGCGACGAAGGCTGGAAGTTGCACGAAATTACGGTAAATGGAAGTCCACCGAGTAGCGACAGGTGGCCTTTTCAGATGAAGCACGTTTTATGCTCCGTTGGAAAGATAGTCACTGGCGTGTATAGACCCGTAGCAAACGTCGGTATGATTCAGGGCGGAGGAGGGAGCGTTATGGTTAAGGAGAAATTTTTGTGGCATTCTGGAAAGCACAGTGAATCAACACAAATATTATCTGTCCTTGCAGACCATGTCCACCCCTACAAGCAGTTTTCTTTTCTTGGGCATGATGACACCTACCAACAGGACAATGCAACGTGTCACACAGCTCACTTGTACTGTACATACGTTGTTTGACGAGCACTAGGATGAGTTTACTGTACTCCTCTGTCTACGGGACTCCTCGGATTTAAACCCAATAGAGAATCTGTGGGACTACATCGATCGAGCTGTTCGCTTCAGATTCTGAACCGAGAAACCTAGCAAAGCTGGACACGATACTGGAGTCGATATGGCTCCATTTTCCTGTCGGTAACTTCCAGAACGTCGCTCTATTTCAGCGCGTCCACGATGCAAAAGGTGGTTACTCAAGCTTTTAGCAGTTGGCCACGTTAATGTAACTTGACCTGTACTTCAACAAATAGACATCCCTCCACCAAACATGAGTATAAGGGGACACACGTAACCACTCTGCAGTCGGATAGTGTCTCAGAATGGTGTTACTGCGAGTGTCTCAGGGTTAACGTACAGTTGCCACCAAGAAGATCGGTGCTGGACATTCTGCATGTGATATTAATCATCATTCTGTATGTTTAGGGTTATACGACAGGTAGGTGCAAGTGAACATTGATCTGTATTGCCACTAATCTTCATGCTCCAGTTAAGGATTGTAAAATTCGTATCAATAAACCACTGCACACCGGGAAACAAAAGTCTATAGAATAACGCAACAAACGGTATTACTGTGGTGGCTTTAAGAATTTTATACGACAGTTTCGAAGCAATATTTGGAAATAGTGCAAAAATATTGCACCGTATCTGGAGACTTTGGATTTGAAGGGAATTATGTGTAGACTGTTTCTAGTATCGTGTGCGTGCTGGAACGCTTCAAAGCAGTCTCAGCTGCATCTCTTTGGGCAGATTTCTTCGGACGTTGTTGAATAGACCAAGAAATTGTGGTGACATTGTTGGGAGTAACTACAGTTGGCCCGTGGCCAACAGCCGCAAGTAGATCAGCAGCCACAGAGCTTGCCTCTTCGAATTGGCGAATTGGTTGCGATTGATTTTCGCATCAGGATCTTTTGGATCATTAAATCATGTTTCAAAACTGCACTGTAAACAGTGCTGGAATCTGGAAACACACGTTGTTCAGTAGAATGATTGATTTCAACCTCTTTCTTCCGCACGCTAACTTCCTTACATGCTTCAGCGATGAAAATGATTGCTCAAGGCTTCGGAGTACTATCTATAAGCACTAGGTATTGCGATTACAGCGCCACGTGTTAGAAGCTTTTGTAACGACAACTTCGAAAGTACTGTATAAAATTTTTACAGCGTTCAAAATAAGCGTACAACTTGTTGCGTTTTCTATCGATCTTTGCTTTAATGTTATTTAATTTCAAAATCAGGGAGTCCTTTGCTGGGCACCCTGTATTTTTGTCACAGCTGTTGCCTAACCCTATTTGGGCTGTGTGACGACTCTGTACACTTGTTGCGTGCTAGCAGGTCACCTTATTGCACAACAGCAATTACCTGGTGGTAGGGGCCTCCTGCCTCTTTTGTGTGTTTGACACCATGCTCATTTGGTTGTTAGACGATTTAGCTTAATGAAAAAAAACACAATCAGCATCATGTTCATTCATCACTGACTCTCCTTTTGTTCAGCATGTATCCATCATCTACAGGGTGTTACAAAAGGTACGGCCAAACTTTCAGGAAACATTCCTCACACACAAATAAAGAAAAGATGTTATGTGGACATATGTCCGGAAACGCATAATTTCCATGTTAGAGTTCATTTTAGTTTCGTCAGTATGTACTGCTCAATGGAACACGTTATCATGATTTCATACGGGACCTGTGCTGCTGGAACATGTGCCTTTACAAGAACGACACAACATGTGGTTCATGAACGATGGAGCTCCTACACATTTCAGTGTTCGTACGCTTCTCAACAACAGATTCGGTGACCGATGGATTGGTAGAGGCGGACCAATTCCATAGCCTCCACGCTCTCCTGATCTCAACCCTCTTGACTTTCATTTATGGGGGCATTTGAAAGCTCTTGTCTACGCAACCCCGGAACCAAATGTGGAGACTCTTCGTGCTCGTATTGTGGACGGCTGTGATACAATACGCCATTCTCCAGGGCTGCATCAGCGCATCAGGGATTCCATGCGACTAAAGGTGGATGCATGTATCCTCGCTAACGGAGGACATTTTGAACATTTCCTGTAACAAAGTGTTTGAAGTCACGTTGGTACGTTCTGTTGCTGTGTGTTTCCATTCCATGATTAATGTGATTTGAAGAGAAGTAATAAAATGAGCTCTATCATGGAAAGTAAGCGTTTCCGGACGCATGTCCACATAACATATTTTCTTTCTTTGTGTGTGAGGAATGTTTCCTGAAAGTTTGGACGTACCTGCATTGCTTATAACAGTCACAAATTCCGTTTCCACTTTCTTCCAAAATAACTATTACTGAGTCATGTAAACGACAGGAGATTTCAAGCAAAAAAAAACAAAAATGTTCATGAGAGGTGACAGTGGAAACAAAAGCCGCACCTTAGCGTGGATCCCCCTGCAGATGATCTCCAGCGCAAAGTCTACGATCTGGTCGAGGTAGTCATCGTGCAGCTCGGCGTCGTGGCTGTAGGCGGCTAGCGGCAGCAGGAAGTGGCCGTCCCTGGCGGCCGGCTGCTGCGGCACGCGGTTCGAGTCCAGGAAGGGCACGTAGTCGGTGAGGCGCAGCGGCGGCGGCCGGCGGCCCGGCTGCGGGGGCGGCGGGGGCGGCAGCGGCAGCTGCGGGGGCGGGTCGTTGACGAAGACGTCGACCTGCGTGCGGCGGTCGTCGCTGCCGAAGGCCGGGATGCTGTTGTCGTGCTCCTCCACCGCCTCGACGTCGCGGCCCTGCGGCGGCGACACGCGCACCGGCAGCACGTTCACGTTCACCACCTGGGCGTGACGTTACTTCAGTGATTGCACAGTCAAGACATACAAATATAACTGTATACGTGACCTCTGTGAGCCTACAGAAATGATCATATCCCTACAGCAAAAGTACGGGAAGTCTTGAAAACGGTTAGTGTGAAAGAAAAATGGATTAACTTGTTTAAAAGGTATACAAGAATACAAAAGTAATTATTAAAATGAGAAACAGGGTACCCGACGCATTTTCGCTGACACTGGTCCAAAACAAGGTTGTGGGAAGTCAACTACTTTGTTTAACAATATACAGGGTGTTTCACTAAATGTGTTTGCCTCTGTAAGTTACGAAGTAATAGGCGACGGAAATATTTATTGAGGTAGGTCACCATATGAAACGTTACACTGAAACTTCCTGGCAGATTAAAACTGTGTGCCGGACCGAAACTCGAACTCGGGACCTTTGCCTTTCGCGGGCAAGTGCTCTACCAACTGAGCTAGCCAAGCACGACTCACGCCCCGTGCTCGCGGCTTTACTTCAGCCAGTATCTCGTCTCTTACCTTCCAGACTTTACAGAAGCTCTCCTGCGAACCATGCAGAACTAGCACTTCTGAAAGAAATGATATTCCGGAGACATGGCTTAGCCACAGCCTGGGGGATGTTTCTAGAAACTTCTGTAAAGTTTGGAAGGTAGCAGTCGAGGTAGTGGCAGAAGTAAAGCTGTGAGGACGGGGCGTGAGTCTTGCTTGGGTAGCTCAGTTGGTGGAGCACTTGCCCGCGAAAGGCAAAGGTCCCGAGCTCGAGTCTCGGTCCGGCATACAGTTTTAATCTGCCAGGAAGTTTCATATCAGCGCACACTCCGCTGCAGAGTGAAAATCTCATTCTGGAAACATTACACTGTCTGCGGAGCTATTAACATAGGTTATTGTGTTATTATCCAAAGAGTTACAGCAAAAATATACAATTTTTTTAAATGGAACAGTAGTTGTTTCTATCATGCACTGGAATCAGTAACACTAGCTGTGTATAGTTTAAATTACGTTCCTGACACTTTTAGTTTGGGAGCTACAACCCTTCAAAGTTTCTGGGGCAGATACCACACACGGCGTGCATAACGCAATGGGCTTTCTAAGTGTGGTGTGGCAGAGTCGTAACGTCGCCGGTGTCACGGAGCGAGAAGCTTCCTGGATGCGCTGTGAGACTGCCGCCTCTCACCACCCACGGCCGTATAGCCGACAGTTCGAGCCGCACAAGCAAACGGGGCCCAATATGACACAGTTACTGAAATCAGATAAAGATGGCATACATGAACAACGAGTACGTTGACATGTTGCTGATGCTCGGCGAGCGCCGACACGATGCCACTGAAGCAGCCATGGCGTACGCCGTGAGATACCTTGGCGAAGAGCTCCGGCAGCCATTACGTTCTTACGTGCTGACCAACGACTTTGGGAAACAGGCAGCTTGGTCATGCGCCGCAGTAACAGGCGAAGAACTGCAAGAAGCGAGGAGACGGAGGTGTTTGTTTTAGTTGCAGTATACAACGATCCTCATGTCAGCTTACGAGCCGTTGCTGCAGTCGCCCGTGTCAGTCTCACATCTGTGTGTCGTATGCTACACGGACACAGGTTTCACCCGTACGACCTGTCACTGAATCAGGAGCTGCATGGGAACGATTTCCTTGCGAGAGTTACATTCTGTGAATGAGCCATGCGTAATTTCAAACTGGAGTCTTTACAAGGTGTTACGTTCTCTGATGAGTCCATGTTCACAAATTATGTTGCGGTGAATCACCATAACATGCACTACTGAGCCGCACACAAACCTCGGTGGGTAAGACCTGTCGACCCTCACCGTAGGTGGTCTATTGATGTATAGTAGGGAATCCTTGGGGATGAAATCATCGGTCCATACTACTTCCCAGGTACAGTGAAATGTTCAGATGTGTGTGAAATCTTATGGGACGTAAGTGCTAAGGTCATCAGTCCTTAAGCTTACACACTACTTAACCTAAATTATCCTAAGGACAAACACACACACCCATGCCCGAGGGAGGACTCGAACCTCCGCCGGGACCAGCCGCACAGTCTATGACTGCAGCGCTTCAGACCGCTCGGTTAATCCCGCGCGGCCCAGTGACAGGTGAATGACAGGCGACAGGCTAGTTATATCGCGCGTTTATAGTCGACAATTTGGGTGGTCTCCTTGAACAAGTGTGTCTACACACGAGAGTCCATATGTGGATGCAGCACGATGGTCACCCAACCCATTCTGCGTGTGCTTCAAATGGTTCAAATGGCTCTGAGCACTATGGGACTTAACATCTATGGTCATCAGTCCCCTAGAACTTACAACTACTTAAACCTAACTAACCTAAGGACATCACACAACACCCAGCCATACGAGGCAGAGAAAATCCCTGACCCCGCCGGGAATCGAACCCGGGAACCCGGGCGTGGGAAGCGAGATTGCTACCGCACGACCACGAGATGCGGGCTCTGCGGGTGCTGTTGTGGAAGAACTAAACAACAGGTTTGCAGGAAGGGGGTTCGGGCGCCATGGTCCTAAAATACATGGCCCGCAAGGTTGCTCGATTGAACACCATTAGATTTCTTTTTGTGGTGATATCTAAAGGATCGTGTTTATGTCACTGAGTCCACATCCCCAGATGATCTAAAACGGCGCATCGAGGACGCATTTTGCTCCGTGACAGCGGCGATGTTACACCTCGTCTGCAGATCCTTTAGAAGACGAATTGCATTGTGCATTCAGGAACATGGACAAAAATTTGAACATCTCATTTAAATCAACTTCCCACCGCCAGAACATCCGTCACCCACCACACAGCCATGTATTATGTACTGCGTGTGGTATCTTCCTCTGAAACTTTGAAGGGTGTAGCTTCCAAACTAAAAGTGATAGGAATGTAATTTAAATTGATGTATACACCGCTGGTGTTACTGATTCTACTGCGTGATAGAAAAAAACTATTGTTCCATTTAAAAAATTGTATCTTTTTGCTGTAATTCTTTGGATAATAACACAATAAACTATGTTCATAGCTCAGCAGACATTGTAACGTTTCTTATGATGGTCTACTGCAATAAATATTTCCGTCGCCTATTAGTTCGTAACTTACAGAGGCAAGCACATTTAGTGAAACACCCTGTATATTATATAAATATTTTAACTTTAGTGACAACGGCCACGAAAGCCTGCAGACTTACATATCTTCTCATACTGCCCATTTCCATTATTGTAATTTTCTCCCCAACAAGGTATTATATAGTTACATTCCATCCTGAATTTTCCATTGTTTGACTACTTTAACATTTATTTGTAACAGGCGCTGAACGGCTGATTCAAGAAATGTTCAGGTATGGGTAGCGATACTCTTCATTGCCTTTTATTTGCAGATGGCCAGGTAATATTCTCTCAAGAGGAGGAGGATATAGTATACACGCTAAGAAAGATTAAAGTAGAGCAAAGGAAAATGGGTTTGGGACAAATCTGGACAAGTGTCAGTGTATGTGTATTGGATAATATTTGGTGAAAACTGACGCATATGAAGGGGAAATAAAATCCTGTAGAAGGTACAAATATTTGGCAACAATACAAAGTAATTACTGTACGTGTAGCAAGGATATCATTAATTGTTGATTTCATTACTGGGAAACAGCCAACTGTCAGTTAAGCAAAATTAGTAAAAAACAGTCTCGATCGCACATTCTTATATGAAAAATATGACCGGTTTCGGCCTCTAGTAGTAGGCGTCTTCACATAATATAGTATCCGGCTGACGATGATAACACTTGGAATGCCTGTACAAGACTGCCTTGGTCAGCTCAGACTGTAGTCTACTACTAGAGGCCGAAACCGGTTATATTTTTTAATAAAAGACTGTGACATAGAGACTGTTTTTATTAAATTTAAGAATATTAGTTCCAGAATAGCAATGGGGAACAGATCTACTGAAGTTTTGCATAGGACAAAATTAAATAACAAATATTCGACTGGAGACTAGGTAAAGAATATTTCACAATGTGCTGTATAACATATTTATGTATGGAGCTGGAATGTGGCTTCAAACAAGGAAAGTTTAATAACATACACTACTGGCCATTAAAATTGATACACACGAACATGACGTGCTACAGACGCGAAATTTAACCGACAGGAAGAAGATGCTGTGATATGCAAATGAATAGCTTTTCAGAGCATTCACACAAGGCGACACCTACAACGTGCTGACATGAGAAAAGTTTCCAACCGATTTCTCATACACAAATAACAGTTGACCGGCGTTGCCTGGTGAAACGTTGTTGTGATGCCCCGTGGAAGGAGAAGAAATGCGTACCATCACATTTCCGACTTTGATAAAAGGATTGTAGCCTATCGCGATAGCGGTTTATCGTATCGCGACATTGCTGCTCGCGTTGGTCGAGATCCAACGTCTTTTGGCAGAATATGGAATCGGTGGGTTCAGGAGGGTAATACGGAACGCCGTACAGGATCCCAACGGCCTCGTATCACTGGCAGTCGAGATGACAGGCATCTTATCCGCATGACTGTAACGGATCGTGCAGCGCCGTCTCGATCCCTGAGTCAACAGATGGGGACGTTTGCAAGACAACAACCATCTGCAGTTCGACGCCGTTTGCAGCAGCATGGAATATCAGCTCGGAGACCATGGCAGCGGTTACTCTTGACGCTGCATCACAGACAGAAGCGCCTGCGATGGTGTACTCAACGACGAACCTGGGTGCATGAATGGCAAAACATCATGTTTTCGGATGAATTCAGGTTCTGTTTACAGCGTCATGATGGTCGCATCCGTGTTTGGCGACATCGCAGTGAACGCACATTGGAAGCGTGTATTCGTCATCGCCATACTGGCGTTATCACCCTGCGAGATGGTATGGGATGCCATTGGTTACACGTCTAGGTCACCTCTTGTTCGCATTGACGGCACTTTGAACAGTGGACGTTACATTTCAGATGTGTTACGACCCGTGGCTCTATCCTTCATTCGATCCCTGCGAAACCCTACATTTCAGCAGGATAATGCACGACCGTATGTTGCAGGTCCTGTACGGGCCTTTCTGGATACAGAAAATGTTCGACTGCTGTCATGGCCAGCACATTCTCCAGATCTCCCACCAATTGAAAACGTCTGGTCAATGGTGGCCGAGCAACTGGCTCGTCACAATACTCTAGTACTCTTGATGAACTACGGTATTGTGTTGAAGGTGCATGGGCAGCTGTACCTGTACACGCCATCCAAGATCTGTTTGACTCAATGCCCAGGCGTATCAAGGCCGTTATTACGGCCAGAGGTGGTTGTTCTGGGTACTGATTTCTCAGGATCTACGCACCCAAATTGTGTGAAAGTGTAATCACATGTCAGTTCTAGTATAATATATTTGTCCAATGAATACCCGTTTATCATCTGCATTTCTTCTTGGTGTAGCAATTTTAGTGGCCAGTAGTGTACGTTGAGGAAATGAGAGGCGACTTTCTACAGTACTGCGCTATGCCAGATGAACACCCAGGCGTTGATTTGCAAAGCTAGCGGTGCTGCCTCGGTGTGAGACTTGCCTGAACAACTCGGATGGGCCCCGCGGAGCTGTTGATGTAGCTGGCGTGCACCTTGCGGTTGACGAGTGGCGGCGCGCTGCCGAACATGGGCTGCGGCTGCGGCTGCGGCCACATGCCGGCGCCGCACCGCGCCACGCACGCCGCCAGGAGCACAGCCAGAGGCGTCGCCGTCTTCATGCCGTCCAAGGGGCCTGCAGAGCAAGCGGTAAAATACATCACACAGTGCCAAGTCTGATCAACGTAACATACGTCAAACAGTGCCAAGACTCATCAACTCAGTTCCACATCCCAATTCCTACACTCACTGCCTGTCCTAGCACCTGTTTGCCCGTGTGCAGGATACAGATTTGCAGAGTATCTCGAAGGGAACGATCTATTGATACGTAATCAGCATGCTTTCAGAAAACATCGCTCTTGCGCAACGCACAAGTAACGGCCGTTATCGGCAGGGGATCTCAAGTTGATTCCGTATTTCTAGATTTCCGGAAAGCTTTTGACACCGTTCCTCACAAGCGACTTCTAATCAAGCTGCGGAGCTATGGGGTATCGTCTCAGTTGTGCGACTGGATTCGTGATTTCCTATCAGGAAGGTCGCAGTTCGTAGTAACAGACGGCAAATCACCAAGGAAAACAGAAGTGATATCAGGTGTTCCCCAGGGAAGCGTCCTGGGACCTCTGCTGTTCCTGATCTATATAAATGACCTGAGTGACAATGTGAGCAGTTCTCTTAGGTTGTTCGCAGATGATGCTGTAATTTACCGTCTAGTAAGGTCATCCGAAGACCACTATCAGTTGCAAAGCGATTTAGAAAAGATTGCTGTATGGTGTGGCAGGTGGCAGTTGACGCTAAATAACGATAAGTGTGAGGTGATCCACATGAGTTCCAAAAGAAATCCGCTGGAATTCGATTACTCGATAAATAGTACAATTCTCACGGCTGTCAATTCAACTAAGCACCTGGGTGTTAAAATTACGAACAACTTCAGTTGGAAAGACCACATGTGGGGAAGGCGAGCCAAAGGTTGCGTTTCGCTGGCAGGACACTTAGATGATGCAACAAGCCCACTAAAGAGACAGCTTACACTACACTCGTTCGTCCTCTGTTAGAATATTGCTGCGCGATGTGGGATCCTTACCAGGTGGGACTGACCGAGGACACCGAAAGGGTGCAAAAAAGGGCAGCTTGTTTTGTATTATCGCGTAATAGGGGAGAAAGTGTGGCAGATATGATACGAAAGTTGGGATGGAAGTCATTAAAGCAAAAACATTTTTCGTCGTGGTGAGATCTATTTACGAAATTTCAGTCACCAACTTTCTCTTCCGAATGCGAAAATATTTTGTTGAGCCCAACCTACATAGGTAGGAATGATCATCAAAATAAAATAAGAGAAATCAGAGCTCGAACAGAAAGGTTTAGGTGTTCGTTTTTCCCGCGCGCTGTTCGGGAGTGGAATGGTAGAGAGATAGTATGATTGTGGTTCGATGAACCCTCTGCCAAGCACTTAAATGTGAATTGCAAAGTAATAACGTACATGTAGATCTCGGTACTCAGCATCAGATATTTAGTGCTGAGGACGAAGATGAGGAGCAAAAAAGAAAAAGTTCGAAATGCCACAGACATACGTTCCCAGCAAGATCTTAAGACCCACTGCGGCGGCGCCTTTCTTTCAGTCCCTTTACGACGAACCAGCACCTACCTGTGAACATTCTCTCAGCATATCATCAGTAGGGAGGCCGAGCGAAACCTACTGTACTTCGATGTGAACCAGGCTGCAATTGAAATCACTAATCTACGTTTCGGGAGAAAGTTTTCACACGAAATGAAAGATTGCAAATGTTGTCCACAATTAATATATTCTGAAACTTAGGTGAACAAGTATCACTGCCAAGCCCGTGCTAGTCTTAACACAGTCACTCACAATCCCTTTCCCTCACGTTAGCAAGTTTATGGTGTTGCATTTCCCGAAAACGTAAAAGCTACAAAAATACTGATTGTTTTTGATTAAGAATGCTCGCGAAATATTAAGTCTGTCGGCATCAAATGAAGTCAAAGGTTTTAGCCACCAACCTGCTCAATATGCCACGCGGAATATATGTCTTTTCTCGTCACAAAATTCACTTAAAAATTCCGAAATTTCTACACGCTCATCGGAATAATTATGCCGTCACTTTACCACACTTTTGATGTATGAAACACTGCTAGATCGGGCAACTTATTGTTTCCATCGAACTACTACTACACACGTCCGAACTGTTTCATGGCTAGGCTCCCACTCTTCTATAGAATACTCTAAGTCTTCTCTACCAGCAGAGAAAGGCGCGTGAAGAATACTGCTTTACCACTGGTCAGTTTACTCAACAGCCTAGAGCAAAACAACATTCTCCCGCGTCAGTCCGCGCTTTTCATCAATAACCAATCGCAAAATAGTAAACCTAATTACTGCACTTTTTTTTACCTATGTAATTATCTAATATGTTGAAGTTTTGTTTATGCATAAAGTTATTTTCTATTGTTATTTATATCTGAATTAACTTTTCCTTTACCATAAACTTACGTTACAAATCTGTTCTACAATAATCCCCTTTGTCCACATCCATACTTCTTCGAAATGTTCCCACACTAAATCCCACTACATAACTCGTTAAACAATTAACTTCATATTAACCTTAAACCACACTCACGCATCATTCATACTGCTAAAACACATTTATAGCTCTTTACCTACACAAAAAGACATAATACCACTTTATGAACATACTAGAACAGTTTATGAAAAACATTCTATTACTTTAGTGCACTCTAATGGGCGCAATCGAAACTAAAGTCACAGTTCCCCTATCCAAGATTGTCTTCTATCGGCTGATACATAAACTTCGTGCGCGTCCAGTCTCGCGTCACCATCTGTCACTATCCAGCTCTGAGACACATCTCCCACTTAACCGCCTCCAAGGCAGGATCGGTATACGGCGCTACGTCTCACTACCGTGGTTTAATAACCGTGTTTGAGAACTGCTACATAAACAAAGAGAGCTTCATCACAGATTCGAGAAAAGTCAAAACGTAACAGACAAACACAACTGAACGAACCGAAAATAAGTATAAGGAGGTAAATGAGAAACGCGTTCAATGACTTTGAAAGTTAAAAATTTTGTTACCTGATCTGACTAAAGAACGATAAGAGATCTTACACAAAAACGGCAAGCTGGTCGAAATCATCTGTTCAGTCACTCAGTGACCATATAGGCACCGAAACGAAAGAGAACAGAGAGAAAGCTAAAATACCGAATTCTATTATCCGAAATTGTTACACCGCGGAAAACTGTAATGCAGTCCAACCTTTCTAGCTTTTTGTTAGCCTTCCATTTAATATTGGATTTTTATACGGTATTGGTATTTTTTTCTCTAAGTTTTGAGGTTGATTGTAATTTTAAATATCTTGGTATGTTATTTGGCAAACTTTAAAAATTGCGATCGCGCATAGCTCAACCCAACCCTATCACTTCCCATTACGTCAGAGATTTAAAATGTTTTTCTATCTTTTGGTTGGACATTTCGATCGTCAAAATCATATTGTTTCGGATAAAATTTAATTCAATTTGTTCTTGAGAGGTAGGTAGATATAATCTGAACCCGCAACATTCCTCTGCTGTATATTCCGATTTCCATTTCTTCCTAAATTCGATAGTTTTTCATTCTATTGTTTTACGAATGTGGGCTCACAGAATGCAAGCGTTCCAATTACTTTTATTATTGCAAAATATGGTGGGCAGGTCCTCCTATAACAGAAGAGCCTCTATCTCTCCTAATTATATGAAGTACGGTCAGTTAAAATCCCCATACGCATCACAGGTTCGTCTTAGGGGGCGGAATTCAAAAGACCCTAGTGAAACACTCAAGTATACTGGACTCCACGTTCCATGTGGTACCTAGGATAGTCTGATTTTTCTAAAATGAACATGTTCACACAAATTTTCTCGCAGGTTGCGTGTTATGGCTTTTTTTTGGAAACAGCTGCCTTATCTTACTAGATTTCAAATACACTCCTGGAAATTGAAATAAGAACACCGTGAATTCATTGTCCCAGGAAGGGGAAACTTTATTGACTCATTCCTGGGGTCAGATACATCACATGATCACACTGACAGAACCACAGGCACATAGATACAGGCAACAGAGCATGCACAATGTCGGCACTAGTACAGTGTATATCCACCTTTCGCAGCAATGCAGGCTGCTATTCTCTCATGGAGACTATCGTAGAGATGCTGGATGTAGTCCTGTAGAACGGCTTGCCATGCCATTTCCACCTGGCGCCTCAGTTGGACCAGCGTTCGTGCTGGACGTGCAGACCGCGTGAGACGACGCTCCATCCAGTCCCAAACATGCTCAATGGGGGACAGATCCGGAGATCTTGCTGGCCAGGGTAGTTGACTTACACCTTCTAGAGCACGTTGGGTGGCACGGGATACATGCGGACGTGCATTGTCCTGTTGGAACAGCAAGTTCCCTTGCCGGTCTAGGAATGGTAGAACGATGGGTTCGATGACGGTTTGGATGTACCGTGCACTATTCAGTGTCCCCTTGACGATCACCAGAGGTGTACGGCCAGTGTAGGAGATCGCTCCCCACACCATGATGCCGGGTGTTGGCCCTGTGTGCCTCGGTCGTATGCAGTCCTGATTGTGGCGCTTACCTGCACGGCGCCAAACACGCATACGACCATCATTGGCACCAAGGCAGAAGCGACTCTCATCGCTGAAGACGACACGTCTCCATTCGTCCCTCCATTGACGGCTGTCGCGACACCACTGGAGGCGGGCTGCACGATGATGGGGCGTGAGCGGAAGACGGCCTAACGGTGTGCGGGACCGTAGCCCAGCTTCATGGAGACGGTTGCGAATGGTCCTCGCCGATACCCCAGGAGCAACAGTGTCCCTAATTTGCTGGGAAGTGGCGGTGCGGTCCCCTACAGCACTGCGTAGGATCCTACGGTCTTGGCGTGCATCCGTGCGTCGCTGCGGTCCGGTCCCAGGTCGACGGGCACGTACACCTTCCGCCGACCACTGGCGACAACATCGATGTACTGTTGAGACCTCACGCCCCACGTGTTGAGCAATTCGGCGGTACGTCCACCCGGCCTCCCGCATGCCCACTATACGCCCTCGCTCAAAGTCCGTCAACTGCACATACGGTTCACGTCCACGCTGTCGCGGCATGCTACCAGTGTTAAAGACTGCGATGGAGCTCCGTATGCCACGGCAAACTGGCTGATACTGACGGCGGCGGTGCACAAATGCTGCGCAGCTAGCGCCATTCGACGGCCAACACCGCGGTTCCTGGTGTGTCCGCTGTGCCGTGCGTGTGATCATTGCTTGTACAGCCCTCTTGCAGTGTCCGGAGCAAGTATGGTGGGTCTGACAAACCGGTGTCAATGTGTTCTTTTTTCCATTTCCAGGAGTGTATATTAAGCCATGTTGATGAAGACACAGGCCACGTAACTTAAAGGGAGGGAATGTGTACCAACGTGAAACAAATATCGTTTTATCAGGAAACTCAGACTTGTAAACCGTTCATCCTCTTGACTGTGCTCAGCTATCTGTGTATGCTTAGAGATTTGTTGTATCTTACTGATTTCTTTTATCGACATCTTAGTTGGTCATGAGCAGTTCCAGAAAAAAATCCGAGATGTTGACGCAACGGGCTGTTTTCTTTTTCTTTCCTTGGCTACTGTGAGGAAATAAGTACATCGTGGGCAAAATGAAATTGACCCGGAAAGTCTTTAATGCAGGTTAAGATACGCAACCTAACTTACATCACGAACATCAGGGGCATATGACCTCAGTTGAGATCCTTATCTTAAGGCGTATGAAATATTTTCCGGGCCAGTTCCATTTTCCCAACCTGTATGTTGCAACCTTTGAGACTAAGCTAGTAATAGCAAATCAAAAGGAAAAAAGCTCACAAAGCACATACGGTGTGTATAATGCTAGCAATAGCTACGTGATAGATTTGATAACAATCTTATTAGAAAAAAACTGAATTTTTTGGATATGGATATCATTGCGCTAAAAACTTTACCATCCATGGTATGTACTGAAAGCATCTGCCGAATAATTCTGCCTCAGTAATTATTGGCTGAATTTGTACAAGTAACAATTTGTTGCCTACCGTAAACTTTTACTCGTAAAACGAATATTTTTCCCTTCTTACACAGATCTATCATGTGTATGTCCTCTTGGTGGTGGCATATTCTCGTACAAGTTGATGTACATTCAGTGAAAGGTGTGTCGTTCGCGTGGTACTGTCTGATGACAACTTCGGTCATCACATACGACATAAATATCTAAATAATATTTTTTGTTTTTCTGTTACAAACCAGGGGAGCATGCCATGTATTGTAATTTAAAAACAATAGTAGTAAAAGAGCTAGGTGAGATTCCACTTTGAATCAGATCCACGATTCACATGTGTGTGCCAGTTTGTTAATTTTATTTCAGTCGACTTCTTCATTCGAGAACTTGAATGGGAATTCATGAGAATTGTTTTTATTTTTTTCTTTTTTAAATCTTATGACGGTACATGTATTTTTCTCGTGACTGAGTGAACTCATGTTCTATAATTATGTGATGTAATAATATCATATGTGCTATATACACTATTATTCTTTTGTATTTTCGCTATTATGATAAACATCATTTGTGTCTTTTCTAATTCCGTGGCTTAGAGTGGTAGAGTAATGACTATTGGTGGGTGTTGTAGGGTGTCAACTGTTTGCGGAAAATTGAAGATCCATTTTTCTCATGAACGTACGAAGCATATGGTATGAGTTGGTAACAGACGCAATAAGCACTTAGGAAAAATGTTTTAAAATAAAAGAAGCTGATACTTAGATGCAGCATTTATTCGTTTGTGATGAGCAATATCGCATTTGGAATTCTACGAGGCAAAAATGCGGGTATATGAAGCTCGAAACATTTCTTACGTAGAGTTGGAAGTTCTTCCCACGGAGGAAAACTAATGCATACCCTCCGATTCCTGGACACCTCGTAGGTTACGCTTTACAAGCAGAAAATGCAATACGCAGAAAATGGAAAGAATAACTCTCTCTTGCTAACAATGGTTAGTGTACAATAGGCAGGCGACATTTTTAGGGAACGCTTTCAAGGATTTCTTCGTTTAGAGAAGAGCTAATAGTGCTTTTCGAAGAGCAGTATTAGTATCTCTAATTTTTTTACTTTTTCCGATGAAGAATTTTTGTTTTTCCCAAAGAAGAGATATTATTTGTTCCCAAAGAAGACTTTTTTTTCGACAGAACGGTTTTCGTTGCATCTGAGGAACAGTTTAGCTTTTACGGAAGAAGGTTACTTTTCTGAAAAACTGTTTCAATTACTTCTAAGAAGAGCCTTGGTTTTCACGAAGAGCTATAATTTTTCTAAAAAGAGTTGTAATTGTTTCTAATTTGAGTTGCAGTTTTTCGAAAAAGAATTTTAGTAGTAAGAGGAAGAAAATAACTATGACAAAGAAAAAGAGAGGAAGAAGAAGAGTAGGAAATAGTGGTCTAGGCGAAGCAAATAAAATGACACAGGAATAAATTGTTGTAGCGCTTATAGTCGCTCGGTAGCAACATTGGGGTCATGTTCTCGATTCCTGTATCTTACAGTTATTTATCATTTATCATTTAAGATATGCAATTTATGGAAAGTTCTGGAACTTATTTGTCGTACAGTTTAATTTTCTAGAACATTCTATGTATGTATAAACTGTAACACACGCTGCTGAGGTTGGCAGTTTCTTCTTGTGACCTCAATGAAGGTGCTTCAATTGTGAAGTGGGAGTTCTTATTGACGACGCTGCTGATGTAAATGCCTCTTTTTTACGAACTGTACATGACAGTATTTCATGGAAAATGAGTATGTGTGCCAGACCGTGACTCAAATCCGGATCTGCTTATCGTTAGCAGTCGTCTTGAATAATCTGTGCATCCGAGTTCGCCTGCAGTACCGACCCAAAATTCGGGGTCACTTACACTTTTCTCATATTTGTTTCGAACAAATAAAAGACTTTCTCATGCAGGAATGGCGCCTACACAGGAACGGAAATGGCGGAAGGGCATTGATTCCATTCATATCGGTTCAAAGAATTTAATTCAGTTGATATACTGTGTGTGTATCCCTACTGCAAAGTAAGCCACGGTTTTCCGCCACATACGTTCCTCTAGTGGGGCAGTTACTGAAAGGAGTCATGTTGATAACGTTCAAAGAGTATGTAATAGAGTAATTTACATGGTCTCTATTATCTTGGTTCGGTCAAAATGTCTATGATATATCCAGTTGCATTCCACAAGGCAGCGTGTTCCTTTTACTACTACTACTTCTTCTTCTTCTTCTTGATAAAGAAATTCAGAATCGAGTCTTCTATTAATCATACAAGCGTTTTTGTTTATTCTTATTTATTTATTTCCTGTTCAGTACTAATGTGGTGAAAGAGAATGCGAACACAATTTTTTTTGTGAACATCCATTATATTTCATTATGCGTGCGACTGGCGAAATGCATTGTTCTGAGCTGCGTTGGCGAAACATTTCTGAATATCACGCTATTATTATGGACCGGGCTCAGTAAGTGCACAGAATGTACTGACAGATTGCTGATGAGTTTCATTTCGTTCCTAGATCATGAAACACATAATTATTATAGTTAAATTGAGCTGTTAACCATATGTACCGACTCGTGGTAAGTGCAGTGTCAGACAGTACTTTCATTAAATCTCGTCCGCAATAGTCCGAAAGCAAGGCTGTAAACAGGGAAAGACTAAAGTAAAAGCAGGATTGATTTTTATACTTGCATAATGACGATATATGTGAGACAGAGTACTGTTAACAAATTTTAAAAAAGAGGAGGGGAAGCAACATTTCCCATCCATCGATTGTCAGTTAATTGGAATAGCAAAGAAATAAATTAATTAGCAGCTCACTCCTTCCAAACGTTTAGTAGGACTTTTGTTAATAGCACAAAGAAAATTTTAAAAAATAAGGTCGGTCAGCCGATATCCGAGCATACAAAAGGCATATAGATGCGTCTGTTCATTATTTCGTGCAAAGTCCTAGTGCAGTCGCTCTGGCTTCATCTTTTTCCGGATTAATTCATCTCCGCATATGTAATCAAAAAATTGTCCTGTTATCCATCCTAACCCTTTCTTAAGCTTGTCATCAATTTTTCAGTTTAGGGAGCAATTAAGGCTATTATGTACTATTTGTAGTAGCACAAACATATAAGATGGAAGGAAAGGCAATATGCTAGTAAGAGAGGAAGATAAGGGTAAGGAAAAGTAAGAGAACGAAAAGAAGGATCGATATCCCAACATCAGTCGTTTTATGAATTTCCATTCTTTTTCACTGATACATTACCAGCAAACTTCTTTTTGTTGTTTGAGAGGTTAGCAATATGAAATGTAGTTTTAATTCCCTTTGGACCGGATCTTTGAACGACAGCAAGCTTATTGAAGAAATCACAGGTTCACCTAAGCGCTGACGCCCGTGACTGAGACAGTGTCCTCCAATGACATTACAACTACATTGAGCTAGACGCCACGGAGGTTAAGACGCTGCACTCGCATTCAGAAGGAGTAGAATTCGACTCCCCATTTCGTCACTCAAATTTTTATGTTTTATGTGGTTTCCTAAATTATTTGAAACGGACGCCGAGATGATTCTTTTAGAAGAACATGATCGATTTCCAGGCCTATCCTTGGTCATTTCGACGTTGTCTCTCCTAAATAATGAACTCGTTGTCGAGAGGATGTCAATCTACAATATTTATTTATTTATTTATTTATACATCAAGTTCCGTAGGACCAAATTGAGGAGTAATTCTCCAAGGTCATGAAACGTGCCAGTACATGAAATTACAACATAAAAGTAATAACACATAAAAATAAAAGTTTATGTATCCAAAAAGTCAAGCCATGAGTTTAAGTAAACGCAGTGAACAAAATAGCATAAGAATCAAGAACTTCTCAAGAGAATAGAAGGAGTGACCCATGAGGAAACTCTTCAGTTTCGATTTGAAACCGCGTGGATTACTGCTAAGATTTCTGAATTCTTGTAGTAGCTTATTGAAAATGGATGCAGCCTTATACTGCACACCTTTCTGCAGTAAAGTTAAGTAAGTCCGGGTCAAATGAATTTTGGACATCTGCCGAGTATTAACTGAGTGAAAGCTGCTTATGCTAGGGAATAACCTGATACTATTAACATAAAGAATATACATATTGAGAGGCCAGGGTCAAAATACCCAGACTTGTGAACAGGGACCCGGCCGCTGTGACCAAGCGGTTCTAGGCGCTTCAGCCCGGAACCCCGCTGCTGCTACGGTCGCAGGTTCGAATCCTGCCTCGGGCATGGATGTGTGTGATGTCCTTAGATTAGTTAGGTTTAAGTAGTTCTAAGTCTAGGGGACTGATGGCCTCAGATGTTTAGTCCCATAGTGCTTAGAGCCATTCGAAACACTTTTTTGAACAGGAGTCTACAAGAGGTTCGAGAACTTATTTCCCGAAGAGCCCGTTTCTGAAGCAAAAATATCCTTCTAAAGTGGGTAGAGTTACCCCAAAATATTATACCATACTACATAACTGAAAGAAAATAAGCAAAGTAGATTAATTCTTATCTCTACACTGGTCCATCAGTATCGCCACATAATTTTGTAGCTGTAAACTGCCATAGCTGTTATGAAATTTCCCGGCAGATTAAAATGGCTCTGAGCACTATGGTACTTAACATCTATGGTCATCAGTCCCATAGAACTTAGAATTATTTAAACCTAACTAACCTAAGGACAGCATACAACACCCAGTCATCACTAGCCAGAGAAAATCCCTGACCCCGCCGGGAATCGAACCCGGGAACCCGGGCGTGGGAAGCGAGAACGCTTCCGCACAACCACGAGCTGCGGACCCCGGCAGATTAAAACTGGCCCAGGACCGAGACTCGAACTCGGGACCTTTGCCTTTCGCGGGCAAGGTCTCTACCAACTGAGCTACCCAAGCATGACTCATGACCATTCCTCACAGCTTCAATTCCACCAGTACCTCGTGTCCTACCTCCCAAACATCACAGAAGCTCTCCTGCAAAACTTGCAGAACTAGCACTTCTGGAAGAAAGGATATTGCAGAGACATGAATTTCATTTTGTCATAGCTGTGTTGGGAAAGAAGCAGAGCTCCAAGCGCTAATAGAAAGCACTGAATCTGAAATTGTTATAGGCAAGGAAATGTGGCTTAAGTCAGAAATAAGTACAGCCAAAATTTGTTTCAAAGGAACTGACCGTGTTCAGAAAAGATGGATTAAATGCAGTTGGTGGTGGAGTGTTTATTGCTGTCACAAATAGTTTACCTTCTAATGAAATTGATGTAGATAGTTCCTACGAGTTAGTATGGGCAAAGGTCAAACTTGACAACTGGTTCACTCAGGTGATACAGTTCCCTGAACAGTTTAAAGGAAACTTGAGTCTCATTTCAAATAAGTAATCCACTGAAACAGTGATAGTTGGTGGTGACTAAACTCTACCCCCGATACGTTGGCGAAAATACATGTTTAAAGTCGGTAGTAGGCATAAAACATTTTCCGAAATAGTACTGAATGCTTTCTCAGAAAATTATCTTCAACAGCGAGTTCAGAAGCCAAGTCGGGGTGTAAATGGCTGCGGAAACATTGTTTTACCTCTTAGCAACAAATAATCCTGACCAAATAGGGAGCATCATGACAGATATAGGTATTAGTGTTTACAATGTTGTTTATCTATACTAAATACTATAAAATCAAAACCCACCAAAAATAAACGAAAAATACATCTATTTAAAACAGGCAGTAAACGTTCACTTGACGCCTTCCTAAGAGACAATCTCCACTTCTTCTAGTCTACCTGTGTAAGCGTAGACCAGATGTAGTGCAAATTCACAGAAACAGTATCGACGGCAATTTAGAAGTATGTACCAAATAATTTAATAAGAGATGGCACTGGTCTCTCATAGTACCCAAAACAGGTCAGAACATTGTTACTGAAGCAACGAAAAACGCATGCCAAATGTTAAACAAGCAAAATCCTCAAAATTGGCAAAGTTTCACAGAAGCTCGAATTTTAGCACCAACTTCAGCGCGAGATGATTTTGATAGTTTCCATATTGAAACTCTCTTGAAATCTGGCAGAAAGCCTAAAGAGATTCTAGCCGTATGTAAAGTACACCAGCGGAAAGATGCAATCAATCCTTCACTGCACGATAACAATGGTAATGTTGTTGACGTCAGTGCCACTAAAGCAGAGTTACTAACCATTGGTTTTCGAAATTTACAGGAAGGCGAAGTAAATAGCGTTGAATTCGAATCAAGAACAAGTACCAATATGAGAAACTTAGAAGCAGATATCCTCCCTGTAGTGAAGGAGCTTAAAAAAACTAATGAAAGCAAGGCCACCAGTCCAGATAGTGTACCAGAAAGTTCCTTTTGGAATATGTTGAAACAGTAGCTCCATACTTAGCAATCATATAAAACGGCTCGCTCGTAGGAATATCCACGCCCAAAACTCGAAAGCAGCACAAGTCACACCACATGATGAATCGCCTCACTAACGTCGATATGCAGTAGGAGTTTGGAAGATATTCTGTGTTCGAACATCATGAATTACCTCGAAGAAGATTTTTTATTGACGAATATCCAAAGTGGATTCAGAAAATATCGTTCGAAATACAACTAACTCTTTATTCTCGCGAAGTAATGGGTGCTGTCGACGGCGAACGTCAAATTGGTTCCACATTTTTAGATTTCCAAAAGGCTTTTGACACCGTTCCTGACAAGCGACTTCTAATCAAATTTCGTGCCTATGAAGAATCGCCTCAGTTATGTGACTGTATTCGTGATTTCCTGTCAGAAAACTCACCGTGATGACTGACGGAAAGTCATCGAGTAAACCATAAGTACTGTTTGGCGTTGCACAGTCCCTCTGTTGTTCGTGATCTACATAAACGATGTAGGAGACAATCTGAGCAGCCCTCTTAGATTGTTTGGAGATGATGCTATCCTCAGACGATCAAAACGAATTGTCACATGATTTGGGCAAGTGGCAGTTGACTAGGTAATGTAAGGTATGAAGTCATCCACACGGGTAATAAAAGGAATCCGCTAAATTTCGTTTACTTGATAAATCACAAATATCCAAAGGCTGTAAGCTCAGCTAAATCCTTAGGGATTACAGCTACGAATAACTCACATTGGAAAGCAGTAAACCAAAGGTTGCGATTTTTTGGTAGAACACTTGGAAAATATAACAGGTGTACTAAAGAGACTGCTACTACGCTTGTCCTCCCTGTTCTAGAGTACTGTTGTGCTTTTGGGATCTGCATCAGACAGGATTGACGGAGGACATCGAAAAAGTTCAAATATCGCGAAATAGTAGAGAGAATTCAACGGATATGGTACACAAATTGGGATGGCAGTGATTAATACAAAAGCGTTTTTCGCTGCAGCAGAAACTCCTTATGAAGTTTCAATCACCAACTTTCTCCTAAGAGGGCGAAAATATTTTGTTGGAGCCCACCTGCATAGAGAGAAATGGTGGTCACAATAAAATAAATCATAGCTCGCACGGAGGGCCCTGTGTGTTTGTCTTCCCGTGCGCTGTTGGAGAATGGAACAGTAGAGAAATAGCTTCAAGGTGGTTAAAATGAACCCTCTGCCATTCACTTAATTGTGAATTGCAGACTAATTATGTAGATGTGGAAGCAATGCGAGTAGGCCACAATAACGTTCACGTAGTCCACATCTGTCGCTGTCAGTGTCACGGGGCCCACGAAAGTCCAACCGAATGCACCCCTTAACATAATACTGCCCGCCATTGGTCCACCCCCAAGTCATAGTGCATACTTGGAGCAGCCGATGGCGGCGTGTATGAACACGACTCTCGACTTGACGTAATAATTCATCATACCAGACGACACATTTCCAATGATCCACACTCAAATATCGAAGATCCCGAGCCCACTGCAACCGTCATTGATGATGACGTTGAGTGAACGTAAGAACACGTAGGGATTGTCTGTTGCGGAGCCTCATTTTCAGTAACATTCGTGACACAGTTTGCTGCGAGACAGTTGTACCTGCATCAGCATTGTACTCTGTCGTCAGATCTGCCACAGATCGTCACCTGTCGTGCTTTACAGCTTCCGACCTTCACGTTCAGTGATGAATTGATACATATCGATAAACCAAATATCATACTAGTCTAATCTGGGGCTGCTCTGTCGAATGTGTACATAAAATTTCACTTTAAAAATTATTTTATTTATAAGGGGAAACAAACCGACGCTTTAGCCCTGGGCGTCGCATGAAAGATAAGCAGTATTTGCTTACGCTGATTCTAGCTTCACTTTCCGTAAATGGAATTACAAATATCTGACGAAGAGTCCGAGAAACTGCACCAGATGAATCTTAGGACGAACACCCTGCGTATATTTACGAAGGGTGGTCGGAAACGGTCTGAAAAGCTTGTAAGGGTGTTGCCGGGTAGGTTGTGCTGACAAATCATTGTTGAGAGAAAAATTCGATACGCTGTACTCTTGCACATTAATTAGCACTGAAGTTAGGCAATCAGGCCGTTAGGCGAGCAAAGTAAGCGGCCCTCTACAGACGGTGCCGCTAAACATATTCTTCCGTTTCTTGAACCCGAACATGAGAGAGGTACAAAAATTAGGACGATATCAAACGTCGAACCCGTGCCAAAGGCTGTGACAGCAACTACCACTAATTATATCTGTGTGGGCTACTTGAATTTGCGAGCACCTCGGCCTAATCGGCTGACTTCAATGCTAAGTAAATCGTAAGGATGCTACGTTCAGCTCAAGCCATCCTGCAACACCCTTATGTTCAGAATGTTTTTGACCTCTCTCTCTCTCTCTCTCTCTCTCTCTATATATATATATATATATATATATATATATATATATATATATATATCAGAAACCGGTTCTGTATACTCGTTTTAAACTTGCCAGCCAGTCCTATGACGTCATCTCCGAACTAACTGCCTCCGTGTGCACGAAGACTAACTTCACGAGACTGAACCGCTGAACCGCTGCTCATTTACTCAAATGGTCGTCACTTGCGTCACTCGGAACCGAGTCTGTTATCGGCTAGATATATTGAAGCACCAAAGATACGGGTAGAATACGCCACTAGATATACTGAAGCACCAAAGATACAGGTAGAATACGCCGCTATAGTCTGCAACACCTATATACAACGAGTGTCTGGTGAACTTATTAGATCAGTTACTGCTCCTACAATGACAGGTTATCAAGATTTAAGTGAGTTTGAACGTGGTGTTACAGTCGGCGCACGAGCGCTGGGACAAAGCATTTCCTAGTTAGTGATGAAGTGGAGATTTTTCCCGTATGACCATTTCGCTAACGTGCCGTGAATATCAGGAATCCGGTAAAACATCAAATCTCCGACATCGCTGAAGCCGGAAAAAAATCCTGCAAGAACGGGACTAACGACGAATGAAGAGAATCGTTCAAAGTGACAGAATGCAACCCTTCCGTAAATTGGTGCAGATGTCTTTGATGGACCATCGGCAAGTGTCAGCGTGTGAACTGTTCAACGAAACATCATCGATATGGGCTTTCGGAGCCGAAGGCCCACTTTTGTGCCCTCGATGACTTCGCGCATCGCCTGAGCATGTGAACACCGACACGGGACTGTTGATGACTGGAAAGATGTTGCGGTGTACGGGTATGGAGACAGCCTCATGAATCCACGAACCCTGCATGTCGGCAAGGGCAAGCTATGTGGAGGCTCTGTAATGGTGTGGGGCGTGTGCATTTGGAGTGATGTTGGACCCCTGATACGCCTAGATATGTCTCTGACCGGTGACACGTACGTAAGCATCCTGTCTGATCACCTGCATCCATTCATGTCCTGTTAGCATTGCGACGAACTTGGGCAAATTCAGTAGGACAATGAGATATCCCACACGTCCAGGATTGCCACAAAGTGACTCCAGGAACAATTCCGCTGGCCACCAAACTCCCATGACATGAACATTATTGAGCATATCTGGGATGCCATGGGACGTGCTTTTCAGAAGAGATCTCCACCGCCAAGTACTCTTACGGATTTACGGACAGCCCTGCGGGATTCATGGTGTCAGTTCGCTCTAGCGCTACTTCAGATATTAGTCGAGTCCACGTCACGTCGTGTTGCAGCGCTCCTGGGTGCTCGCGGGGGCTCTACACGATATTAAACAGGTGTACCAGTTTCTCTGGCTCTTCAGTGTAGATCAAAGCATTAGTTTTACTGGACGAATCTCTCAAAATGAGTTCCAATTGCGCTTATAGTCGGCGCATGAGCGATGGGGCACAGAATCTCCTAGTTAGCGATAAATTGGGATTTTCCCGTACGACCACTTCACGAGTGTACCGTGAATATCAGGAACCGGTAAATCATCAAATCTCCGACATCTCTGGGGCCGAAGAAGATGCTGCAAGAACGGGACCAACGACGACTGAAGAGAAGCGCTCAATGTGACAGGAGTGTAACCCTTCCTCACATTGATCCAGATTTCAATGATGGGCCGTCAACAAGTGTCAATTGCGCTTATAGTCGGCGCATGAGCGATGGGGCACAGAATCTCCTAGTTAGCGATAAATTGGGATTTTCCCGTACGACCACTTCACGAGTGTACCGTGAATATCAGGAACCGGTAAATCATCAAATCTCCGACATCTCTGGGGCCGAAGAAGATGCTGCAAGAACGGGACCAACGACGACTGAAGAGAAGCGCTCAATGTGACAGGAGTGTAAACCTTCCTCACATTGATCCAGATTTCAATGATGGGCCGTCAACAAGTGTCAATTGCGCTTATAGTCGGCGCATGAGCGATGGGGCACAGAATCTCCTAGTTAGCGATAAATTGGGATTTTCCCGTACGACCACTTCACGAGTGTACCGTGAATATCAGGAACCGGTAAATCATCAAATCTCCGACATCTCTGGGGCCGAAGAAGATGCTGCAAGAACGGGACCAACGACGACTGAAGAGAAGCGCTCAATGTGACAGGAGTGTAACCCTTCCTCACATTGATGCAGATTTCAATGATGGGCCGTCAACAAGTGTCAATTGCGCTTATAGTCGGCGCATGAGCGATGGGGCACAGAATCTCCTAGTTAGCGATAAATTGGGATTTTCCCGTACGACCACTTCACGAGTGTACCGTGAATACCAGGAACCTGTAAATCATCAAATCTCCGACATCTCTGGGGCCGAAGAAGATGCTGCAAGAACGGGACCAACGACGACTGAAGAGAAGCGCTCAATGTGACAGGAGTGTAAACCTTCCTCACATTGATCCAGATTTCAATGATGGGCCGTCAACAAGTGTCAATTGCGCTTATAGTCGGCGCATGAGCGATGGGGCACAGAATCTCCTAGTTAGCGATAAATTGGGATTTTCCCGTACGACCACTTCACGAGTGTACCGTGAATATCAGGAACCGGTAAATCATCAAATCTCCGACATCTCTGGGGCCGAAGAAGATGTTGCAAGAACGGGACCAACGACGACTGAAGAGAAGCGCTCAATGTGACAGGAGTGTAACCCTTCCTCACATTGATGCAGATTTCAATGATGGGCCGTCAACAAGTGTCAATTGCGCTTATAGTCGGCGCATGAGCGATGGGGCACAGAATCTCCTAGTTAGCGATAAATTGGGATTTTCCCGTACGACCACTTCACGAGTGTACCGTGAATATCAGGAACCGGTAAATCATCAAATCTCCGACATCTCTGGGGCCGAAGAAGATGCTGCAAGAACGGGACCAACGACGACTGAAGAGAAGCGCTCAATGTGACAGGAGTGTAACCCTTCCTCACATTGATGCAGATTTCAATGATGGGCCGTCAACAAGTGTCAATTGCGCTTATAGTCGGCGCATGAGCGATGGGGCACAGAATCTCCTAGTTAGCGATAAATTGGGATTTTCCCGTACGACCACTTCACGAGTGTACCGTGAATATCAGGAACCGGTAAATCATCAAATCTCCGACATCTCTGGGGCCGAAGAAGATGCTGCAAGAACGGGACCAACGACGACTGAAGAGAAGCGCTCAATGTGACAGGAGTGTAACCCTTCCTCACATTGATGCAGATTTCAATGATGGGCCGTCAACAAGTGTCAATTGCGCTTATAGTCGGCGCATGAGCGATGGGGCACAGAATCTCCTAGTTAGCGATAAATTGGGATTTTCCCGTACGACCACTTCACGAGTGTACCGTGAATATCAGGAACCTGTAAATCATCAAATCTCCGACATCTCTGGGGCCGAAGAAGATGCTGCAAGAACGGGACCAACGACGACTGAAGAGAAGCGCTCAATGTGACAGGAGTGTAACCCTTCCTCACATTGATGCAGATTTCAATGATGGGCCGTCAACAAGTGTCAATTGCGCTTATAGTCGGCGCATGAGCGATGGGGCACAGAATCTCCTAGTTAGCGATAAATTGGGATTTTCCCGTACGACCACTTCACGAGTATACCGTGAATATCAGGAACCGGTAAATCATCAAATCTCCGACATCTCTGGGGCCGAAGAAGATGCTGCAAGAACGGGACCAACGACGACTGAAGAGAAGCGCTCAATGTGACAGGAGTGTAACCCTTCCTCACATTGATGCAGATTTCAATGATGGGCCGTCAACAAGTGTCAATTGCGCTTATAGTCGGCGCATGAGCGATGGGGCACAGAATCTCCTAGTTAGCGATAAATTGGGATTTTCCCGTACGACCACTTCACGAGTGTACCGTGAATATCAGGAACCGGTAAATCATCAAATCTCCGACATCTCTGGGGCCGAAGAAGATGCTGCAAGAACGGGACCAACGACGACTGAAGAGAAGCGCTCAATGTGACAGGAGTGTAACCCTTCCTCACATTGATCCAGATTTCAATGATGGGCCGTCAACAAGTGCCAATTGCGCTTATAGTCGGCGCATGAGCGATGGGGCACAGAATCTCCTAGTTAGCGATAAATTGGGATTTTCCCGTACGACCACTTCACGAGTGTACCGTGAATATCAGGAACCGGTAAATCATCAAATCTCCGACATCTCTGGGGCCGAAGAAGATGCTGCAAGAACGGGACCAACGACGACTGAAGAGAAGCGCTCAATGTGACAGGAGTGTAACCCTTCCTCACATTGATGCAGATTTCAATGATGGGCCGTCAACAAGTGTCAATTGCGCTTATAGTCGGCGCATGAGCGATGGGGCACAGAATCTCCTAGTTAGCGATAAATTGGGATTTTCCCGTACGACCACTTCACGAGTGTACCGTGAATATCAGGAACCGGTAAATCATCAAATCTCCGACATCTCTGGGGCCGAAGAAGATGCTGCAAGAACGGGACCAACGACGACTGAAGAGAAGCGCTCAATGTGACAGGAGTGTAACCCTTCCTCACATTGATGCAGATTTCAATGATGGGCCGTCAACACGTGTCAATTGCGCTTATAGTCGGCGCATGAGCGATGGGGCACAGAATCTCCTAGTTAGCGATAAATTGGGATTTTCCCGTACGACCACTTCACGAGTGTACCGTGAATATCAGGAACCGGTAAATCATCAAATCTCCGACATCTCTGGGGCCGAAGAAGATGCTGCAAGAACGGGACCAACGACGACTGAAGAGAAGCGCTCAATGTGACAGGAGTGTAACCCTTCCTCACATTGATGCAGATTTCAATGATGGGCCGTCAACAAGTGTCAATTGCGCTTATAGTCGGCGCATGAGCGATGGGGCACAGAATCTCCTAGTTAGCGATAAATTGGGATTTTCCCGTACGACCACTTCACGAGTGTACCGTGAATATCAGGAACCGGTAAATCATCAAATCTCCGACATCTCTGGGGCCGAAGAAGATGCTGCAAGAACGGGACCAACGACGACTGAAGAGAAGCGCTCAATGTGACAGGAGTGTAACCCTTCCTCACATTGATGCAGATTTCAATGATGGGCCGTCAACAAGTGTCAATTGCGCTTATAGTCGGCGCATGAGCGATGGGGCACAGAATCTCCTAGTTAGCGATAAATTGGGATTTTCCCGTACGACCACTTCACGAGTGTACCGTGAATATCAGGAACCTGTAAATCATCAAATCTCCGACATCTCTGGGGCCGAAGAAGATGCTGCAAGAACGGGACCAACGACGACTGAAGAGAAGCGCTCAATGTGACAGGAGTGTAACCCTTCCTCACATTGATGCAGATTTCAATGGTGGGCCGTCAACAAGTGTCAATTGCGCTTATAGTCGGCGCATGAGCGATGGGGCACAGAATCTCCTAGTTAGCGATAAATTGGGATTTTCCCGTACGACCACTTCACGAGTGTACCGTGAATATCAGGAACCGGTAAATCATCAAATCTCCGACATCTCTGGGGCCGAAGAAGATGCTGCAAGAACGGGACCAACGACGACTGAAGAGAAGCGCTCAAGGTGACAGGAGTGTAAACCTTCCTCACATTGATCCAGATTTCAATGATGGGCCGTCAACAAGTGCCAATTGCGCTTATAGTCGGCGCATGAGCGATGGGGCACAGAATCTCCTAGTTAGCGATAAATTGGGATTTTCCCGTACGACCACTTCACGAGTGTACCGTGAATATCAGGAACCGGTAAATCATCAAATCTCCGACATCTCTGGGGCCGAAGAAGATGCTGCAAGAACGGGACCAACGACGACTGAAGAGAAGCGCTCAATGTGACAGGAGTGTAACCCTTCCTCACATTGATGCAGATTTCAATGATGGGCCGTCAACAAGTGTCAATTGCGCTTATAGTCGGCGCATGAGCGATGGGGCACAGAATCTCCTAGTTAGCGATAAATTGGGATTTTCCCGTACGACCACTTCACGAGTGTACCGTGAATATCAGGAACCGGTAAATCATCAAATCTCCGACATCTCTGGGGCCGAAGAAGATGCTGCAAGAACGGGACCAACGACGACTGAAGAGAAGCGCTCAATGTGACAGGAGTGTAACCCTTCCTCACATTGATCCAGATTTCAATGATGGGCCGTCAACAAGTGTCAATTGCGCTTATAGTCGGCGCATGAGCGATGGGGCACAGAATCTCCTAGTTAGCGATAAATTGGGATTTTCCCGTACGACCACTTCATGAGTGTACCGTGAATATCAGGAACCGGTAAATCATCAAATCTCTGACATCTCTGGGGCCGAAGAAGATGCTGCAAGAACGGGACCAACGACGACTGAAGAGAAGCGCTCAATGTGACAGGAGTGTAACCCTTCCTCACATTGATGCAGATTTCAATGATGGGCCGTCAACAAGTGTCAATTGCGCTTATAGTCGGCGCATGAGCGATGGGGCACAGAATCTCCTAGTTAGCGATAAATTGGGATTTTCCCGTACGACCACTTCACGAGTGTACCGTGAATATCAGGAACCGGTAAATCATCAAATCTCCGACATCTCTGGGGCCGAAGAAGATGCTGCAAGAACGGGACCAACGACGACTGAAGAGAAGCGCTCAATGTGACAGGAGTGTAACCCTTCCTCACATTGATGCAGATTTCAATGATGGGCCGTCAACAAGTGTCAATTGCGCTTATAGTCGGCGCATGAGCGATGGGGCACAGAATCTCCTAGTTAGCGATAAATTGGGATTTTCCCGTACGACCACTTCACGAGTGTACCGTGAATATCAGGAACCTGTAAATCATCAAATCTCCGACATCTCTGGGGCCGAAGAAGATGCTGCAAGAACGGGACCAACGACGACTGAAGAGAAACGCTCAATGTGACAGGAGTGTAACCCTTCCTCATATTGATGCAGATTTCAATGATGGGCCGTCAACAAGTGTCAATTGCGCTTATAGTCGGCGCATGAGCGATGGGGCACAGAATCTCCTAGTTAGCGATAAATTGGGATTTTCCCGTACGACCACTTCACGAGTGTACCGTGAATATCAGGAACCGGTATATCATCAAATCTCCGACATCTCTGGGGCCGAAGAAGATGCTGCAAGAACGGGACCAACGACGACTGAAGAGAAGCGCTCAATGTGACAGGAGTGTAACCCTTCCTCACATTGATGCAGATTTCAATGATGGGCCGTCAACAAGTGTCAATTGCGCTTATAGTCGGCGCATGAGCGATGGGGCACAGAATCTCCTAGTTAGCGATAAATTGGGATTTTCCCGTACGACCACTTCACGAGTGTACCGTGAATATCAGGAACCGGTAAATCATCAAATCTCCGACATCTCTGGGGCCGAAGAAGATGCTGCAAGAACGGGACCAACGACGACTGAAGAGAAGCGCTCAATGTGACAGGAGTGTAAACCTTCCTCACATTGATCCAGATTTCAATGATGGGCCGTCAACAAGTGTCAATTGCGCTTATAGTCGGCGCATGAGCGATGGGGCACAGAATCTCCTAGTTAGCGATAAATTGGGATTTTCCCGTACGACCACTTCACGAGTGTACCGTGAATATCAGGAACCTGTAAATCATCAAATCTCCGACATCTCTGGGGCCGAAGAAGATGCTGCAAGAACGGGACCAACGACGACTGAAGAGAAGCGCTCAATGTAACAGGAGTGTAACCCTTCCTCACATTGATGCAGATTTCAATGATGGGCCGTCAACAAGTGTCAATTGCGCTTATAGTCGGCGCATGAGCGATGGGGCACAGAATCTCCTAGTTAGCGATAAATTGGGATTTTCCCGTACGACCACTTCACGAGTGTACCGTGAATATCAGGAACCGGTAAAACATCAAATCTCCGACATCTCTGGGGCCGAAGAAGATGCTGCAAGAACGGGACCAACGACGACTGAAGAGAAGCGCTCAATGTGACAGGAGTGTAAACCTTCCTCACATTGATCCAGATTTCAATGATGGGCCGTCAACAAGTGTCAATTGCGCTTATAGTCGGCGCATGAGCGATGGGGCACAGAATCTCCTAGTTAGCGATAAATTGGGATTTTCCCGTACGACCACTTCACGAGTGTACCGTGAATATCAGGAACCGGTAAATCATCAAATCTCCGACATCTCTGGGGCCGAAGAAGATGCTGCAAGAACGGGACCAACGACGACTGAAGAGAAGCGCTCAATGTGACAGGAGTGTAAACCTTCCTCACATTGATCCAGATTTCAATGATGGGCCGTCAACAAGTGTCAATTGCGCTTATAGTCGGCGCATGAGCGATGGGGCACAGAATCTCCTAGTTAGCGATAAATTGGGATTTTCCCGTACGACCACTTCACGAGTGTACCGTGAATATCAGGAACCGGTAAATCATCAAATCTCCGACATCTCTGGGGCCGAAGAAGATGCTGCAAGAACGGGACCAACGACGACTGAAGAGAAGCGCTCAATGTGACAGGAGTGTAAACCTTCCTCACATTGATCCAGATTTCAATGATGGGCCGTCAACAAGTGTCAATTGCGCTTATAGTCGGCGCATGAGCGATGGGGCACAGAATCTCCTAGTTAGCGATAAATTGGGATTTTCCCGTACGACCACTTCACGAGTGTACCGTGAATATCAGGAACCGGTAAATCATCAAATCTCCGACATCTCTGGGGCCGAAGAAGATGCTGCAAGAACGGGACCAACGACGACTGAAGAGAAGCGCTCAATGTGACAGGAGTGTAACCCTTCCTCACATTGATGCAGATTTCAATGATGGGCCGTCAACAAGTGTCAATTGCGCTTATAGTCGGCGCATGAGCGATGGGGCACAGAATCTCCTAGTTAGCGATAAATTGGGATTTTCCCGTACGACCACTTCACGAGTGTACCGTGAATATCAGGAACCGGTAAATCATCAAATCTCCGACATCTCTGGGGCCGAAGAAGATGCTGCAAGAACGGGACCAACGACGACTGAAGAGAAGCGCTCAATGTGACAGGAGTGTAACCCTTCCTCACATTGATGCAGATTTCAATGATGAACCGTCAACAAGTGTCAATTGCGCTTATAGTCGGCGCATGAGCGATGGGGCACAGAATCTCCTAGTTAGCGATAAATTGGGATTTTCCCGTACGACCACTTCACGAGTGTACCGTGAATATCAGGAACCGGTAAATCATCAAATCTCCGACATCTCTGGGGCCGAAGAAGATGCTGCAAGAACGGGACCAACGACGACTGAAGAGAAGCGCTCAATGTGACAGGAGTGTAACCCTTCCTCACATTGATGCAGATTTCAATGATGGGCTGTCAACAAGTGTCAATTGCGCTTATAGTCGGCGCATGAGCGATGGGGCACAGAATCTCCTAGTTAGCGATAAATTGGGATTTTCCCGTACGACCACTTCACGAGTGTACCGTGAATATCAGGAACCGGTAAATCACCAAATCTCCGACATCTCTGGGGCCGAAGAAGATGCTGCAAGAACGGGACCAACGACGACTGAAGAGAAGCGCTCAATGTGACAGGAGTGTAACCCTTCCTCACATTGATGCAGATTTCAATGATGGGCCGTCAACAAGTGTCAATTGCGCTTATAGTCGGCGCATGAGCGATGGGGCACAGAATCTCCTAGTTAGCGATAAATTGGGATTTTCCCGTACGACCACTTCACGAGTGTACCGTGAATATCAGGAACCGGTAAATCATCAAATCTCCGACATCTCTGGGGCCGAAGAAGATGCTGCAAGAACGGGACCAACGACGACTGAAGAGAAGCGCTCAATGTGACAGGAGTGTAACCCTTCCTCACATTGATGCAGATTTCAATGATGGGCCGTCAACAAGTGTCAATTGCGCTTATAGTCGGCGCATGAGCGATGGGGCACAGAATCTCCTAGTTAGCGATAAATTGGGATTTTCCCGTACGACCACTTCACGAGTGTACCGTGAATATCAGGAACCGGTAAATCATCAAATCTCCGACATCTCTGGGGCCGAAGAAGATGCTGCAAGAACGGGACCAACGACGACTGAAGAGAAGCGCTCAATGTGACAGGAGTGTAACCCTTCCTCACATTGATGCAGATTTCAATGATGGGCCGTCAACAAGTGTCAATTGCGCTTATAGTCGGCGCATGAGCGATGGGGCACAGAATCTCCTAGTTAGCGATAAATTGGGATTTTCCCGTACGACCACTTCACGAGTGTACCGTGAATATCAGGAACCGGGAAATCATCAAATCTCCGACATCTCTGGGGCCGAAGAAGATGCTGCAAGAACGGGACCAACGACGACTGAAGAGAAGCGCCTAATGTGACAGGAGTGTAACCCTTCCTCACATTGCTGCAGATTTCAATGATGGGCCGTCAACAAGTGTCAATTGCGCTTATAGTCGGCGCATGAGCGATGGGGCACAGAATCTCCTAGTTAGCGATAAATTGGGATTTTCCCGTACGACCACTTCACGAGTGTACCGTGAATATCAGGAACCGGTATATCATCAAATCTCCGACATCTCTGGGGCCGAAGAAGATGCTGCAAGAACGGGACCAACGACGACTGAAGAGAAGCGCTCAATGTGACAGGAGTGTAACCCTTCCTCACATTGATGCAGATTTCAATGATGGGCCGTCAACAAGTGTCAATTGCGCTTATAGTCGGCGCATGAGCGATGGGGCACAGAATCTCCTACTTAGCGATAAATTGGGATTTTCCCGTACGACCACTTCACGAGTGTACCGTGAATATCAGGAACCGGTAAATCATCAAATCTCCGACATCTCTGGGGCCGAAGAAGATGCTGCAAGAACGGGACCAACGACGACTGAAGAGAAGCGCTCAATGTGACAGGAGTGTAAACCTTCCTCACATTGATCCAGATTTCAATGATGGGCCGTCAACAAGTGTCAATTGCGCTTATAGTCGGCGCATGAGCGATGGGGCACAGAATCTCCTAGTTAGCGATAAATTGGGATTTTCCCGTACGACCACTTCACGAGTGTACCGTGAATATCAGGAACCTGTAAATCATCAAATCTCCGACATCTCTGGGGCCGAAGAAGATGCTGCAAGAACGGGACCAACGACGACTGAAGAGAAGCGCTCAATGTAACAGGAGTGTAACCCTTCCTCACATTGATGCAGATTTCAATGATGGGCCGTCAACAAGTGTCAATTGCGCTTATAGTCGGCGCATGAGCGATGGGGCACAGAATCTCCTAGTTAGCGATAAATTGGGATTTTCCCGTACGACCACTTCACGAGTGTACCGTGAATATCAGGAACCGGTAAAACATCAAATCTCCGACATCTCTGGGGCCGAAGAAGATGCTGCAAGAACGGGACCAACGACGACTGAAGAGAAGCGCTCAATGTGACAGGAGTGTAAACCTTCCTCACATTGATCCAGATTTCAATGATGGGCCGTCAACAAGTGTCAATTGCGCTTATAGTCGGCGCATGAGCGATGGGGCACAGAATCTCCTAGTTAGCGATAAATTGTGATTTTCCCGTACGACCACTTCACGAGTGTACCGTGAATATCAGGAACCGGTAAATCATCAAATCTCCGACATCTCTGGGGCCGAAGAAGATGCTGCAAGAACGGGACCAACGACGACTGAAGAGAAGCGCTCAATGTGACAGGAGTGTAAACCTTCCTCACATTGATCCAGATTTCAATGATGGGCCGTCAACAAGTGTCAATTGCGCTTATAGTCGGCGCATGAGCGATGGGGCACAGAATCTCCTAGTTAGCGATAAATTGGGATTTTCCCGTACGACCACTTCACGAGTGTACCGTGAATATCAGGAACCGGTAAATCATCAAATCTCCGACATCTCTGGGGCCGAAGAAGATGCTGCAAGAACGGGACCAACGACGACTGAAGAGAAGCGCTCAATGTGACAGGAGTGTAAACCTTCCTCACATTGATCCAGATTTCAATGATGGGCCGTCAACAAGTGTCAATTGCGCTTATAGTCGGCGCATGAGCGATGGGGCACAGAATCTCCTAGTTAGCGATAAATTGGGATTTTCCCGTACGACCACTTCACGAGTGTACCGTGAATATCAGGAACCGGTAAATCATCAAATCTCCGACATCTCTGGGGCCGAAGAAGATGCTGCAAGAACGGGACCAACGACGACTGAAGAGAAGCGCTCAATGTGACAGGAGTGTAACCCTTCCTCACATTGATGCAGATTTCAATGATGGGCCGTCAACAAGTGTCAATTGCGCTTATAGTCGGCGCATGAGCGATGGGGCACAGAATCTCCTAGTTAGCGATAAATTGGGATTTTCCCGTACGACCACTTCACGAGTGTACCGTGAATATCAGGAACCGGTAAATCATCAAATCTCCGACATCTCTGGGGCCGAAGAAGATGCTGCAAGAACGGGACCAACGACGACTGAAGAGAAGCGCTCAATGTGACAGGAGTGTAACCCTTCCTCACATTGATGCAGATTTCAATGATGAACCGTCAACAAGTGTCAATTGCGCTTATAGTCGGCGCATGAGCGATGGGGCACAGAATCTCCTAGTTAGCGATAAATTGGGATTTTCCCGTACGACCACTTCACGAGTGTACCGTGAATATCAGGAACCGGTAAATCATCAAATCTCCGACATCTCTGGGGCCTAAGAAGATGCTGCAAGAACGGGACCAACGACGACTGAAGAGAAGCGCTCAATGTGACAGGAGTGTAACCCTTCCTCACATTGATGCAGATTTCAATGATGGGCTGTCAACAAGTGTCAATTGCGCTTATAGTCGGCGCATGAGCGATGGGGCACAGAATCTCCTAGTTAGCGATAAATTGGGATTTTCCCGTACGACCACTTCACGAGTGTACCGTGAATATCAGGAACCGGTAAATCACCAAATCTCCGACATCTCTGGGGCCGAAGAAGATGCTGCAAGAACGGGACCAACGACGACTGAAGAGAAGCGCTCAATGTGACAGGAGTGTAACCCTTCCTCACATTGATGCAGATTTCAATGATGGGCCGTCAACAAGTGTCAATTGCGCTTATAGTCGGCGCATGAGCGATGGGGCACAGAATCTCCTAGTTAGCGATAAATTGGGATTTTCCCGTACGACCACTTCACGAGTGTACCGTGAATATCAGGAACCGGTAAATCATCAAATCTCCGACATCTCTGGGGCCGAAGAAGATGCTGCAAGAACGGGACCAACGACGACTGAAGAGAAGCGCTCAATGTGACAGGAGTGTAACCCTTCCTCACATTGATGCAGATTTCAATGATGGGCCGTCAACAAGTGTCAATTGCGCTTATAGTCGGCGCATGAGCGATGGGGCACAGAATCTCCTAGTTAGCGATAAATTGGGATTTTCCCGTACGACCACTTCACGAGTGTACCGTGAATATCAGGAACCGGTAAATCATCAAATCTCCGACATCTCTGGGGCCGAAGAAGATGCTGCAAGAACGGGACCAACGACGACTGAAGAGAAGCGCTCAATGTGACAGGAGTGTAACCCTTCCTCACATTGATGCAGATTTCAATGATGGGCCGTCAACAAGTGTCAATTGCGCTTATAGTCGGCGCATGAGCGATGGGGCACAGAATCTCCTAGTTAGCGATAAATTGGGATTTTCCCGTACGACCACTTCACGAGTGTACCGTGAATATCAGGAACCGGGAAATCATCAAATCTCCGACATCTCTGGGGCCGAAGAAGATGCTGCAAGAACGGGACCAACGACGACTGAAGAGAAGCGCCTAATGTGACAGGAGTGTAACCCTTCCTCACATTGCTGCAGATTTCAATGATGGGCCGTCAACAAGTGTCAATTGCGCTTATAGTCGGCGCATGAGCGATGGGGCACAGAATCTCCTAGTTAGCGATAAATTGGGATTTTCCCGTACGACCACTTCACGAGTGTACCGTGAATATCAGGAACCGGTAAATCATGAAATCTCCGACATCTCTGGGGCCGAAGAAGATGCTGCAAGAACGGGACCAACGACGACTGAAGAGAAGCGCTCAATGTGACAGGAGTGTAACCCTTCCTCACATTGATCCAGATTTCAATGATGGTCCGTCAACAAGTGTCAATTGCGCTTATAGTCGGCGCATGAGCGATGGGGCATAGAATCTCCTAGTTAGCGATAAATTGGGATTTTCCCGTACGACCACTTCACGAGTGTACCGTGAATATCAGGAACCTGTAAATCATCAAATCTCCGACATCTCTGGGGCCGAAGAAGATGCTGCAAGAACGGGACCAACGACGACTGAAGAGAAGCGCTCAATGTGACAGGAGTGTAACCCTTCCTCACATTGATGCAGATTTCAATGATGGGCCGTCAACAAGTGTCAATTGCGCTTATAGTCGGCGCATGAGCGATGGGGCACAGAATCTCCTAGTTAGCGATAAATTGGGATTTTCCCGTACGACCACTTCACGAGTGTACCGTGAATATCAGGAACCGGTAAATCATCAAATCTCCGACATCTCTGGGGCCGAAGAAGATGCTGCAAGAACGGGACCAACGACGACTGAAGAGAAGCGCTCAATGTGACAGGAGTGTAAACCTTCCTCACATTGATCCAGATTTCAATGATGGGCCGTTAACAAGTGTCAATTGCGCTTATAGTCGGCGCATGAGCGATGGGGCACAGAATCTCCTAGTTAGCGATAAATTGGGATTTTCCCGTACGACCACTTCACGAGTGTACCGTGAATATCAGGAACCGGTAAATCATCAAATCTCCGACATCTCTGGGGCCGAAGAAGATGCTGCAAGAACGGGACCAACGACGACTGAAGAGAAGCGCTCAATGTGACAGGAGTGTAAACCTTCCTCACATTGATCCAGATTTCAATGATGGGCCGTCAACAAGTGTCAATTGCGCTTATAGTCGGCGCATGAACGATGGGGCACAGAATCTCCTAGTTAGCGATAAATTGGGATTTTCCCGTACGACCACTTCACGAGTGTACCGTGAATATCAGGAACCGGTAAATCATCAAATCTCCGACATCTCTGGGGCCGAAGAAGATGCTGCAAGAACGGGACCAACGACGACTGAAGAGAAGCGCTCAATGTGACAGGAGTGTAACCCTTCCTCACATTGATGCAGATTTCAATGATGGGCCGTCAACAAGTGTCAATTGCGCTTATAGTCGGCGCATGAGCGATGGGGCACAGAATCTCCTAGTTAGCGATAAATTGGGATTTTCCCGTACGACCACTTCACGAGTGTACCGTGAATATCAGGAACCGGTAAATCATCAAATCTCCGACATCTCTGGGGCCGAAGAAGATGCTGCAAGAACGGGACCAACGACGACTGAAGAGAAGCGCTCAATGTGACAGGAGTGTAACCCTTCCTCACATTGATGCAGATTTCAATGATGGGCCGTCAACAAGTGTCAATTGCGCTTATAGTCGGCGCATGAGCGATGGGGCACAGAATCTCCTAGTTAGCGATAAATTGGGATTTTCCCGTACGACCACTTCACGAGTGTACCGTGAATATCAGGAACCGGTAAATCATCAAATCTCCGACATCTCTGGGGCCGAAGAAGATGCTGCAAGAACGGGACCAACGACGACTGAAGAGAAGCGCTCAATGTGACAGGAGTGTAACCCTTCCTCACATTGATGCAGATTTCAATGATGGGCCGTCAACAAGTGTCAATTGCGCTTATAGTCGGCGCATGAGCGATGGGGCACAGAATCTCCTAGTTAGCGATAAATTGGGATTTTCCCGTACGACCACTTCACGAGTGTACCGTGAATATCAGGAACCGGTAAATCATCAAATCTCCGACATCTCTGGGGCCGAAGAAGATGCTGCAAGAACGGGACCAACGACGACTGAAGAGAAGCGCTCAATGTGACAGGAGTGTAACCCTTCCTCACATTGATGCAGATTTCAATGATGAACCGTCAACAAGTGTCAATTGCGCTTATAGTCGGCGCATGAGCGATGGGGCACAGAATCTCCTAGTTAGCGATAAATTGGGATTTTCCCGTACGACCACTTCACGAGTGTACCGTGAATATCAGGAACCGGTAAATCATCAAATCTCCGACATCTCTGGGGCCGAAGAAGATGCTGCAAGAACGGGACCAACGACGACTGAAGAGAAGCGCTCAATGTGACAGGAGTGTAACCCTTCCTCACATTGATGCAGATTTCAATGATGGGCTGTCAACAAGTGTCAATTGCGCTTATAGTCGGCGCATGAGCGATGGGGCACAGAATCTCCTAGTTAGCGATAAATTGGGATTTTCCCGTACGACCACTTCACGAGTGTACCGTGAATATCAGGAACCGGTAAATCACCAAATCTCCGACATCTCTGGGGCCGAAGAAGATGCTGCAAGAACGGGACCAACGACGACTGAAGAGAAGCGCTCAATGTGACAGGAGTGTAACCCTTCCTCACATTGATGCAGATTTCAATGATGGGCCGTCAACAAGTGTCAATTGCGCTTATAGTCGGCGCATGAGCGATGGGGCACAGAATCTCCTAGTTAGCGATAAATTGGGATTTTCCCGTACGACCACTTCACGAGTGTACCGTGAATATCAGGAACCGGTAAATCATCAAATCTCCGACATCTCTGGGGCCGAAGAAGATGCTGCAAGAACGGGACCAACGACGACTGAAGAGAAGCGCTCAATGTGACAGGAGTGTAACCCTTCCTCACATTGATGCAGATTTCAATGATGGGCCGTCAACAAGTGTCAATTGCGCTTATAGTCGGCGCATGAGCGATGGGGCACAGAATCTCCTAGTTAGCGATAAATTGGGATTTTCCCGTACGACCACTTCACGAGTGTACCGTGAATATCAGGAACCGGTAAATCATCAAATCTCCGACATCTCTGGGGCCGAAGAAGATGCTGCAAGAACGGGACCAACGACGACTGAAGAGAAGCGCTCAATGTGACAGGAGTGTAACCCTTCCTCACATTGATGCAGATTTCAATGATGGGCCGTCAACAAGTGTCAATTGCGCTTATAGTCGGCGCATGAGCGATGGGGCACAGAATCTCCTAGTTAGCGATAAATTGGGATTTTCCCGTACGACCACTTCACGAGTGTACCGTGAATATCAGGAACCGGGAAATCATCAAATCTCCGACATCTCTGGGGCCGAAGAAGATGCTGCAAGAACGGGACCAACGACGACTGAAGAGAAGCGCCTAATGTGACAGGAGTGTAACCCTTCCTCACATTGCTGCAGATTTCAATGATGGGCCGTCAACAAGTGTCAATTGCGCTTATAGTCGGCGCATGAGCGATGGGGCACAGAATCTCCTAGTTAGCGATAAATTGGGATTTTCCCGTACGACCACTTCACGAGTGTACCGTGAATATCAGGAACCGGTAAATCATGAAATCTCCGACATCTCTGGGGCCGAAGAAGATGCTGCAAGAACGGGACCAACGACGACTGAAGAGAAGCGCTCAATGTGACAGGAGTGTAACCCTTCCTCACATTGATCCAGATTTCAATGATGGGCCGTCAACAAGTGTCAATTGCGCTTATAGTCGGCGCATGAGCGATGGGGCATAGAATCTCCTAGTTAGCGATAAATTGGGATTTTCCCGTACGACCACTTCACGAGTGTACCGTGAATATCAGGAACCGGTAAATCATCAAATCTCCGACATCTCTGGGGCCGAAGAAGATGCTGCAAGAACGGGACCAACGACGACTGAAGAGAAGCGCTCAATGTGACAGGAGTGTAACCCTTCCTCACATTGATGCAGATTTCAATGATGGGCCGTCAACAAGTGTCAATTGCGCTTATAGTCGGCGCATGAGCGATGGGGCACAGAATCTCCTAGTTAGCGATAAATTGGGATTTTCCCGTACGACCACTTCACGAGTGTACCGTGAATATCAGGAACCGGTAAATCATCAAATCTCCGACATCTCTGGGGCCGAAGAAGATGCTGCAAGAACGGGACCAACGACGACTGAAGAGAAGCGCTCAATGTGACAGGAGTGTAAACCTTCCTCACATTGATCCAGATTTCAATGATGGGCCGTTAACAAGTGTCAATTGCGCTTATAGTCGGCGCATGAGCGATGGGGCACAGAATCTCCTAGTTAGCGATAAATTGGGATTTTCCCGTACGACCACTTCACGAGTGTACCGTGAATATCAGGAACCGGTAAATCATCAAATCTCCGACATCTCTGGGGCCGAAGAAGATGCTGCAAGAACGGGACCAACGACGACTGAAGAGAAGCGCTCAATGTGACAGGAGTGTAAACCTTCCTCACATTGATCCAGATTTCAATGATGGGCCGTCAACAAGTGTCAATTGCGCTTATAGTCGGCGCATGAACGATGGGGCACAGAATCTCCTAGTTAGCGATAAATTGGGAATTTCCCGTACGACCACTTCACGAGTGTACCGTGAATATCAGGAACCGGTAAATCATCAAATCTCCGACATCTCTGGGGCCGAAGAAGATGCTGCAAGAACGGGACCAACGACGACTGAAGAGAAGCGCTCAATGTGACAGGAGTGTAACCCTTCCTCACATTGATGCAGATTTCAATGATGGGCCGTCAACAAGTGTCAATTGCGCTTATAGTCGGCGCATGAGCGATGGGGCACAGAATCTCCTAGTTAGCGATAAATTGGGATTTTCCCGTACGACCACTTCACGAGTGTACCGTGAATATCAGGAACCGGTAAATCATCAAATCTCCGACATCTCTGGGGCCGAAGAAGATGCTGCAAGAACGGGACCAACGACGACTGAAGAGAAGCGCTCAATGTGACAGGAGTGTAACCCTTCCTCACATTGATGCAGATTTCAATGATGGGCCGTCAACAAGTGTCAATTGCGCTTATAGTCGGCGCATGAGCGATGGGGCACAGAATCTCCTAGTTAGCGATAAATTGGGATTTTCCCGTACGACCACTTCACGAGTGTACCGTGAATATCAGGAACCGGTAAATCATCAAATCTCCGACATCTCTGGGGCCGAAGAAGATGCTGCAAGAACGGGACCAACGACGACTGAAGAGAAGCGCTCAATGTGACAGGAGTGTAACCCTTCCTCACATTGATGCAGATTTCAATGATGGGCCGTCAACAAGTGTCAATTGCGCTTATAGTCGGCGCATGAGCGATGGGGCACAGAATCTCCTAGTTAGCGATAAATTGGGATTTTCCCGTACGACCACTTCACGAGTGTACCGTGAATATCAGGAACCGGTAAATCATCAAATCTCCGACATCTCTGGGGCCGAAGAAGATGCTGCAAGAACGGGACCAACGACGACTGAAGAGAAGCGCTCAATGTGACAGGAGTGTAACCCTTCCTCACATTGATGCAGATTTCAATGATGAACCGTCAACAAGTGTCAATTGCGCTTATAGTCGGCGCATGAGCGATGGGGCACAGAATCTCCTAGTTAGCGATAAATTGGGATTTTCCCGTACGACCACTTCACGAGTGTACCGTGAATATCAGGAACCGGTAAATCATCAAATCTCCGACATCTCTGGGGCCGAAGAAGATGCTGCAAGAACGGGACCAACGACGACTGAAGAGAAGCGCTCAATGTGACAGGAGTGTAACCCTTCCTCACATTGATGCAGATTTCAATGATGGGCTGTCAACAAGTGTCAATTGCGCTTATAGTCGGCGCATGAGCGATGGGGCACAGAATCTCCTAGTTAGCGATAAATTGGGATTTTCCCGTACGACCACTTCACGAGTGTACCGTGAATATCAGGAACCGGTAAATCACCAAATCTCCGACATCTCTGGGGCCGAAGAAGATGCTGCAAGAACGGGACCAACGACGACTGAAGAGAAGCGCTCAATGTGACAGGAGTGTAACCCTTCCTCACATTGATGCAGATTTCAATGATGGGCCGTCAACAAGTGTCAATTGCGCTTATAGTCGGCGCATGAGCGATGGGGCACAGAATCTCCTAGTTAGCGATAAATTGGGATTTTCCCGTACGACCACTTCACGAGTGTACCGTGAATATCAGGAACCGGTAAATCATCAAATCTCCGACATCTCTGGGGCCGAAGAAGATGCTGCAAGAACGGGACCAACGACGACTGAAGAGAAGCGCTCAATGTGACAGGAGTGTAACCCTTCCTCACATTGATGCAGATTTCAATGATGGGCCGTCAACAAGTGTCAATTGCGCTTATAGTCGGCGCATGAGCGATGGGGCACAGAATCTCCTAGTTAGCGATAAATTGGGATTTTCCCGTACGACCACTTCACGAGTGTACCGTGAATATCAGGAACCGGTAAATCATCAAATCTCCGACATCTCTGGGGCCGAAGAAGATGCTGCAAGAACGGGACCAACGACGACTGAAGAGAAGCGCTCAATGTGACAGGAGTGTAACCCTTCCTCACATTGATGCAGATTTCAATGATGGGCCGTCAACAAGTGTCAATTGCGCTTATAGTCGGCGCATGAGCGATGGGGCACAGAATCTCCTAGTTAGCGATAAATTGGGATTTTCCCGTACGACCACTTCACGAGTGTACCGTGAATATCAGGAACCGGGAAATCATCAAATCTCCGACATCTCTGGGGCCGAAGAAGATGCTGCAAGAACGGGACCAACGACGACTGAAGAGAAGCGCTCAATGTGACAGGAGTGTAACCCTTCCTCACATTGCTGCAGATTTCAATGATGGGCCGTCAACAAGTGTCAATTGCGCTTATAGTCGGCGCATGAGCGATGGGGCACAGAATCTCCTAGTTAGCGATAAATTGGGATTTTCCCGTACGACCACTTCACGAGTGTACCGTGAATATCAGGAACCGGTAAATCATCAAATCTCCGACATCTCTGGGGCCGAAGAAGATGCTGCAAGAACGGGACCAACGACGACTGAAGAGAAGCGCTCAATGTGACAGGAGTGTAAACCTTCCTCACATTGATCCAGATTTCAATGATGGGCCGTCAACAAGTGTCAATTGCGCTTATAGTCGGCGCATGAGCGATGGGGCATAGAATCTCCTAGTTAGCGATAAATTGGGATTTTCCCGTACGACCACTTCACGAGTGTACCGTGAATATCAGGAACCTGTAAATCATCAAATCTCCGACATCTCTGGGGCCGAAGAAGATGCTGCAAGAACGGGACCAACGACGACTGAAGAGAAGCGCTCAATGTGACAGGAGTGTAACCCTTCCTCACATTGATGCAGATTTCAATGATGGGCCGTCAACAAGTGTCAATTGCGCTTATAGTCGGCGCATGAGCGATGGGGCACAGAATCTCCTAGTTAGCGATAAATTGGGATTTTCCCGTACGACCACTTCACGAGTGTACCGTGAATATCAGGAACCGGTAAATCATCAAATCTCCGACATCTCTGGGGCCGAAGAAGATGCTGCAAGAACGGGACCAACGACGACTGAAGAGAAGCGCTCAATGTGACAGGAGTGTAAACCTTCCTCACATTGATCCAGATTTCAATGATGGGCCGTTAACAAGTGTCAATTGCGCTTATAGTCGGCGCATGAGCGATGGGGCACAGAATCTCCTAGTTAGCGATAAATTGGGATTTTCCCGTACGACCACTTCACGAGTGTACCGTGAATATCAGGAACCGGTAAATCATCAAATCTCCGACATCTCTGGGGCCGAAGAAGATGCTGCAAGAACGGGACCAACGACGACTGAAGAGAAGCGCTCAATGTGACAGGAGTGTAAACCTTCCTCACATTGATCCAGATTTCAATGATGGGCCGTCAACAAGTGTCAATTGCGCTTATAGTCGGCGCATGAGCGATGGGGCACAGAATCTCCTAGTTAGCGATAAATTGGGATTTTCCCGTACGACCACTTCACGAGTGTACCGTGAATATCAGGAACCGGTAAATCATCAAATCTCCGACATCTCTGGGGCCGAAGAAGATGCTGCAAGAACGGGACCAACGACGACTGAAGAGAAGCGCTCAATGTGACAGGAGTGTAACCCTTCCTCACATTGATGCAGATTTCAATGATGGTCCGTCAACAAGTGTCAATTGCGCTTATAGTCGGCGCATGAGCGATGGGGCACAGAATCTCCTAGTTAGCGATAAATTGGGATTTTCCCGTACGACCACTTCACGAGTGTACCGTGAATATCAGGAACCGGTAAATCATCAAATCTCCGACATCTCTGGGGCCGAAGAAGATGCTGCAAGAACGGGACCAACGACGACTGAAGAGAAGCGCTCAATGTGACAGGAGTGTAACCCTTCCTCACATTGATGCAGATTTCAATGATGGGCCGTCAACAAGTGTCAATTGCGCTTATAGTCGGTGCATGAGGGATGGGGCACAGAATCTCCTAGTTAGCGATAAATTGGGATTTTCCCGTACGACCACTTCACGAGTGTACCGTGAATATCAGGAACCTGTAAATCATCAAATCTCCGACATCTCTGGGGCCGAAGAAGATGCTGCAAGAACGGGACCAACGACGACTGAAGAGAAGCGCTCAATGTGACAGGAGTGTAACCCTTCCTCACATTGATGCAGATTTCAATGATGGGCCGTCAACAAGTGTCAATTGCGCTTATAGTCGGCGCATGAGCGATGGGGCACAGAATCTCCTAGTTAGCGATAAATTGGGATTTTCCCGTACGACCACTTCACGAGTGTACCGTGAATATCAGGAACCGGTAAATCATCAAATCTCCGACATCTCTGGGGCCGAAGAAGATGCTGCAAGAACGGGACCAACGACGACTGAAGAGAAGCGCTCAATGTGACAGGAGTGTAACCCTTCCTCACATTGATCCAGATTTCAATGATGGGCCGTCAACAAGTGTCAATTGCGCTTATAGTCGGCGCATGAGCGATGGGGCACAGAATCTCCTAGTTAGCGATAAATTGGGATTTTCCCGTACGACCACTTCACGAGTGTACCGTGAATATCAGGAACCTGTAAATCATCAAATCTCCGACATCTCTGGGGCCGAAGAAGATGCTGCAAGAACGGGACCAACGACGACTGAAGAGAAGCGCTCAATGTGACAGGAGTGTAACCCTTCCTCACATTGATGCAGATTTCAATGATGGGCCGTCAACAAGTGTCAATTGCGCTTATAGTCGGCGCATGAGCGATGGGGCACAGAATCTCCTAGTTAGCGATAAATTGGGATTTTCCCGTACGACCACTTCACGAGTGTACCGTGAATATCAGGAACCGGTAAATCATCAAATCTCCGACATCTCTGGGGCCGAAGAAGATGCTGCAAGAACGGGACCAACGACGACTGAAGAGAAGCGCTCAATGTGACAGGAGTGTAACCCTTCCTCACATTGATGCAGATTTCAATGATGGGCCGTCAACAAGTGTCAATTGCGCTTATAGTCGGCGCATGAGCGATGGGGCACAGAATCTCCTAGTTAGCGATAAATTGGGATTTTCCCGTACGACCACTTCACGAGTGTACCGTGAATATCAGGAACCGGTAAATCATCAAATCTCCGACATCTCTGGGGCCGAAGAAGATGCTGCAAGAACGGGACCAACGACGACTGAAGAGAAGCGCTCAATGTGACAGGAGTGTAACCCTTCCTCACATTGATGCAGATTTCAATGATGGGCCGTCAACAAGTGTCAATTGCGCTTATAGTCGGCGCATGAGCGATGGGGCACAGAATCTCCTAGTTAGCGATAAATTGGGATTTTCCCGTACGACCACTTCACGAGTGTACCGTGAATATCAGGAACCGGTAAATCATCAAATCTCCGACATCTCTGGGGCCGAAGAAGATGCTGCAAGAACGGGACCAACGACGACTGAAGAGAAGCGCTCAATGTGACAGGAGTGTAACCCTTCCTCACATTGATGCAGATTTCAATGATGGGCCGTCAACAAGTGTCAATTGCGCTTATAGTCGGCGCATGAGCGATGGGGCACAGAATCTCCTAGTTAGCGATAAATTGGGATTTTCCCGTACGACCACTTCACGAGTGTACCGTGAATATCAGGAACCGGTAAATCATCAAATCTCCGACATCTCTGGGGCCGAAGAAGATGCTGCAAGAACGGGACCAACGACGACTGAAGAGAAGCGCTCAATGTGACAGGAGTGTAACCCTTCCTCACATTGATGCAGATTTCAATGATGGGCCGTCAACAAGTGTCAATTGCGCTTATAGTCGGCGCATGAGCGATGGGGCACAGAATCTCCTAGTTAGCGATAAATTGGGATTTTCCCGTACGACCACTTCACGAGTGTACCGTGAATATCAGGAACCGGTAAATCACCAAATCTCCGACATCTCTGGGGCCGAAGAAGATGCTGCAAGAACGGGACCAACGACGACTGAAGAGAAGCGCTCAATGTGACAGGAGTGTAACCCTTCCTCACATTGATCCAGATTTCAATGATGGGCCGTCAACAAGTGTCAATTGCGCTTATAGTCGGCGCATGAGCGATGGGGCACAGAATCTCCTAGTTAGCGATAAATTGGGATTTTCCCGTACGACCACTTCACGAGTGTACCGTGAATATCAGGAACCGGTAAATCATCAAATCTCCGACATCTCTGGGGCCGAAGAAGATGCTGCTAGAACGGGACCAACGACGACTGAAGAGAAGCGCTCAATGTGACAGGAGTGTAACCCTTCCTCACATTGATGCAGATTTCAATGATGGGCCGTCAACAAGTGTCAATTGCGCTTATAGTCGGCGCATGAGCGATGGGGCACAGAATCTCCTAGTTAGCGATAAATTGGGATTTTCCCGTACGACCACTTCACGAGTGTACCGTGAATATCAGGAACCGGTAAATCATCAAATCTTCAACATCTCTGGGGCCGAAGAAGATGCTGCAAGAACGGGACCAACGACGACTGAAGAGAAGCGCTCAATGTGACAGGAGTGTAACCCTTCCTCACATTGATGCAGATTTCAATGATGGGCCATCAACAAGTGTCAATTGCGCTTATAGTCGGCGCATGAGCGATGGGGCACAGAATCTCCTAGTTAGCGATAAATTGGGATTTTCCCGTACGACCACTTCACGAGTGTACCGTGAATATCAGGAACCTGTAAATCATCAAATCTCCGACATCTCTGGGGCCGAAGAAGATGCTGCAAGAACGGGACCAACGACGACTGAAGAGAAGCGCTCAATGTGACAGGAGTGTAACCCTTCCTTACATTGATCCAGATTTCAATGATGGGCCGTCAACAAGTGTCAATTGCGCTTATAGTCGGCGTATGAGCGATGGGGCACAGAATCTCCTAGTTAGCGATAAATTGGGATTTTCCCGTACGACCACTTCACGAGTGTACCGTGAATATCAGGAACCGGTAAATCACCAAATCTCCGACATCTCTGGGGCCGAAGAAGATGCTGCAAGAACGGGACCAACGACGACTGAAGAGAAGCGCTCAATGTGACAGGAGTGTAACCCTTCCTCACATTGATGCAGATTTCAATGATGGGCCGTCAACAAGTGTCAATTGCGCTTATAGTCGGCGCATGAGCGATGGGGCACAGAATCTCCTAGTTAGCGATAAATTGGGATTTTCCCGTACGACCACTTCACGAGTGTACCGTGAATATCAGGAACCGGTAAATCATCAAATCTCCGACATCTCTGGGGCCGAAGAAGATGCTGCAAGAACGGGACCAACGACGACTGAAGAGAAGCGCTCAATGTGACAGGAGTGTAACCCTTCCTCACATTGATGCAGATTTCAATGATGGGCCGTCAACAAGTGTCAATTGCGCTTATAGTCGGCGCATGAGCGATGGGGCACAGAATCTCCTAGTTAGCGATAAATTGGGATTTTCCCGTACGACCACATCACGAGTGTACCGTGAATATCAGGAACCGGTAAATCATCAAATCTCCGACATCTCTGGGGCCGAAGAAGATGCTGCAAGAACGGGACCAACGACGACTGAAGAGAAGCGCTCAATGTGACAGGAGTGTAACCCTTCCTCACATTGATCCAGATTTCAATGATGGGCCGTCAACAAGTGTCAATTGCGCTTATAGTCGGCTCATGAGCGATGGGGCACAGAATCTCCTAGTTAGCGATAAATTGGGATTTTCCCGTACGACCACTTCACGAGTGTACCGTGAATATCAGGAACCGGTAAATCATCAAATCTCCGACATCTCTGGGGCCGAAGAAGATGCTGCAAGAACGGGACCAACGACGACTGAAGAGAAGCGCTCAATGTGACAGGAGTGTAACCCTTCCTCACATTGATGCAGATTTCAATGATGGGCCGTCAACAAGTGTCAATTGCGCTTATAGTCGGCGCATGAGCGATGGGGCACAGAATCTCCTAGTTAGCGATAAATTGGGATTTTCCCGTACGACCACTTCACGAGTGTACCGTGAATATCAGGAACCGGTAAATCATCAAATCTCCGACATCTCTGGGGCCGAAGAAGATGCTGCAAGAACGGGACCAACGACGACTGAAGAGAAGCGCTCAATGTGACAGGAGTGTAACCCTTCCTCACATTGATGCAGATTTCAATGATGGGCCGTCAACAAGTGTCAATTGCGCTTATAGTCAGCGCACGAGCGATGGGGCACAGAATCTCCTAGTTAGCGATAAATTGGGATTTTCCCGTACTACCACTTCACGAGTGTACCGTGAATATCAGGAACCGGTAAATCATCAAATCTCCGACATCTCTGGGGCCGAAGAAGATGCTGCAAGAACGGGACCAACGACGACTGAAGAGAAGCGCTCAATGTGACAGGAGTGTAAACCTTCCTCACATTGATCCAGATTTCAATGATGGGCCGTCAACAAGTGTCAATTGCGCTTATAGTCGGCGCATGAGCGATGGGGCACAGAATCTCCTAGTTAGCGATAAATTGGGATTTTCCCGTACGACCACTTCACGAGTGTACCGTGAATATCAGGAACCTGTAAATCATCAAATCTCCGACATCTCTGGGGCCGAAGAAGATGCTGCAAGAACGGGACCAACGACGACTGAAGAGAAGCGCTCAATGTGACAGGAGTGTAACCCTTCCTCACATTGATGCAGATTTCAATGATGGGCCGTCAACAAGTGTCAATTGCGCTTATAGTCGGCGCATGAGCGATGGGGCACAGAATCTCCTAGTTAGCGATAAATTGGGATTTTCCCGTACGACCACTTCACGAGTGTACCGTGAATATCAGGAACCGGTAAATCATCAAATCTCCGACATCTCTGGGGCCGAAGAAGATGCTGCAAGAACGGGACCAACGACGACTGAAGAGAAGCGCTCAATGTGACAGGAGTGTAACCCTTCCTCACATTGATCCAGATTTCAATGATGGGCCGTCAACAAGTGTCAATTGCGCTTATAGTCGGCGCATGAGCGATGGGGCACAGAATCTCCTAGTTAGCGATAAATTGGGATTTTCCCGTACGACCACTTCACGAGTGTACCGTGAATATCAGGAACCGGTAAATCATCAAATCTCCGACATCTCTGGGGCCGAAGAAGATGCTGCAAGAACGGGACCAACGACGACTGAAGAGAAGCGCTCAATGTGACAGGAGTGTAAACCTTCCTCACATTGATCCAGATTTCAATGATGGGCCGTCAACAAGTGTCAATTGCGCTTATAGTCGGCGCATGAGCGATGGGGCACAGAATCTCCTAGTTAGCGATAAATTGGGATTTTCCCGTACGACCACTTCACGAGTGTACCGTGAATATCAGGAACCGGTAAATCATCAAATCTCCGACATCTCTGGGGCCGAAGAAGATGCTGCAAGAACGGGACCAACGACGACTGAAGAGAAGCGCTCAATGTGACAGGAGTGTAACCCTTCCTCACATTGATGCAGATTTCAATGATGGGCCGTCAACAAGTGTCAATTGCGCTTATAGTCGGCGCATGAGCGATGGGGCACAGAATCTCCTAGTTAGCGATAAATTGGGATTTTCCCGTACGACCACTTCACGAGTGTACCGTGAATATCAGGAACCTGTAAATCATCAAATCTCCGACATCTCTGGGGCCGAAGAAGATGCTGCAAGAACGGGACCAACGACGACTGAAGAGAAGCGCTCAATGTGACAGGAGTGTAACCCTTCCTCACATTGATGCAGATTTCAATGATGGGCCGTCAACAAGTGTCAATTTCGCTTATAGTCGGCGCATGAGCGATGGGGCACAGAATCTCCTAGTTAGCGATAAATTGGGATTTTCCCGTACGACCACTTCACGAGTGTACCGTGAATATCAGGAACCGGTAAATCATCAAATCTCCGACATCTCTGGGGCCGAAGAAGATGCTGCAAGAACGGGACCAACGACGACTGAAGAGAAGCGCTCAATGTGACAGGAGTGTAACCCTTCCTCACATTGATCCAGATTTCAATGATGGGCCGTCAACAAGTGTCAATTGCGCTTATAGTCGGCGCATGAGCGATGGGGCACAGAATCTCCTAGTTAGCGATAAATTGGGATTTTCCCGTACGACCACTTCACGAGTATACCGTGAATATCAGGAACCGGTAAATCATCAAATCTCCGACATCTCTGGGGCCGAAGAAGATGCTGCAAGAACGGGACCAACGACGACTGAAGAGAAGCGCTCAATGTGACAGGAGTGTAACCCTTCCTCACATTGATGCAGATTTCAATGATGGGCCGTCAACAAGTGTCAATTGCGCTTATAGTCGGCGCATGAGCGATGGGGCACAGAATCTCCTAGTTAGCGATAAATTGGGATTTTCCCGTACGACCACTTCACGAGTGTACCGTGAATATCAGGAACCGGTAAATCATCAAATCTCCGACATCTCTGGGGCCGAAGAAGATGCTGCAAGAACGGGACCAACGACGACTGAAGAGAAGCGCTCAATGTGACAGGAGTGTAACCCTTCCTCACATTGATGCAGATTTCAATGATGGGCCGTCAACAAGTGTCAATTGCGCTTATAGTCGGCGCATGAGCGATGGGGCACAGAATCTCCTAGTTAGCGATAAATTGGGATTTTCCCGTACGACCACTTCACGAGTGTACCGTGAATATCAGGAACCGGTAAATCATCAAATCTCCGACATCTCTGGGGCCGAAGAAGATGCTGCAAGAACGGGACCAACGACGACTGAAGAGAAGCGCTCAATGTGACAGGAGTGTAACCCTTCCTCACATTGATCCAGATTTCAATGATGGGCCGTCAACAAGTGTCAATTGCGCTTATAGTCGGCGCATGAGCGATGGGGCACAGAATCTCCTAGTTAGCGATAAATTGGGATTTTCCCGTACGACCACTTCACGAGTGTACCGTGAATATCAGGAACCGGTAAATCACCAAATCTCCGACATCTCTGGGGCCGAAGAAGATGCTGCAAGAACGGGACCAACGACGACTGAAGAGAAGCGCTCAATGTGACACTAGTGTAACCCTTCCTCACATTGATGCAGATTTCAATGATGGGCCGTCAACAAGTGTCAATTGCGCTTATAGTCGGCGCATGAGCGATGGGGCACAGAATCTCCTAGTTAGCGATAAATTGGGATTTTCCCGTACGACCACTTCACGAGTGTACCGTGAATATCAGGAACCGGTAAATCATCAAATCTCCGACATCTCTGGGGCCGAAGAAGATGCTGCAAGAACGGGACCAACGACGACTGAAGAGAAGCGCTCAATGTGACAGGAGTGTAACCCTTCCTCACATTGATCCAGATTTCAATGATGGGCCGTCAACAAGTGTCAATTGCGCTTATAGTCGGCGCATGAGCGATGGGGCACAGAATCTCATAGTTAGCGATAAATTGGGATTTTCCCGTACGACCACTTCACGAGTGTACCGTGAATATCAGGAACCGGTAAATCATCAAATCTCCGACATCTCTGGGGCCGAAGAAGATGCTGCAAGAACGGGACCAACGACGACTGAAGAGAAGCGCTCAATGTGACAGGAGTGTAACCCTTCCTCACATTGATCCAGATTTCAATGATGGGCCGTCAACAAGTGTCAATTGCGCTTATAGTCGGCGCATGAGCGATGGGGCACAGAATCTCATAGTTAGCGATAAATTGGGATTTTCCCGTACGACCACTTCACGAGTGTACCGTGAATATCAGGAACCGGTAAATCATCAAATCTCCGACATCTCTGGGGCCGAAGAAGATGCTGCAAGAACGGGACCAACGACGACTGAAGAGAAGCGCTCAATGTGACAGGAGTGTAACCCTTCCTCACATTGATGCAGATTTCAATGATGGGCCGTCAACAAGTGTCAATTGCGCTTATAGTCGGCGCATGAGCGATGGGGCACAGAATCTCCTAGTTAGCGATAAATTGGGATTTTCCCGTACGACCACTTCACGAGTGTACCGTGAATATCAGGAACCTGTAAATCATCAAATCTCCGACATCTCTGGGGCCGAAGAAGATGCTGCAAGAACGGGACCAACGACGACTGAAGAGAAGCGCTCAATGTGACAGGAGTGTAAACCTTCCTCACATTGATCCAGATTTCAATGATGGGCCGTCAACAAGTGTCAATTGCGCTTATAGTCGGCGCATGAGCGATGGGGCACAGAATCTCATAGTTAGCGATAAATTGGGATTTTCCCGTACGACCACTTCACGAGTGTACCGTGAATATCAGGAACCGGTAAATCATCAAATCTCCGACATCTCTGGGGCCGAAGAAGATGCTGCAAGAACGGGACCAACGACGACTGAAGAGAAGCGCTCAATGTGACAGGAGTGTAACCCTTCCTCACATTGATCCAGATTTCAATGATGGGCCGTCAACAAGTGTCAATTGCGCTTATAGTCGGCGCATGAGCGATGGGGCACAGAATCTCCTAGTTAGCGATAAATTGGGATTTTCCCGTACGACCACTTCACGAGTGTACCGTGAATATCAGGAACCGGTAAATCATCAAATCTCCGACATCTCTGGGGCCGAAGAAGATGCTGCAAGAACGGGACCAACGACGACTGAAGAGAAGCGCTCAATGTGACAGGAGTGTAACCCTTCCTCACATTGATCCAGATTTCAATGATGGGCCGTCAACAAGTGTCAATTGCGCTTATAGTCGGCGCATGAGCGATGGGGCACAGAATCTCATAGTTAGCGATAAATTGGGATTTTCCCGTACGACCACTTCACGAGTGTACCGTGAATATCAGGAACCGGTAAATCATCAAATCTCCGACATCTCTGGGGCCGAAGAAGATGCTGCAAGAACGGGACCAACGACGACTGAAGAGAAGCGCTCAATGTGACAGGAGTGTAACCCTTCCTCACATTGATCCAGATTTCAATGATGGGCCGTCAACAAGTGTCAATTGCGCTTATAGTCGGCGCATGAGCGATGGGGCACAGAATCTCCTAGTTAGCGATAAATTGGGATTTTCCCATACGACCACTTCACGAGTGTACCGTGAATATCAGGAACCGGTAAATCATCAAATCTCCGACATCTCTGGGGCCGAAGAAGATGCTGCAAGAACGGGACCAACGACGACTGAAGAGAAGCGCTCAATGTGACAGGAGTGTAACCCTTCCTCACATTGATGCAGATTTCAATGATGGGCCGTCAACAAGTGTCAATTGCGCTTATAGTCGGCGCATGAGCGATGGGGCACAGAATCTCCTAGTTAGCGATAAATTGGGATTTTCCCGTACGACCACTTCACGAGTGTACCGTGAATATCAGGAACCGGTAAATCACCAAATCTCCGACATCTCTGGGGCCGAAGAAGATGCTGCAAGAACGGGACCAACGACGACTGAAGAGAAGCGCTCAATGTGACAGGAGTGTAACCCTTCCTCACATTGATCCAGATTTCAATGATGGGCCGTCAACAAGTGTCAATTGCGCTTATAGTCGGCGCATGAGCGATGGGGCACAGAATCTCCTAGTTAGCGATAAATTGGGATTTTCCCGTACGACCACTTCACGAGTGTACCGTGAATATCAGGAACCGGTAAATCATCAAATCTCCGACATCTCTGGGGCCGAAGAAGATGCTGCTAGAACGGGACCAACGACGACTGAAGAGAAGCGCTCAATGTGACAGGAGTGTAACCCTTCCTCACATTGATGCAGATTTCAATGATGGGCCGTCAACAAGTGTCAATTGCGCTTATAGTCGGCGCATGAGCGATGGGGCACAGAATCTCCTAGTTAGCGATAAATTGGGATTTTCCCGTACGACCACTTCACGAGTGTACCGTGAATATCAGGAACCGGTAAATCATCAAATCTTCAACATCTCTGGGGCCGAAGAAGATGCTGCAAGAACGGGACCAACGACGACTGAAGAGAAGCGCTCAATGTGACAGGAGTGTAACCCTTCCTCACATTGATGCAGATTTCAATGATGGGCCATCAACAAGTGTCAATTGCGCTTATAGTCGGCGCATGAGCGATGGGGCACAGAATCTCCTAGTTAGCGATAAATTGGGATTTTCCCGTACGACCACTTCACGAGTGTACCGTGAATATCAGGAACCTGTAAATCATCAAATCTCCGACATCTCTGGGGCCGAAGAAGATGCTGCAAGAACGGGACCAACGACGACTGAAGAGAAGCGCTCAATGTGACAGGAGTGTAACCCTTCCTTACATTGATCCAGATTTCAATGATGGGCCGTCAACAAGTGTCAATTGCGCTTATAGTCGGCGTATGAGCGATGGGGCACAGAATCTCCTAGTTAGCGATAAATTGGGATTTTCCCGTACGACCACTTCACGAGTGTACCGTGAATATCAGGAACCGGTAAATCACCAAATCTCCGACATCTCTGGGGCCGAAGAAGATGCTGCAAGAACGGGACCAACGACGACTGAAGAGAAGCGCTCAATGTGACAGGAGTGTAACCCTTCCTCACATTGATGCAGATTTCAATGATGGGCCGTCAACAAGTGTCAATTGCGCTTATAGTCGGCGCATGAGCGATGGGGCACAGAATCTCCTAGTTAGCGATAAATTGGGATTTTCCCGTACGACCACTTCACGAGTGTACCGTGAATATCAGGAACCGGTAAATCATCAAATCTCCGACATCTCTGGGGCCGAAGAAGATGCTGCAAGAACGGGACCAACGACGACTGAAGAGAAGCGCTCAATGTGACAGGAGTGTAACCCTTCCTCACATTGATGCAGATTTCAATGATGGGCCGTCAACAAGTGTCAATTGCGCTTATAGTCGGCGCATGAGCGATGGGGCACAGAATCTCCTAGTTAGCGATAAATTGGGATTTTCCCGTACGACCACATCACGAGTGTACCGTGAATATCAGGAACCGGTAAATCATCAAATCTCCGACATCTCTGGGGCCGAAGAAGATGCTGCAAGAACGGGACCAACGACGACTGAAGAGAAGCGCTCAATGTGACAGGAGTGTAACCCTTCCTCACATTGATCCAGATTTCAATGATGGGCCGTCAACAAGTGTCAATTGCGCTTATAGTCGGCTCATGAGCGATGGGGCACAGAATCTCCTAGTTAGCGATAAATTGGGATTTTCCCGTACGACCACTTCACGAGTGTACCGTGAATATCAGGAACCGGTAAATCATCAAATCTCCGACATCTCTGGGGCCGAAGAAGATGCTGCAAGAACGGGACCAACGACGACTGAAGAGAAGCGCTCAATGTGACAGGAGTGTAACCCTTCCTCACATTGATGCAGATTTCAATGATGGGCCGTCAACAAGTGTCAATTGCGCTTATAGTCGGCGCATGAGCGATGGGGCACAGAATCTCCTAGTTAGCGATAAATTGGGATTTTCCCGTACGACCACTTCACGAGTGTACCGTGAATATCAGGAACCGGTAAATCATCAAATCTCCGACATCTCTGGGGCCGAAGAAGATGCTGCAAGAACGGGACCAACGACGACTGAAGAGAAGCGCTCAATGTGACAGGAGTGTAACCCTTCCTCACATTGATGCAGATTTCAATGATGGGCCGTCAACAAGTGTCAATTGCGCTTATAGTCAGCGCACGAGCGATGGGGCACAGAATCTCCTAGTTAGCGATAAATTGGGATTTTCCCGTACTACCACTTCACGAGTGTACCGTGAATATCAGGAACCGGTAAATCATCAAATCTCCGACATCTCTGGGGCCGAAGAAGATGCTGCAAGAACGGGACCAACGACGACTGAAGAGAAGCGCTCAATGTGACAGGAGTGTAAACCTTCCTCACATTGATCCAGATTTCAATGATGGGCCGTCAACAAGTGTCAATTGCGCTTATAGTCGGCGCATGAGCGATGGGGCACAGAATCTCCTAGTTAGCGATACATTGGGATTTTCCCGTACGACCACTTCACGAGTGTACCGTGAATATCAGGAACCTGTAAATCATCAAATCTCCGACATCTCTGGGGCCGAAGAAGATGCTGCAAGAACGGGACCAACGACGACTGAAGAGAAGCGCTCAATGTGACAGGAGTGTAACCCTTCCTCACATTGATGCAGATTTCAATGATGGGCCGTCAACAAGTGTCAATTGCGCTTATAGTCGGCGCATGAGCGATGGGGCACAGAATCTCCTAGTTAGCGATAAATTGGGATTTTCCCGTACGACCACTTCACGAGTGTACCGTGAATATCAGGAACCGGTAAATCATCAAATCTCCGACATCTCTGGGGCCGAAGAAGATGCTGCAAGAACGGGACCAACGACGACTGAAGAGAAGCGCTCAATGTGACAGGAGTGTAACCCTTCCTCACATTGATCCAGATTTCAATGATGGGCCGTCAACAAGTGTCAATTGCGCTTATAGTCGGCGCATGAGCGATGGGGCACAGAATCTCCTAGTTAGCGATAAATTGGGATTTTCCCGTACGACCACTTCACGAGTGTACCGTGAATATCAGGAACCGGTAAATCATCAAATCTCCGACATCTCTGGGGCCGAAGAAGATGCTGCAAGAACGGGACCAACGACGACTGAAGAGAAGCGCTCAATGTGACAGGAGTGTAAACCTTCCTCACATTGATCCAGATTTCAATGATGGGCTGTCAACAAGTGTCAATTGCGCTTATAGTCGGCGCATGAGCGATGGGGCACAGAATCTCCTAGTTAGCGATAAATTGGGATTTTCCCGTACGACCACTTCACGAGTGTACCGTGAATATCAGGAACCGGTAAATCATCAAATCTCCGACATCTCTGGGGCCGAAGAAGATGCTGCAAGAACGGGACCAACGACGACTGAAGAGAAGCGCTCAATGTGACAGGAGTGTAACCCTTCCTCACATTGATGCAGATTTCAATGATGGGCCGTCAACAAGTGTCAATTGCGCTTATAGTCGGCGCATGAGCGATGGGGCACAGAATCTCCTAGTTAGCGATAAATTGGGATTTTCCCGTACGACCACTTCACGAGTGTACCGTGAATATCAGGAACCTGTAAATCATCAAATCTCCGACATCTCTGGGGCCGAAGAAGATGCTGCAAGAACGGGACCAACGACGACTGAAGAGAAGCGCTCAATGTGACAGGAGTGTAACCCTTCCTCACATTGATGCAGATTTCAATGATGGGCCGTCAACAAGTGTCAATTTCGCTTATAGTCGGCGCATGAGCGATGGGGCACAGAATCTCCTAGTTAGCGATAAATTGGGATTTTCCCGTACGACCACTTCACGAGTGTACCGTGAATATCAGGAACCGGTAAATCATCAAATCTCCGACATCTCTGGGGCCGAAGAAGATGCTGCAAGAACGGGACCAACGACGACTGAAGAGAAGCGCTCAATGTGACAGGAGTGTAACCCTTCCTCACATTGATCCAGATTTCAATGATGGGCCGTCAACAAGTGTCAATTGCGCTTATAGTCGGCGCATGAGCGATGGGGCACAGAATCTCCTAGTTAGCGATAAATTGGGATTTTCCCGTACGACCACTTCACGAGTATACCGTGAATATCAGGAACCGGTAAATCATCAAATCTCCGACATCTCTGGGGCCGAAGAAGATGCTGCAAGAACGGGACCAACGACGACTGAAGAGAAGCGCTCAATGTGACAGGAGTGTAACCCTTCCTCACATTGATGCAGATTTCAATGATGGGCCGTCAACAAGTGTCAATTGCGCTTATAGTCGGCGCATGAGCGATGGGGCACAGAATCTCCTAGTTAGCGATAAATTGGGATTTTCCCGTACGACCACTTCACGAGTGTACCGTGAATATCAGGAACCGGTAAATCATCAAATCTCCGACATCTCTGGGGCCGAAGAAGATGCTGCAAGAACGGGACCAACGACGACTGAAGAGAAGCGCTCAATGTGACAGGAGTGTAACCCTTCCTCACATTGATGCAGATTTCAATGATGGGCCGTCAACAAGTGTCAATTGCGCTTATAGTCGGCGCATGAGCGATGGGGCACAGAATCTCCTAGTTAGCGATAAATTGGGATTTTCCCGTACGACCACTTCACGAGTGTACCGTGAATATCAGGAACCGGTAAATCATCAAATCTCCGACATCTCTGGGGCCGAAGAAGATGCTGCAAGAACGGGACCAACGACGACTGAAGAGAAGCGCTCAATGTGACAGGAGTGTAACCCTTCCTCACATTGATCCAGATTTCAATGATGGGCCGTCAACAAGTGTCAATTGCGCTTATAGTCGGCGCATGAGCGATGGGGCACAGAATCTCCTAGTTAGCGATAAATTGGGATTTTCCCGTACGACCACTTCACGAGTGTACCGTGAATATCAGGAACCGGTAAATCACCAAATCTCCGACATCTCTGGGGCCGAAGAAGATGCTGCAAGAACGGGACCAACGACGACTGAAGAGAAGCGCTCAATGTGACACTAGTGTAACCCTTCCTCACATTGATGCAGATTTCAATGATGGGCCGTCAACAAGTGTCAATTGCGCTTATAGTCGGCGCATGAGCGATGGGGCACAGAATCTCCTAGTTAGCGATAAATTGGGATTTTCCCGTACGACCACTTCACGAGTGTACCGTGAATATCAGGAACCGGTAAATCATCAAATCTCCGACATCTCTGGGGCCGAAGAAGATGCTGCAAGAACGGGACCAACGACGACTGAAGAGAAGCGCTCAATGTGACAGGAGTGTAACCCTTCCTCACATTGATCCAGATTTCAATGATGGGCCGTCAACAAGTGTCAATTGCGCTTATAGTCGGCGCATGAGCGATGGGGCACAGAATCTCATAGTTAGCGATAAATTGGGATTTTCCCGTACGACCACTTCACGAGTGTACCGTGAATATCAGGAACCGGTAAATCATCAAATCTCCGACATCTCTGGGGCCGAAGAAGATGCTGCAAGAACGGGACCAACGACGACTGAAGAGAAGCGCTCAATGTGACAGGAGTGTAACCCTTCCTCACATTGATCCAGATTTCAATGATGGGCCGTCAACAAGTGTCAATTGCGCTTATAGTCGGCGCATGAGCGATGGGGCACAGAATCTCATAGTTAGCGATAAATTGGGATTTTCCCGTACGACCACTTCACGAGTGTACCGTGAATATCAGGAACCGGTAAATCATCAAATCTCCGACATCTCTGGGGCCGAAGAAGATGCTGCAAGAACGGGACCAACGACGACTGAAGAGAAGCGCTCAATGTGACAGGAGTGTAACCCTTCCTCACATTGATGCAGATTTCAATGATGGGCCGTCAACAAGTGTCAATTGCGCTTATAGTCGGCGCATGAGCGATGGGGCACAGAATCTCCTAGTTAGCGATAAATTGGGATTTTCCCGTACGACCACTTCACGAGTGTACCGTGAATATCAGGAACCTGTAAATCATCAAATCTCCGACATCTCTGGGGCCGAAGAAGATGCTGCAAGAACGGGACCAACGACGACTGAAGAGAAGCGCTCAATGTGACAGGAGTGTAAACCTTCCTCACATTGATCCAGATTTCAATGATGGGCCGTCAACAAGTGTCAATTGCGCTTATAGTCGGCGCATGAGCGATGGGGCACAGAATCTCATAGTTAGCGATAAATTGGGATTTTCCCGTACGACCACTTCACGAGTGTACCGTGAATATCAGGAACCGGTAAATCATCAAATCTCCGACATCTCTGGGGCCGAAGAAGATGCTGCAAGAACGGGACCAACGACGACTGAAGAGAAGCGCTCAATGTGACAGGAGTGTAACCCTTCCTCACATTGATCCAGATTTCAATGATGGGCCGTCAACAAGTGTCAATTGCGCTTATAGTCGGCGCATGAGCGATGGGGCACAGAATCTCCTAGTTAGCGATAAATTGGGATTTTCCCGTACGACCACTTCACGAGTGTACCGTGAATATCAGGAACCGGTAAATCATCAAATCTCCGACATCTCTGGGGCCGAAGAAGATGCTGCAAGAACGGGACCAACGACGACTGAAGAGAAGCGCTCAATGTGACAGGAGTGTAACCCTTCCTCACATTGATCCAGATTTCAATGATGGGCCGTCAACAAGTGTCAATTGCGCTTATAGTCGGCGCATGAGCGATGGGGCACAGAATCTCATAGTTAGCGATAAATTGGGATTTTCCCGTACGACCACTTCACGAGTGTACCGTGAATATCAGGAACCGGTAAATCATCAAATCTCCGACATCTCTGGGGCCGAAGAAGATGCTGCAAGAACGGGACCAACGACGACTGAAGAGAAGCGCTCAATGTGACAGGAGTGTAACCCTTCCTCACATTGATCCAGATTTCAATGATGGGCCGTCAACAAGTGTCAATTGCGCTTATAGTCGGCGCATGAGCGATGGGGCACAGAATCTCCTAGTTAGCGATAAATTGGGATTTTCCCATACGACCACTTCACGAGTGTACCGTGAATATCAGGAACCGGTAAATCATCAAATCTCCGACATCTCTGGGGCCGAAGAAGATGCTGCAAGAACGGGACCAACGACGACTGAAGAGAAGCGCTCAATGTGACAGGAGTGTAACCCTTCCTCACATTGATCCAGATTTCAATGATGGGCCGTCAACAAGTGTGAACGTGCGAACCGTTCAAAGAAACCTAATCGATATGGGCTTTCGGAGCCGAAGGCCCACTCATGTACCCTTAATGACTGCGCGATACAAAGCATTACGCCTGGCCTGGGCCCGTCAACACCGACATTCGACTGTTGATGACGGGAAACGCGTTGACTGTTCTGAGGAGTCTGGTTTCAAATTGTATCGAGCGGATGAACGTGTACGGCTATGGAGACAACCTCTTGAATCCAAGGACTCTGCATGTTAGCAGGGGATTAATAAAGCTCGTGAAGGCTCTATAGTGGTGTGGGGCGTATACAGTTGGAGTGATATAGGACCCTTGATACATCTAGATAAGACTCTGGCTGGTGACACGTAAGTTTGCATGCTGACTGATCACCTGCATCGGTTCATGTCCATTGTGCATTCCGACGGATTTGGGCAATTCTAGCAGGACAATGCGACACCCCACACTCCAGAAGTGCTATATAGTGGCTCCAAGAACACTCCTCTAAGTTTTAACACTTCCGCTGGCCACCAAACACCCCTGACATAAACATTGTTGAGCATATCTTGGGTGCCTTGCAACGTGCTGTTCAGAAGAGATCTCCACCACCTCATACTGTTACGGATTTATGGGCAGTTCTGAAGGATTCGTGGTGTCAGTTCCCTCCAACACCACATCAGACATTAGTCAAGTCCATGTCACGTCGTTCTGCGGCACTTCCACGTGCTCGCAGGGGCCTACACGATACAAGGCACGTGTACCAGTTTCTTTGTGTACATGGGTGTGTGTGCGCACAAGCGTGTGTATTTGTGTGTGTGTGTGTGTGTGTGTGTGTGTGTGTGTGTGTGTGTGTGCAAACAGAAGTGTATTCACCGGTAACCCATAAATACTGATATAATCGTTATTCCTAACGGATGCGTAAGCCGCGAGTTCTCTATTGTACTTGCTAACTCGTGTACTGTCTCTCCTTTCTATGCTTGTACAGTCCACTTATAGCCGATAACAGACTCAAGTGATGATTATTCTGGTAAATGAGCAGCGGTTCAGTCTCGCGAGGCGAGTCTTCAAGTACGCGGAGACAGTGAGTTCGGAGATGAGGTCATAGGACCAGCCGGCGAGTTTAAAGCGAGTATGGTTCAAATGCCTCTGATCACTATTGGGCTTAACATCTGAGGTCATCAGTCCCTTGGAACCTAACTAACCTAAGGACATCACACACATCCATGCCCGAGGCAGGATTCGAACCTGCGACCGTAGCGGTCGCGTGGTTCCAGACTGAATCGCCAAAACTGCTAGGCCACAACGGCCGGCTTAAAACGAGTATACAGAACCGGTTTCTGATCTCTGGTGGTTACTCGCCCGACAACCAGTCTCCAACGCTTAGAAAAATGTACGTTAAACTTTGTATTTTTATTTTTTCCGTAATGGTCATCGCCCAGTACAAAAGCATGCCTCATTCCTCTTGAAAATCACCACGGCCATCGGCATGCAGAACTCCCTCACCTGACGAAAAGTTGAATATGTTATTTTCTTGGTTCGTCATTAGAACTTAGTCTTATTCTGGGGTTCCAGCTACTACATCGTGCACACACTCCTGATTAGGAACTATTTACGATTTTTAGGTGTCTCCTAGCCTGCCGAATTGTGAACTGTAACTCCGTCCGCTACTTGAAGTGGCAGCATTCGTGAGAAGGTTTGTTACATTGTCTTCAGTTACGCTCTGACCACGACAGCAAGTAATAATTTTTTCTGTGGTACTTCTTAAAATTTCAGGTCAATTGATCTTACTTGCGCACAGGTGTATCTCATTTTTGTGTTTTCTTTTTAGGGCCAGACGAGATTTGTACGTTATTTTGCCCTGCACACGTGCCAGGCCATCCTTGTTACTATTCTCTGTGTTGATGTGAATGAAATTTGTCTGTACCGGTCACAGTGCGCAGATATACAGAGGCGGTATCAGAATGGGCACGTGCCTCTGCAGCCGTTTGTGCAGCTTCGGTGCCCGGCAGTCAGGCAGTCAGTCCAGCGCAGGTGTCCTGTTTCTAGGCACGGTACGGCTTCCCGTGTTTGTACAGCAATGGGCACAGGTCGGCGCCTATCGCGACGCGCACTCGCGCAGCCGTCGCCCTAATCTCCTGTAATGCTATCTCCGCTTAGCCTTCCGATGCCCCCCTGAAGCCGTAATCAACGGCGCTATTTCCGCATCGCCTCAACTGCCGGCCCAAATGGGACGGGGGATAAGCCCACCTCCTGTCCTATATTATCGAGTAAGAGAAAAAAGTAAAAATCACAAAAACAACGAAGCTAGTTCCGAGTGAGGAGGACAGCTTTACACCCGCATGAATCTAAAATAGAATCAATATCCCTATCTCTCCGTCAGTATTTGAATCTATAATTCTGGCGGTAATAGGAATGGAAGTTTTTCATTGGTCGTAAAGCAAGCAACTCACAATTTTCTAATTTCAAAAACTTAATTTTTATAATAACACTGTTTTTAATGGTTAATGAAAACCATCTCAGTTGTATTATTACACATTTAATATGCTACGAGCGATTTAGTTCTTCTAAGATCTTCATATTGTTTAATAATATAGCTGAGGTGGTTTTTATTCATCATTAAAATTAGTGTCAGCTGAGGTACTCAACATGATCAAGATTGCTGTTTCTTTAAACTTTTCTCACGTTTCCATAGTAGATAGACATGATGAGCCAAAAGAACATGACCATCTGCTTAACCCTTCGAGACCCAACGAAATGAAAAAATTATAATTTTATGTTTTCATACAACTAACCAAAATGGTTCAAATGGCTCTGAGCACTATGGGACTTAACTTCTCAGGTCATCACTCCCCTAGAACTTAGAACTACTTAAACCTAACTAACCTAAGCACATCACACACATCGATGCCCGAGGCAGAATTCCACATATGGATGTGTGTGATGTCCTTAGGTTAGTTAGGTTTAAGTAGTCTAGGGGAATGATTCCCTCAGATGGCGACTTGCGTGTCAATAACATACATTAGTAATCCCGTTGGGGAAATGGTTCGTTTACGTTTCAGTTTCCAGTCACGCATTTTACGACTATATCACTAGGCCTGGCGCCCGCTTACGGTCACGGTGTGTGATGGAGGGCGCTTCTGGTAACAATATGCTTTTGTCTCCTTTCCTGTACCATTGACGAACGACTTCGGATAGGATGACAGCCGGTAAGCCTACGTACGAGGTCTAATTCGTCTGATCGTACATCGTCATCACACCGAGACGTATGTCGGAGAAAGTAATATGTTCTCTAGCTCTTCTTAGAACACGTATCTCTTGCAGCGTATGCTATGAGGATGATATAACGAAAGTATGAACACAAAACAGAATAAAAAGGTTACGTAGATGGTCTTTCTTTCATTGCGAGCTCTAATACAAACTACGTTCAGAGAGATACCCAGGATTATATGCAGGTCCACTTTTTATTGTTTGAAATCATTTTGAATTCTTAAGATCACAGATTGTGCCCTGTTTCGTAATGGTAATAAGCTCCATGTTATTAAGTATTTAAATTCTAAAATAAAACGTATTTCATTGATATTTTTTGTTCCTGGTGTTGATAGCGAATATAAGTACCCCTCTCCATTCGTTCCTGACGCAACTGAATAAAACAGCCGCATACCAACCTTATAGATGACGCAGACACACTGTATTGTAAACGGGGTTCATCAAGGGAACTTACTTTCCGAACTGCTTACACAAAGCATGTCTATTGAGAACTATCCAACGAAATCATCTACAAACTTTTTCCATTGTACCGTAAATGCTTTCAGACTGATTAATCCATATTGGATAGTTTTAGGATTTAAATCCTTTGTTAAACAAGTCTACAAATATACAGTGACGAACTGTAGTTTACCTTGTCTTGCAGCACGCGAACAAGAAACAATACAGACAGACGCGTACTGTTCGTAGTTGAGCAGGGCACTGTCGGGGTGATAATAAGAGAGATGTACATACACGATCTGCAAAGTGCGATTAGATATGAGAGTAAGGATTACATCAGAGGCCGAAAACTAAAGCGTAATCTGCGTAGAGCATCGGCCATGAGCGCCGAGCAACGCCAGACTGTGTCATGACTCACACAAGAAATGTGTCAGCCACTTGCAGAAAGTTTACTTTATGAGTCAAGCTCCGATTACGCACATCAATAAAGAGATAATGTGGTGAGCTATGTCTGTCAACACAGGTTTGTGGAAGCTCTTTTATTATCTTACAGTCGCGTAGTTGAGTGCAAGCGCGCGCGCGCGAGAGAGAGAGAGAGAGAGAGAGCGAGAGAGAGAGAGAGAGAGAGAGAGAGAGAGATTTGATGACTGGATAAGTGGAGGAGAGAGAGAGATTGAGGGGCGGGGGGGGGGGGGGGTGTCAGTGAAAAATATCTGATGAATGCTGATTTCTCCTTTTAACAAGCAGTATGCTTCAGCTACATATCGGTGAATGTTGCGGGCGGCCATACACAAATTTTAGTCACATGTACGTGTAGCTCATACACAAAAGACTAACTAAGAATATCTTTAGTTGTCTGTTGGGCATGAAGGAAATAAATAATGCTTTTTGGTATAACGGACAATTAAACCACACAGAAATACTATAAAAGCAAAATGTTTAACGAATAACTAATTAACGTTTTGTGATTTCGGTTCCCCACTGTCGAACTAATAGTTGATTCGTTCTAGCACTCGCTATAAACACAATTTACTTTCTCATTATAATTGCGTCCATATTCACACAAATGATAAAGAACCGTCCGTTTATGAAAAATTTGTCTCAAGACCTGTCTTCGAAAGTGACCATTAACTTCCTTTAGCCGTGCGGTGTAGCCGCGCGGTCCTGGCACCTTGCCACGGCTCGCGCGGCTTTCCTCCGTCGGAGGTTCGAGTCCTCCCGTGGGCATGGGTGTGTGTGTTGTCCTTAGCGTAAGTTAGTTTAAGTTGGATTAAGTAGTGCGTAAGCCTAGGGACCGATGGCCTCAGTAGTTTGGTCCCATAGGAACTTACCAAATGTTTCCAAATTACTCCCGCTACAACTGTACATGTAGTAGTGGTAAACAAGGATTCTTTAGGCACGAAAATGCAGGAAGAGATCACAGGGGTCAGCAGCTCAATTGCTTGTGTTACTTCCTACTCAAGCACCATTTTCTGATGATGGTATTCAGTACTGGAATGTGTATATACACTCCGGGAAATTGAAATAAGAACACCGTGAATTCATTGTCCCAGGAAGGGGAAACTTTATTGACACATTCCTGGGGTCAGATACATCACATGATCACACTGACAGAACCACAGGCACAAAGACACAGGCAACAGAGCATGCACAATGTCGGCACTAGTACAGTGTATATCCACCTTTCGCAGCAATGCAGGCTGCTATTCTCCCATGGAGACGATCGTAGAGATGCTGGATGTAGTCCTGTGGAACGGCTTGCCATGCCATTTCCACCTGGCGCCTCAGTTGGACCAGCGTTCGTGCTGGACGTGCAGACCGCGTGAGACGACGCTTCATCCAGTCCCAAACATGCTCAATGGGGGACAGATCCGGAGATTTTGCTGGCCAGGGTAGTTGACTTACACCTTCTCGAGCACGTTGGGTGGCACGGGATACATGCGGATGTGCATTGTCCTGTTGGAACAGCAAGTTTCCTTACCGGTCTAGGAATGGTAGAACGATGGGTTCGATGACGGTATGGATGTACCGTGCACTATTCAGTGTCCCCTCGACGATCACCAGAGGTGTACGGCCAGCATAGGAGATCGCTCCCCACACCATGATGCCGGGTGTTGGCCCTGTGTGCCTCGGTCGTATGCAGTCCTGATTGTGGCGCTCACCTGCACGGCGCCAAACACGCATACGACCATCATTGGCACCAAGGCAGAAGCGACTCTCATCGCTGAAGACAACACGTCTCCATTCGTCCCTCCATTCACGCCTGTCGCGACACCACTGGAGGCGGGCTGCACGATGTTGCGGCGTGAGCGGAAGACGGCCTAACGGTGTGCGGGACCGTAGCCCAGCTTCATGGAGACGGTTGCGAATGGTCCTCGCCGATACCCCAGGAGCAACAGTGTCCCTAATTTGCTGGGAAGTGGCGGTGCGGTCCCCTACGGCACTGCGTAGGATCCTACGGTCTTGGCGTGCATCCGTGCGTCGCTGCGGTCCGGTCCCAGGTCGACGGGCACGTGCACCTTCCGCCGACCACTGGCGACAACATCGATATACTGCGGAGACCTCACGCCCCACGTGTTGAGCAATTCGGCGGTACGTCCACCCGGCCTCCCGCATGCCCACTATACGCCCTCGCTCAAAGTCCGTCAACTGCACATACAGTTCACGTCCACGCTGTCGCGGCATGCTACCAGTGTTAAAGACTGCGATGGAGCTCCGTATGCCACGGCAAACTGGCTGACACTGACGGCGGCGGTGCACAAACGCTGCGCAGCTAGCGCCATTCGACGGCCAACACCGCGGTTCCTGGTGTGTCCGCTGTGCCGTGCGTGTGATCATTGCTTGCACAGCCCTCTCGCAGTGTCCGGAGCAAGTATGGTGGATCTGACACACCGGTGTCAATGTGTTCTTTTTTCCATTTCCAGGAGTGTAGTACACGCGTTCTCTTATTCCTATGAACAACACACGACCATCGTATCCATTCGTCGCAGTGTTTTTGGGGCTTTGACATTCATGTTCGGTAGTGAAATCGATGTGTAAGACAGTTATCGGAATGTTACATGCGAATCAATTAATTTTCGTTTAGGTCACAGCAGTTTGGGAAGGGACACAGACAGACAGACAGAGAAATTTCCTGTGAACAATGTTTCTGTGTGCTTTCTGTAACACGAGACTGGAGTCTGAGCGTGATCTGAAGATGTGGATCTACAGTTTTCAGTCTGACCTTTTTTCAAGCAGTTGTGGAAGTCTCTTAGAGCCAGCGCTATTACACTGATAATTAATTACACAAGTTAAGTAAATAGTAGTTACCAGCTTCACATAATGTTTTATACGCTTCACTAGTAGATTCATATTGAATGTTATGAGAAAAATCATGTAGAAACATTTACTTCTAGTTCTTCTCTGACAATAACGATTTGATTGAAGACTACAGAGGGAAGTCCAGTTTTAGCAGATGTCCCAATAGAACATTTGTATGTTCACAACGATTAATACAACCACAGTGCATGTAAAGGTATTGTTCCACACAATGAGACAGTATTTCAAGATGCCAGTACAACAATACTAAGTGTCAGTGTGTTGTGAAAGTTTATAATACTATTCGGACCATTTCCCTTCTAACATCACTCGATCCGAATATTGCTGGAGTATTTCGGCTCGGTTAGCTCACTAGGGTGGGAACAGTACTCTTCTCTGCGTCGTTCCTGATGTTACTAAGCACTGCACTTGGCTACGTATGGAATGAAATTGTATAGAATTCCACTTCGTACCATTGCTGGTATGTACGTACCCTTATCTAGGTGTACGAGTTTTTGGTTACTGGTACTGGAATCTTCAATGCTTTCGTTTCCTTCGTAAATCCTCATTACATTGACTAAGAGCAAAATCAAATGAATACAATAATATTCTATCTGATATACATAGTGATCCTACAGTTGACACAGCAAGCTATGATCACGCCAATAAGCATGAGTTCGCGCAGCATTATCAATGAGTAATGCTGGCAGTCTCCTTACGAGATAGTGAGCAGCGTGATAAATTGAGACTATTTTTGCTGTTAAGTTGCCGTACCATAAGCTATTACGTAAGACTACGTTCTCGTCTTCGAAGTGGTAATTTGTGCAGAATACAGTTCATTTTACAGGAAATCTGTAGAAAGGAGGTCAGAATACCTACCGACACATTAACATCATTAATGGCAGGAACAGCTTTCTACGGATCTTATCCCCTTTACGTACCTACAAAGATTTAAACCAAAACAAGAGAAGGATCACTGTGATTTCATACAGATTACTGAACACGCAACATGTGAGTGTAGGGGGGTTGGTTTGCTTAGGGGAGAAGACCAGACAGCGAGGTCATCGATCTCAATGGATTCGGGAAGGATGGGAAAGGAAGTCAGCAGTGCCCTTTCATAGGAACCATCCCGGCATTTGCCTGGAGCGATTTAGGGAAATCACGGAAAACCTAAATCAGGGCGGCCGGACGCGGGATTGAACCGTCGTCCTCCCGAATGCGAGTCCAGTGTGCTAGCCACTGCGCCACCTCGCTCGGTGTGAGTGTAGGGAACAAGGCACTAGACTCAAACTAAAGTGCAAAAATTTAGGTATGAATATGTACAAAACACTTGGAAACTCGAACTTGCGTCCGTATTAAAATGACTAGTAATCCTTCACTGACTTATAATAAAACTTAAATCTAAGACCGAGTAAGGAACACAATGCAATGTGGAAACGGTCACGAGAGTGTAGATTTAGATAAAAATCATGCTGTGACAAAATCTGTGATGTTACTATTAATTTTCCTCCCATCTATTTTTTTACAAAAATATGCTTACCTTAAAAGATAGTAATCCTAATGATAGGAATAGGTGCAAATAGATTTAGAGAGTAATTGAAATAACATATGCAGATATAATTATATCCTCATTCTCTCTCTCTGTCTCTGATTTAAAAAAAAGTTAAGTTATAGTAGAAGAATTTAGTTGCAATGGTAGCAATAGTTATTGATAGACATCAAAAGTGCATTTCACTTAATCAGAGAAAATTATGTGATCATATTGTACGAACTTTCTGCGAAACACGACCCGTAATAACCTCTATACTGTGGGTAACTAATTTAAATACAAAAATTAATCTATATGAACTAATAAAGCTTTTTAACAGATGATGAACGAGAACACTGTCACAGGAATGCTACATTCCTTTCCAGGCGATTTATTACTGCCTTTCTGTAGTCTCATTAACTGTATTTTCACTCAAATTTGTTCATTTACATGATTTTGATATTTAATGAGTGTCGAAATAACGCATTTAAAGAGCACTTAGATCGACAGGGTGATCAAAGACGGCTTTCCTGCTGAGGTTCGAGCCATAGCCAGAGTCACAATCATTTACGACGGCGGTGTACGTATGGAGAGTTTCGCCTGTGAATTTCAGTAGAGATACCGTTTCTTGTAGTCGATAGTGCTATCTTATCTGCTGCGGAGATTTCCCACCCTGTTAATGGTGATGGTGGTGGTGGTGGTGGTGCGTGTGTGTGTGTGTGTGTGTGTGTGTGTGTGTGTGTCGCGTTCCACATAAATACCAGTAGGTACTGCTCATTTTGAAAATTTGACTTAAAGAACACAATATAGTGGACAACAGATTACAGTTCAGATAGAAATCGCAAATGGCTGCACACCTGAGTCGTTCATGGGGCTCAGTTTTCAGGGCTCGTACCATTTACTGTGTTTGAAATAAGTAGCTGCAATACAGTATCACAACGAACAGATCTCATACGGCAGTGTGGACAGCCTATTGCGAACTTGTTTCCTTGAACTACACTTGCAAACCATGAGCCACCGCCCTTTGTTTCTTGGAGAGTACATAGTGCGTCAGTATAAATCGCCTCTTTTCTAGTTGATTCATGAACGATAAATGTGACGAAAAACAGCCGGTACGTTTCCAGGTAGGTTGAAATTTCTCTCATATTACAATAATAATTATAATAATAATAATGATCATCGTCATCGTGAGAGATGCAGGTGGGTTGTTGTTTCACCACTGTGGCCCAAAAATTATGACTGCCTGCTTAATAGCTTGTTTGTCCGTCTTCGGAACGAAATACATCACTCTGCGAATTATGTATCCGACAGTTCGTTGGTGGGTTTGTGGAGATATGTGGCGTTAGATTTCTACGCACACGTCACGTAATTCGTGTAAATAACGGGCCGCTGATTTGCACACGCAGTGACGGTGTCCGATAGGGACTGCCGGCCGGAGTAACCGAGCGGTTCCAGGCGCTACAGTCTGGAACCGCGCGACCGCTACGGTTGCAGGTTCGAATCCTGCCTCGGGCATGGATGTGTGTGATGTCCTTAGGTTAGTTAGGTTTAAGTAGTTCTAAGTTCTAGGGGATTGATGACCTCAGAAGTTAAGTCCCATAGCGCTTAGAGCCATTTGAAACATTTTTTTTTTTTTTTTTGGTCCGATAGGGACCCACGTGGATCCCATACGATTTACATCAAGAGTATCTGGTCGCCGAGACATCAAAGTGAGTTTAATATAATGCTCCTCATGGCTGTGGCTCCGAGATACGGACAACTGTATTGCTGAAAGGTGACATCGTCGTTGAGGAAGGCATCAAGCTGTCAGCGTGTTTTCGATTGCTGCCACATGTCCCATGCAAGCACAGGAGAATGTATCCCATAGAATAATAGTACGCACATCAGCCCGTGCCCATGGTACGCTGTTCGTTTCGAGCTCCCGTTCACATTGACGACGGCGTTTGTGGATACGACTATAGATCTGGTATAGCCAAAATGTGATTCACCCGAAGAGCCGACACGTTTCCATTGATCGACTGTCGAATCCCGATTGTCCCGTGCCTCTGCAATCGTAACTCACTACCACGAAAAACCAGGCGATGTTGCAAATTTCACTTTTGTATTTGGGGCCGGGACCCAATTTCAAATCATCGTAACATAATCAAAATGGTATTTCCGAAAATTTTAAAAACTTGTCATAACTGTGCATACCAACAGTTACAGCACATAAAGATTTCATCATAATCGACACGCAAGTCGCCCAATGTGGCGTCAACTGAAAAGACTTGCAACTCGGTGGACAACTTCCCCAGACGGGGACACGTTTGCTTTATTTTAATGCATCTTCATTGGTAACTGTAACAACACTGCTTTTCGTGATACACTTTTGTTTTATCTTCATCAGCAGTTCGCATTCTCCACTTATCACTATAAACAGTTTTTATTCTTTTAGTTACTCACGTTTCTTTTTTCTTTCTTTTTAATGCAGTCTTCATCTTCCACACGTATGTGTTGAGTTTTTGCACAAAGCGCTTTAGTTGCACTTAACATATTCCCACTTCTGTGTTGGGAAGTATCATTGCCCTCTCACCATTTCGTGTGTTTCATTTTGCTGCTGCGGGATGCGTTCGTCTTTTGTTTGTTTGATGGTCATATCAATTTCATTTCTCTGCCTAATTTCTTTGCCTATTAATTGTCTTGTTAGGCCTTTGTTCATGGTGCTTGTGTCTTTCCTCTGTTCTTGAGACAGTATGTTCCCCGACTCTATGATCAGATTTTCTATGAAAGTTCATTTATTTTTGTTTTTACATTGTGTTTGAAACATTTATGTATTAACTGTGTGTTTTCATCTTTAAGTTAGTGCCCGTGAGGTTCATGAGACGTGGGTAGAATGAACGTATGTGTCCTTGTCTGTTTGGAACGTTTGGTTGTGGATAGGTGTATTTACTTACTTATTCTGTCTTCGCTTTAGCTGTTCTATGGCATTACAGTTGTGTTCCTCAACTTCGTCCAATATACAGCAGAACGGGTGTTCTTAATTTCAGTGTAAGCTACGTGTAAGTTTGCTTTATACAATTTATGATACCGTTCGCGTTTTTTCTTTCTTTTTTTGTATGTATCTAGCTCTAATTTCAGTGAAAAGACAACTTTTTTGGGCAAATGACTTTGATCTCTAGCTTCATGGGAACTGTTTCTGATCGTTACATCAACATTCTTAGGTATAAGGCTATTAAATTTACAATATTTACGAGTTAAAAGTGGTATGTTGAATTGTCTGGTTAAGCTTGTGATGGATATTTTGGTACTTCAAGCGAAGGCCTCCAGAAAACGTTTGACTGGGCATCATACACTTGTTGCCTTCTTTGTTTTTCGGCCTATTTTTCCTGCAGCTGCACATTTAAAAGTTGCACACGTTAATTACCGTCTTTAGCAACGGTAAGACTAAATGCGTTTCGCTTCATTTTCAAATGTTTCAAATGGCTCTGAGCACTATGGGACTTAACATCTGTGGTCATCAGTCCCCTAGAACTTAGAACTACTTAAACCTAACTAACCTAAGGACATTACACACATCTTTGCCCGAGGCAGGATTCGAACCTGCGACCGTAGCAGTCGCGCAATTCCGGACTGAGCGCCTAGAACCGCTAGACCACCGCGGCCGGCTCGCTTCATTTTAAAGCGCCTTCAGTGGTCCCTGTAACAACATGATTTATTTCTCTTACAACAAGCGATAACGAGAGAAGCTAAAACTCTGAAAACTTTCAGAGAAAAGCTACACAGAGGCACTATAATCATAATGAAAGCAGACACAGAGAATACGGTTCTCGTCATGGATAAAAAAGAATGCCACAACAAGAATTGATTTCATAGAATAAAATCACAAAATTGAAGACAGAACCAACAAACAGGTTCCACACAAAAATCAAAAATGTAATGACGACAACTGAACACATGCTGTATGACAGATAAAAAGCTCATGTCACACATATGAAACTTAATGCCTCAAAATTTTAGAGCCAATCAAAGCTTCATAAAGAAAATACTCCTGTGAGGACTATCACAAACTAGTCTACACAAAAGCACTCTCGTATACACTCGACAGACATATGCTAAACATACACAAGAGTACAAAACCCAAAATGATAGAATAGTGAAAAACACAGAATAACTAATAAACCACATATAAGATTTATATATTCCAGATACAGCTATTATCGTCTCATTTGATGTGGAGAGCATCTACTCCACAATCCCAGTCACAGAAATAATCAAGATAATAGAACAGAACCTAGATACTTACAATCAATTACTACAAGGACAGATTACAGGGATAAGCACACTTCTACATCTCATTACTGACCAAAATTGAATTCAACAAAGAATTCTACCTACAAGAAGAAGGATTACCAATGGGAATCCCAATCTCAGGAAAGTTAGCAAATATCCACATGAACAAAACAGAAGAATGATTTTTCCCGAAAATAGTACCAAGAAAATACAATACACTGTATTGTGGACATACATGGATGACATCCTCTGCTTGATAGATGAACCAGAAAATTAAATAGAACAACTATGTGCAGAGATAAACACATTACCCAAAAACATAAAGTCCACGATAGAAGCACAACAAACAGGCCAAATAAATTTACTAGTGATAACCATCATCCACTAAGCATTCGCAGGAAAAACACAACAGACACAGTAGTACATTAATCATTTATCCACTCACTGCGAAACAGAATTTTCCCTCACAGATTTGACTCACAGATTAAACACTGTACCAAGTGACAAACGTAACGATAGTAAGGAGTTGGACGGAATTATTCAGACAGCAATAAATAATGGATACCAATTATCCCTGGTAATAAAACTGAACAAAAACTCCAGAAAAACATAAAAATAAAACACACACACACCAATATCCTCACCACTACACAACAATCGAACATCACAGAAACTCAACAGGCAAGCTGGTACACGCTCGCGTACTGGAACAAACTGACACAGGAATCGGAACACCTTAAAAGAAAAAAAAAAGAAGAATACCAGAGCAGCAACGTTATACAAAAGTATACAAAAGAAGGATGAATCTGACATCTACCAAAAATCTGGTATTTACCAACTGCAGTGTAACAGCTGTGATAGTCTGTACCTAGGGCATGGAAATATGGAACCAGTCATTAAATATTTGCAGAACACCTCCGGTAAGAAAACTAGCCTCTTACCACAATAGCAAAAAACATGAAAATAATCAGGACAAGACAAACATTAGCAACGAAATGCTATTTAAATTAATAAAGCAATTTGTTGAGAAAAAACAACAGACACCGCAAAATAATATCATTCCACTGTACCATTCTCTCTCTCTCTCTCTCTCTCACTCACTCTCTCACTCTCTAGTCGAAAAATATAAACATTCAAAGAGCGATAGATGAACACATCCCGCAATAACAAAGCAAAACGCGCTAAATGACGCGAGGACAGTGACAATTCCCAAGGCAGAAATGGGAGTACATATAGTGCAGTGAAAGTGCTGTGACTAAGAACTCAATACGTGGAAGACGAAGAAGAATGCAATTTTTTTTAAAAAAAAACCTTGAGCCATGATTAAAGAAAGGACTAAAAATCTGTCTATAGTAATAAGTAAAGTATGCGAACTGTTGATAATCATAACAAACACAATTGTAAAAGAAAAAACATGTTGATTCACTGACCATTGAAGACGCTTTAAAATAAAGCAATACGTGTGTGGTGTAAATAAGATTTTTATTATAGTTGCTAAGTCAACCTGTACAGATTGAGTACGTGCAACTGCGGAAAAAAAGATGCCGAAAAACAAAGAGGACATCATAAATTTGATTTTAAGCTTTCCACATAATTGTATATTGAATTTAGAAATATAAAATGGTGTCGTAATCTGCTCATTGAGCGGTGTAATTTTACGTGAAAGATGTAACACAATAAGATAAAAACTGAAGTTAGAAACTGTGAGTCAGCGTAACTTGCGGCGCGTAAATTACTCAGAGTATATTTATCCAGTATTTGAAAATGAGAATACTAAACGATTTCTCCCCAGAGGGCTCGCTGCTCTTTGACGGGTTCTTGCTTGGCTAACGCGGTGCCCCCAGCCTTTGCAGCATCGTTTCCCTTCCGTGCTGTATCTCCATCCTCTTGCTGTTCTTTGGAGAACATGTCTGGGATGTTGTGGAAATGCGTTCTGCGTATTCAGTTGCTGATATCAGCACAGTCTCCCCACTGTTTTTTCGTTCCTTTTTTCTTCCTTCGTTCCCCTTCTCCTATCCTTCCTCCCCTTCGGCGTTTGAGATTCCTCTTCTTCTTCTTCTTCTTCCTCCCTGTGTGTTCCTAAAGGCCAGCCCAAGCCCCTGACGCAGAACAGGTGACTGGGTTGACAAGTAGTGTTCGCACGTACCCCTGGTACTGGCCAGGCCCAGGAATGGGTGATTGCCTGAGCTATCTTCCCAAATTGCCGATTGGTCCCTCTGTCAGGTTTTCGGGACGTGTGACCTGAAGTGGGAACAGTCACCTAAGGCGTGTGTGCCCCCTTCCGAGGGGGGGGGGGGGGGTCCTGTTGGAATGAGCGCGCCATCGGAGACACTGGCAATCATGGCGGATTTTCTCGCAATGAGCCAATTATCATCTTCACAGTCAACGTCTACAAAACGTAAACAGAATGAGGCTAAAATATCAAAGCTCCTCCCAGCTGCACCACGAGTCCTCATGGTTTTACGTTCTGAACACGGTCAGTCGTTTGCTACGTAAATCCGTTTATTATTCAAAAAGATGTTGATGCAATTGCTGGCTCGCCAGGCGCTGTGGCCGAGCGGTTCTTGATGCTTCAGTCCGGAACAACGCTGCTACTACGGACGCAGGTTCGAATCCTGCCTCGGGCATGGAAGTCTGTGATGTCCTTAGGTTAGTTAGGTTTAAGTAATCCTAAGTCAAGGGGACTGATGACCTCAGAAGTTAAGTTCCATAGTACTTAGAGCCATCTGAACCATTTGAGCCAACTGCTGGCCTTTGAAATTCTCATCTCCTTTACGAAACGGCACTTTGCTTTTGGAGTCTACTTCTGATTCTTAAGCACAACAACTGCTTGCAGCTTCGCTTCTCCACAACTACCCTGTTTGTGTCGAGGTTCATCGAACGCTGAATTCTTCACGTGGTGTTATTTACACTAGGCTGCTTTATGGTCTGACTGAGGCAGAAGTCCAAACGTACCTCTCTGATCAGGGTGACATTGCAGTCCACTGGGTGGTGAAAAAGGTAGATTCCTCCTTATTGTACACAAATAACCTTTTTTCACTTTTGATAGAGTGGTCCTTCCGTCAAAGATCAAAGCAGGCTATGAAGTTATAACAGCCTGACCGTACATTCCAAACCCGAAAGACTGCTGCTACCACACTCGAATGTCCTGTCGACATCCGGCCAAATATGTAACCTGTCTTAGGGATGCTCACAAGAGAGATTGCTCTACATCTCCTCCTCCCCGCTGTACCAACTGCAATGGGGACCATGCCGCCTCCTCCCGAGCTTGTCCCATGTATCTCGATGAGCGAGCTGTCCAGGAGATCCACTGCAGGAAAAAGTGACTTACCTGGTCGCTCATAAGTTGTTGGCTAGTGGGAAACCCTGCATTCTACCATCTGGCACTTACAGTATTGTTCTTGTTACATGTCGTTCCACGAAAGATGTAGCCACGCAGATATGAGACCTCAAATTCAGCATTATGGTCGTGAAATCGTCCAGTGCCATGGTAGCATCGCCGTCTCCTCCTCCAGCTGTGTAACAATCCACCAAGCTTTCGCTTCACGGGGCGAAGCCACCTGCTACACAACCAACGGGCCGGAAAGGCTAGAAGGAATACTCTTGCAAAGACTTCCTAAGCCCTATAGTACTGTATCTGAGCATTACAGGACACTTTTTTCTACTTCTCTGCATTATAGCAAGCTGTCATTCATCACGCCAAATAGAAATTCTGTCCAAGGCAGCCTCTACACTTCTACAGCCACTCGACGACAACACTTTACCATAAAATACAGCGTCATCAGCGAACAATCGCAGATTGATCTTTACACTATTAGTCAGATCATTTATACAGGGACAGAAATGAGCAATCCTACCAGACTTCCCTGGAGAATACTAGATAATGCCCATCTCTGATGAACACTAGACGTCGAGGAAGACGTGCTGCGTCCTATCGCTTGAGAAGTATTCGAGCCAGTCATATATTTGAGAAGCTAATCCGTATACTCAGACCATGATTAAAAGTCTGCAGTAGGATACCGTCTCAAATGCTTTTTGGAAATCTAGGAATATTAAATCTGTCTGTTTCCCTTCATCTGTGGTTCGCAGAATAATAAGTGAGAACAAAACAAGCTATGTTTCGAACGAGCAATGCTTTCTATACCCATGATGATCTGTGGATAGAAACTTTTCTGCCTCAAGCAAGTTTCTTAAATTTGAACTCAGAATATGTTCAAGATTTCTGCAGAAAACCGATGTTGAGGATGTAAGTTAGCTATTGTAGCAGAAGACAGGCAAGAGATTTCCCCCCACCCCACCCCCCACCCTCCTACTGAGTGAACGAGTGAAATGCAGGGAGAAGCAAATTCTATGGAGTGTCGAGAAGTGCCTCGAGAAGACATCTGTTTTCCTTTTAGAGGGATGATGAAAGCAGTTTCCTTAGTCTGAAGAAAATAGCCACCAGTAATTTGGTAAGATGGCAGCACGATCATCTCGTAATGGGCCTAAACATGGTCGCTTCTGCTTATACATGACAAAAATTATTTTATTTTTTAATTATATAATACGAATATGAATATAAATAAAATATAGAATAAATGTGTAAAACAGTAAGCATAAATGACTATGTTAAAAATAACCGTTGTCGGCAGAGAGCATCGTTGCAATTTCTTATAGTCGTCAGTCGCCATTTTCTGCTATATCTGAAGATCCTTTTCGTTTCGTTTTTGTTATGTGTGGATGGAGTCAAGCCGTGCAAAAGTTGCCCATCCGTTGTTTCACGCGACTTCCAGCAATAACGGAAAATATTTTATTGTTTTTCAGAGCTAATAAAATGTTTACAGCGGAATTCTTTGCGCTCAATCGACAGTACTATCACAAGTCGTTTAGTGCGATATACAAAACAAACATATTTAATGAAATGATTGCAAAGAACAAAAAAGATTAGCTCCTTCAACAGCAACTGAATGGGATCTGATCTTCACAGTAAGAACAAATTGACGCGTCTACGAATACCAAATAACGTATTAAGCAACATTTATTTATGAGAACAGAAAGAGGTTTTTCTGTTGACACTTGACGCTGCATGGCACATGGGAAAAATTGTTGTTTGGGTGACTTTCTAACAGAGGTGAAATTTCAAAATTTCAGTGGAAACATAAGCAAAAAGTGCACATGACATTTTCTAGAAGACAATACATTTTTTTGAATATTCATCGAGACGTATCAAAATTTACCCCATACGACATGCTTGCTGTGACAGACGTAACCATTGCGCAAGTTTCTTGTTCCAAAGAGGTTTGAGAACTAATAGAACGGCAAATAACAGCTCCAAGAAGTTGTATTTATTACTTGGGGTTCATTTTGGCCCCCTTTTCTTTGTAATGAAATCTTGGATAAGAACTGCAAAAACACTGAAGCTTGCAATTAGATGCTTTCATCGTAGGGCCCATGGCTCTCACTATCCACGGAGAAACCAGAAAAAAAGCTAACTGGATGGCGCACATGCTTGTTAGCAAGTGTCCATAAACAGGGGCCGCGTGTGGACGGCCTTCAACTTGCAAACATCTGAAGCGCGCGAGGCGCGTCTCTGGACTTTGATCTGCACTGCTCACTGCTTGCTCCTGTTACGACACACGCCACGCGTGGCTGCTGCGCTGCAAACACTCCGAATGGAAATAAAATAAACTTGTGTTTGTATGGAGCATTCGTTCCCGCAGCTGGGCGAACACGTGGCTAAGGATGTGCATACAAAGCGTGCACAAAACACCGTTACACGACACTTCGTCAGCAGTATAATGTAATATTCTCTCGCTCTGTTACACTGAACAAGATGGATAGTTTATAAAACGACCTGTGGTTCCTTCAGTATTCTAGTGGTTCCCAAACTTGATGGATTCTAATACATTGGGGCTACGTTCTATTTTCTTGAATAAAAAATAGCTTTTTATAAAAGTGATGTTCCTATATACAACCAAGACAAAAGAGTAAAAAAATCAACACAAATGGGTCTTTTGTAAATATAACAAAGTTATACAATTCGGAGAACTAGCTTCTCTAGACGTTCCGTGTATGTGAAGTAACTCTACTGCTGTACGTATTATGGCAAATGACTGACTAGAGCACTTTATTTTTCTCTAATACCAGTAGTGCTAACAAAAAAATTACAGCACCATCTTTTAAGCCGTCCGACGTTTTCTACATGATCGTACCAGTTACAAAAACGTTGAAGTAAGATCGTGTTTCCCCACAAGAGGTGGATCTAGGACGCTGTAGTTCTACTACTCGTTTCCTAGTTGACAAATTTGGGGTGACGATCACTTACTCACTTCGGTTGTGCCGTCTTACATTGGTGTATCGTCTTACTTTGGTACACGGAAGCCTCAACGCGTTTGTGGTTTCTCCTTCTAGACACTCAGAACAACATGGCAAACTCTGTAAACAAATTCTCCAGTAATCGCGCAACTACCGTCCGTCGTGTTCGAAAATATACAACCGTATCTTACGCACCACTAAAGACATATCGTATTCTAGATACCGAAATAGAATGCTTCGAATAACGTCCAGGACACGACAAATATTGTGTCGATAAAGACAGTCTTGTTAACTCATCATTCTGAAACGCAGTTTTATGGATAATTTCATTTGCCATATGTTACCATCCTTCGCTTCTGTATCTGAATGTAACCGTTCTCATCGCCCAAGGTTTATGTGTTTTTACCCTTCTGACTAACAAGTTAATCAATTATATTGTGATGCATTAATTTGTATTTATTTAATTAAATGGCCACATCCAAGACAATAGCACTTTAGCGCATCATGACAAATGCATGAGTACAAAATTAAAAATTGCTGAGGCAACTGTCCAACGCGAATATTATACAATTTGTACACTGCATAACTGAATAAATCACGGTCGTACAAATTCCCGTAGCTTTTATGAAGTCTCTTCTAGTTAAAGGAGTCCTGCAGTTGTGCGCACAGGTACAATCAGAATATCAATTCTCGTCTTGAGAAACTATTCTTTGTTATAATCATCCTTGGGTTTTCGATGCCGTAAAAGCAGCTATGTTTGCAGAACACGTGAGATTTGGGTTCGCCTGTTTACGTAAATCAAAAAGTCATTTATTACTTTTCTTGCCACACATGTATTGTCACATTTGTGCCAACATCAGTAGGGTCGTATTTTACTGAAGCCTTAATTACTAATTGGCTGCGTTTTGCAGAACCTTCATTAGCTGGTCACATAACTTGTCACGTTTTATATCGTTATCTTCGTAATGAGGCACATGTTCTTCTCTTGTAGATGGAAGCGCAGGGGAAGACCATGACCGCTTGAAACATGTGCTAATCTAACCGACCACATAACGAAGATCCTGCAACACATAACCTGTTCGTAATTAAGATCTCAATAAAATTAGACTCCACTGATGATGGAACGTATGTGCCGAAATATATTTTGGATAAGAAAAGCCGAGCGCAGTGGCTGTGCTGTTTGAGGCTCCATGTCACGGATTGCTCGGCCCCTCCCGCCGGAGGTTCGAGTCCTCCCTCGGGCATGGGTGTCTGTGTAGTTCTTAGCATAAGTCAGTTTAAGTAGTGTGTGAGTCTAGGGACAGATGACCTCAGCAGTTTGGTCCCTTAGGAATCTTATATTTTCGATAAGAAAAGAAATAGAACAAGATTATGTGGCTTTCATAAGCAGGTAGAAATCAATTCCCATGACGTGTTCCGCTTTATTTCTAGTTAACAAGGATTAAATCCCGTGTCGATCCTGTAGATCGGCACAAATGCTGCACATGACTACCACCGCTGTCAAAATCTGTTCTCATCATTAAATGGTTCAAATGGCTCTGAGCACTATGGGACTCAACTGCTGTGGTCATTAGTCCCCTAGAACTTAGAACTACTTAAACCTAACTAACCTAAGGACATCACACACATCCATGCCCGAGGCAGGATTCGAACCTGCGACCGTAGCAGTCGCACGGTTCCGGACTGCGCGCCTAGAACCGCGAGACCACCGCGGCCGGCTCATCATTAAATACAACAGTGTGGCCATATTTGGCATCCTAGATTTCTGACACGCCACGCAGTCATTGAATGTTTGGAGGTACTTGAAAATGGTACGGTACAGAAAATAAACAAATTTCCGAGTTGCAGACGACACGGAATCTTTGAAAACCGGTAAGTACAAAGTTGTTCGCTTCATCCCTCCAGTGACTACATCATAGGAGGCGAGTTGCAGACTGATGTGAGAAGAAGCTAAATGGTAGCCGTGCTACTAGCAAGTGGTTTCGGATGTCCCGAACTGACTCTCTGGATGCAATGTATTCCTAATTTGTGCTGCAGTCGCTACGCGCAATTGATAAGCAACTGGCGCTACATTCAAACTCTTCGAGCAGTTATTCGTAGGACCATTCAGCCTGGTACGGGCTTAAAAATACCACTTCGTTGAAATTCACTTTCGTAATTGTCCTCAATTCACTTTCCTCATCAGCTTCGCCCTAACATGTCAACAGTGTTTACTAACTTAATAGTGAATGTCAATCTTTTGTACCAGATAATGATCATCTGAACGTCTCTCTGCTTTTCGTAACAAGTTTCAGTGCCAACCCCTTGAACATAATTCCATCGTCTGCGGGCAGCCCTGTACGTCTTCTTCACTAATATCTTCCCCTCTCAGACTACTTGCATCCTTTTTAGTCTGAACACTTCCCTCTTTGTTCTTGTACACATACTTTATTACCCTTACTTTCCTGTAGTTTACTGCTATTCTTCTCAGAAATTTAATCATATTGCACCATTTTACACTGTCGAACGTTCTTTCTAGGTCGACAAATCCCATAGACTTGTCTTATTACTTCTTCAGTTTTGCTTCCAGCATCAAGCGCAACGTCAGAAATGCCTCTCTCGTGCCTTTAGCTTTTCTAAAGCCGAATTGATCGTCGTCTAACAGATGCAAAATTGTCTTTTCCATTCTTCTATACATTGTAAGTGGCTTCGATGCATGAGCTGTTAACCTGAATGTGCGATGTACGTCACCACTCTCGCAGATTATACAGGACCTTCTCGACAAGCTGTTTTTTATTCCAGAAAATAGACCGCAGCTCTAATGTATCAGAATCCATCAAGTGTAGGAACGACTAAAATATTAAATAACTTTCCCCATGGTTTTAGAAATTTTGATGGAAAGTTATCTGTCCGTTCTGCCTCATTTAATCTCAAGTCTTCCAGAGCTCTTTTAAATTCTGACTCTAGTACTGGATCCCGTACGTCTTCCAACCGACTCCAGTTTCTTCTTCTGTCACGTCATCGAACAAGGGCTTTCCCTTATAGAGGCCTTCTTTACTCTTTCGACCCATCCGCTCCCTCCTCTGCTTTTGAGTGCTGTTTCCCATTGTTCTGTTAATATCACCAAACTCGCTTTAAATTTCATCGAAAGTTGCTTTGTGTTTTCCGTATACGAAATCGGTTCAAATGGCTCTGAGCACTATGGGACTTAACATCTATGGTCATCAGTCCCCTAGAACTCAGAACTACTTAAACCTAACTAACCTAAGGACATCACACAACACCCAGCCATCACGAGGCAGAGAAAATCCCTGACTTCTCCGGGAATCGAACCCGGGAACCCGTGCGTGGGAAGCGAGAACGCTACCGCACGACCACGAGATGTGGGCAAACGAAATCGGTCCTCCCGGCGGGTCATTTTTTCTTCGATTTCTCCTCATATTTTCTGTAGCGATATCGTCTTGGCTGTCCTGCACTTCCCATTTATTTCACTGCTGTATTCCTGTCTTGCCCTGAACATTTTGTTCTTTCATTCGTCGAGCAATTGAAATATTTCTTCTGTTACGTAAGGCTTCCGCGCAGTTACCTTCCTTGTACCTGTGTTTGTCCATCCCACATCCCTGGTTGCCCTTTTTGGAGACGTTCACTCCTCTCACACTCCTCTCTAATCTGGAATTCTGTATCGCAATATCCAAATCCTTAGCGAACGCCTTTCATCATTCCTCAGTACTTGAGTATACCATTTCCTCCCACAATGATTCTTCCTGACGGTTCTCTTAAACTTCAGCCTACTCTTAATCGTTACTAAAGTTTTGCGTGAATCAGTGCCTGTACCTGGATACGGCTTACAACGCAATATCTGACATCGGAATCTCTGTCTGACTATGATGTAATCCGGCTGGAATCTCCAATATCTCCAGGTCGTTTTCAAGTATACTTCCTACTCTTGTGATTCCTGAAAAGCCTACTCGCTATTACCGTCTGAAATTTATTGCAGAACTGAATTAGTTGTTTTCCTCTTCATTCCTACTGCCAAGTCTATATACTCGCGTAACCCATTCATTTATACTTTCTCCTACAACCGCTTTTCAATCCCCCATTATTATTAGATTTTCATTTTCCTTTACAAACTGAATTACCCGCTCAGTATCCTGATATACTTTATCTCCTCTTGTGCTTGAGACACACTTACTTCATAAAACTATATTCGTGTTTTTCTGTGTGTTTTTTCCTACCTATTTACTGTTCCTCATATGTTTTCCAAATTTTGCTTTCTTGTCTATGTCTGTCATACTAGTATCAAAGTAACTGACCTGCGCTACTACTGTATTGTACACCATTATTTTTGTACTTTTGGGATCACATCCTAGAAAAGCCATTCTTTCGGTTTTCTTTGTGGATATAGTCACATTTTGGGCTGTTTTGCTTAAAACGCACATTCATTTTTGCAGGTAACTTTTTTTTCTTTTTAAAAAATTGAGATCGCCTGCATATAGAACGCAGTACACTAAAAAAAGAGCTGACGAAACGCTTCACGCTTGTCTGACCTCCTCTCCATTTATACTCGTATCAAAAGTGATTGTTTCTTGAGTTATCTGTCTTGTGATTGTTTTAATGCGCCCCGCTACGAACTCTTCTCCTGTGCCAGCTTCATCTCAGAGTTGTACTTGCATCCTTGATCCTCAGTAAACTGTCGAATGTATTCCAATCTCTCTCATCGCCAGCAGTTTTTACATTCTACTGTTCTCTCTGGTGCCATGGAAGCTATTTCCTGGTGTGTTAACACATGTCCTGTCATTCTGTGTATTCTTATATGTTTCTAGGGAGTTCGTTGGATGGAATGGAAACCCCCTTTTTCATTATGCACCAATTGTTCTGTATTAACTCTGTGGATTGCTTTTTTTAAAATCTCTTTCATTACAAATATTGCCTCTACTGTCGATCTTCCTCTATAGAAACCCGTTTATATTTCTCATAATAAACGTGTTGATATTAGGTTAGCGGGTAAAGGCATTTCGTGCTCGCGTCGTAGTCCGACACAGCGTTTTGATGTGCCAGTAAGTTTCTTTGGCAATATTATTTCTGTCGACGAACATTTCTACACTCAACAATTTCTCACTGGCGTATAACTTCCTTTAAAAATATGTGACTTTGTGTTATCCAGATATACTGCGCGATGTGTTGTTCTGCAAATGCTGTGCTTAACCGGTTTTATTGTAATCCAAAGGAAAATTAAACCCTTTAATCTGGAAAACGAATATGTAACGCCCGTAATGAAATCAGTCCCTCTGAAGTTTACTCACTCTCGTGAGCACCGAGTTCTATGGCCCTGTGCAGGAAACTGATAAAATTCCCTATACAAATAAACAGTGAAATACATTTTCATTAGCTCTGGAGTCACAACGGATGTAACCTTGGTATTCTGTCCTCTCCACAGTAGGCATACAAAATATTCAGTCTTGGTTCAGCGAAATGCAATATCGGCCGTAAAATAGCTTCATACAAATAATGTCAGTAGATTAGTTGAAAAATTAATAACCTTGCAAATGTTCAGTGATAATTTTGGATATAGGCTCAGCGCTGTGTAATGCTGCCCGCATTGAAACTATTGCAAACATTAATACTTTTCTGGTTCTTGCACATTAATCTTTTTTACTCTGATTGAAAAATCATTTCTTTTAAAAAATATTCATTGGATTTAAATGAACACGATGTGGAAGAGAATGGGGTACTGTTAAGGGGATATGCCAAGATCGAATTCTTTAGTTCAAAATGGCTCAAATGGCTCTGAGCACTATGGGACTTAATTGCTGAGGTCATCAGTCCCCTAGAACTACTTAAACCTAACTAACCTAAGGACTTCACACACATCCATTCCCGAGGCAGGATTCGAACGTGCGACCGTAGCGGTCGCGCGGTTCCAGACAGTAGCGCCTAGAACTGCTCGGCCACTCCGGCCGGCCTTTAGTTCAAAAATTGTATTCAAAATAAAGTTTGTCCGTCACAAAATCTGATACGAAACACTTTAAGTTAACTTAAAAGTCAGTGAACTTCTTAATTGGTTTACAGTTCTTACTTATTGACGTAATTAAAGACACTTGGATTGTTGCATGACATAGTTTGACCAAAGATTCCAAAATTTAACTTGTCTGTGTCAGGATTAAAAAATAACACAAAATTACAAACCGGGTACACCTGATCAACCCATATATTAAACGTGATGGCAAATACCTGGTTCCTACATTCAAGGGACGACACTTTTAGAATTAGCAAAATGGCTCTCAGCACTATGGGACATAACATCTGAGGTCATCAGTCCTTTAGAACTTAGAACTACCTAAACCTAGCTAACCTAAGGACATCACACAAATCCATGCCCGAGGCAGGATTCGAACCTGGACCCGTAGCAGTTGCGCGGTTCCGGACTGAAGCGCCTAGAAGCGCTCGGCCACAGTGGCCTGCTAGAATTAGCAAATCTACATTGCGCTGCTACATACTTAAAACTAAATATACAAAATTTCATTAGCTTAGAAATCTGTACTATGCTGCGTCCATAGGCCAACAGCTAAATTCTCACAGCTAGCCACTTAGCTTTAAGTCTTTCATTCTACCTTTAACAGAGTGCAGGTGCTACTGTGCTCTGCGCGCCCCTACTTACAATCGATTCTGTCACTCAGGCAACGTCTTTGGTTCACTGGTGGCAAAGATACGATCTTTTCTAAATGTGATAATTATTTCATGTCATTTTTCGTGAAATATATTAGAAAATCGTGCTTCACATAGAAGTGGATCCCTCACAGGCTCTATGGACTTTTTCCTGGCGGCCTGAGTGGCCGTGCGGTTCTAGGCGCTACAAAAAAAAAAAAAAAAAAAGGGTTCAAATGGCTCTGAGCACTATGGGACTTAACTTCTGAGGTCATCAATTTTACTTTACAATGCCATATCTGTAAAGGAGCCATATAATGGACTGCGTGCGAATGGCAACATCTAAATGCTGCGTTACGGGAGCTGCGAAGAATCTCTATGAGAGTGACTGGAGTAAGATCTGAATCCGCCATCAGAGAACTAAGGTACTTTGATTTACGCCGGCCAGAGTGGCCGAGTGGTTCTACGTGCTTCAGTCTGGAACCGTGTGCCCGCTACTGTCGCAGGTTCGAATTCTTCCTCGGGCATGGATGTGTGTGATGTCCTTAGGTTAGTTAGGTTTAAGTAGTTGTAAGTTCTAAAGGACTGATGACCTCATAAGTTAAGTCCGATAGTGCTCAGAGCCATTTGAACCATTCCACTTCTTCGTTTTGAGCTGTGAGTGGAACATTAGTGACGCTGTGGGACGTGCAGGCGCCCCGCTGCCTGTGGAGCCGTGGCGGCCTGTTATCACGCACCGCCGCTGTACATCTGGCCGGCTGTATAAGCAGACTTCCGGTCGCGGGCAAGGTCAGGGAGCGGCGTGTCGGAGCCTCGGTAGGCGGCAGCCCACTCAGACACTTGCTCCCGCATTGTCCGGGTCACAGGCCGGCTCCTACCAGCGGCCCAGCGCATCTCTCCACTTTATCCCACTGCAGTACGCTGCGCCGGAGACTGGCGCCTGAAAAGTCCTCGCCATAAATCTACAGCTGCCAACATGTAGACTCCTCCAAATATTTACGTGAACCTCATTATAATTACAGCAGGATTCGCACTTCTGATTTGTTGTATATCTCTCATCAGCCACACTGATAACAACATTTAAATCTCATACCAGTATGATCACGGTTGGGGAGATTCGTTCACGTTTTGGCGAATGTGGCACCAGGTGTGCCACCTCATGTACTTGCTCGTAGAACCCATCAGTTTTTTTTCCTTTTTTCTGTGGCGCAACGGACTGAGCCGAAAGCAAGTTTCTGAAAACCAAACACATTAAAACTTGTGAACTGTAGAGGATCGTCGACATTGTTGTAACTGATATTGACCGGTAGATAGAGACCATCAAAAGCGTAGACCGAAAATTTATGATTTCAACTGTGGGTTTATTCCATCAGGCTAAGAAATAACAGGCATCATTCCAAGCATGCGATACATCCAAAACAAACCAAGTTCAATTAGCCGAAGTCTCGGGCAATTAACTGCTGTGTCGTCCGAACAAGACACAGCCAGGGCAAAAGCACCACAAGCCCAAAGATGCGAGGTGGTGCAGTGCCTTAGAGACTCGCCACTCGGGCGAGTTTCACTAGCGCCACGAGCGGCGCTAAGGATGCAGATATGGACTTCGCCTCGGCCAATTGCCAGCCGAGTACAATACGTCAATGACCGGACGACAACGGACTGAAGCCTACTCGGAAGACAGAAGAGCAGCTCTCGCCCACTTGGTTAGAGGTCGTCGTCCAGAGCTACCTTAGACAGCGAACTCTTGGAAGTGAGCAGACAGTCATTGTAAATTGCATTAGCTATATACTGTGAAGTTTACTTACGATTATTTGCACTTAGTATCTTTTTTGTGTTATATTATATGCAGGGTTGCTGACTTTAATATGCATCTAGTCACGAAGATAGGTAAACCTTTTAACTCACTTGTGTGGCTTTGTTACTAATTTGTTGGAGTGTTTTAGAACGTTCGTTCTCTTATCCTCTTACATGTCCCTGGGACACAGCTGTGGATAATGGCAGGGAAAAATTGTCTCAGTGGTGTACTGCACTAGAATCCGTTTCACGAACTAACAAACTCCGCCTATTGTAACAACAGTGGCAATTCGGCATCCCCAGCAATAGCGAAGGAGCCTTTACAAAACTGGCGACGAGAGTTTACAAAATTAATCTTTTTTACCTCCCACCAATATTTGCATGTTTGTTAGCAGCAACATTTTCTAACCGCCCAAAGCTTTCTCAGTAATGGTGATTTATGTAGTAAGAAAACACAAATATTATGAAACAGGGTTATAGCGAGTTAACACATATAATAGGTACCAAAAACAGTAAGTCAAAATTTTATGTAAACCCAGAGGAAATGTTTTTAAAACCCTTGCAGTCTACGGTCCACCATGAAAGCTGAAACGCCAAGTAGTGGCCGGCAGAGACCCCGTTGACTACCGCTGGTCTACGGTGAACTGATGGAATCACTGTTTTCCTGACTGCAAGCAGTGAGCTAGCAATCAATTAGACTCTACAACAATCCTGTCTCACATCTTACAAACCGCTTACTATAGCACCGGTGAGAACTTGCAAATGTCTGCTCCCTTCGTTGGTTCTACACAAAGCGAGCGAGACTGGGATGCTCTTGTGCCGGTACGAGGTCGACCAGGAAGGGTGGCTCATTGGTTAGCACGTTGGACTCGCATTTGGCAGGACAACGGTACAAATCCGCGTCCAGCCGTTTAGGTTATCCGTGATTTCCGTGAATCGCTCGAGCCAAATGTCGAGATGGTTCTTTTGCACGGCACTGCCGATTTCCATCCGCATCCTTGAAATATTCCTATCTTGTGCTTTGTTTCCTGCGTCCTCGATAGCGACAGAACGTTAAAACCTTCTCTTCCTTCCTTCTTCTACAGGGTAATACCAGCGTCCACTCTAGTTGTGCCTGGTTCGTTCAGACTTCGACAACTGTACTCACTGATTCGCACGGAGATCTCGTGCTTGGATCGTTCGAATGCATTTCGCTATTAGCTCCCGTTTTCGGGGATGCAGGGAAGGGTGTTCCTTGTGTGACAAACACGGCGTGGCTCTCTCCGGTAAGCCTGTGTGTTTGAAAACGGTGATTCGTACAGTGGTGCTCAGTCTTACTCCCTTCAGAGCAAGTAATAAATTATTTGGACGCTCATAAGGCCCCTGCATAAAGTAGCTGGCGGGTTTTCCGACTAATCCTCGCCATACCAGTCGGCGTCTGCTCCCTTCATACTTTAATTATTCCAACTAACTGACGTAACAGGCACTCCCTCTGACTTGGTAACTATTGCGGAATTACTAACAGAGAGTAATCATCACGCTGTCCCAACTGTATGCTTGATGTTCGTCGCTTTTGTATCTCTCTCGCCTGCTTTTCATCTACAGTCTTCAATTTTTTGACTGGCATGGTGCGACCCGCCACGAATTCCTCTCCTGTGCCAACCTCCTCATCTCAGAGTGGCACATCCACGCTACGTCTCCAATTTTTCTTGGATGTATTCCAATCTTTGTCTTTCTCTACAGTTTTTACACATGCATGAGCTACAAAACTGATTGTGCGATAGTTCTCGCATTTATCTGCTCTTCCTACCTCCGTAACGGAATGTATCAGTTGCTATGTCCAAAGAAACGCATAATTCTCTAAAGTTAGTACAGGCTTAGTAATTTGATCTCTGTTTACTGTTTATTGCGCCCCGCAAAGAGTAACTTGGGCTGGTATGTTCCATCACTGACTTTCGTTATCGAATTGATTGCTTGCTTAGTGTTAATGTCGGTTCTGGTTGGATATATTTTAGGGTTTGGTATTTTGGATTAAGACTGATTATTATGTGTGTTTTGTTTCCCTTTTTCGCTTGTGAAATTATTTTTGGTGACTACTTCTTACCAGCTTTATTGTAAATTTAGTGAAATTCAGAGCGGCAGATCAGTTGTGTTAGATATTACATTCTGCGTTTGGTTGAATGCTCAATACCTTCTTTGTCTCATATTGCGCATCTCCTGGTATTGCTGAAGTTGGCTAATAAATATATTTAAACACCAGCTATTCCCAGCCGCGCTTTGCTATAGTTATGTGGATTAATGGAAAAGAAAAAAAGAAAAAGAACACTTTTTAATACTTATGGAAAGAGGCTGAACGTCCTTCTTCTCCCCCCTGTCTCTGTCCACTTTCTCCTCGCCCTTCTCTCCACCTCGTCCTGTTCCCTCTCTCTCACCCTCTGTCTCCATCTCCTCGTGCCCCTCCCTTCGTCTGTGTCCTTATTTCCGCTTTATTTGACGCACGTGTCCCCCGCCCCCTCCATCTCCTCTTCCTCCCCCTCTCTGACCTTGAGCCTTGTTTATTGTTATTGCAAATTTAGAATCTGTAGGTAGTATTCATGAGATAGCGATATGCACATATACATATGCTGGTAGTATCGCGTACGCAAGGTATAAAAGAGTAGTGCATTGGCGGAGTTGTCATTTGGACTCAGGTGACTCATGTGAAGCGGTTTCCGACGTGATGATGGCCGCACGACGGGAATTAACGGTGAATAATAGTTGCAGCTAGACACATGGGACATTCCTTCTCGGAAATTGTTAGCAAATTGAATATTCGAAGAGACCCACAGTGCCAAGAGTATGCCGAGAATACCACATTTCAGGCATTACCTTTCGCCACGGTTAGCGCAGTGGCTGACGGCCTTCGCTTAACGACCGAGAGCAGCGGCGTTTGCATAGAGTTGTCAGTGCCAATATACAAGCAAAAATGCGTGAAGTAACCGAAGAAATCAATCTCCAGAACCCGCACCACTAAAGTAAGAAAGGATACTCTCTTTAATTCTTCAGATCGAACACTGTACCGCTACGAACCATGAAATATGGAAGTGAGTCGCGGACTGTTACAAAACGTAATGAACGAAAAATCTATAAGAGATACCAGTCCTAAAAAGCTGGTTACACAACACCCGACAGGAGCAGCAGTCTAAAATCAGAGAAGTACTGGGAGTGGAAAGCTTAAATGACCTGATTAAGGATCACAGGAATGACTGGAAGGACCACGTGACAAAAATGAAAGCCTGCAGAATTCCGTAAGAATCCAGTCGGCAGATGATCTCTAGGAATATCGTGAAAAGGTGGAAAGATCGATTATTTTAACCAAGAGGGCGTAATAGACAAATGCCTAATACATGCAGGCAGCAGAAGGAATGGCTTGATATATTCATTAATTTTTTCATTTTACTGAATATGGTTTTCAAATTTAAATGTGAAGACATCGAAAAGATATTATTGTCGGAAGGACAGATTCAGCATACAGAAAAGTCAAAACAACATTTGGTGACATTAAAAGCAACGGTGGTAACATTAAGAGTGCAACTATTCACGTTGGTGTGTAGAATATATGAGTCTGGCGACATACCATCTGACTTTCGGAAAAGCAACATCTACACAATTCCGAAGACGGCAAGAGCTGACAACTGAGAGAATTATCGCACAATCAGCCTAACAGCTCATGCATCGAAGCTGCTTACAAGAATAATATACAGAAGAATGGAAAAGAAAATTGAGAATGCGCTGGGTGACGATCAGTTGGCTTTAGGAAAAGTAAAGGCACGAGAGAGGCAATTCTGACGTTACGGCTAATAATGGAAGCAAGGCTAAAGAAAAATCAAGACACGTTCACAGGATTTGTCGACCTCGAAAAAGCGTTCGACAATATAAAATGGTGCAAGCTGATCAAGATTCTGAAAAAAAGTAGGGGTAAGCTATAGGGAGAGACGGGTCATATACAATATGTACAACAACCAAGAGGGAATAATAAGAGTGGACGAAAAAGAACGAAGTGCTCGTATTAAGAAGGGAGTAAGAAAAGGCTGTAGCCTTTCGCCCCTACTCTTCAATCTGTACATCGAGGAAGCAATGATGGAAATAAAAGAAAGGTTCAGGAGTGGAATTAAAATACAAGGTGAAAGGATATCAATGATACGATTCGCTGATGACATTGCTATCTTGAGTGAAAGTGAAGAAGAATTAAATGATCTGCTGAACGGAATGAACAGTCTAATGAGTACACAGTATGGTTTGAGAGTAAATCGGAGAAAGACGAAGGTAATGAGAAGTAGTAGAAATGAGAATAGCGAGAAACTTAAAATCAGGATTGATGGTCACGAAGTGAATGAAGTTAAGGAATTCTGCTACCTAGGCAGTAAAATAACCAATGACGGACGGAGCAAGGAAGACATCAAAAGCAGACACGCTATGGCAAAAAAGGCATTTCTGGCCAAGAGAAGTCTACTAATATCAAATACCGGCCTTAATTTGAGGAAGAAATTTCTGAGGATGTACGTCTGGAGTACAGCATTGTATGGTAGTGAAACATGGGCTGTGGGAAAGCCGGAACAGAAGAGAATCAAAGAATTTGAGATGTGGTGCTATAGACGAATGTTGAAAATTAGGTGGACTGATAAGGTAAGGAATGAGGAGGTTCTACGCAGAATCGGAGAGGAAAGGAATATGTGGAAAACATTGATAAGGAGAAGGGACAGGATGATAGGACATCTGCTAAGACATGAGGGAATGACTTCCATGGTACTAGAGGGAGCTGTAGAGGGCAAAAACTGTAGAGGAAGACAGAGATTGGAATACGTCAAGTAAATAATTGAGGACGTAGGTTGCAAGTGCTACTCTGAGATGAAGAGGTTAGCACAGGAAAGGAATTCGTGTTCGTGGCGGGCCGCATCAAACCACAAACCAGTCAGCAGACTGATCATAAAAAAAAAAAAAACTTACATTGCGTCTGAAAAGGATAGCTTACAATCGTGGGTATTAGCAGATGGAAATGACACATTAACGTACAGTGCGAAACGATTCGAAAGCTGACGGCTGCTCAACGGGCTGTGGACACATGAAATGGGTCAATCAGATCGGTCCCGTTTGGTAAAGCTCTCGATGTAAGTATTGTCAGAGATCGATGCCACAAGATTCCTGTCAGAGATGATACTAAGCCCCTGGAAGAGAAACGACCAGTTGTGCTTGTGTTTTGGTGTACCTGTGAATGAGATCCAGAGTGGATAGTTGTGTGTTTGAGTTGAAATGGGAACTTTCGCGGCTAACTAGGACCTCTAGACCGGTATGGTAGTTCTGTCAACTTGCGAGGGGCTGGAACTGGTCAGAGAGTTTGTGACATCGATAGGAATGCTTGTTTTTACATTCTGAGGGTTAGCTGGACCGGAGGTCATGCGGTTTCTCTTTGTCATTACCAGCTACCGTTATGAATGTAGATCGCTCTGGGGCGATCGAGTAATTGCCCCTCTGTCGTCAGAGTTTATTGTAGACGGTTGGGTTCTCTTGAATGATCCACCTTGGTAAAGGGTTCCGGTATTCGAGGGTCTCATCTTTGCATTGTCACAGTGCTTGACACTTTCCTTATAGCCCTGTGATCGTAATTTTAAGAGTAGTCGCTTTTCCTGTAATTGTTCCCTCGTTTGAAAATAATTTCGGTTTCCATGAAGACGCTTTGTTCTGGTTTGAACTACCGTCATGTGAATTGGTAAAGCAATGTCACCATTCCTTTCATGAACTTGTGGATAGCTAAATTAATCGCGATTTGCAGTGATTTACGCGATATTAAATGCGTTTTGCCTTCATACAGTGTGAACCGATTTGTGACATCTTAGAGACTTATGACTTTGTTCATAAAATTCGCACGTGTTGGGTAGTGTGTCATTTTTTTCGCTTTTCCAATAAATGTGAGATGCTAGCCCCTTCAGCACTTATCCAACAACGCGTGAATTTGTTGAAGATATACTGTAATTGACGAACTTTGTTTCATCCTCATGTCTACAACGAGGAGTCTTCAAACTCGTTTTTAATTTGACACTGTGATCTGGAATGTTCACATTCCGTAGTACGAAATCTATATAGAGTTAACGAGTATTTGTGCTAAATATTGATTAGTCTATTCAATGTATGGAATCGACATGAGAGTGTGCACGTGTTCCCATGTTGCTAGTGAGTGAATCAGTTAAATTAGTGAACAGTACGCGGCTCTCCAAGCCGAGTGAATGCCTATATCATTTCGTGCCTGTCCAGGAAATGAGGTTTCACTATCTGTGCTCAGTTCATTAAAGACAAGTAGTTGCTCAGGGTAGCGGAGAAGATTGATTTTCTCTTATTGTGAGGATGAGTAAGTGCGTGAGTCATTCTTTTGTTTCCAGAATGAGATTCTCACTCGGCAGCGGAGTGTGCATTCTTTTGTGTCCGCCCTTTTACTGTTTCACTTGTCCTCCAACCATTCTCTCGCCTTGCTATGCTATTCCTAGTCGCAAGCGCCAAAGCAAATTAGTGTGTGTTAATTCTTTTGTATTTATGGATCATTCGCATAAATATTTCTCACGAGATGGGATCACTTGATTGGTCACATTTTTCTTTGTGTTTTTAATAACATATTATTTGTGTGTTTCTGTGTGAATATGTTACAAAATCGTTGTAATAGGGCCATAATTACAGAAACCCTTTTTTGAATTGCAATGCCACACCAGCTTCTAATCCGTTCCATGGCATTTATGCTCACTTGTAAGTAACAGTCTAAGAAGACTCTGGTAGTGAGAAAAGAATGTTAATTAACAGTAAGCCCTATTCTCTAAATATCTACTTCTGTCTGTAGCATGATATTCGAAATTCATGCTTGCACAAATTCGTTGAAAAGATTCAAATGAGTCTAAGCACTATGGGACTTAACATCTGAGGTCATGAGTCCCCTTGAACTTAGAACTACCTAAACCTAACTAACCTAAGGACATCACACACATCCATGCCCGAGGCAGGATTCGGAACTGCGACCTTAGCAGCAGCGTGGTTCCGGACTGAAGCAACTAGAACCGCTCGGCGACATCTGCCGGCTCACAAATTCGTGTTATCCGTTGTGCACCCTATAATACAAATACATAGAGCGTGTGATACATGTAATTAAAGTCCCCTAAGGCATCAAAATGACAGTTTGTCGCAAGTGCTAAGCACAGAACGAGACACATAGCGAGCACGAACAAGCAAGGACCTTTCACAGAAACAAGTCAGAAATTGCTCGGCCAAACAGGAAACAAAACAGCTGCATCAAGGAATTTGGGATGTTCCCTAATCTGACTGGGTTCGATATTTGGTATCGATACCGATACAAAAAACTAAATGGATACATCGATAATATTAGTACCGAGAAGATCATAAGGTACGATATAGAATGTACGATATTGCAATGAACCTTCGGACAAGCATGTATGTCCGATGGACCATTGCATCGTTCTTTTTAAAACACAGCCACTGCAGTATCGTATTTATTCGCCTATACAGGCAACGACTTTCAATTGAAATGTCCTCCCCTGTACGGGAATTACACAATGTGTGAACGAACACAGGCTGCGGTTCAGGAACGATGACATGTAGAAGTTGGATCTAACCGTGAGTCGTGTCCGGAAAGCCAAAGTAGGTTCGAGACCTGGTCAGGCACAACTTTTCATTGTCGTTATTCCATTATCCAGCTGATGACTGTTCGTTTTCGCAGCCACGAATACATTTCATGTAGTATAATAAGGTATTGATTTCTTTAATAGCCGGCCGGAGTGGCCGTGCGGTTCTAGGCGCTACAGTCTGGAGCCGAGGGACCGCTACGGTCGCAGGTTCGAATTTTGCCTCGGGCATGGATGTATGTGATGTCCTTAGGTTAGTAAGGTTTAAGTAGTTCTAAGTTCTAGGCGACTGATGACCTCAGAAGTTAAATCGCATAGTGCTCGGAGCCATTTTTCTTTAGTAAATTTGTGTCTGCGGTTGTGGCACGTGATACTGCTGTGTCGTCCGAACAAGACACATTCAGAGCAAAAGCACGACAGACGCAAAGATGCGAGCTGGTTGACAGTGCCATAGAGACTCGCCACTTGCGTGAGTTCCACCAGAATCACGGCCGGCGCTGAGGATGAAGATATGGACTTCGCCTCGGCCAATTGCCAGCTGAGTACAATACGTCAATGACCGGACGACAACGAACAGAAGCCTCCTCGGAAGACAGAAGAGCATCTCTCGCCCACTTGGTTAGAGGTCGTCGTCCAGAGCTACCTTAGACAGCGAACTCTTGGAAGTGAACAGACAGTTGTTGCAAATTGCATTGGAAATGTACTGTGATGTTTACCTACAATTATTTGCACTTAGCCACTGAGTGTCCTTTTTGTGTTATAGTGCATGCAGTGCTGCAGACTTCAACATTCAACGAGTCACAAAGAGAAGTAAACCTTTCAACTCATTTCTTTGACTTCGTTACTAATTTGTTGGAGTGTTGTAGAACTTTCGTTCTCATATCCTGTTTTCTGACCTTGGGGCACAGATGTAGATTGCGGCAGGGAGAAATTGTCTTAGCAGTGTACTGCACCAGAAACCGTTTCACAAACTCACAAACTCGGCTTACCGTGACGTGGCAACTCGGCCTCCACAGCAGTAGCGACGAGGCCTTTACGAAAGATATGAAAAAAACTTATTGATTGTTTTTATATGTAATTTTATGATTTTATTTATAAATTTATTTACAATGAAAGAAATAATAGGAATTAATGTTATTTTTGTATGAACTACAAAATCAAGTACAAAATCAAGTGGTAAATGAGAAATGTTCTAGCCACAAGAAAAAATAAACTGTTTGTCATATAACACGTGACATGAACAAGTGAAACGTCCAGAAGAATGCAGTGTAACTGAGTAAACGTACGAAGCTTCGGCGAGTATGTTAAAGATTAGAGTTGCAGTTCTCTGTGACCGATAGAACAGTAGCACAGTGCCTTAGTGTTTTTCGTGATTAGTGTTGTTACCAGATCTGGTAGCGTGCATAAATGTCACGAATAGAGTTAGATGTTGAGTAATCACTATGAATGACACGGAGTACTGCGTACTCCTGTGAGACAACGTTATCAGCATCTGACAGACTTTGAAAGGGACCTCACTCTGGGACTCGGTTTGGGTGGCTGACCGATTCATGCAATTTCCAGTTTTGTGGGGCATTCGGAACTGACAGCGGCCTGATGCTGGACTGCATGGGAATATGACGGCAAGTCTATTCGACCCGCGTACCAGGTCTTTCCATCACAAGTGACGATCGCTGTAGTGTGGACCTTGCATATTGTGACTCATACATTTGCGCCCGCCACCCGAGAACGATCTGCAACATCCTCTGTCATCCTCTACCATTGGTCGGACGTTAGCTGCAGCCAGAGAGGGGAATTACCGTCTCATGCTTAGGTTGCCGTTAACATTAGAGCACAAACGTCTGCGTTTGGAGTGGTGCTGTGATAGGAACCACGGCATGGTTCAAATGGCTCTGAGCACTTTGGGACTTAACTTCTAAGGTCATCAATCCCCTAGAACTTAGAACTACTTAAACCTAACTAATCTAAGGACATCACACACATCCATGCCCGAGGCAGGATTCGAACCTGCGACCGCAGCGGTCGCGCGGTTCCAGACTGTAGCGCTTAGAACCGCTGAACCACGGAATGCAGACTAAAAATTTCATATTGTGCCCCTTCATGAACTGCAGTTCTATAGTACCCCAAATGATCATCGGCGAGTATTGCAGTGACCTTGGGAGAGGTCGTATTCTTCTTATGTTTCGGAGATGCACATCAGTGTTTGGGATACGGTGGCTGATCCGCAGTGACCACTTTTCGTCCAAAGTGCTGGGCGAGTTCATTCGCTTGTTGTGTAGGGGAGGCTCACGTTGCCCGCTTTCACCCGGTCATTGACACACTGCGATGACAGAATCAAGGCGCACCCCTTGCACTCTTTCATAAACGATTTTACAGAAAATATTGGATAGCAAAATTTGAATTTGGTGCTGCTTATAGCTTTACATGTTAGCTTCATGATGACGTTCCCACCATTTGGTTAATGGTTATAGTTACTGTGATATTTGCATTTAAGTAAGACACTACGCGAAATTCGAAAAGTTTGCAATGAAAAATAGGGGTCCCTATAATTTTGAGTTTGGTGTGTATTACATAATATGTTGCTAAGGTATTGAAGTTTTCTCTAGGCTTGGTTAGAGGTCTCTATTTGTCACCAATCTCGATAAAAACGATCTGAGGTAGCACGCTCATTATATATATATATATATATATATATATATATATATATATATATATATATATATATATATATATATGCTCATACGTATTCTGATGGTCATCGTGTTTGTATTTAAGGAAATCTTACTTGTAAATGGTAACAAATTCTTGTTCACACATGATATGCTTTTAAATATAGCACACACAATATATATATATATGTGTGTGTGTGTACTATATTTAAAAGCAATTTTTATCGTATGTGGACAAGAATTTGTTACCACTTACATGTAAGATTTCCTTGAACACAAACACGATGACCATCAGAATACGTATGAGCATATACTGCGCTACACATGTAATGTAAAACAAATGTTGAATTAAAACAGTTTGTTCAAAAAATTAAGCAGCCTATGGTGGACATAAGACGTTCTGAAAAAGCAACGATAATTAAGTCAAATGGAAGGAACACGTATCCATACGAATGGATGGTAGAGGGAGCATGGAATTGTATCCTGGATTCTAAGAGAAGAAAAGGCCCGAAGTCTGGTAGATGACAGCAGTAAACTTGGATGTGTTTCGCTTAAGACGATAATGCGTGAAAAGTGTAGGGGTATTTATCCAGAAGTGGATGTCATATGACTGATATTTTCTCTTGCGTTGAGGTTGGTTGTTATGATCATTCATTTTACCCTCAATACTTTCCACCACTGCCAGTTAATTACTGATTGACATCTCGGAATTTGTTGTATCAACTTATCGCTTCTTTTAGTCAATTGGTGACATTAGATTTATCATATCTTCAATAATTGTCCGATCTACGCATTCTCCAATACCTCACTTTAGAAAATTCTCTCCTTGTCGTTCCAATTTCATATAACGCTGTACTCACAGTAAATATTGATGGAAAGTTTACCTAATACTTAACATATACGCTAACTTATTTTTCATTTTCAGAAAAGCTTTACTTGCTGTTGCAAGTCCTCATTTAATATCCTCATTCCATGGGTCATAATTAGTTATTTCGCTGGAAAAATAGCAGAAGTCGTCTTCTACTTACAGAATTTCGTTTAGTAACTAAAGACTCTAAGCATCATCCGATTTAGTTCGACTACAGTCCATTACTCTTTTCTTGCTTTGGCAATCTGACAGTGGCCGTGCTTATCTAGTGAGTGGTTATGGCCACGAAGCTTCATTCCCTGATGCCATCGGGGAATTTTCCTCGTCTCAGTCCTTCCAGTAAGACGCCGGGACCACTCAGCCTGCTATCAAACGAGTACGACAGACCTTTCACGGAGGTTAACGGCGGCTGGAGTGCCAGCCATCCTTCACCTCCAAGTGCTGCGCCGAAGAAAGGTTGTAAACAGTGTTGCCAATAGACCGGCCACAGGCTTGTGGACTGGCCATTTCTTACATGTGATAACCATGAAAATAACATCTTGGAAGTTGTTAGGCCCCATCATCTTTCTTGTACATGTTTCACGCTTCTTATAACCTCTTTTTAATACAGTATACTTACTGACTTTACAGATCACTTGTCGTCTCTGGCAGAAATAGAGTCATCGACAAACCCTGAAGTAATTATTTATTCTCCCAGAATTCCTTTCCCAAATTTCCCCTTGGATTTCCTTAACATCGTTCTCTGTATTCGGACTGAGCAACACTGCGGACTTTTCTCAGGAAGAATTACAGTGTCATCAACAAACCTTAGATTATGTGTTTGTTGTCCGTCAATTTCTTTTCCAGACCACCCCTTGGTTTCCTTCACATCTTGTTCTGTGTACAGATCGTATTACACTGCGGATAGGCTACAACCTTCTTTCAGTTTGTCTCATTTGGTGTCTACCGCTCATTTCTGACTTTCATAACCACAGTCTGGTTTCCTGGTTTCCGTACAAGCTATAGACAACACTTCACTCTCTGTATTTTATGCCTGATAAATTCAGAATTTCAATGGTTTTCCAGTCAATACTGAGGATTATAAGAGGTAATTATGATACAACATGTATACGTACATTTAAATGCTGCAATAAAGACATGGATGGCGTCAGACGGCGAACGTGTAAATCCGGAACCAGTGACGGTGCTCTTTCAACAAAGTAAACTAAAACGGCATTGCGGCTGGTTGCTGCTTTACTTATACAACACATTCTGTAATTAGGAAGAAACTTTGTATTGAAAAAGTTGTACTAGCGTCTTGGGCCGTTGGTAAAATACTTTATTTGTACAAGCAGTTTCAGTCATCTGACCGTCATCAGGTACATAAAGGTACTCACAGCATCATGTCAGGTGAAATATGAAATCGTTATCATCAAGTGGTAAAACCATGAACAATACACTGTCATCATACGGTAGTATAAATTACGCTGTGGAGTGTACACATTTATGTTAACACTGTAATCGGCGTTAACGCCGTGAACACGATATGATGACAGTATATCGTTCATGATTTTATCACTTGACGGTAACAATTTTATTTTTCGGACAGCATGATGCTGTGAGTACCTTTACGAGCCTGATGACGGTCAGGCGACTGAAACTGGTTGTATAAATAAAGTATTTACGAGCAGCTCAAGGCGGTGGATGACATTTTTGACATTTTTCAAATATCCAGGAGCTGTGGGGCACCAGCTCCTGCAGGTATATTACCTGTATATTGTTTGTCGACGCTTGCTGCCGACATGTTTACTACGAGAGAAATGGCGCTGGTTTGTACCTGTTGGAGGTGCTGGAGTGATGCTGCTGTCACTCTAGACAGCGTGGTGTGGTGTGGACGGAGCTGCTGCGACTGTCTGCGGTCCGTGCCGTGTCGTGCTGTGCTGTGTTGTGTTGTGGTGTGCTGCGGCGTGGCTTCCTGGTGGCGGGAAGCGGCAGGAAGCTGGCCAGCCGCCGTCGGGTAGGGGCGAGATAAAGAGTGGAGCCGGCGCGCGCTCCCCCACACTACTTTGCGCGGAGTGCCGACACGGTGCGCTGTCAGGAGCGGCGCCGGCCGACGCCCCGGGCGGCTCCGCGCATGCGCGCTGGTCTCCAGACACAGGGGCCACAGCAAGGCTTCGCTCAGCTTTCTCCGCCGCCGAGACATTGCGACCGGCAGGGAGTGCATCTGCAACGGCTTTCTCCTATTGGAAGTCCTTGCAGATGAGAGTTTTCGTTTTTCTAAGCCTCTCTTTCAATCTGTTTCACAATGGAACGACTGAGATAACTATACTACACGTAGGGTAAGACATTGGCTGCATTGTCTTAATATACAATGCCGAAAAAAAAAATGCAACACATTCCAGGACGAGGTCATTATACTGTTACGTGAGGTGACAGGTAATTCACCACTGTAGCCGGCCCGAATGGCCGAGCAGTTCGAGGTCTCCGCGACCACTACGGTCGCAGGTTCAATCCTGCCTCGGGCATGGATGTGTGTGACGTCCTTAGGTTATTTAGGTTTAAGCAGTTCTAAGTTCTAGGGGACTGATGACCTCAGCAGTTAAGTCCCATAGTACTAAGAGCCATTTGAACCATTTGAATTCACCACTGTAGGAGTATACGATAACAAATTCAGATTTACGCACTACATTAATAACTGCCCAAACAGACGTGTCAATAAGCAATGTATCCCCTTCTGGCGCAACACAGGCATCAAGTCGCATGAAAACGATCGTAAAGGCATCGAATGTCATTCTGCGATAGACTGTCCCAACTATCGTGCGCCTCTTATCACAATTCGACAATGGTCATTGCAGGCCTTGGAGAACGATTAAATTTCCACTTTATCATATCCCATACGTTATCAATTAGCGAAAAATCTCGTGATCCTGCTGGCCAGGGCAGTTGTAAATGTCATATGTTGTACTAATCATCTCATACCAACAACATGTAACGCCGCACACTCTGTGATGATATTTAATCCTCTGAAGAAGATTGCTAGTAAAATACAAACGGGTCAAACCATTTTATAAATTGTTGATCTACACAGAAGATCCAAGGAAACTGGTACACCTGCCTAATCTCGCGGCTCCCACGAGGACGCAGAAGTGCCGCAACACAACGTGGCATGCACTCGACTAATGTCTGAAGCAGTTCACATTCAAATGGTTGCCGGCCGGAGTGGCCGAGCGGTTCTAGGTGCTACAGTCTGGAACGGTCGCAGGTTCGAACCCTGCCTCGGGCACGGATGTGTGTGATGTCCTTAGGTTACTTAGGTTTAAGTAGTTCTAAGTTCTAGGGGACTAATGACCACAGCAGCTAAGTCCCATAGTTCTCAGAGCCATTCGAACCTTTTTTTGCTTGCACAAACTCGTTCAAATGGTTCAAATGACTCTAAGCACCATGGGACTTATCATCTGAGGTCATCAGGTCCCTAGACTTAGAATTACTTACACCTAGCTAACCTAAGAATGTCACACACATCCATGCCCGAGGCAGTATTCGAAACTGCGACTGTAGCAGGAGGGCAGTTCCGGACTGAAGCCCCTAGAGCTGCTCGGCCACAGCGGCCGGCGTCTGAAGTAGTGGACTAGGGGATTTCCACCATGAATCCTCCAGGCCTGTCCATAAATCCATAAGAGTGCGACGGGGTGGAGATCTGTTCTGAACAGCACGTTGCAAGATACCCCACATATGCTCAATAATGTTCTTGTCTTGGGAGTTTAGTGGCCACTAGAAGTGTTGAAACACAGAAGAGTTGGTTCAAATTGCTCTGAGCACTATGCGACTTAACTTCTGAGGTCATCAGTTGCCTAGAACTTTGAACTAATTAAACCTAACTAACCTAAGGACATCACACACATCCATGCCCGAGGCAGTATTCGAACGTGCGACCGTAGCGGTCGCTCGGTTCCAGACTGTAGCGCCCAGAACCGCACGGCCACTCTGGCCGGCCACAGAAGAGTGTTCCTGAAGCCACTCTATAGCAATTCTGGACCTGTGGGGTGTCACATCATCCTCCTGGAATTGCCCAATTCAGTCGGAATGCACAATGGACAAGAATGGATGCAGGTGATCGGACAGGATGATTTCGTACGTGTCACGTGTCTGAGTCGTATCTGGGCGTATCAGGGGTTCCATATCACTCCAGCTGCAGACGCCCCACACCATTACAGAGCCTCCATCAGCTTGATTAGTCCGCTGCTGACATGAAGGCTTCATGGATTCGTGAGGTTGACTCCATATCTGTACACGCCCATACACTTCGAAAAGACACTCTCCCAACCAGGCAACATATTTCCGGTCATCAACCCAATGTTAGTGTTGACTGGCCCAAGCGAGGCATAAAGCTCTGTGTCAGTCACGAATGTCTTTCTTCGGGGCTCCAAGTTGCATGGGGAGAGATCGCATCTGTGCGGAGGCTGTGTAAGGGCTTCCCAGCGAAACTTCTGATCGTTATCGTTACAACATTGGCAACATGAGGACGAGTTCATATTTTTGGTGGCTTTGAAGAACGACATTCGTGGCTGTTGATTTTGTTCCGACAAAGAGGTGCACGCCTGGATACAGTCACGGTCTCGTAGGCATCGGAAAACATTTTTGCGTGAAGGCAGTTAGCAATCTTTCTCACACTGAGATAAATGTTTAACAGTTATGGCGAATATTTTTGACATAATGAACCAGCTGCCTCGCTTTCATTTGACTGTCCCTTATGGAAAAATAATAATTATATAGAATCTCTACGTCCTTTCTAATCTCTTTACCATCCATTTGGTCTCCTGTCACTTATTTTATGCTCAAAAGGAATCTTTCTACTGCCCCTTGGACAGCCCTCGATGTTTGAACCGTTTGTATACCTAATGCCTGTGTTCCATTTCTGTAAGTTGACGCTGGCAGTATTCATAGCTCGTCAAACTAACGTTTAAGGCACACTGAGATTTGCGACCTTTAAAAGTTCAAGAACTTCAGGTTTTCTGTGACTTTCATGCGATTTCTGAAGAATGTGTATCGAAGCTCATATTCATCACTGAAACCAACAGAGTGTTATTCCACTCCCCAGTTGAGTCTTTCATGAAATCAGACTAGTCGTGCTTGGAGGTATCAGTGGTAGCCTGGCCAGCGCACACGTGATCTCAGTTCTACTGCAAGCAGGCGCTCCCCAGTGCTCCTTTGTGACACGGTAGGTGACAGATTTCGTCTGTGGATGGTGTTCGATCGGGCACCGCTGCTCACACAACGCGTCGATCTTGACGTACGTGATGTACTACAGGGACGTCCAGGACCTGGTTTATGGGTGTGGAAATGTTCCACAGACGACTGCTGAATCCAGCAGCAAACCACCGACACACTGCGCTGGACACGTGCAGTAGTCCTTCAATACAGCCATCCAGCTTCCTGCAGGCCCAAAATACGATAGTGTTAAAATGGCTGAAGCTGTTCCAAATGACTATGTACTTGTTGACGAGGCATGGTTGTAGCCTAGAACGCATGTTGTTACCACTGTTCACTTCTAAACTCAGGACAGTTATTGCTTGCGGAGTCAAAACAGAGGGAGCACAGGCAGGTCTCCTGAGCGTCATCTGATCACCGATAACTGTGACAAACGAATCAGTAAAACTACAGTCTTTCAGTACGCACATATTATAACCCACTGCCACTGAACACAGTCCTTGAGGATGCTGCATTTCTTCCAGCTGTGTGCATTGCGAACAGCAACTGCTATATCACATTTCCTTGAGGAACACTGAGAACCGTTGTCGGTGTTCCTGTTGTCTTCTGTTTGCTACAAAGTCTTTGGTCCAGTCGTATACCATCTATGAAATTTGGTAAAAACATATTTTGTTTATTAGGTTACGGCACAGAAGTAGATCGAAGAAGCGAGCGAGGTGAAACACTGGACACGCTTCCGGGATGTCGGCTGCTCAAACATCCGTGTGCTCATCCAGATTTAGTGTCAATGCAGGAGCTGAGATGGTTCCTTCGAAAGGCCACAGCCGAGAACTTTCTCCATTCCGAGATTCTTCTCTGTTTCTTAGTATCAGTCGTCAACGGGACTTTAAACCTTAATCTTTTTTTACATCCAAGTGTTCCCAGAAATTATCATGAAACTGAGCTCTGATTCCTACAGCACTCTCGATCTCTTGAAAGAATTATCCAAGCAGAGCTTCACAAGATCAGGTGTCGCAGAATCTCTTTTTGCACCGACAGAAAAGTTGTCCGTGCTTCAAAAACTCGACACACAAATAGATACGTAGATATGCATATTAATGCAGCAATAAATTAGAATAAATCGGATTTTCTGGTTCCGACCAATGTTTTCAAGAGATTACCTCGGTTCTAAGGCTAATATCTGAATTGAGTCTTGCCCTCCAAAGACAGAGATAATGCTTCTGCAATGGACCATTGTATTCAACTTGTTTGGCCACAATTAAAATGTCGGAAAAATTTGTGATCGTTTATCTACCACATCTTTCCTATCTTATTCTAACCTTTCCATCTGTTTAGCTGATGAGGTGGGTGTTACAAAGCTTATAAAGTTTTGTGCACTGTCTAGACTACAACAATGGGTCTTAACCGGCGATTCCAGTGCTTTTTATTTTTTATGAGTTAGCCAACCTCATGATAGTGACCCTGAGCCAACGGGCACCCATTGTTTCTAGGCGGTCATCCATCCAAGTAATAACTGGGGCCGAGGTTCCTTATCTTTGGTGATCAAGGAGAACAGGTATATGGAACATGTCAAGGCCGATAGCAGTCGTATCATATACATAATCTTTTATGTGCTTTTTTATTATATCCCTCTGTTTTCAGCTAACGTTTTCGAAACTGGCAGAGATGAAAGAGGGTGATTCAAAAAGAATACCACAACTTTAAAAATGTGTATTTAATGAAAGAAACATAATATAACCTTCTGTTATACATAATTACAAAGAGTATTTGAAAAGGTTTCTTTCACTCAAAAACAAGTTCAGAGATGTTCAATATGGCCCCCTCCAGACACTCGAGCAATATCAACCCGATAATCCAACTCGTTTCACACTCTCTGTAGCATATCAGGCGTAACAGTTTGGAAAGCTGCTGTTATTTCTCGTTTAAAATCATCAATGGTGGCTGGGAGAGGTGGCCGAAACACCATATCCTTAACATACCCCCATAAGAAAAAATCGCAGGGGGTAAGATCAGGGCTTCTTGGAGGCCACTGATGAAGTGCTCTGTCATGGGCTGCCTGGCGGCCGATCCATCGCCTCGGGTAGTTGACGTTCACGTAGTTACGGAGAGATAAGTGCCAATGTGGTGGCGCTCCATCCTGCTGAAATATGAATTGTTGTGCTTCTTGTTCGGGCTGAGGGAACAGCCAATTCTCTAACATCTCCAGATACTGTAGTCCAGTTACAGTAGCACCTTCGAAGAAAAAGGGACCAAAAACTTTATTGGCTGAAATGGCACAGAAAACGTTCACCTTAGGCGAGTAACGTTCATACTGAGTTGTTTCCCGCGGATTCTCAGTGCCCCATATACAGACATTGTGACGGTTGGCTTTTCCGTTAGTGTGGAAAGTTGCTTCATCATTAAACACAATCTTTGAAACGAAAGATTCATCTGTTTCCATTTGAGCAAGGATAAAATCACAGAAATCGATTCCTTTAATCTTATCAACTGCAGACAGAGCTTGAACCAATTTAAGACGATAAGGTTTCATAACTAACCTTTTTCGTAGGGCTCTCCATACAGTTGATTGTGGAATTTGCAGCTCTCTGCTAGCTCTGCGAGTCGATTTTCCTGGGCTGCAAACAAATGCTTGCTGGATGCGTGCTACATTTTCATCACTCGTTCTCGGCCGCCCAGAACTTTTCCCTTTGCACAAACACCCATTCTCTGTAAACTGTTTATACCAACGTTTAATACACCACCTATCAGGAGGTTTAACACCATACTTCGTTCGAAATGCACGCTGAACAACTGTCGTCGATTCACTTCTGCAGTACTCAATAACACAAAAAGCTTTCTGTTGAGCGGTCGCCATCTTAGCATCAACTGACGCTAACGCCTAGTCAACAGCGCCTCAAGCGAACAAATGTACAACTAAATGAAACTTTATAGCTCCCTTAATTCGCCGACAGTGCTTAGCTCTGCCTTTTGTCGTTGCAGAGTTTTAAATTCCTGAAGTTGTGGTATTCTTTTTGAATCACCCTATATATATATATATATATATATATATATATATATATATATATATATATATATATATATGTGTGTGTGTGTGTGTGTGTGCTTGCGTGTGCGTAAATCTGAACCAAAGGAGTTTCTAGAAACTCTGTAATTTATTTCAGAATAGTTTCTTCTTTTTTCTTCCTGTTCAGTCACATTCGTCTCATAATATTATAGTACTGGCACTAAAGTTTCGTCATCGTTCGTCCCCACAATCCTATCAATATCATGACCATCATCATTATCATCATCATCGTCTTTACATATCTACGTAATTTCTACATCGCTGATAATGTATTTAGCACATTCAAATCTTCCTATACCTCTGCAACGTTTCTCCTACACTTCTTCTTCCAAGTTAATTATACCTGGATGTCGTAGCAGTTGTCCCTTCCAGGTTAACTCTGGATAGCTACAGGAATGTTGTGCTCACTAGCTATATAGGAATGATTCTTCAGCGGATGAGAAACCGGCGCCTCTTGTGGACTATCGAAATCAGAAAATTAATCAACCGTTTCCATTCTGACCAGTCCATGCTTGACAACCTCCTCCAACTCAAAAGTGCTATACTAAAGTCATTCCTACGGAAACGGAATCTTGGATCTGGAGGAAAAATATGATAGCACATGCATGAATAGCGATGTCTTGGGCATATCCCCTTGTTGCTGGGGTTCTTCTTCGCTGAACAATACTTCAGGTATCGACTTGGCGCTACATTCTCAGACCAATCCCGTAAAACAATGGTGTTACTTAGGGTAGCGTTTCGTGTGTCACCCTCTTTTCCACAGCAGTCTATAGTATCTCTTCCACGATATAGAACCTAGTCAAACATTCCTTACTTGTGGATGAATTTGTAGTATTCCGTTCTTCTTCCAGTCTCACGAGTAGTAGTGTCTACAGCTGACCCTTAAGAGACTGGAGTATTGGACCAGTATTTCTCTGCAGAAAATTAGTGTTTGTGTGTATTTTAGTTTTTCGAGTCAAATTACCAGAATTCCGGGGGGGGGCAACAGCTTGCATTTTAAGAACTCAGTGCGATTCTTGGGCCTCATCTTTGACCGGAGATTAATATCTCCATGATCTAACATAGGTGAAACTTCCTGGTAAATTAAAACTGTGTGCCAGGCCGAGACTCGAACTCGGGCCGTTTGCTTTTTGCGGAAAAGTGCTCTGCCGAGTGAGATACCTATGAACGACTCACAACCCGTTGTCACAGCTTTACTTCCGCCAGCACCCCGTGTCCCACCCAAGCTTCAGAGGACTATCCAACTGTCCCGCGAAATTTGCAAGACTAGCACTCCTGGAAGAAATGATATTGCGGAGACATGGCTTAGCCATAGCCTGGGGGGGTGTTACCATAGTGAAATTTTTTCTCTGCAGCGGAGTGTTTGGTGATAGGAAACTTCCTGGCAGATTAGTGACTCTTCGGAGTTTTATGAAGATCGCTTAAAAGCATTAATCCACAATGATCCCTGTCAGCGCACTCGAGAGCTGGCAGTTGTGATGAACTCTGATCATTCCACTATCGTGCAATATTTGCATGCGATGGGAAAGGGTATGTGGGCATCGTAGCTCTAAGCCAAAATCACAAAGGTCAGTGGGTGGCCATATGTGCAGCTCTGGTTGCTCGTCGTCAATTAGCACGTGAATAACAGCGACCATACCCATTCTGTATCTTTACTGGCGACGGGAAATGATGTCTTTGTGACAACATAAGAAAAAGATGCACCCGTGGTCTAGGGGTAGCGTCTTTGATTCATGATCACAAGCGTCTTCGGTCCCAGGTCCGATCCCTGCCACTTCCTAAATTTTGATAAATAGTTAACATTGGCGACCGACGACTTCCGGCATAAGAAGTTAGCCTCATTCTGCCAACGGCCTTGTCAAAGAGGGCGAAGGAGCGGATATAAGTTCAGGGCACTCTCTTGTCTTAGGGGTGGGAAATTGCCCCTAACGTCGGAAGAATCAGCAATGATCAACGACATGAGGATGCAGAAGGCAATGGAAACCACTGCATTAAAGACACGTAACGTGTATCCACAGGACATGTGGCCTGTAATTGAAGAAGTGTCATGATGATCTCTCCGTTGCCAAAAGATTCCGGAATAGTCCCCCATTCGGATCTCCGGGAGGGGACTGCCAAGGGGGAGGTTACCATGAGAAAAATATTGAATAATAAACGAAAGGATAATGTTCTACGAGTCGGGGCGTGAAATGTCAGAAGCTTGAACGTGGTAGGGAAACTAGAAAATCTGATCAGGGAAATGCAAAGGCTCAACTAGATATAGTAGGGGTCAGTGAAGTGAAGTGGAAGGAAGACAAGGATTTCTGGTCAGATGAGTATCAACAGTAGCAGAAAATGGTATAACAGGTGTAGGATTCGTTATGAATAGGAAGGTAGGGCAGAGGGTGTGTTACTGTGAACAGTTCAGTGACCGGGTTGTTCTAATCAGAATCGACAGCAGACCAACACCGACAACTATAGTTCAGGTATACATGCCGACGTCGCAAGCTGAAGATGAACACATAGAGAAAGTGTATGAGGATATTGAAAGGGTAATGCAGTATGTAAAGGGGGACAAAAATCTAATAGTCATGGGCGACTGGAATGCAGTTGTAGAGGAAGGAGTAGAAGAAAACGTTACAGAAGAATATGGGCTTGGGACAAGGAATGAAAGAGGAGAAAGACTAATTGAGTTCTGTAACAAGTTTCAGCTAGTAATAGCGAATACCCTGTTCAAGAATCACAAGAGGAGGAGGTGTACTTGGAAAAGGCCGTGAGATACGTGAAGATTTCAATTAGATTACATCATGGTCATACAGAGATTCCGAAATCAGATATTGGATTGTAAGGCGTACCCAGGAGCAGATATAGACTCAGATCACAATATAGTATTAATGAAGAGTAGGCTGAAGTTCAAGACATTAGTCAGGAAGAATCAATACGCAAAGAAATGGGATACGGAAGTTCTAAGGAATGACGAGATACGTTTGAAGTTCTCTAACTCTATAGATACAGCACTAAGGAATAGCGCAGTAGGCAGTACAGTTGAAGAGGAATGGACATCTCTAAAAAGGGCCATCACAGAAGTTGGGAAGGAAAACATAGGTACAAAGAAGGAAGCTGCGAAGAAACCATGGGTAACAGAAGAAATACTTCAGTTGATTGATGAAAGGAGGAAGTACAAACATGTTCCGGGAAAATCAGGAATACAGAAATATAAGTCGCTGAGGAATGAAATAAATAGGAAGTCTAGGGAAGCTAAGACTAAATGGCTGCAGGAAAAATGTGAAGACATCGAAAAAGATATGATTGTCAGAAGAACAGACTCAGCATACAGGAAAGTCAAAATAACATTTGGTGACATTAAAAGCAACGGTGGTAACATTAAGAGTGCAACGGGAATTCCACTGTTAAATGCAGAGGAGAGAGCAGATAGGTGGAAAGAATACATTGAAAGCCTCTATGAGGGTGAAGATTTGTCTGCTGTGATAGGAGAAGAAACAGGAGTCGATTTAGAAGAGATAGGGGATCCAGTATTAGAATCGGAATTTAAAAGAGCTTTGGAGGACTTACGGTCAAATAAGGCAGAAGGGATAGATAACATTCCATCAGAATTTTGGCAACAAAACGACTATTCACGTTGGTGTATAGAATATATGAGTCTGGCGACATACCATCTGACTTTCGGAAAAGCATCATCCACACAATTCCGAAGACGGCAAGAGCTGACAAGTGCGAGAATTATCGCACAATCAGCTTAACAGCTCATGCATCGAAGCTGCTTACAAGAATAAGAATGGAAAAGAAAATTGAGAATGCGCTAGGTGACGATCAGTTTGGCTTTAGGAAAAGTAAAGGCAAGAGAGAGGCAATTCTGACGTTGCGGCTAATAATGGAAGCAAGGCTAAAGAAAAATCAAGATACGTTCATAGGATTTGTCGACCTCGAAAAAGCGTTCGACAATATAAAATGGTGCAAGCTGTTCGAGATACTGTTAAAAGTTGGGGTAAGCTATAGAGAGAGACAGGTCATATACAATATGTACAACAACCAAGAGGGAATAATAAGAGTGGACGATCAAGAACGAAGTGCTTGTATTAAGAAGGGTGTAAGACAAGACTGTAGCCTTTCGTCCCTACTCTTCAATCTGTACATCGAGAAAGCAATGATGGAAATAAAAGAAAGGTTCAGGAGTGGAATTATAATACAAGGATATCAATGATACGATTCGCTGATGACATTGGTATCCTGAGTGAAAGTGAAGAAGAATTAAATGATCTGCTGAACGGAATTAACAGTCTAATGAGTACACAGTATGGTTTCAGAGTAAATCGGAGAAAGACGAAGGTAATGAGAAGTAGTAGAAATGAGAACAGCGAGAAACTTAACATCAGGATTGATGGTCACGAAGTCAATGAAGTTAAGGAATTGTGCTACCTAGGCAGTAAAATAACCAATGACGGACGGAGCTAGGAGGACATCAAAAGCAGGCTCGCTATGGCAAAAAAGGCATTTCTGGCCAAGAGAAGTCTACTAATATCAAATACCGGCCTTCATTTGAGGAAGAAATTTCTGAGGATGTACGTCTGGAGTACAGCATTGTATGGTAGTGAAACATGGACTGTGGGAAAACCGGAACAGAAGAGAATCGAAGCATTTGAGATGTGGTGCTATAGACGAATGTTGAAAATTAGGTGGACTGATAAGGTAAGGAATGAGGAGGTTCTACGCAGAATCGGAGAGGAAAGGAATATGTGGAAAACACTGATAAGGAGAAGGGACAGGATGATAGGACATCTGCTAAGACATGAGGGAATGACTTCCACGGTACTAGAGGGAGCTGTAGAGGGCAAAAACTGTAGAGGAAGACAGAGATTGGAGTACGTCTAGCAAATAATTGAGGACTTAGGTTGTAAGTGCTACTCTGAGATGAAGAGGTTAGCACAGGAAAGGAATTCGTGGCGGGCCGCATCAAACCAGTCAGTAGACTGATATATATATATATATATATATATATATATATATATATATATATATATATATATATATATATATTCAGCCCAAACAAAGCAGCAACTCCCCGTAGCAAGACCCGCACGCATCCATAAAAGATAGTGTTATGCATCTGGTAGTACAGGCTGGTGTGGTGTATAACATTTTTTGTCAGTAACTGAGATGTCTTGGAGACGCAATCCAACAGCGATGACCAGGAAGACTGCGTGAAGTGATGCTACTTTACGATAACGAGCGCCCTGTTTCTGTTAGACAGACAGAAAACATTGTATAGGTGTTGTGTTGGGAAGTCATTCGGCACTCTCACCATTCGTCTGATATTGCGCGCTCAGACTTTCACCTTTTCGGCTCTCTATCGAACAATCTTCAAGGAACTTCCTTTCCGGATGAAAATGCGCTCCGAGCATGGATCGAGGAGTTCTTCGTCTCAAAAACCATGTGATTTCTACAGTCGCGGAATCTAAAAGTTATCCCAGCGTTGGCAGACTGTTGTAATCAGTGAAGGAGAATGTATTATTCATGACTAAAGTCTCTGTTATACGTATCTGTTGTTATTAAACTTACGGAAAACCACTACCAACCCATGTGCCAACCTGATACTAGTATCAGTTTATGATATGAGTATGGGTTGGGGTTGGGTTGTTTGGGGGAAGAGACCAAACAGCGAGGTCATCGGTCTCATCGGATTAGGGAACGACGGGGAAGCAAGTCGGCCGTGCCCTTTCAAAGGAACCATCTCGGAATTTGCCTGGAGCGATTCAGGTAAATCACGGAAAACGTAAATCAGGATGGCCGGACGCGGGATTGACGATATGAGTATGAAGAGATATATTGGAAGATGTGTATGACCTTTTTTTTTTGCTGTGGCTGTAGTTATATTATGACCTTCGCTTTTCGTTTTAACGATCACATAACTCATGTAACGGTATCACGATCTTGAGAAACGGCGCTGATGATCTCGCTGTTTAACAGTCAGAAACTTTAAATCCATCCATCCATCAATCCATTCAATACTTTGAAATGACACTTGGTGTTGTATTCACCAAGAGACTCTTGTCCATTAGGCGATAATACATTCCTTTTCATTATCTTTGACTTACACGCCTTTTCGGAGTATTCCTATGATACACGTAAAGCATAACTCAGGTTTGTTCTTCACTTCTGCATTTTTTTTCTTTTCCTTTTACCCTGATTACTCTTAACTTCCGACACTATTCTAGAACAGTTCTTTGAACATTTTATTTTTTCCGTCTTAACTGCATAAACAGAAAAACAATTTCCAGTATCTGTGGCAAAATACCATCATCATATCAGAGGGCTGGGACGAAATTAGAGAACCTATGTACACTGCACCGAGGCAAATACAGACTCTGTAAAGTGCTCGCCTGGTCTATCCAGGGTGACTCTCCAACTTTGCAAAGTATGTTGAGGATCTTACAGCCGAACCGCCACAGACTCTAGACACACTACTCGGCTCCAGACTAAGTAACAACGACCTGTCGTAGGACGGTGTTGCAAATCGACAGCCACTCCGACACGATGAAGAGGCCGGCTGCTTCCGCCGCTTCTACCAATCTCCGGAAAGAACCAGGAGCAGTTTCAGAAGCCAGGGGAGGGGAGAAAGACCTGCGCCTAGTGGTCATGGGCGCTTTAGATTTCTGTCGTGATGGTCTGTGCCACCTGGCGGACAGTATCTCCCAGAACACACACAGAGCGCACGTTTCATCCTTTCCCCTACTATGGCGCTTTTACCTTTACCTTTTCTTGACACTGCTTTTTAATTTTTGGACAAAAATTCCGTAATGCTTCTTCGATTAAACATAGATGTAGTTCATAAGTAATCAATTTCTTTCGGTGCCTCAACTATTACTTACTATTGTTATCTAAATCAATCTAAATGCATATATCTACCTACACATATTTTATAAAAGTGCACTACTATGTTGTGAACTATGCTGTGATTAGTCTGCTATCCATGACTGGTTAGATTAAGCCGTGGCTGATTGAAGGTATCCTCTGTTATATCAATATTCATGACCCAATAACCAACTTTGGAGCACTACCTAACTGCGAATTAGCCAAAAGAAGTGAACACAGTAGCACACACTTAACAGCAATTCTACGCAACGAAAAATTGATATGCGTAGCTTGTACAACTTATCAAACTCTGTAAAAGACTCTCAAAAGCCTCTCAAAACTACGAAGTGTAATATGCTCAGCTTGCAGCTCAGCACGGTAATTGTGATGATTTCCCTTGACTGTTATCACATTACAAAACCATGAGAGTGATCTAGCATAAAATAAATTCACTAAGTGATTGAATAATGACGTCGTCCAAGAAAAAATCTACACATACTACTGCAAATTCTGGAGATCTGACCATCATATTCTGCAGAAATTATACAATGAAGAGCCAAGAAACTGGTACACGTGCCTAATATCGTGTAGGGCCCCCGTGATCACGCAGAAGTGCTGCAACACAACGTGCCATGGACTCTACTAATGTCTGACGTAGTGCTGGAGGGAACTGACACCATGAATCCTGCAGGTTTGTCAATAAATCCGTAAGAGTACGATGGGGTGGAGATCTCTTCTGAAGAGCACGTTGCAAGGCATCCCACATATGCTCAATAATGTTCATGTCTGGGGAGTTTGGTAGCCAGAGGAAGTGTTTAAACTCAGAAGAGTCTCCTTGGAGGCAGACTGTAGTAATTTTGGACTTGTATGGTGTCGCCTTGTCTTGCTGGAATTGCGCAAATCCGTCGGAATGCACAATGGACATGAATGGATGCAGGTGGTCATACAGGATGCTCACGTTCGTGTCACCTGTCACGTGTCAGGTGTCGCATATCACTCCAACTACACACGCACCACACCATTGTAAAGCTTGAACATTCCCCTGCTAACATGCAGTGTCCATGGATTCATGAGGTTGTTGCCATACCCGTACACGCCCATCCGCTCGATACACTTTGAAACTAGACTCGTCTGACCATGCAACATGTTTCCAGTCATCAACAGTCCAGTGTCGGTGCTGACGGGCCCAGACGAAGCGTAAGGCTTTGTGTCGATCGGTCATCAAGGGTACACGAGTGAGCCTCCGGCTCCATAATCCCATATCGATTATGTTTCATTGAATGATGCGCACGCTCACTTGTTGATGACCCAGCATTGAAATCTGCAGCAGCTTGGGAACGGTTGCGCTTCTCTCACGTTGAACGATTCTCTTCAGTCGTCGTTGATCTTGCAGGACCTTTCTCCGGCAGCAGAGATTTCGGAGATTTGATGTTTTACCGGATTCCTGATATGCACAGCCCACTCGTAAAAATAGTCGTACGGGAAAATCCCCACTCCATCATTGCCTCGGAGATGCTGTGACCCATCGCTCGTGCGCCGACTATAACCATGGGAGAGCGGTGGTTGAAGCAGGAAGGGTTCTATTGCGCCAACATTACTTCCTCGTTATACTAATAAATTTTAGGTAGGTTGTCAAAGACGAGCATTAACTCAAAGAAATTAATAATTTAAAGCAGTATGTTTCGTTTTCTATTAGACATAAACAGATGAGTTGATAAGTTGTAAGAAGGTGTGTTTCTCTCTTATTTGTAAGTTTTCGGGTCATTAAGTAGTAATCATAAAAACATCATTGTAAATGACGTACCAAAGCTACAACTAAAACTTGCTTCACAATAAGGGTAGAACTAAATTCCGGATATGCTTTAAGCCAGATTGCCCACTGTAGAAAGAAAGCTGGATACGCAGGTCTATATTTTCAAACCTGGGCGTAGTAATGGTTGGAAGCTTGTGAATTGGATAAATTAAGTTTGAGGAAATTTTTTATAGAAATCTATGAGAAGTGTTTCGTCATAACGTCGCATTAAGATAAAAAGAGAAAACATTATATCACAGCGCTGTAAGTGGCCTTCGTTGCGATCAAGGCTACGCCAGATTTAACATCTGGCCATGACTCCAAAGACAACGCACAGTTAGCGCTGCAAGCCACTATCTGCTCGCGTCGTAAGCCGCCATCTGAACACGCGTGACCAAGACGTGTACCCTGTAACAGCACTCCTCTTGTGATCCTCAGTACATACTCAGTGCCGCAGTTCTTTGTCGCCGTCACTTTATGGCAGACTTTTTCGCCCTGCCACGGAAATAAACATGTCCACATTTGGTTTGTAAGGTTTTCATATTTTTCTGCCATTGTAAATAATTCCCATTTACTGTACTGGGACGAAGCTGAACGAGCGCGCTGCACAAGTAGTGAATAATATCATTGACTATATGCTGGACGTAATCTGCGGTGCGCTTGGTCGCCAGTCGGTTGTGCAGTGCTTGGGGAACACTAATTTGACGTAGAGCAGCGAACAGATGAGTGTTTAGAGAAGGTGATTTGATATTTGTGAATATGAGAGAAATTATCTAGAATACTTTACTATAGAAATGAAAACTTGCTTGTAAACATATGTCATTGAGTATATTGAGGAGAAGAGTTTTTGGAGAAATTTTTCAAGGTAACCAATGCAAGCGCAAGAATGAAATGTTTGCTTGTCATAACTGTCAATTGAAGGAAATCTTTGTCCCTCAGATAGCTAATAATATTCACGATGAGTCTTAATTTGATCTCTTTGTTTTCCTTAAGTCACAAAACGCAACTTTTTGGAATATCTGTAAGTTTTGTATTGAGAGAATTTTGTAGTTGTTAGTGTCTTCTTACATTGTACAGTCTTTTTGGACAACATTCAGAGTTCAATTTTTCAAGAACGACTTTCTTTAAAGTAAAACTCTCCTCCATCAATCTTAGTAAACTTCTGAATATTTTGCCACATATGCACTGGCCCTTACTCCACGCAAAGTCACAGATTGTTTCTGGCAAGCGAAAAAAAAAATTGTAGCCGGTAGTTTATCTGTCTTTAGCTGCTGCGTCTGCAAATTTCTATTTGCTTTCGAGAAGCACACCAGACACAAGACAACATTCCGAACTTGAGGTAAGTTATTTTTATTTCAGGGCAGATCTCACTTTGCATTCTTACGAAGAAGCTGTTCATAGTCAATTATCAGGTGTTGTGTTAAGCAAGCAGATTAATTTACAGTGAATAGCGCAAGCAATCTCAGAGAGTCATTTTTTCCTCTGAGTAGAGCGTTATTTTATTTTTAGGGATATTTCAACTTAGACATTGCACCTCATGTCACGCAATTTCGCCCCCAGGAGCTCAGCACTTGGTTGCTGGGTACGGGATTGGCGACCCTGTGTTCCTGAGCCGCTATTGGTCCTGCGTTACCATAAGCTCCCGGCATGTTTCAGCGACCACCATGCGACCCAGCGGTGGAATGTTGTGTGTTTTGGAGAAAGTGGGGCCTTGGCTTCACCGCTTGGCCCGTGAGGAAGGTACACACCTCTATAAAAAAAAAATTTCAACCTCAAAGCGTGCTACTTGCTGATGAGGTGAATTGCTGTTGAGGTAAAACAGTCTGTAGTGGGCAAGCTCTGGGACACCTGCCGCCCCCCCGCCCCCCCCCCCCCCCCAGTTGTATAAGGTTTGCTCAGGCATGCAGGGGTCTGAGTCGACGGTTGTTTCCCTAGAGGCTCGTGGAATCCTTATGGAACGGTCTTATCATACTACTACTCCTGATGGGACGGGTGTACCTCAGCTAGAACCTACACCTATTCACCACAGAGAGATCGGTTGGTCAGTCCTCCCCAAAAGAGGTCTCAGAATCATAATAACAGGGCATTAGTGTGCCACAACACACTCGTTGTAATCAAGAGAACAAGGGGAACCTTTGAGAAGGTCTTCTCTTTCTAGATTCACAAGGCATTGGAAGGTACTGCTGGGTCCCTAAAAAGTGTCAAACGACTTCGTAATGGAACACTTCTAGTTGAATCTGTTAATTCTAATCAAGTACCTAAGCTTTTGGGGTGTAAGACCTTAGGTGACGACCGCACAAATTCAGACTACAGATTCAGGTATGAGAAAATGCTACACTTGAAACAGAGTTCATCAGGAATCGTCGGCTATGGGCTTACCACCTAAGCCACATACCACCGTCCATCATCAGAAGCCTACTAAGCCGTCTCCTCAAACCAAGCAACCAGATCCTTCCATAAGTAAAGGAAACGTCCTTCGAAAAGTAGTTCTAAGTCGAAAAAAGTTTCAGTTAAACCTTCAGATCGGCGAGCTCTCTCCCTCTCAGATGAGAACATTGCTATGGAGGTTGTGGACTTGCAGTCGGAGGAACCGGAGGGCCGATAACCGGCTAACGTTCCTCCTGACCTCCCCGGTAACTCACCACCTCCGAGGGAGAAAGAAAGGAACAACCACCGCTAAACAATGGTTCCCACAGGGACTTTTGTGTTGCCATGGAATTTAAAGGGATATCGCTCACATTTGGAAGAATTACAGCTCCAGGAGAAACCATTCTGCATCTGCTTACAAGAAACTCATCTTAAAGTCATCGACACACCTGCATTACTGGGGATAGCACCCCTATGGAAACACGATATTACTATAGACAAGGCTAAAAGTGGTGTGGCTGTTTTCATTTGTGACAGATGCCCCTCCTCCCATGTCCCTCTTACCACGACCATACAAGTAATTGCCACGAAAGATCTAGCACCATTTATTATCACAGAGTGTTCTTTTATCTTCCACCTAATGATGCTTTGGATACAGATGCACTGACAGAGCTCTTTCAGGCACTCCCACGCCCATTCCTTCTCGTGGGGGACTTTAATGCTCACAATGTTCTGTGGGGATCGGCTACCACTTGCTCCAGAGGTCGGACGATCGAGCGACTCTTCCTTTCTAAGAATATCTGCCTTCTGAATGAGGGTCAGATGACACACTTTTCCACAGGTACAGCCATTGACCTTTGTTTTTGTTTCCGAGCTATCGCAGACTCAGTTCAGTGGAAAGTAGCTACACATTTACATTGTAGTGACCACTTCTCAGTGTGGACCGTTGTGGGTTTTGTAGGTTCCCTAATACTCATGGAGAAATATTTAATGAATTACATAAATTTTAGAAGAATAAATGTTATTTCTCTTGGTATAGATCAGTTATGGCAGCCTATGTAATAGAAACAGATTCTGGAAACTTGAAAAATACCTCAAAAATAAATGAAAGATATAAATGTTTATTAATTCTAATTGATGTTTACAAAATTTGCTTGGGATATTCCAGTTAAAGATAAAATAGGAGAAAACGTCGCTGATTATAGATCTGAATTTCTTTTTCATGAAATGTGTCTTGTACTAAAAACTCGTAAATGAAATAAAAATACATCGTGGAAATGCTACTGACAGGAAAAAAAATTATAACATAAATATTTTATCTACACAGTTACGAAGCGTGCAGAAACAAGAAAGCCATTCATTTATTTATATAAATTTCTTTTGAGAATTGGGGAAATTTAAGGAAATTTTACTCTATTAAATAAAAGCTGTTAAAACTATAAAGTGTAAAAAATGTCAAGTGGAGAAATCAATTGATAACTTTCACTCGCACAAATATACAATAGATAAGCATTCACTTATGTGTAAAGACTGTGCTAGAAACTACCAAAGAAATAAATGTATTAAAGTGATTTGCTTATGTGAGAAATATATTACTTAGTGTATTTATAAGTAACATTTAAAACGAATTTCGAGTGATGAACATTCTATAATTTTGTTATCAATGGAAAATAATGAACAACAAATAGGGTATAAAAATTTATTGGTTCTCAAGAAAGTTTTGAATTGTTTTTAGTTAAGTTCAGCATCTAAGGATAAGTATTCAGGTAGATGTGTGATTATGATTATAATAAACAAAGAATGAAGACAAATATGCAATCAACAGAATCCAGTTTTACAGAAATCTAATAAATGTTTTTCTTTAATAAAAGAGACTACAATAGAGTGACTGACAATTGCTCAACTGCATGACCATTGTAGAAGGAATAATTTAAGGGTATATAACAGGTTTAGAAAGATGATTCAATTAATTTAATTATTTCACATAATTTACCATCCAACACAATAACTCTTAATAATATGAAAGGTCAAGAACTCAAAAATTAGATAAATTAATTGTATTAGAGGCTACAGCAAATTAAACAAATCAGAATTCATTAATTTAATCATGTTACAGCATTTTCCTTTTCATCCAAAATTATTCCTAAAGACTAGATCAAGATCTAAACATGTCTGTAATGTAAATTATTTTTACAGATTAGCTGAAGATATTTTTGAGAATACTCGACATCTGAGACAAGAAAATATAGTGAAACTAGATCAAATATTTCCATTTAGAGTAAACTAGCTGAGCGAGAAAAGGGGGACAAAGTGTCAAAACAAAAAACAAGAAAAACTATTTATTTGAGTTTAAAAAAATGAGATCTCAATTTAATGAAAAATTCAATGCACAATCTGTTGGCCAGAAAATTGTCTTTAATGATGTCAATATTAGAAAACTCGAAGCTGTTAGTGAGAAAACAGATTATGTAATGAAAGCATTCAGTTTTATGGTACAAACAGCTAAAAAAGAACTAATTTTTGAAAAACAGGTAAGCTGAATTTAACAGCTGCAAATCCAAAAGTGTTTTATCATATTGCTACAGAATATAAGGCTTTACATTATACTCGAGAACTTGTTCGGGTGCTATGCAATGAAATGAGAGATACATAATCATCTTATGCGTTTATTGATGTAGTACACTAGAAACAACATTTAACATTCAGATTTTAGCAATTCTAAGAGTTAGTGGTGGAGGCAAAAAGTATTAAATTTAGCTGATGACAAAGAGACCAAAAATGTACCACAACAATTACTAATAACGACAATCAATGTGCCTCTAGAGCAATGATAGTGGCATTCAAATATTATTTTAGGAAGAGAACTTATTACCAAAGATTTTAAGAAAATTAGAGAAGGAGACAATCACAAGTTACAAAAAGAGTTAACCAACATATTATGAGACCAGTTAGGAGAATACAACAAACAACAAGGAATTACTGTAGATGATATTACAGATGTTGAGCAACTACTAGATATCGAAACAAATGTGCTGCGCATTTCAGTTCAGTTTTATGTACAAGGCACTTTGGAATGAAATAAATAGGAAGTGCAGGGAAGTTAAGGCGAAGTGACTGCATGAAAAATGTGATGAAATCGAAAAAGAAATGTTTGTCAGAAGGGTTGATTCATATAATAGAAAAGTCAAACAACCTTTGTTGAAATTAAAAGAAATGGTGGTAACATTAAGAGTACATTGGGAATTCCACCGTTAAATGCAATGGAGGATCAAATGGTTGGAAAGAGTACCCTAAAAGCCTCTCTGAGGGGGAAGACTTGTCTTACGTAATAGAGAAAGAAACAGGAGTTGATACAGAAGAGACAGGGAATCCAATATTAGAATCGGATTTTAAAAGAGCTTTCCAAGACTTAAGATGAAATAAGACAGAAGGGATTAATAACATTCCATCAGAACTGTAAACTCATTGGGGGATTCGAAATAAAGCAACTGTTCACGTTGGTGTGTAGAATGTATGAGTCTGTTGAAATACCATCTGACTGTCGGAAAAACTTTATCCGCCCAATTCAAAAAACCGCAAGAGCTTACAAGTGCTGGAATTATCGTAGACATAGCTTAACAGCTCATGCATCCAAGTTGCTGACAAGTATAACATACAGAAGGAGAGAAAAGAAAATTGAGGCTGTGTTAGATGATGATCAGTTTGGCTTTAGGAAAGGTAAACGCATGACAGAGGTAAATCTAGCCTTGCAGCTGATAATGGGAGCAAGATTAACGAAAGATCAAGACATGTTCACAGGATTCGTCGTTCTGTAAGAGCGTTTGACTATGCAGAAGGGAGCAAGGTGTTCAAAATCCTGAGAAAAATAGGGGTAAGCTATAGGGAAAGACGGATAATATACAATACATACAAGAACCAAGACAGAACGATTAGAGTGGAAGACCAAGAACAAAGTGCACTGAATATAAAAGTTGTAAGACAGGGATGCAGTATTTCACCCCTGCTGTTCGTTGTATATGTTGAAGAAACATTGACGGAAATAAAAGAAAGGTTCAAGAAAGGAATTAAATTCAAGGTGAAAGGATATCAATGATAAGATTCGCTAATTAATTGCTATCGTGAGTGAAAGTGAAGAAGTAGTACACCATCTCTTGAATGAGTGAACAGTAAAATGATTACGGAATACGGACTGGGAGTAAATTGAAGAAAAAGAAAGTACTGAGAAGTAGTAGAAACGAGAACAGAGAGAGACTTAAAATCTGCGCTGGTTATTACGAAGTAGATGAAGTTAAGGAATTCCACTACTTAGGCAGCATGGCAGCGTGATGGACGTAGCAACGAGGGCATCAAAACCAGATCAGTACTGACAAAAAGGGCATTCCTGATTAAGAGAAGTCAGTTGTTATCAAACATACTACTTGATTCCAGGACGAAATATCTGAGAATGTAGGTTTGGAGCACAGCATTGTATGGTAGTTAAACATGGAGTATGAGAAAAACGGAAAAAGAGGGAAACGAAGTATTTGAGATGTGGTGTCGCAGAAAAAAGTTGAAAATTAGTTGGACTGCTAGGATAAGGAATGAGTGGGTTCTGCGCAGAATCGGCGAGAAAAGGACTATATGGGAAACACTGACAAGAAGAAGAGACACGATGGTAGGACATCTGTTATGACATCTCGGAATAACCCCTTGTGTACTAGAGTGAGCTGCAGAGGGTAAAAACTGTAGAGGAAGACAGAGATTGGAATATATCCAGCAAATAATTGAGGACGTAGGTTCAAGCGTCACGATTGTCCAAGATGTTACACAGGGGAGATCGGTATGAGTTTTAATACTAAAAAACATTTTGAGGGTTCGAGTTTTAAATCGATACCAAGTGCCTTTTTTCGGGAACAAGAGCATACAGCTATTAATCTGACCGACGTTATCCTAACATTCTGCATCACTTTGGTTTTTAAATAAAAATGTCAATTAAGGTTGTCGATACACAAACATCGACTTACAGTTAAAATCTCCCTCTGCCGAAAAACTACGGCGACTGTTCCACTCCATTGATATGAGTTTAACACCGCTGGACCCAACTCATCACACGCCACACAGCCACACACTCATAGATATAATAGCAACAAAGCGACCAGATAAAATAACCCGCGCCAATCAGACATCCGCTCCGGGACTCTCTGCTCATGACGTGATATTCTTAAATTACTCAATGCGTACTACCAAAGAAAAATCTCACCTGGTAACCTACAGAAACTTAAAAAATGTTAACCATGACGCTCTTCAAAAGGATTGCTAAGACATCCCTTGGCATGATATAAGCAATGAACCGACTTTAGACGGAAAAATTCGGCAATTATGTCGCAAAATTATTGCACTGTATGATAAACATGCTCCTCAACGCACTGTCAAGGTAAAGAGAGCTCCCGCTCCGTGGCTCACCACTGCATTACGCCAGTTAATGAATAAACGTGATGCTGCACATAGGGCCTTCAAGCGTAACCCAACTCCCGAGGCGTACGAAGCTTATAGGAAACTCCGAAACAGAACCAAGCAAAGCGTGAGGAATGCCAAAATCAGACATGCCCGCTTTGTCGTATGCGGCATATCAAAACCTGCTGCACCGAGGAAAAAGCTGCGCAGTTTCGGTATAGGGAAGCGAAGATCTGATGCTGTTTATCAAGCGTCTGCAGAAGAATTAAACGATTTCTTCTCAACAGCTGTAAACTGCCACGCAGCGACAAATCACCAGTCCCAAGATATCAATCTCTCGAGAGACAAGTTTTTCCTAAAACATGTCACTACAGGCACAGTACACAAGGCAATTATGAGAATCTCTTCCGAGGCAGCAGGAAATGATGGAGTGAGCATTGGCATGATTAAGAACGTCATAGACACTATTATTCCAGTTATCACAGACAACTCCAACCTGTCTCTTGTCAGTAGTACATATCCTACTGAGTGGAAGCAAAGTTTAATTCAGCCTATACCCAAGACTGACAACCCTAAGTCGCCAGGTGACTACAGGCCGATCAGCATACTACCTGCAATATCTAAAGCCCTAGAATACATCGTCCATGAACAGCTGACGGATTACCTCAAAACTCATAACATCCATGACGAATATCAGTCAGGCTTTCGAAAGCACCATAGTACAGCAACCGCATTAATCAAAGTAACTGATGACATTAAACATGCTATGGACAGACGTGAAGCTACTATCCTAACACTGCTTGACTTTAGCAAGGCTTTTGACACAGTTGACTTCGATATATTACTAATTAAAATGAAACAGCTGAATTTCTCAAACAGCGCAATACATTGGTTCCACAGCTACCTCAAAAACAGAAGTCAACAAGTCATTTGTGGGTCGGAAAAGTCATCATGGAAAAGCGTGCGCTCTGGAGTTCCCCAAGGCTACGTCCTTGGTCCACTACTCTTCTCACTGTACATTAATGATATTTCTTCAGTGATTCACTCCTGCAACTACCATCTTTATGCCGACGACATCCAACTGTACATAAGTGCAAGCCCCAAAAACATTGCTGGCGCAGTAGCGAGTATGAACACAGATCTTTGCTCTGTTTCTCGATGGGCACAGAACCTAGGTCTGAAGCTAAACCCCAAGAAATCCCAGGTCATACTTATATCTCATCCAAAGTTAATCAGCCGGTACTTTCGCGAAACAGTCCCTAAAATACTCCTCAATGGTACCGAACTACCATACCAAAAAGCAGTAAAAGACCTTGGAATAATCTTGGATGAACACCTAAACTGGGAAGAACAAACAGTCACAGCTTGCCGGAAATCGCTCTCCTCCCAACATGCAATTCAAAAATTTAGAAAAATATTTCCAACCCATGTTAAACAAAAATTAGTCCAAACACTAGTCTTGCCTTATCTTTACTACTGCGATGTAGTTCAACACGGCACAAATAGTGAAAATTCTAGATGCCTCGAGCTAGTGATGAATGCTGGCGTAGATACGTGTGCAATATTCGGTTGTATGATCATATCAGTCCTTCATACTCCCAGCTAGGTTGGATACGCCCACATAAGGCACGCGATCTCCACACGATGTGCTTACTTCATCGATTTCTTAGCCACTGGTGCCCCCAACACTTATCTTCTCACATTAAATACCTATCATCATTCCACAATCGCAACACCAGATCGTACGTCTATCATCTTGGCTGTACCTTTACATAACACAAAATCTTTCTCCGTGTCATTCTCCATCTCAGCCATACGACTATGGAACGCGCTCGCCTGTGATCTGCGTCTTATCCAGAACTACTCAACATTCAAGAGGGAACTCAAAACTTATATATTAGGGACGGTATAGCCACCATTGTTGTGCCCCTCCCATCTCTTTCTTTCTCCTCTCCATCACAGCTTCGAATTTTACCATTCTACACTCCTAGAAATTGAAATAAGAACACCGTGAATTCATTGTCCCAGGAAGGGGAAACTTTATTGACACATTCCTGGGGTCAGATACATCACATGATCACACTGACAGAACCACAGGCACATAGACACAGGCAACGAAGCATGCACAATGTCGGCACTAGTACAGTTTATATCCACCTTTCGCAGCAATGCAGGCTGCTATTCTCCCATGGAGACGATCGTAGAGATGCTGGATGTAGTCCTGTGGAACGGCTTGCCATGCCATTTCCACCTGGCGCCTCAGTTGGACCAGCGTTCGTGCTGGACGTGAAGAACCGCGTGAGACGACGCTTCATCCAGTCCCAAACATGCTCAATGGGGGACAGATCCGGAGATCTTGCTGGCCAGGGTAGTTGACTTACACCTTCTAGAGCACGTTGGGTGGCACGGGATACATGCGAACTTGCATTGTCCTGTTGGAACAGCAAGTTCCCTTGCCGGTCTAGGAATGGTAGAACGATGGGTTCGATGACGGTTTGGATGTACCGTGCACTATTCAGTGTCCCCTCGACGATCACCAGAGGTGTACGGCCAGTGTAGGAGATCGCTCCCCACACCATGATGCCGGGTGTTGGCCCTGTGTGCCTCGGTCGTATGCAGTCCTGATTGTAGCGCTCACCTGCACGGCGCCAAACACGCATACGACCATCATTGGCACCAAGGCAGAAGCGACTCTCATCGCTGAAGACGACACGTCTCCATTCGTCCCTTCATTCACGCCTGTCGCGACACCACTGGAGGCGGGCTGCACGATGTTGGGGCGTGAGCGGAAGACGGCCTAACGGTGTGCAGGAGCGTAGCCCAGCTTCATGGAGACGGTTGCGAATGGTCCTCGCCGATACCCCAGGAGTAACAGTGTCCCTAATTTGCTGGGAAGTGGCGGTGCGGTCCCCTACGGCACTGCGTAGGATCCTACGGTCTTGGCGTGCATCCGTGCGTCGCTGCGGTCCGGTCCCAGGTCGACGGGCACGTGCACCTTCCGCCGAACACTGGCGACAACATCGATGTACTGTGGAGACCTCACTCCCCCGTGTTCAGCAATTCGGCGGTACGTCCACCCGGCCTCCCGCATGCCCACTATACGCCCTCGCTCAAAGTCCGTCAACTGCACATACGGTTCATGTCCACGCTGTCGCGGCATGCTACCAGTGTTAAAGACTGCGATGGAGCTCCGTATGCCACGGCAAACTGGCTGACACAGACGGCGACGGTGTACAAATGCTGCGCAGCTAGCGCCATTCGACGGCCAACACCGCGGTTCCTGGTGTGTCCGCTGTGCCGTGAGTGTGATCATTGCTTGTACAGCCCTCTCGCAGTGTCCGGAGCAAGTATGGTGGGTCTGACACACCGGTGTCAATGTGTTCTTTTTTCCATTTCCAGGAGTGTATTTCTCTTCCTCTAACCTATTTACCTCTTATATATCTCTTTCACCCCATTCTATCGTCTTATGTCTCTGCTCGATGAGAATAACTCACAAGCTGCAAGAACATCACGAGAAAATTCCCAACTAACAATGGGACTGACATTCACAAAAGAAAAGTATGTTTACTTTCATATACATAGTCATTATTATTATTATTATTATTATTATTATTATTATTATTATTATCATTATTATTCTTGATTGTTATAATTATTTTTATTGTTATAATTATCATTGTACTACTGGTATAATATCAATTTTTTTCCTTAACATCAATACTGCATAATACGCTATACGACCTTAATGTTATGTAGAAACTGTAACTCGTTCAATCTGAGTATGCCTGGTTAGGTGTAAGAGAGGGCCTGAAGGCCCTAATCTTGCCAGGTAAAATAAATGCATAAATAAATAAAAATAAACATGTGATGGTTTCTATAATACTAGACCAATGACCCTATTTTATTGCTCCACTGTACAATAAGTAATCGTGTATGGTTTGGATTTCGGTATACAAGTATTTTATAACGTAAAGTATTTTTAGGTTGGTCTGTATGTTTTAAACAGTATTTTGCCGTTGTTGAGTAAAATGTTCAGTAATATGCTTTGTATACTTACACTTACTTTTTACAATATGCCAAAGTAAGCACGCCTTATATAATAAGTTCACGTTTATATTCTGATAACGAATTCTGCCAGTGTTATTCTCATTTGCTGCTTGATTAACTTATGAAAAACTGTATTATTTTCTGTTCGTGGTTCTTTGTCACCTGTAAATGTCATTTGGGGCAAGATCCTCACACTTTTTGCCTGAGAATGTGACCACGCCGTGCGACTTTCTGTTGGTCATATTGCCCCACTGCGCAGGCATGGACCCGATTTCCGCCACCGACACGGCTTATGGCACAGTTCACAGCTGACCACTTCCCTGCCCTCATCTCTATGCCTTGCGGTCTGCTGTGTTTATGGCATGACGCTTTCGTAAAAATTTCCCCCTCGGCCATCGTCTTAATTCTGTTCTTATTAGGAAAATAATTTATTGTTCAAAGCCGGCCGATGTGGCCGAGCGGTTCTAGGCGCTTCAGTCTGGAACCGAGAGACCGCTACGGTCGCAGGTTCCAATCCTGCCTCGGGAATGGATGTGTGTGATGTCCTTAGGTTAGGTAGGTTTAAGTAGTTCTAAGTTCTATGGGACTGATGACCTCAGATGTTAAGTCCCATAGTGCTCAGAGCCATTTTATTGTTCAAACTTCCATTTCTAGGCACTCTGGATGGACTGTGTCCTTATATCTAATGGTTAACCGGTTATGTTGGGCCTACTGTCAACCGTTCCCGATTCATGATAGAGTGTTTTTAATTTTTAAGTTTACCTTCGGTGTTCTAACCCATTATTGATTTATTGGCGTAGGTTGGAAGAGCATTTCTTGACGGTTCTTATAGTTTTTCAATATTTTTAGGTACCCTTGAGGAGTCGTGGATCCATAACTTTCTGTTTCCCTGACGATCCGCTAATTGCATCATTTATTTCAATGCTGCAATTTTAATGTCATGATTCACCATGTAAGTAATTGGCTCTTTCGCACTATTAATTATAACTATAATTCGAGCACAATTAGTGTAGCGAGAGCTTGTTTTACTTTAACAGATTTAACGTGATGATGTGGCTTCTAGGTTACTAAACCGGTCGTTAATTGAAGTATTTACAATTGCAGCCAAGCCGTTACTATTCACGATATGGCTGCGGTTGACCCTCGAGCAAGATAGTGTGTATCGAATGAGTGTGTCCGCACGTTCCAAACTTGCGGTAGTCACAGCTGTATGCGGCCGGCCGGCACGCGGGATATGGGACAGGTCTGCGCGACCTCGTTGCGATGAGAAGAGAGACCTCGCCCAACGACTCACGTGGTTTTGTTCACCGCCAGGTCTTCGCGGACCTTCTGCAAGCGCCTATACTTACCTGCGATGTTGTGGTTTTCCTCCAAAAGAAATTCAATAACGGCCCTCTGCTTGGAAAGCACCTCCATAACAGACGCCTGTTTGAAGGCTACGTATAGACAGAGCTGCCACCTATCGGAACTTCATGAAACTATATGTACCCAAGCGAGCATATTCCACGAAGTCACCCGACAAATTCCGCACTTTTTTTACCCAAATGGACCGAGAAAATGAGTTGCATCACATACTGAACGTCCCTCGTATTGAATTTTACGAGGAAACTGTTGAGTAGTGATGTGCAGCACTGCTGTTGTAAAGTAGTATATGGAGTTTTCTGAACAACAGGCACTTCACACAGACAAGAAAAGACCAGGTAAGTTGTATCGCTGTGTGTATTACAGACCAATATTCCTAACATTGGTTTACTGCAGAACCCTTGAACTTATTCTCAGTGCGAATGTAATAAATTTTCTTGAGACATAGAAGCTTATGTCTACGAATCAGTATAGTTTTAGAAAACGTCGTTTGTGCGAAACTCAGCTTGCCCTTTTCTCACGTGATATTTCGCGAACTGCGGATAAGGGCTAAATGGCAGATTCCATATTTCTAGATTTCCCGAAAGCATTTAACACGGCACCACATTGCTGACTGTTAACGGAGGTACGAGCACGTGGTATAGGTTCCCAGGTATATGAGTGGCTCTAAGACTTCATCAGTTATAGAATAGAGTGCGAGCGGAACAGGAAATGACCTGGTTTGTTATGGTACAGGCTACTCTCCGCCACTCATCTACGTTCGCTTGCGGAGTATATATATATAGACGTAGATGTAATTGACTCTATTGTAGTTTGGAACGACGACAAAGAAGAGTTGGATATTATCCAAGCATATTTCAAATGCGTTAACCTCAAAATTCGAATGGAGCAATGACCAGCTTCCTAGATTTATGAGGTGAAACGGGCATACGGAAATTTGGGCCACAATCTGAAACGCAAAGAGATGGATATCTATATGGTGAATTAAACTATCATTACAAACAAAGACAAAAACTCAAACGTAGGTGTCTGGAGTAAATCAAATAAACAAGCCTTGCGAGAACGTCTTACTAGCTTTTTACACTAATAAGAACATGGGATCAGCAAAACGACCAGGAAGAGACTAGGTTGGAACCACAACCACAAAAGAGCGAAGTTTTCTTCCTTTTCATTAACAGAATTACTGATCGCATCGAAGAAGTTTTGGCCAAGCATGATGTTCCAACAATTATTAAGGGCACTAATAATATAAAAGATACCATACAACTGGAAAAAACACAAGTGATTCATTTATTTTTGAATTAGTTCTGCCTTGAGTACAAGTCATGGCATAGCGATACGCACATATACAGATGGCGGTAGTATCGCATATACAAGGAATAAAAGGGCAGGGCATTTGCAGAGCTGTCATTTGTATCAGGTGATTCATGTGAAAAGGTTTCCGACGTAATTATGGCCGCACTACGGGAATTAACAAGCTTAGAACGGCGAGTGGTAGTTGGAGCTAGATGCTTGTGACATTCCATTTCGCAAATCGTGAGAGAATTCAATATTGCAAGACTCGCACCGTCAAGCGTGTGCCGAGAACACCAAATTTGAGGCATTATCCCTAACCATGGGCAGCGTAGAGGCCGACGATCTTCACTCAATGACCGATAGCAGCGGTGTTTGAGTAAAGTTGTCAGTGCTAAAGGACAAGCAACACGGCGTGAAATATCCACGTATGACGAACTTAATCGGTAGGTCACAGCGCCGAAATGTGGGGTTAATAGGCTATGACAGCAGTTGACCAACCCGAGTGCCTTTGCTAACAGCACGACATCGCCTACAGTTCCTCTCCTGGGCTAGTAACGATATCGATTCGATCCAAGGTGAATAGGAAACTGATGAGTACCAATTTCAGTTGGTAAGAACTGATGGTACGGTTAGAGTGTGCCGCAAACCCCACAAAGCCGTGGACCCGAGTTGTCAACGAGGCACTGTGCAGGCTGGTTGTGGCGCCATAATGGTGTAGGCTGTGGTTACATGGAATGGGCTGTGTCCTCCGGTCAAACGGAACCGATGATTGACAGAAGATGGTTATGTTCGGCTAGTTGTAGACCATTTGCAGTCATTCATGGACTTCATGTTCCCAAACAACGAAGGGATTTTTATGGATGATTATACGCTATGTCACCGGGCCAAAGTTGTTCTTCATTTGTTTGAAGAACGTTCTGGACAATTCGAGCAAATGATATGGGCACCAAGATGGCCTGACATGGATCCTACCGAACAGTTCGTGCACAAAATCCTGCACAGGCAACACTTTCCCGATTATGGGAGGTATTGAGGTAGTAGGGCTCAGTATTTCTCTAGCAAACTTCCAACGACTTGTTGAGCCCATGTCACGTCGAGTTGGTGCACTAAGTCAGGCGAGAGGCGGTTCGGCACGATGTTAGAAGGTATCCCATGACTCTTTTTCCCTCAGTGTTCTTCACTGTTGTTATAGCATCGTCATTGGGTTTTTTAATTTTCCTTCTGTTCAGCAAAAATAAAATATAAAACCTACAGAGAGACTTGTCTGAATAAAAGATGAAACAAATGTTGACATAACGGTTTCCGAGTATCATACTGCGTCATAATGCAAAAAATTGTACTGGAGAAACCAACGACGACAGTTGACCCAGAAGAAAGCAACTGTAACCGTGGCCGAAACATTGCTTTCTCCAATACAGTTTTTTACATTATGACGCAGTATGATGCTTAGAAAACTTTTATGTCAATTCCTGGCTGTGGAAGCCTACGCAGTCACGAAAGAAACCTGTCTGAGCAACACGCAACCCATCGACAAGCTAATTTATTTGTACGCAAAGACGGACGCAACCTGAACCCACACGTCACACACCAGCTACACATAGTGTGTCAAAAATCCGTCCAGGGGAGCGCGCCTACTCGTCACCACCGACTTAGTCCAAATTTATGGTATACGCAGAGCTTCCAGAATGAGATTTTCACTCTGCAGCGGAGTATCGCTGACATCCTGGCAGATTAAAACTGTGTGCCGGACCGAGACTCGAACTCCATACCTTTCCATTTTTACACAAAGGTTGTCAGAAATAAAAGGGACAGAAGGGGAAGCCTACGCAGTAACGAAAGAAACCTGTCTGAGCAACGCGCAACCCATCGACAAGCTAATTTATTTGTACGCAGAGACGGACGCAAGTGTGACACAGGGAATTGTATCTATGCTCTATAGATCTAGAAAAGGCATATGACCGGGTTCCTAGAAGGAAGTTATTGTCTGTTCTACGAGATTATGGAATAGGAGGCAAACTTTTGCAAGCAATTAAAGGTCTTTACATGGATAGTCAGGCAGCAGTTAGAGTTGACGGAAAACTGAGTTCATGGTTCAGAGTAGTTTCAGGGTTAAGACAAGGCTGCAACCTGTCTCCAATGTTGTTCATATTATTTATGGATCATATGCTGAAAACAATAGACTGGCTGGGTGAGATTCAGATATGTGAACACAAAATAAGCAGTCTTGCATATGCGGATGACTTAGTTGTGATGGCAGATCCGATTGAAAGTTTGCAAAGTAACATTTCAGAACTAGATCAAAAATGTAAGGACTATGGTATGAAGATTGGCATCTCCAAAACGAAAGTAATGTCAGTGGGAAAGAAATATAAACGGATTGAGTGCCAAATAGGAGTAACAAAGTTAGAACAGGTGGACGGTTTCAAGTACTTAGGATGCATATTCTCACAGGATGGCAACATAGTGAAAGAACTGGAAGCGAGGTGTAGCAAAGCTAATGCAGTGAGCGCTCAGCTACGATCTACTCTCTTCTGCAAGAAAGAAGTCAGTACCAAGACTAAGTTATCTGTGCACCGTTCAATCTTTCGACCAACTTTGTTGTATGGGAGCGAAAGCTGGGTGGATTCAGGTTACCTTATCAACAAGGTTGAGGTTACGCATATGAAAGTAGCTAGGATGATTGCAGGTACTAGTAGATGGGAACAATGGCAGGAGGGTGTCCACAATGAGGAAATCAAAGAAAAACTGGGAATGAACTCTATAGATGTAGAAGTCAGGGCGAACAGGCTTATATGGTGGGGTCATGTTACACGCATGGGAGAAGCAAGGTTACCCAAGAGGGTAGGAGGAGTCGGGGCAGACCAAGGAGAAGGTACCTGGATTCCGTTAAGAATGATTTTGAAGTAATAGGTTTAACATCAGAAGAGGCATCAATGTTAGCACTGAATAGGGGATCGTGGAGGAATTTTATAAGGGGGGCTATGCTCCAGACTGAACGCTGAAAGGCATAATCAGTCTTAAATGATGATGATGATGATGATAAGGGGAACTCCAGATGTCGAAACGTTTAGAAACAATGGCATTTTTGGCGCGGGTTAGGTGAAGTATGAGCCATTTAGGTGAGTGTTGTTTCCAGGCAGAAGTTGGCATAGCGACAAAGTACAGGTCGGTAATCCGAGGTTCGTGAGGTCGAGTCCCATAGCGGAAACTTTTTTTTATTTTTGGTTTACTTACATTGCAAATAAACTAAATAATGCGCAATATATTGCATTTATTACTATTTTCATAAAAGACACGAAAAGAAAAGGTCAAGTAAAATTTGGAATTGCATATAAATTTCCAGGAAAGGATTGTCAAGTGTAGTCGAGAACTTCGCATACGTAATTAGATACTTGTATCGTTTTAGGCGTGATGATTACACGTATTAGCGTGGTATTTATCACAAGAACACAGGAAGCAGTGAGTTCCTTCGCATCTTACACGCATTATAAACGACGCATTTTATAGTTTCTACAGAAAAATAAAATTGGTTTACATTCACAAGAGTTTCTCTCTCATTGCTGAATGTGGCAGCAAACGACGCGTAACGTATTGTTTCATCAAATATTTGCAATGTTATGTAGTTTGATGCAGTCTTCTCGGGACGTATAGATTTAATAAAATATTTGTCATTCAAGTGATTCAAATGGCTCTGAGCACTGTGGGACTTAACATCTGAGGTCATCAGTCCCCTAGACATAGAACTACTTAAAACGAACTAACCTAAGGACATCATACACGTCCATGCCCGTGGTAGGATTCGAACCTGCGAACGTAGCAGCAGCGTGGTTTCGGACTGTAGCACCTAGAACCGCTTGGTCACACCGGCCGGCTATTTGTCGTAATTTGTTAAATTATAAGTGCAACTATGAACACTGCATCATTTTGCGTTGATGGGACATGTTACCAAGACCAGTATTATCCTACAGAAGTAACTGCACACACATGCTCATAATCTGGCACGTGGATTCAGCCCAGGTCTGTCTCATCTCCTTGTTTCACGGATTAGTATGCTGCGAATTCCGTTGCGCGAAATGAACAACATTTCCATACAAAGAAAATTTTATAGGAAGTTACTTATGACTGCATTATCAGAGTATATTCCCTACATCCTGAACCGTGTTGAGCATACAGATATTTGGAGAGTGAGAGCAATTTTAGATGGATAGAGGTGAAGAGGGAAATTCCCCCGATCCTTTGTTGATGAACAATTTCAGCATTCGTCAGACGTGACTTGGGGTAACTGCGGAAAACCTAAATCATGATCTCTGAAAGGAGATTTGAACACACACTTCTCGAATACTACGTGAATTACGAATTTCCGGTTTACGCTATAGCAAAGTCTTTATTTTTGGTGCTGTAACTGTGTGAGCCTATAACAATAATTTAAGGATAGTTTTCCCAGTACTGACTAAGGCTTTCTCGGAATAGGACGCTGCCCTCTTGGCAGTGTCAGGTCGCCCCGTGAGATAGCTGTGCCAAAGCTGAGAGTTAACTCAGCAATCAGCGCAGCATCCCAGGGGCCGAATTCATTGACACACGCCTTCAGTGTTTGTAGGGCGTGGCGTTTATGAGCCGTCGTGTTCTAGACAGCACCGCCGGGTGTCGCTTCCGGGTAGAGGGAGGCATTTAGGCCATAGGCCGACTTTCGCAATCGGCTGTTTGCGTCTTAATGTATCCAGCCCTTTAATGCTTGGTAGGCTGTAGCTGTAGCCGGTATCTTTTTCGACATGCTGGATCGATTTTTGCTCCATATTCGACTTCAACTGGGATGTAACTAAAAAAAACTTCGTGTTATTTGAGGCAACGTTATTGCAATGCAGCCTTATTTGCAGATGAGTTATGTGATAAAAATAGTCTCTTCTTTTCGACACATTTTCAACAACTCCAATTTTAAGGACTACAAATTATTAACCTTACGTTTGCTTCCATTCTTTACGTAGCAGTAAAAGAAAGAAGACTGCTGTTACTTTTTACAAAAATAACGAGTAGAACGAGGGTAAAGTACATTTAATCAAAACGCCATCAGCCTCAGTCATGTAAAACTTTTATTATTGCTACCAGCTTAGTTTCTAACAAGTAATGTTCAAGCGAAAGAATTCTTTAATTACACTATTTTTGTAAAGACACACGTGTTCTAGCACACTCTGCAAAACGTCAAAAAGGCAAATTGAATAAATGAACCTGATATATAAAACCTAAAACGTTGTTCGTAAGCTCCAATGTCGTTAATAATAAAACAGTAAATGCACCAAATATTTAATGCCTATAAGTATTAGAATACACCTCTATTAGAAGCCTGATGCACAACTCACATTTACGTTCTAACGCTTTACAAATATTGTTTTAGTACGTATATTATTTGTTGTTCTGAACAACGTTTACATTTTATATATCAGGTTCTGTTGTCCAGTTTGCGTTGTTCGCGTTATGCAGAGTATGGATGACTGCCATGTACATAACCACTGAAATATAGAGACGCAGTAATTTTCTGTACCTAATCACAATATGAGTCACTACAAACTAGTAGAAATAATAGTTTTTTTCATACCATCAAGCAAGATTAGTACTGACAGCTTTTGGCGCACGTGCTGTGCATTTTTCGCTGCCTATGCACGGTCCATATCCCCGACGTTATCACAATTCGGCGAGAGTCAGCAACAGCAACTGATATGAACATATGAACACGGCGGCCACGGGGATCGCTGAGATGTTGTGTCAAGCTGGTTTCAGGATCCGGCACCAAACTCGAAAAGAATGTTGTAAATGTCAGAGTAGTATCATTAGACACAATAAGCAGATAACATACAGAAAGTCACTTTTATTGCTAATTTAGTTTGCAGTTTTTAAAATACGGTCGGGAATAGAATATAAAGTGCAGGCTGCATTAGACCATGCAGCATATCAGCACGCTTTCTAAATTCGTTTATTTTTTTTTTAATCTGAGCTGCTGCGCTATGCACAAATCTATAAATAACCAGAATGAAGTCACAGACTGGGCTCAAGCTTTTATAACCTCTACCCATATTTTTCCACGTAACTTGATAATCATGAAAGCGATCTGCCGCGCGGGATTAGCCGAGCGGTCTTAGGCGCTGCAGTCATAGACTGTGCTGCTGATCCCAGAGGAGGTTCGAGTCCTCTCTCGGGCGTGGGTGTGTGTGTTTGTCCTTAGGATTTAGGATACTTTAGGTTAAGTAGTGTGTACGCTTAGGGACTGATCACCTTAGCAGTTAAGTCCTATAAGATTTCACACACATTAGAACATTTTTTTCTTTTTTGATAGCGATCTATGGAATTAACTGACTCTATTTAAACGTAGCTGCTTTACAACATTTTGGATTCTCAGAATCGAAACTTATAAACCGTTTTGAATTTCTAATCATTTGTGGGTTCTCATATTCCATTTGTGCGTTGTCATATTCCTAACTTGTGGTTCAAATTTTTTTCCGGTCCCTCGTCTTCTTCCTGTTATTCAAATTTTCATAAACACTGGTGCGTTATTGTCATACTTACAATTTCGGAGTACAAAATAAAACTTTTTGTCGACCAAAAACGTTTTCTACTTCGCAACTAGTAAGTCAGTTCAAACGACTGCTTTGCTGCGCTTTTTTCCATCAACCTCATGCTCGAACAGTTGTTTTAGACTTAAGCGCCAAAGAAATTGTTATATGCATGCGTAAACAGACAGAATACGGCGCTGCGGTCGACAACAAGACAACAAGTGTCTGGAGCAATTGTTAGATAGGTTACTGCTGCTACAATGGCAGATTATCGAGATTTAAGGAGTGGTGTTATAGTCGGCGCACGAGCAATGGGACATAGCATCTCAGAGGTAGCGATGAAGTGGAGATTTTCTCGTACGACCATTTCACGAGTATACCGTGAATATCAGGAATCCATTCTAACATAAAATCTCCGAAATTGCTGTGGCCGGAAAAAAATGCTGCAAGAACGGAACCAACGACTATTGTAGAGAATCCTTAAGTGACAGAAGTGCAACCCTTCCGAAAATTGCTGCAGATTTCAAAGCTGGGCCACGATCAACTATCAGAGTGCGAACCTTTCAAAGAAACATAATCGATGTGGGCTTTCGGAGCCGAAGGCCCACTCTTGTACACTTGATGACTGCACTATTCCTCGCATGGACCCGTCATCATCGACATCGGGCTGTGGATGACTGCAAACATGTTGCCTGGTCGGACGAGTCTCGTTTCAATTTGTATCAAGCGGGTGGACGTTTATGGGTATGGAGACAACCTCATGACTCCATGGACCCTGCATGTCAGCGGGGGTACTACTGTTTAAGCTGGTGGAGGCTCTGTAATGGTGTGGGGCGTGTACAGCTGGAGTGATATGGGACCCCTGATGCGTCTAGACATGACTCTGACAGGTGACACGTACATAAGCATCCTGTCTGATCACCTGCATCCATTCACGTCCATTGCGCATTTCTATAGACTTCGGCAATTCCAGCAGGACAATGCGACGCCCCATACGTCCAGAATTCCTACAGAGTGGCTCAAGGAACACCCTTCTGAGTTCAACCTCTTCCGCTGGCTTCCAGGCTCCCCATACATAAACATTATTGAGCATATCTGGGACGCTTTGCAACATGATGTTCAGAAGAGATCTCCACTCCTTTGTAGTCTTACGAATTATGGACAGCCTTGCAGAATTCATGGTGTCAGTTCCCCCAAGCACTACTGCAGACATTAGTCGAGTCCATGGCACGTCGTTTTGCGACCTTTCTGCGTGCTAGGTGGGGGGGGGGGGGGGGGGAGGGGGGGGCTACGCGATATCAGACTGGTGTATCAGTTTCTTTGGTTTTTCAGTGCATCATTTTCTAAGGAACCAGGCACGTCTACGAAGTCCCGCTGCTGGATCTCAAGAACGCAGTTTTGGGTTCCGTACCTCAACCGGTAAAAACGGAACCCCTTTAGAATCGCTCTATTTTTCGACTGTCTCTCTTTCTGTCTGTATGTCCGCCCGACTGTTAAGAACCCTTTTTTCTCAGGTACGGGAAGGCCTATCGAGTTCAGATTATGTCACATAGTGAGGACTACGATCTCTTGGAGGTGTAAAACATTTAAGCTTCTAAGTCAATCCAATGCAAAAAAATATAGCCATTTACATGACAAACCAAAACATATGTGCTACTTCCCGTTGACCTAGAATTATGAAATTTGGCAAGAAGCGGGGTTTCACAGCGTAGGTAAGGGATAAAAATTCTAAATTTGGTTAATTGTAATTATATCACACATAAAATATTTTTTTTCCATTAGAACTTGCATTCATCATCCGCCAAAGGCATAAAATATTTCATTAAATCTTTTCAGCCATAAATAAAAACTGAAGTCCTCTGATCGCTTCTTTTTGTATGCCAAGGCTAGTCTCAGGAACCACTATAGACATTGTGATACGGTCTTGGAATACCTGGGACTGATATGTTGCCAGTATCTATGTAGATAACAGGGAAAAATCGATCCCGGGACGGATGAACTATGTGTGTATATAACTGAGTTTTTACGAAACCCTCTGTGCGCGAATCCTACTCGCACTTGGTCAGTTTTTCATTTTCCAGCTGTTTCGTTTTCATTTGACTGCCACCTGCTCATCCACCTTGAATCATGGTGCCGAGTGGTTCCGAGCTGAATGGTTTGGCTAGCTGTTGCAAACTATTTATATTGTCGAATCTCCATGAGTTTGCGGTCAAATAAACACAATTTGGCAACACTGTAAACATATTTACGGCAATTGTGTTCTTTCAGTACTGTATAGCTGCACTGCCCAGTTGGTGCAGTGCGTTGTTTTGAGTTATAAATGGTTCAAATGGCTCTGAGCACTATGGGACTTAACTGCTGAGGTCATCAGTCCCCTAGAACTTAGAACTACTTAAACCTAACTAACCTAAGGACATCACACACATCCACGCCCGAGGCAGGATTCGAACCTGCGACCGTAGCGGTCACGCGGCTCCAGACTGTAGCGCCTAGAACCGCTCGGCCACTCCGGCCGGCTGAGTTATAAATGGTTCTATTTCAGGTCTGCATGTAGATTTTATTCTTAAATATAGTAAATGTATACTGCAGGACAATGTGTCCAGCTTCTTAATAAATACACAGTATTCCAGCAGGTTTACACAGAACAAGAGTAATTATTATAGCTACCACATCAATGACGTGCAGCTGTCTTCATTATTCCACTTTTGGGATGTATTCTGCCTTTAAACAGTTCTTCTGTTCTCCATACACTACGCTCGTCCACGCTTCACGGTCCATTACGAGCGATGATTCGCTTTCCTTCAGCTTATAGCCTTTCCTCCCAAAGTGAAAATAGAAAACTGACTCCAACCCTCTCGTCATTGTTCTATAAAAACAATTAATTATTAAATTTGTGGCAAGATCTTATGGGTCAAACTGCTTGGGTCATCGGTCCCTAGGCTTACACACTACTTAATCTAACTTAAACTAACATATGCTATGGACAACACACACACCCATGCCCTAGGGGGGACTCAAACCTCTGAAGGGGGGAGCCTCGCGGACCGTGACAAGGCGCCTGAGATCACGCGGCTACACCGCGCGACGTTGTTCTATACCTTGCGTCTTTCAGCGTAGGTAGCTTTCTTGCAACAATGGAAATCATATATTGAAATCGTCAAAGTGTTTTATTTCACGGTACTTCATCAACAACATTTGAGCCGGCTGAGGTGGCCGAGCGGTTCTAGGCGCTTAAGTCTGGTACCGCGCGACCGCTACGGTCGCAGATTCGAATCCTGCCTCGGGCATGGACGTGTGTGATGTCCTTAGGTTAGTTAGGTTTAAGTAGTTCTAAGTTCTAGGGGGACTGATGACCTCAGCAGTTAAGTCCCATAGTGCTCAGAGCCATTGAACCATTTGAACCACTGACTAGCCGTTCTCCAGTTGACGGATACAGCAAGACCCCCAGAGAAATACGAGTGAGGAAGCGAGGCAACTACATGTCTCGCAGTACGTGGTCGTTGTGTTGCACGTTGAAGAGATGTACCCGTATCGTTATCCCTTATTGAAACGCCACCATCCTGCACTTTTGTGAATGGTTCCAAGACCAGCAGGAAGCCGCCAATGACTACATCATAAAAATTGTTATGTGATATGATGAAACTGCGTTCCAACGTGACGGCATCTTCAGTATGAGCAACTGCAACCATTTTAGACTCAAATTATGGGATATAATTCTGGGAGACAGTGTCCTGGATCCCTAAATGGTGTCGCACCCGTTACTCGAGGAAAGGTATCATGCATATCTCGCAAACGTTTTACCAACATCACTAGCAGATATTCGACTTTTTGTTCGGAAGAAATTGTGGTTCTAACACGACGGCGAACTTGCAAATTTTGGAAGAAAACACGCCTAGATATTTTAGTAGAGTATTTCTTGGGAAACGGATCAGTCGTGAAGGTTCTGCTTTATGGCCTCCATCTTCGCCTGACATTACTCCTCTGGATTTCGTATTTTCTTCACTCGAAGGAATTCTAAATCATGGTTTAAATGACTCTAAGCACTATGAGACTTAAAATCTGAGGTCATCAGTCCCCTAGACTTAGAACTACTTAAACCTAACTAACCTAAGGACATCACACACATCCATGCCCGAGACAGGATTCGAACCTATGACCGTAGTAGCAGCGCGGTTCCGGACTGAAGCGCCTAGAACTACACTACCGATAATGTGTGATGCTAATGTGCTTGCAAGCTGCTCTTGTAGCAGAAGGTGAAGCTATGCTCTGAAGATTCGCTAAATATTTTGAGATGCATCAAGAACGCTGGGAGCTTCTGCTCTGAAGATTATGCACATTTTATGAATGACGTGCTGTCACTGACAGCGTATTGAAAACATGGTGACTGCTCGTTCTTACTGAATGTAGTATGTAAGTTAACACTAGTTGAGAGGTGTTATAGTCATTTCGGTCCTATCAAAAGTAATTTATTTTTTAAACGGAATATTATTCTTCATGAATATTTCTGACATTTCTGAGCAATAATTATGTTCCACGGTAAAGAAACTGTTATTGTAGGATATGTATCATTCAAATACAGCGTATAATATGCCACTGTTGGAAGGATCAAAATCAGAGCCGTGCGGGTTAGCCGCGCGGTCTTGGGCGCCTTGTCACGGTCCGTGCGGCTCTCCCCGTCGGTTCGACTCCTCCCTCGGGCATGGGTGTGTGTGTTGTCTATAGCGTAAGTTAGTTTAAGTTAGATTAAGTAGTGTGTAGGTTTAGGGACCGATGACTTCAGCAGTTTCGTCCCATAAGATCTTACCACAAATTTCCAAAAATCAAAATTAGAAAATAAAAGCGTTGCACTTCGCCCCTGAATTGAACTCCCAAACTCGCGGGTAATAACGTGAAATTTTACCCAGAGCTCTCTTTTCTGTGGTCGATTTGCTTCTGTAGTAATGTGTAGATGTTGCAGAACATCCATCACAATCTTTCAATGAAACCTTTTCTCACTTTTTAATTCTTTCAGTTTATTTCAGGCGCTGACCATTACTTTCACCGAAGACCCTGAGCCACTTTTTTGTCGTGTTATCTGTTTCATCGTCGTTTCTCCTCATCATTCTGTGCAAATGTCGCACGACGCCTCTGAAATTTCATCGATGAAATCATCACTCAGTTTGTTTTCCATTTATTACAGGACGTAGCCAGAGCCTTGAAAACACGCTCAGCTAATGTGTCGGCTTAACTGCTTGAGCAGCCATCTACGTGATACTGACTGAAGACACTTATTATACACATGGTTACAATTTAGCCTTACTTGGGGGTCTATTTTCTACTGAAAATATAAACGGGACGAAATTTTGTTACAGACTTTTTTGTACTGTTAGTACACATGGACGAAGTTTGATTCCTATATCTGACGAGACTTCGTCCCACCTAGTCACAGACGGTCCATAAAAAGTTTATCGCTCTATTCCAACGCATTTCAGAGACGAAATAAGGAGAAAAATGGCCACATAATTGGTGTGGTGTAGACTGTGTACTCCTTCTTGACAGTGTAGGACCCCATACGGCTTACATTGTTCAGGATTTTCTTTGTTAAAAACAAGGTGCAATTGTCCCCCATGCTCTGCGTCCGCCAGATTAGCTCTGTGTGACTTCTACCTCTTCCCCAGGATGGAAATCAACTTTGAGTTATACTGTATCTTTTTTGTAGTAACTATCAAATATGAAAGCACAAACACAAATACATACTTACTCATTTATCGAAAGAATGTTTATCTTCAAGTGAGATATTCCATGACTTGGTGTCTTTTAATTTCAGTGGCACAAAACCTTTTTTTTTTCTTTTTGTGAATGCGAGATATATTGAGCTTGAGGTGAACAGATTGTGCAGGTGTTCAGCAAAAAGGTTCAAATGGCTCTGAGCACTATGGGACTTAACTTCTGAGGTCATCAGTCCCCTAGAACTTAGAACTACTTAAACTTAACTAACCTAAGGACATCACACACATCCATGAACGAGGCAGCATTCGAACGTGCGACCGTAGCGGTCGCGCGGTTCCAGACTGTAGCGCCTAGAACCGCTCGGCCACCGCGGCTGGCCTTTGTTCAGCAGCTTAGCAGTGATTCAGAAATTGTCTGAACACGAAATGTAGTTCACAGTAAAAGAAATAAGTATCATAACGTTTACATCTATGCAACGGATGTGTGATACTGACGCTTTAGTTGCAGCTGTTTACAAACGAGACAGAATTAGTGCAGACAGCTGCCTAATGCGAACATACGAGTAGCTCGAGCGTCCGTCTAATTAATCATGGAACGAAAATCGAATGAGGAAGTACGCATCGCATCAGCTCTCGGCCGGCTGTGAGGCACGGATAACTAATCAGTTCGCATGGACGCCTAACACACATTGATTTCGTTAATTCTCCTCGCCCCCCCCCCCCCCCCTCACCTCTCTTACCATCCCTCTCTTTTCCACAGTGATGTTCTACTTCTCTTCCGTCAGATGCTCCGCTTTTGGTATCACTCATATTTTTGGGCATAGTGAGTACAGAGCTTATGACGCCCACTTTAACCATTCTTATTTTTGCATTCAACTAGTAAATGTTGACCGTAATCCACTAGTTTGTATATAATTCGCTGCAGAAGTAGTGGACAAGTGACAGCACAGAAATTCGTCCTGCAGCTTCGAAGGATCTTCCTTGTAAATATAACGACCGTGATGTGAAACTGTCGTAAACGAAACTAAAAATTCAAGGTAGGAACTATTTTGTGGAAACACGATAAGGAGAGAGGAAACGAGGGAAGATATGACAAAGGAAGCTTATTGAACAACTGTCCTTAGGTCATGTGTCTGTGAAGATGTTACGGCACATTCTTAATATACAGGGTGCCTCAGGAAGTATGGTTAATATTCAGGAATAAGACAGAAATGATCACGCGAAGCAAAGACGGATGCTTAAAAGGCATACTCTCTATAATGCGTACCTTAAGAGCTACTAGTACTTCTTCATCTTCGATACTGTGTAACAAATCTCTTCTACTGCAAACTCTTTGCTTTCCACGTTTTGAGAGGTGGTAGTGGGGACGAAAACAAGAAAAAAAGTGTCCAGTAAACGTGTGCTCTAAGCCGCATACCTTAAGAGTTACTGTGAAATACATGCCTTACACTGTACTGAAGAAGTATTGAAGCAGTGCTTGTAGCTCTTAAGGACTGCATTTTAGAGCCCATGTTTAGCAGACTTGTGCTTGGAATGGTAGTTCCTGTCGTATCCCAGAATATTTGCCATTCCTCCTCGGACAACCCGTATACCGGAGAATAAATTGCTGTTCATTTATACTTGAAAACTGTAAAACAAGTAGTCACATGAATGTTTCACTGTAATTCGTACTAACAACATTAAGAGAAGCTTATTATGCTTACAGTATCGTTTCTCTATAGAAACTGTGATTCTGTATCATGCTCCGTTTTCTTGATGGTCCTGGTGTTCATCTGAGGTGATTTTGAGGGACGAATTAAATACCGCCACGTTCGGCTCATATTTGATTACATGCACTCAAAGATGTTTTCTGACATTAAAGATAGCGAGTTCGTTACTTATTAACACATAACTGAAATTTCCGATGAGAGAATCCAAAAACTCTCGAACGGTATTATTTTAGATCTATTCATTTTTATTTTATGCTTGAAATCTGCACAAAACTTGTACTCGTGACGTGAGAAACAATTGATACGCAATGCGTTGGAGAAGCGCGAAATTCCTTTTCACTTAAATAGTTATAGTTCCAGAGAAAACAGGTGCTGAGAAGCGCGAATAATACAGAATCATCAGTTGAATAAGTCATTGCTGCGAAAAAAAGACAAGAATTATTTACATAAGAATGGAAACAGCGGTAGAAGTCGACCACGGAGAAGAGTCGTTGGGGTTTCAGAGAAATGTAGTAACACGAGAGACAACACTGATCCTACGCCTTAACTTAGGAAATAGGGTGAAACAAAGGCACACCTACGTTTACAGCCTTAGTAGATTTAAAGAAGGCTTTCGACAATGTTGGCTGTAACATACGCTTTCAAATTCGCAAAGCAGCAGGCATAAAATAGGCCTACAGGGAGGGAAAAGCTATCTACAATTCTACGATAATCAACTGCAATGATAACAGTCGAATGAAATGAAAATAAAAGAGTAATTGTGATGTGAATGACAGGTTACCCAGTCTGAATACTGACCAAGCTGGGAAGGAGACGGAGGTATTTGAAAAGGGACTTAAAGTTCAGGGGATAGAAATAAAAACTTAAGAGTTTGGCCGATGTTGCAATTCTACCAGCGGTGGCGCAGGACTTGGAACTTTAGTTGAAATGAGCCGTTTATTTATTGTAAGGAGTTTATAAGATGAATATCGACCAAATTAAAACAAGTATGCCGGCCGTTGTGGCCGAGCGGTTCTAGGCGCTACAGTCTGGAGCTGCGAGACCGCTACGGTCGCAGGTCATGGGTGTGTGTGATGGCCTCAGGTTAGTTAGGTTTAAGTAGTTCTAAGTTCTAGGCGACCGATGACCTCAGAAGTTAAGTCGCATAGTGCTCAGAGCCATTTGAACCATTTGAAATCAAGGATTATGGAATATATTCGAATTAAATCGCGCAATACTCCGGGAATTAGATTAGGAAAAGAAATAGTAAAATTATTAACGAGTTTTGCTATTTAGGTAACAAAATAGCTACGTTTGACCAAAGTAAAGAGAAAATGAAATGTAGACGCGTAATGGCAAGAGAATGCTGAAGATTAGATATGAAGATTTTGTAACTAATGAGAAGTTATGAATCGAATTGGGGAGAAAATAGATTTGTGACACAACTTGACAAAGATGATGTATAAGTTGATAAGACATTTACTGAGGCATGAAGCAATCGTCAGATTTGTTAATGGGGATGGGAGTTGGACGGGTAGAAATTGTGTATATGTCTATCAGTGAGTTAAGTCTTTCGAATGCAGGTAAAGAAAAACGTTTTGATTTTTGAAATGTGATGAACTTCATTTACTTGCAACGTGCATACAATGAATTACTTAGCTGTGACAATTGTGCAATGCCAACTGAAATCTTCGGAGATTACAAGTAAGTGTTAAAATAAGACGAAGATTTACTCTACTGAACGTATCAGTGATCTGTTTTAGACGGTCGCCTGAGTCTGTTGAGAATAAAACTAGCTTCCCTTTGTCAATATACTGAGCGTTAACAAAGGAACTACTTTCCAATCAATTGGGCACAGATACGCAGCGTCATGAATCGATGACTTACAATGTCAAGCTAATCTGCACCATGGAAATAATATAAGTGTGCTAAATTAAATCTTCAGTTGACTCTCTTGTGTGTCCTTTCTACTTCCTGACCCTTTCCATTTGATTACAAGCATAACAAACGTATTCCTTGAATTATACGAAATAGTAATACGTGTTGAATTATTATTTAACTTATTTTGCCAGTTGATGATTTTATTGATACATATGGACGCAGTGTTGCAGTGCTGAAGTTCTGTAATCGATGTCATCAGGTAACCATCCCCGAATAATATATTTCATCGGTAGGAATGCTAGTGTGTTTCTTGTGATCAGTGTATGCAGACAGTATTTCTTTCAAGGAAAGACCATGTAAAACACGGAATAATGATAATATAGCCTTTCCCAAAGTTACGTCTAAATACACTGCTGGCCATTAAAATTGCTACAACACGAAGATGACGTGCGAAATTTAACCAACAGGAAGAATATGCTGTGATATGCAAGTGATTATCTTTTCAGAGCATTCACACAAGTTTGGCGCCGGTGGCGACACCTATAACGTGCTGACATGAGGAAAGTTTCTCATAAACAAACAGCAGTTGACCGGCCTTGCCTGGTGAAACGTTGTTGTGATGCCTCGTGTGAGGAGGAGAAATGCGTACCATCACGTTTCCGACTTTGATAAAGGTCGGATTGCAGCCTATCGCGATTGCGGTTTATCGTATCGCGACATTGCTGCTCGCGTTGGTCGAGATCCAATGACTGTTAGCAGAATATGGAATCGGTGGGTTCAGGAGGGTAATAAGGAACACCGGGCTGGATCCCAACTGGCTCGTATCACTAGCAGTCGACATGACAGGCATCTTATCCGCATGGCTCTAACGGATGGTGCAGCCACGTCTCGATCCCTGAGTCAACAGATGGGGACGTCTGCAAGACAGCAACCATCTCAACGAACAGTTCGACGACGTTTTGCAGCACCATGGACTATCAGCTCGTAGACCATGGCTGCGGTTACCCTTGACACTGCATCACAGACAGGAGCGCCTGCGATGGTGTACTCAACGACGAACCTGGGTGCACGAATGGCAAAACGTCATTTTTTCGGATGAATCTAGGTTCTGTTTACAGCATCTTGATGGTCGCATCCGTGTTTGACGACATCGCGTTGAACGCACATTAGAAGCGTACATTCGTCATTGCCATACTGGCGTATCACCCGGCGTGATGATACGGGGTGCCACTGGTTACACCTCTCGGTCACCTTTTGTTCGCATTGACGGAACTTTGAACAGTGGACGTTACATTTCAGATGTGTTATGACCCGTGGCTCCACCCTTCATTCGATCCCTGGGAAACCCTACATTTCAGCAAGATAATGCACGACCGCATGTTGTAGGTCCTGTACGGCCCTTTCTGGATACAGAAAATGTTCGACTGCTGGCCTGGACAGCACATTCTCCAGATCTCTCACCAACTGAAAACGTCTGGTCAATGGTAGCTGAGCAACTGGCTCGTCACAATACGCCAGTCACTACCCTTGATGAACTGTGGTATCGTGTTGAAGCTGCATGGGCAGCTGTACCTGTACACGCCACCCAAGCTCTGTTTGACTCAATGCCCGGGCTTGTCAAGGCCGTTATTACGGCCAGATGTGGTTGTTCTAGATACTGATTTCTCAGGATCTATGCACCCAAATTGCGTGAAAATGTAATCACATGTCAGTTCTAGTATAATATATTCGTCCGATGAATACCCGTTCATCTTCTGCATTTCTTCTTGGTGTAGCAATTTTAATGGCCGGTAGTGTTGCACAAAATGATTGTGCCTCGCTACCTTTGATCTTCGACTATGAACATTTTACACGTAATCAAGCACATGTAGAAATGAGTGCAGGGTATTTGGGCATCACAGTGCCCTCTTGAACTTCTGCGTTAGTGGAGCGCCTTTACCACGAGCTGTATATTTCACATGCTGTTTTTCTCTGAACAGGCACTTGTGGCATTCTGCATGAATGATGCAAGCCAGCAGTGCGACAATTAGACGTTAAGTGCAGCAAGTTATTCCTCTCAGAGATCTAGGCCGTGTGAGGTGACATGACTTGTTGAGACTTACGCCTAGTACTTATGTCCGTTGCGGGCTGGAGTGCTTTCTCTGCAGAATAATTCTTAACGAGGATACTCGTATCTGTGTGGAGTCCTTCATACACACTGACGTGAACCAGAAATTTAACTGATTTAGGGTGACGCTGGAAGTGGCGTGTTCTTACTCGGCGTCAATAATTTATCAACGTAGCACATGCTTCACCAAGCAACTTCACACCCGATACTAACAAGTAAATTCCACTAACTTCAAGGAATATCCCATTTCCCACAGAAGCCGTTTACTATCGGTGTACTGACGCATGTTATTGTGAAATCGTAGTAAAGGGATACTTCGATGTGATTGTAAGCATGTGGATAGTGCAGTAAGCCCTTAAGGGCAGAGGGAAAATGCAACTTCACTTCCTTGCATATTTTTTATATCTAATGGATTTCTGAGGTGAAAGTTGGTTTCCAAGCAGCAAGCGCCACTCGTCCATCTGAATGCCTTGCGCCGCGTTGTATTGCAGTCTTTCACTGCTTTCGTCGACAGAGCCTCTCTCATTATGTTGAGGAACAGTGAGTCTTGTTGCAACTCTTGTCCACAGTACGAGCGGCCCTTAGCGGCTCACCATCTCACAAGTGTTCAGGACGACGCCTTTCCGGCTGAGATCTTTTTTAATACACTCCTGGAAATGGAAAAAAGAACACATTGACACCGGTGTGTCAGACCCACCATACTTGCTCCGGACACTGCGAGAGGGCTGTACAAGCAATGATCACACGCACGGCACAGTGGACACACCAAGAACCGCGGTGTTGGCCGTCGAATGGCGCTAGCTGCGCAGCATTTGTGCACCGCCGCCGTCAGTGTCAGCCTGACGGACTTTGAGCGAGGGCGTATAGTGGGCATGCGGGAGGCCGGGTGGACGTACCGCCGAATTGCTCAATACGTGGGGCGTGAGATCTCCACAGTACATCTATGTTGTCGCCAGTGGTCGGCGGAAGGTGCACGTGCCCGTCGACCTGGGACCGGACCGCAGCGACGCACGGATGCACGCCAAGACCGTAGGATTCTACGCAGTCCCATAGGGGACCGCACCGCCACTTCCCAGCAAATTAGGGACACTGTTGCTCCTGGGGTATCGGCGAGGACCATTCGCAACCGTCTCCATGAAGCTGGGCTACGGTCCCGCACACCGTTAGGCAGTCTTCCGCTCACGCCCCAACATCGTGCAGCCCGCCTCCAGTGGTGTCGCGACAGGCGTGAATGAAGGGACGAATGGAGACGTGTCGTCTTCAGCGATGAGAGTCGCTTCTGCCTTGGTGCCAATGATGGTCGTATGCGTGTTTGGCGCCGTGCAGGTGAGCGCCACAATCAGGACTGCATACGACCGAGGCACACAGGGCCAACACCCGGCATCATGGTGCGGGGAGCGATCTCCTACACTGGCCGTACACCTCTGGTGATCGTCGAGGGGACACTGAATAGTGCACGGTACATCCAAACCGTCATCGAACCCATCGTTCTACCATTCCTAGACCGGCAAGGGAACTTGCTATTACAACAGGACAATGCACGTCCGCATGTATCCCGTGCCACCCAACGTGCTCTAGAAGGTGTAAGTCAACTACCCTGGCCAGGAAGATCTCCGGATCTGTCCCCCATTGAGCATGTTTGGGACTGGATGAAGCGTCGTCTCACGCGGTCTGCACGTCCAGCACGAACGCTGGTCCAACTGAGGCGCCAGGTGGAAATGGCATGGCAAGCCGTTCCACAGGACTACATTCAGCATCTCTACGATCGTGTCCATGGGAGAATAGCAGCCTGCATTGCTGCGAAAGGTGGATATACACTGTAGTAGTGCCGACATTGTGCATGCTCTGTTGCCTGTGTCTATGTGCCTGTGGTTCTGTCAGTGTGATCATGTGATGTATCTGACCCCAGGAATGTGTCAATAAAGTTTCCCCTTTCTGGGACAATGAATTCACGGTGTTCTTATTTCAATTTCCAGTAGTGTATGTGACTTGTAAGACCTGCCTCTTTTCGAGTCAGTAAAAACTTTAATTTTATTAATGTACTATATAGCTAATATTTCAGTACAGTTAGTCTAATTCTGAAGACGACGCTCATAGTAGCGTCGAAACCAGGTCAATTTTGACTTAATATTTGTGACCGAGGGCTTATTTGTTACAATATAACAGTAAATTATGCCCAATTAATTTATGGTTTTAATTTTCAACAGTCTACCGGAGTTTTTACCATTTTTGCGCATTTTCTAATTTTTTTTCTTGTAGTACACAACTATGGTATGCCAAGTGGTGTATCACTAACTATTTAAACATTTCTTTCTTACATCAAATTTCTCTCGTTATAAAAAAAACGTTGCCAGGGTATCTAATGGAATGAGCCGGGAACATGATAATAAATTCCATACCGAGCTTTTTAACACAGTCACACAAGAATTTCGTTATTATTCTTATTATTAATGAAACTTTTTGCCAGATTAAAACTGTGTGAAGGAAGAGACTCGAACTCGTGCCCGTTGTCTTTTCCGGGCAAGTGCTGCGCCGACTGCGTTCCCCAAGCACTGCTCACGACGCGTCCTGCGCCAGCACCTCATCTCCTACCTTCCACAATTCTCAGAAATTTCATTCTGGAAACACTCCCCAGCCGTGTCTCCGAAGAATTCTTTCTTCCAGAAGTGTTAATGTTGCAAGTTTCGCTGAGGACGGGTACTGGTGAAAGTAAAGTTGTCAAGAGGGGTCGTGGCTCGTGCTTGGAAAGCTTAGACGGTAGAGCACTTACACGCGAAAGGCAAAGGTCCCGGGTGCGATTCTCGGCCCTGCATATACTTTTATTCTATCAAGGAGCACTTTATCAGTGCATATCCGGCTGCAGAGTGAAAATTTCATTCTGGATTAGTATTACTGTCAACTTTATTTTCATGTCATGCAATCTATCTGTTACGTTTCGGGCCCACTGCAGACTGCTTTCAGTTTTTTAAGCGTAGAACAGATTCTAGTTGTAAAAAAGCTCATGGAACATGCAAAATTTCCCCGGTATACTGACAGTGGGAAATCTGAGCTCAAACTCGAGCATACGATACTGTGAAGTTATGAAGACTACTATCTTTTACTTTATTATTTTTTTATGAATGCATCTGACTTTAATTTCATAACTGTCAGAATGTTTTAAAAGCGTAGCAGCCGGCAGACGCAGCAAGAGCAGTGACGCTGCGACCACCAGAGAGCAACAGTCTGTGACAGCGCACGCTGCTGTCGTCAGCATATTTTAAAAGCTATGCTTACAGATTTATTATTTTAACCCACCATCCATGACACCATTGTGTGCAAAACTGAGAATGAGTAACGATGAATCAATATAGTAATTATAAAAATGTACGTGCGGCAGCACCTGTAGCTGGTGGTAATTAATGTAACGTTTTATTTAAAAATGTTTTATTTAAAAATTTAAGTTTTATTTAAAATATTTTAAGGTTTTATTTCAAATAGTACTGTGACTACAACATGTGATGACAATTATAACAGTTTTACAATGGACATTTCTGAAGATTTTGAGGGAATGTAAATATGAAATTTTGAGGTATAATTCACTGTAAATGGAGACAGCGCCCATGAACACACAGTAAATAAGACGTTTTAAGATTTTATTGGCCATAAATCAAGACAGCACGCTTGAATTCGTAGCAACAGACCGAAAAACCTTTCAGGCTCTCCTACACTCATGCTCATAAATTAAGGATAACTGCAGAATGTGGTGCCACACAACTTGGCACTACGCAAAACTGGCGCTAATAGCATAGTCACATAGGGAACACACACGACACAGATCTGTAAGTCCATGGTATTGGTGATAAGTTGAAAAAACCGTCTCAAAACACATGTGCTACAAAAAGCCACTGTTTTCGGTGCATATACCCGGACATTAATATGGGATATTATCACTACGCACACGTAAACAGGCCGCACGAAGGGTTGGCATACACTGGATCAAGTGGTCGTGCAACTGCAGGGGTATAGCCACCCATTCTTGCACCAGTGCCTGTCGGAGCTCCTGAAGTGTCATAGGGGTTTGAAGACGTGCAGCGATAATTCGACCGAGAGCATCCCAGTCGTGCTCGATGGGATTTAGGTCTGGAGAACAGACAGGCCACTCCATTCGCCTGATATTTTCTGTTACAAGGTACTCCTCCACGATGGCAGTTCGGTGGGGCCGTGCGTTATCATCCATCAGGACGAAGGTGGGTTCCACTGCACCCCTGAAAAGGTGAACATACTGGTGCAAAATGACATCCTGAAACACCTGACCTGTTACAGTTCCTCGGTCAAAGACATAAAGGGGTGTACGTGCACGAACCATAATCCCACCCCACACCATCAAACCACGACCTCCATACAGGTCCCTTTCCATGACATTAAGGGGTTGGTATCTGGTTCTTGGTTCACGCCAGACGAAAACCAGGCGAGAATCATTGTTCAGACTATACGTGGAGTCGCCTGTGAACATAACATGGGACCACTGTTCCAATGACCATGTACTGTGTTCTTGACAGGGGTCAGTGGAATGCACCTTGCAGGTCTCTGGACGAATCAACCATGTCTGTTCAGTCGTCTGTAGACTGTCTGGAGACAACTGTTCCAGTGGCTGCAGTAAGGGCACGAACAAGGCTACCTGCAGTACTCCGTGGCCTTCTTGTGGTGTTGTACACTGTGGACGTCCCGTACTGTAGCACCTGGACAGGTTTCGTGTCTGCTTGAATCGTTGCCATAATCTTGAGGGCATACTTTGTGACACACGGAGGGCCCGTGCTACGACCTGCGGTGTTTGACCAGCCTCCAGTTGCCCTAGTATTCTACCCCTCATAATCAATATGTTTTCTTTGAGCCATTTCATTTTCAACACACAGTCACCATTAGCACGTTCAAATGGCTCTGAGCCATATGGGACTTAACTTCTGTGTCATCAGTCCCCTAGAACTTAGAACTACTTAAACCTAACTAACCTAAGGTCTTCACACACATCCATGCCCGAGGCAGGATTCGAACCTGCGACCGTAGCAGTCCCGCGGTTCCGGACTGCGCGCCTAGAACCACTAGACCACCGCGGCCGGCCATTAGCACGTCTGAAAACGTCTGCACACTTACTCGTTGCACCGTACTCTGACATGCAGCAACACACCTTTGCGTACGTGGACTGCTGCCAGCGTCACAGTGCGACGACTGCAGGTGAAATGCACCGCATGGTCATACCCAGAGGTGATTTAAACCCACAAACCGTCCACCAGAGCGTTTTTTCACCATGTATCAGCATTATTCTTAATCTATGAACATGAGTGTAAATACGTTTTGTTGACCTTATGTATGAACAATTCTTTTGAATATTCTCTTGTAAGTATGTTACAAACATTAGAATTGTGGGTATGTCATAACCTGATTATTATACTACTGTAATCTGTGCATACGGAATTTTATTACTATTTATGTACCTTAACATTATGTATTTGAAGTTTTTATCAGTATTTTATCTTCTGATGTAGGAAAATATTTCGAAAACAAGCATTCGAAAACACTCACCATTAAAAATTATATGCAGCTTTGGCGGAAATCTAAATAGACAATACAAAAATGTTTATTAAACTGCGACAGTAACCATTGAAAATCCCATCCTAATGTTATCACACAGTCCATACATCAAGCGCATAAAAATATCAGTTCTGATATTGGTCTCAGGTCTATAACAGTAGTGTTTATACCTCGCTAAAATGTAGCGGAACTATCCAAAACTATTAAGGAACGTCTCATTTTAGTTGCAAATATTGTTAAAAAATTGATGTGGGAAGAACTGGATGCACTCTTGCAAGAGCTCTGTTGCAATTTCTGAAGCAATGATGTCTTTGACAACCCTTACTGTTCATGGATAGCTCAAAGAATTTGACCCAAATAAATATTTTCATCTGGTAAATTTTATGAAATAATTCAGCAATGCTAATAGACCAATAAGCCATGATTATACAAGACGAAAATTCAGCAGCCGCTTGATTACGTGCAAGATAACTGCCAGGTGAATTTTAATATAATGATTCGTTGTCATTCTCTGATCTGATACACTGATTCAGAGCATGAAGATTAAGCCCATCGGCCATTAAACGAACTTTGGTTTCTGAGTGGACCTGTTTCGATATGTAATAAAGAGGAAGTGTCATACTGAAAAATTAACACAATAAAATACGAGTACAAATTTAAGTGAGACATCAGGGGAGATTTCATGCTAGAGAAAAATAAAATGAGTGATCAGGTCACGATGGCAGTAGCCGAAATTAAGTGTCTACGTACAAGCACTGATTGATTCAGGAAATACGCTTGTCATAATTTCTAAATACTCATTTGAGCGCCTCAAGGTTGTTGTGGTATTATCACGAGTTCCGTTAATAGTGTCTACATTGAGACAGCAATAGACAATCGAAGTTGTGCTGATGCTGGGCAAGCTCTAATTACATAAAGTTTTTTACTGACTAGTTCGAAGCTGGTGTATTGATTATTGAGTAATTGAATTTTTGGAGAAATTTGTGGAGAAAAGTTCTAAAGATGTTGGAGAAGATTATTTGATGTCTAGTTGTGAAGGTCGTTTAGCGATGATCTTTTGGATTTGTTAGTGATACAGAAGAGGTTATGACTTTTTGAGAGTCGTTAAGAAGAAATTTGACTAAGACGTCGAAGTGTCAGTACAGTTAGAAAATTTGGTATCTACGCCGAAGTAAAAGCAAAATAAAGATGGTGCCCAGGGCATTGACACAAACATTAGTCGTTTGGCAGGCTTGTCAGAAGCACAGAATGAAGAACTACCGGATGTTCTACATATGTGTACTGATGGTTTTTTCAGAGATTCATAGATTAACAAAGGGATGCTAATCCGAATTTAAAGTCAAACCTTATAAGCCACTTGTGATAAACTGTTTTCCAGTACCAGGATCAAGAAGTCCAAAAAGATCAGCCTGAAAGTATCCAAGAATTCTTGAAGAAGTGTAATGGTGTGAATTATAAGTGCTGTCTGTAAAATGCTGAGTAAGTCGCTAAGGAAAAAGCCGTTGACTGGATGCAAGCTGACTTTATTATTCCAATATTACGCCATTATTAAATATCCTCGAACATCATGTAGCACGTAGATATAGAAGTTACATGTTGTAGTAGTATCTATGATAAGCAGTCTGCTTGTAACTCGTTACAAATGTTACAAAACTACCCAAACTATTATATATGGGCTAATTGTAGTGCCACATATTGATAAAAATGTGATGTGGAAAGAATTAAGTGCGCTCGTGCAAGAGTTCCTCTTCATGGACAACTCAAATAACTTGACCCAAATAAATATTTTCATGTTGTAGTAGCAACGATCACAATCAGTCTGCATATGATCGTTACTACCACAACACTTATCTTTTGTACCTACGTGCAACGTGATGATCCAAGATATCTGATGACGGCAATGTCCGAAACGCGTAATATTGGAATAATTGCATCCACTCAATGACATTTTCCGAGGCGACCTACCCAGCATTTTTCAGACTGCACATTAATTTCGACATAGTCACATGCCTCCTTCTTGACCTCGTGTCGCAGCTATAGTATGAATTACGTCAGCAACCTTGATTTGGTTTTTGTAACTGAAATTAGATCTCATCTCAAGAACAGAAAAAAATCCGCATTTCGCTATTATGGACATCGTTATTACCCTCCATATTTCTCCAGTAAAATTTTTGAAGGTTTTGGAAGAGATTCTGAGAAATAAATTACTGCACAATTTTGTAAGTTACGGGGATGAGTTTGTCAGTGTGGTATACTACCTGGATGTTATAGAAAAAATCTAAGTATTTGATATCAAGTGTATATTAGTACGGTTGTTGGGAGGCATTAAACTGAACCCAAAAAGTTGAAGCCAAAAAAAAAATTGCTGTTTCACTTCTCGAAAACTGTTACAATCATTCCTCAGATTCTATAGGAGATTCACGGAAGGTGTCAACCAATGACTATTATCATTTCGGCATTCAGTACATTCTGGACGAGTCCAATGTTCCTTCCGCTGTATTATTTACAACACAGCCAGGGCAATTGAACTTTCCAAAGCGTTTTTACAGAATATCGATGCATACAATCACAGTATTTGCGTATCATGTCAGTTTACATGTACTTTAGTGCTATCGAAATTAATCTTGCTTTTTGTCGCGTGACGTCAACAACTTTCTACGAAATTCAACGTCCTGACAAAGACTGAAAAATATTTCCTTTTTAATTTGGATGTTTATACAGAATATTTTTAGTTTCTTACTAGCTAAGTACCCAGCATGACGTGGGTATGTATTTATTCCAATCTTTTATCACTCCATCTGCTCTTTCCCCCTTTCTCTCTCCCTCCATCTCCTCATACCCACCCCTTAGCTGTCCATTTCCTTCTGCTTCTCTCTGTCGATCTGTCATGGTCCCTCTCCACGTTCATCTGGTGCTACACCCCCCACCCCCCGACCATCTGCTTCTACTCCCTCTGTCCGTCTCCACTTTCACCCTCCCTCCAACCATCTCCTCCTGACCCCTCTCTCTAACCAACTCCCCCTCTCCCCTCTCTCCGTCCAACTCCTCCTTTCTCCTCTCTCTGTCCATCTCCTCCTCTTCCTCTGTCTATCCCTTATTCCCTCCTCCTCTGTCCATCTCCTCCTCATCCCTTTCTCTGTCCAACTCCTACTTTCACCTCTCTCTCTGTCCATCTCCTCCTCTTCCTCTGTCTATCTCTTATTCCCTCCTCCTCTGTCCATCTCCTCCTCATACCTTTCTCTATCCAACTCTTCCTTTCACCTCTCTCTCTGTCTATCTCTTCCCTTTCTGTCAGTTTCAACCTCCCCTTTTCTGTTATCTTCTCCTCCCCCTTTCTGTGACCATCTCATTCCTCCTCCCAGTCTGTCTGTTTGTATCCTTATCTCCCCAACTCTCTCCACATTATCACAGCCAACCCAGGAGGTTGCTGCTCCTCTCCTCCTCAGTATTGTTTGCAGATAGTACCTAATATGTGTGCCAAGTGTGATTGAAATAGGTCTAGGGTTTAGGAAGAGGTTTTTATTCGTGGCTTTGCCTGCTTACCCACATGTCACATGTATTTCACCTGCACCTCTAGTGAATTTCGCCCAGCACTTTCGTTCTCATGCAGCTCAGAGTTTATGACATAATATTTACTGAAATATGTGTCGTTCAATGATATAATTTTCTGGGTACATCCAGTGGTATATGTGGATACTATCTGCAAAATGAGTTGCGATTAGAGCTAGTAATAAGGAAGTAACAAATTAAAATGTCATTTATGATGCCACAGTTCTTCCACATATCTCTGAGGTTTATGACGTCATATATCCTGAAATATATGTGGTATAGTCACATACATTTGCAATTACATCCATCGGGATATGTGAATACTGTCTGCGAGATGGGTTGCATATAGAGTTGGTACTGAATAAGGAATAACTTGAAAGGTCATGCATCAGTTTTACTGCATGAACAGCGAAAATGTAGTAAGCAACTCAACTTCATCATTTAGCGGGGGGAGGGGAGGGGGTGAAACGGTCTAGTAAAGACATGTAAATATGTGGAAAGTTGCCAGTCATTAAGTGCTCTCGTTATCAAACACTGGAAGGATATAGCCACGTTATTTGCGCGTCGCGATTTACGCAAGTTTTCATTCCCAAGGCTTAGAGAGATACAAAGGTCGCTCTTATCCTCACAGTTGTTAGTGGTTCCTACACAGTAATTGATATGTGTATCAAGTTAGGTTGCCGTCTACCCACCGGCTTGGGAGGAGATGTGGAACGCACATACATCCATTTTTATAATATGTGTGGGTACAGGATGTCCCAGAAGGAATGGCCAGTGTTTAGGGATACGACAGGAATGCTCATTTAAAGCAAAACAAGAAAACAAAATGGTATGGACGTATAGCCTATTCCGAACGGTTTCCAAGATAGAACATAATAATGTACGTCTGTTTTTGGGCTAGTGGGAGAACTAATATGTGTCTTACTCATCCAACCGCTTTGACGTTTTATTCTAGCCCGACCTACATCGTTGCTTTCATCCTCGTCGCTCAGGATGTATTTTTGCCATAGGAATAAGCGTAAACCCAAAATTGAACCCTGTGGACATCCCTTTGTGATTTCTAACCGCTGTCACTAAAATTTTCTGTATTTACAACGATTTTTGAAATATACAGCAGAAGTTTTTGCATTCTACTTATTAAGTCTGATTCACACGAGTCGTGTGTAAGGCCATCAGTTCCATAAACAGCAACGTACATTAAATGTGCTCTCTCTCGTAAACCATTCAGAATAGCGCATACGTCCATGTGAACGTTTTTTCTTAGAATTAGCATTACTGTCAAATGTCTGTCCTCCTGGGACACCCTGCATAAAAAATATCGTGACTTTCAATTGCAGACTTTATAAACTCACCGGACAAAAAATTGATCATCCCAATGCACACGCAGAGTGGATCATTAAGTCTTTACAGATGGCGCAGCGATCGAGTCACGTGCTCAACCATGAGCTCACTGCTCCTACGTGAGCATAAGAGCAGTGGGCAGTGAGAAATTTGTGTCAAGCGGGTATTTTGCGTAAACATTGTTAAATACAAGGCCGTGACAGAGCGGCAAAAACAATCGTGTTTGGCCGACGGCCATACTGTGTTAAGTTGCTGAATTTTCGTTTCGCGGCTGACTGTTCAACGTGTCTACAAGAAGTGGTGTAACACACGTGGCCACGAAACAGGCCGTCAGAACTGGTCGGAAAAAGACCTTGACACATGGAGCAGAGATGCGTTTCGCTACTTGTGAATCAAAATTGGTTCCAAACCCGGCAGTAAGTGCTGCAGCAGTGAATGAAGGTCCATCATAGCCCGTCGGAGATAGAACATCGCGACGGGAACCACATAGAATGAACATTAGCAGTCGGTCACCACGCAAGAGACCGTTGCTCACGCAGGCACATAACGACAACAACAAAGTTCCACCTATTTACATCTCAACTGGGCCGCAGAATCACCTGAATTGAACTCCATTTAAAATCTGTGTGTCATGATGGAACAGCAGTTAAAACGCCAACATCAGCATCCGTGCAATTTGGTGTAATGGTGCGATCAAATTTTCAGCGGGCTGCTTAACCGAGATGCTACCCTGCACAACGTTGGGATTCACTTCCTAACAGAATCAAGTCGGCTATGAAGTCCAGGGGCGGAATTGCACGCTATTAAGTGATACTTGCAACAATTTTTCTAGGGGGTAACTAATTTTTTTGTCCAGTGAGCTGTTTGTTTTAGGATTTGAATATTATTGTCAAAATATTGCAATTGCACGTAATTAACTTGACGTTTGAGCTCTGGATTTATTGACGTTTTGTTTTGTGTCTTGGCATTTGAAATCGGAGACTTGTGATTTTCTGGTGTTTGTTTTTCGGCAGAAAACGAGTACATTGAAAAATATGTGCGTATCTCCATATTTTTTTGAGTATTAATAAAGAGCAGATGTGCATCTTGGGCGTCAATTTCAACATCAGTTACTTGTCATATGGCTAATTCTACACTGGACTGTCCCATGTGACTACTGGGAACTTTATTTCAAGAGACAGTTGCCATTAGTCGTATGGGGCAATACAGTGTAGGTAACTGACAATGAAATTGAAACCTAAATAAGCTTACAAGAAAAAGAAATCTAGAGTACCATGTACTGTCGGTAAAGTCATTCACTGACAGCTAAAAACAACATAATGACAATAGAATATTTTATGAAATCTTACTAGAAAATAGATATACATTACATATTATTTGTTCAACAAATATGTCTCACTTACAAATCATTTGACATGTTTCATTAAGGTTACTGACAATGAGAAAACGAAAACCAATGCAGAACAAGAATGGTTATTACTATTTTTAATTATGTACAATAAAAGTTTTTGAGTGGCATGTGGGACCCTTTCGAGAATAATGAAGTCTCGATGTACTTCTCAAGTGCAGCACTAAGACGTGTCTACAGATCCTTATGCTGATTGTGGCGCACACCGTTATCGGTGAACACATAATTTGGTTGCACGCCTCAAGAGAGCATGTTCCAAATACAGACTCAGTGCATTCTCGCTCTACAGAAATAAGCTAGCGTATAAACATGGATGTCGCTAGCTCTCGAGTAACTGCAGTTTAATGAAATACTTCTTACAGAAGTTGGTCAGACCTGCACGAGCACGAAACACTTTAACAGCCCACTGATGAGTGACGCAATAAACAGGACTCAGTGCTAGGACTGTCATACATCGTCGTCCAGTGCTTTCGAGGTACTGTCGTCGTTGGACGTTCGGTAGCCCGGACCAGCACGGTGCCCGACGTGTAGGGCTACAGGGCAGTCACAAACGAAATATGGCTGGAGTGGTAAGTTTCCGGTTCCCTTGGTAGAACGTGGGCTACGAGGGCGCGGCGTACCCGCGGCGCACCATGGCGACGAAGGCGTCGCCGCAGGGGTACAGCGAGAGGCGCTCGTTGAGCAGCTGCTTCATGACTCGCAGCGTGGTGGGCACGTCCTCCACCTGCGAGGCCCAGCGCGACAGCACCGCCGGCACGTCGCTGCGGCCGCGCTCCATCAGCGTCAGCTCGGTCGCCTCCAGGCTGCAGCGCGGCGCCGCTGCCGCCGCCGCCGTCACAGCCTCCGCAGCCGCGTCGCCGGGAGCAGCCGTCGTCGACGAGGCCGACGCCGCCTCCGGGAGCTCCCGGAAGCGAACAGTGGCGTGCACTACGCGGTCGCGGATCGTCGTCTCGAAGTCGCCGTTCGGGCCGATACCATTCACCTGCAAAGAGCCCAGTCTCTTCTCAGTTTCCAGTTTATGTCATTAGACAAAAGTGGTACAAATGGCTCTGAGCTCAATGGGACTTAACATCTGAGATCATCACTCCCCTAGAACTTAGAACTGCTTAAACCTAACTAACCTGAGGACATCACACACATCTATGCCCGAGGCAGGATTCGAACCTGCGACCGTAGCAGTCGCGCGGCTCCGGACTGAAGTGCCTAGAACCGCTCGGCCACAGCGGTCTGCTTTCATTAACACATAGCTGGCCATTAAAATTGAAACCAAAGGTGTTGCACTGGATCCATGTCGGGACTCTGAGGAATCCAGTCCATTTAAGGAATGTTAGTACCCACATACCATTGCATCACAGATGTTGCTTTATGACAGGACGCTTTGTTAAGCTGATACAGCCATCGTTTCCGAACTGTTCCCCAGCTGTACGCGGTACTGTAAAAAGTGTTCACATCCTTCTGCACTTAGCAGTATTCTTAACTACACAAGTGGGCCCCTAACCTAAACACGAAAAACATCCCCCTCCCACACGCCTCGCCTTGGTTGCTCCGTATTTTCTGCTTCTTTCATTCCTAAGGCATTTGTATTGCTGTATACCTGTCTTTGTCTGGAGGGTTTTTGAGCCGTGTGTGGCTCGTGTTGATGCCGTTCATAGCCTGGCATCTTGTAATAGCGATAGTGTCTTCACTGGTGGCACTACGTTTTGCTCGCTTTGTCTGTCCGTGAGTGGCAGCAGCAACGCTTATCGATAGCGCGTATTGTGCTACCATCTTTGGAGCGGCCTCTAGTATTTCCGGGTCGTCGTGTGTTTCGAGCGACTGGAGTTGGGACAGAGCAGCAGTGAGGGCCGGAAAGCCAGCACTCGCCCGACCGCTGGTGACACATATATGGCACACATATGAGCGGTTCTAGGCGCTACAGTCTGGAACCACGCGACCGCATGGATGTGTGTGATGTCCTTAGATCAGTTAGGTTTAAGTAGTTGTAAGTTCTAGGGGACTGATGACCTTAGAAGTTAAGTCCCATAGTGCTCAGAGCCATTTGACACACATGCACTTTCCGACGGAAGGATGTGGTCGCGATAGTGCACGACCACGTCAAGGAGCGGATTCAGCGAGTTGTAGTTGAATGGACCGTGATGTGCGACTAGTGCAACTTTCACCTGTGTGTGTGTGTGTGTGTGTGTGTGTGTGTGTGTGTGTGTGTGTGTTCGCCCGTCGAAGTGACCTCATGGGCTGGACGTGTTGATGCTGCCCCACACGGCGTGTAGTTCGACAGCCTTTTGAATTATACTGTGCTTATGTTTTTGGGAGATCTACCTCGGTTCTAGTGTTTCCTTCGGTCTTGGGCGTGTTTCTGAAGACGTGGGCTGTCCGTCTCTTCGGTCTTGCCTAAGAATATTCCATGGTTGTACCGGTAATCGGACGTTAGGCCGATTGGTTAGTCGGTCGGTCGGCGTTTAAGCTACCCCTAGTGTGAGCTGCCAACCTGTTACGTGAGTACCACTCTTGGCTGTCTGTCTCACCGCTTACTCAGCTGTAGTCAAATGGTTCAAATGGCTCTGAGGACTATGCGACTTAACTTCTGAGGTCATCGGTCGCCTAGAACTTACAACTAATTAAACCTAACTAACCTAAGGACATAACACACATCCATGGCTGAGGCAGGATTCGAACCTACGACCGGAGCGGTCGCTCGGCTCCAGACCGTAGCGCCTAGAACCGCAAGGCCACTCCGGCCGGCCAGCTGTAGTCACCTTCCTCAGGTCGATCCAGGGAGCACTGTCTGTGGATCACTCCGTCTTATTTGGACAAGTTGTCATAACTGTTTAAAATTTACCATAATGTTTTAACATGTTATTGCCTTCCCCAATTGTAATTCCGGCCTTCTGCAGTTAATTGTTTGTAACACTTCTTCTGACCTTCAGCAGACAAATTATTTTCGATTTTCTCTTAGTGACGCCATCAGCCGTCACTATAGCTTGTTACAAGTTATTAAGATTATTAGAAGGGGTTTTAGTATTTTTAAACTGTAATCGTCCACCTTATTGGAAATTCAGGCCTTGAGCCCTTGTGTATTCTGAAACTGCTTGTGGCCTTCAACCCACGAATACTTTTGAACCTTCTTAATCAGGCCTTCAGCCGTTGGTTGTGTGTAACATAGCTTGTGGCCTTCATTCGACAGTAACTTGCAATTCTTCTAATAAGGCTTTCAGCCACCGGTGTAGTAAAATCCACTAAAATGATTGCTGAGAGTTTGTTTTATTAAAAAGAAAGTGTACGTGTTTTCAGTGCAACCAAAGGTAATTGATTAGGCCCCGTCCACACCTTTCCTGCTTATCCTAAGTCGCACGGCTCAGTGACATTCTAGTAGTGCAACTTTCACTTGTGTGTGTGTGTGTGTGTGTGTGTGTGTGTGTGTGTGTGTGTGTCCATTCAACTAAAGCTCGCTGAATGTGGCCCTTGACGTGGTCGTGCACTCTCGCGACCACATCCTTCCGTTGCACAGTGCGTGTATGTCAGCAGCGGTCGGGCGAGTACTGGCTGTCCGACCCTCACCGCTGCTCTGTCCCAACTTCACTCACTCGTCACACACGACGACCCAGAAATAATAGAGGCTGCTCCGACGCGCTACGCGCTATCGATAAGTGCTGCTGCTGCCACTCACGGACAGACAAGGCAAGCGAAACGTAGTGCCACCAGTGAACACACTACGAAAAAGAGGCGCCACTATCGCTATTACAAGATGCCAAACTATGAACGGCATCAACGCGAGCCGCACACGGCTCAGTTTTGTACTTCCTTCTTTCGTCGATCAGTCGAAGTACAGTTTCTTCCCAGTCTTTAGTTGAACTGCTTTCTGAATTGTTTCCGCCCAACCCAGGTTATTTCTTTGTCACTTGTACCTGAAACTATGCAACGTAGCATGGATGGGATATTGATATAACTCTTGGATTCGACTTGCAGAGCATGAAAATTCTGATGTATCAGAACCCATTTATTGAACTGTGATCACAAATCGTAAATAATAAGTAGTTTCTCTTTGCATGCTATGAGGTTACAGCTGCAGACAAGATAGGCCGACGGGCGCTATTTCAGCTGTCGCTGAATGTGTTTGCACATTGATCTCGCAGAACACTTTGATGTTAAGTGAAAATGATATTCATAAATTAAGTCAGTGATTAACAAAACTGAGGAAGCGTCCCCACAGAACTACTGGACGCTGTAAGCAGAAAGCAAACATTTATTCACTTCTTGGTCACTTTCTTGGTGATGCATTACTTACTGCAAAATATTCAGATGATAGCTCATTTTTCAGTTGCTCTATATTATGTAAGTGTTTGTGTGTGTGTGACTAGTTCCATTTTACATTACATTTCTACCGTTTCCACGTTATTTTCTGTGGCATAAGGTTTAAACTTATTGCATAGTTTCAAAGTTCATAGTGGAGCCATCACAACTTTTCACACCACACACAGCTGAAAATTGCAATGTTTTATTTTTCAATGCACTATTTAGTTCGGCACTGAGGTCATTACAAGGAGCTGGTAATAGCGTCTTCACATAAATCAAAAATTTCCGGAGATTATACACACATGAAGATATTCGAGACAACTGGCAGGGAAGCCTGGTTGGCATATTTGATCTACACATAAAAATCTCAACGTACTTTTGATTTATGATTAGGCACTTAAGATAGGCCTAAGTTCAAATGGTTCAAATGGCTGTAAGCACTATGGGACTTAACATCTGAGGTCATCAGTCCCCTAGACTTAGAACTATTTAAACCTAAGTAACCTAAGGACATCACACACATCCATGCCCGAGGCAGGATTCGAACCTGCGACAGCAGCAGCCGCGTGGTTGCGGACTGAAGCGCCTAGAACCGCTCAGCCAACGTGGCTGGCAAAGGCCTAAGTGCCAAAATCGCAATCCGATACTGAAAATTGCGGGAAAGACGATCTCCTTCAAGAAATTCATTTTCACTCTGAACGCCAGGCACCTGAAGTCAGACTGTAAATATTCACGACCCGAATTTCACACTTATTAAAGTATTTTCTGATAAACCCGGCACTGCCCGGGTATCCATCTTGTCAATTTTCTGTCAGTAACGGAAACAATAACTGAACCGTGTTTCAGTTCCATGTATTCGTGAAAAGACTTTTGAATTTATTAAACTGTTGTACAAAGAAATATGCATACTGTACAAATGCGTAAGTACAGCTACATTGCGTGCGTTCGACGCGATTTTCGTCTCTATGTAACGCGTCTTCACAGCTCTATACACAGCAATTGTTTTCACCTGTAGCTGTTTGCACTTCGCAGTTCAAAGCTGTCAAAATCTGTACCAGATGCCAGCGATTTCCTGAAGTTGACTCGACTGTATGAGTGTCTTAGTAGTAAATAATAAATGTATTAAAACTTCATGCGTCATGTGGCATTTTTTCATGCATCTCAGTGTTTATGATGTCATATCTCTAAAACACTTGTCGTACAATGAGGTAGCCTATTTGTGTAGCGCCATATGTGGATCCTGTCTGAAATATATTTGCAAATAGAATTAGTAGCAAAGAAGTAATAAATTTAAACGTCATGCATGATGCGACAGTTTTTTATGCATCTACTGTTTATGACGTCATATCTCCGGAACCACGAGAGGTAGATGGTTCTTTCAACGACAGTGATTTTTGCCTTACAATAAGGGATAGGTGTATCTAGTTTGGTTGAAATCGGTCCTGTGGTTTAGAAAGAGATGTGGAAAACACACACACACACACACACACACACACACACACACATACACACTTTTTTATAGTATGTATGGATTTCAGGCTATTAAGACATAGTGAGATGTATTTCTTGGAAAAAGTGAACGTTTCTTTCCTATTTGCAGAGGACATTTTGAAGGGGGTTCAGCTTCTAAGAAGTTCCAATTCACACCGTTGCATGTTAATGACTGTAACAATATTTCATTTCCGTGTTCTCCTGCACAGACGTGTGATGACAAATGTTTTCAAAAGTCGAGCGACATGTTACATTACGACACCGAGATATGTGAACGAAATGTTGCTGCACTCAGGATAGAACAAGGGATTGATTAGGACTTTTATAGAAGATACAACAGTGATCCCTCGTTCTGGATGTTCAAAGAAGGACAAGACGTTGGGTTCCTACAAGAAATTCGTTCTACCAGGGCGTAATAGCTTGGAGGATTTAATAGGTTATACAACCAAAGCTTTCGCGAACAGATCTCTTAGCTGCAGGTAAATTTTTCGGGCTGTATGGTCCATTCCTACCGTTTCGTCCAGAGCTGCGGAGGACTTATACAGAAATGTTCTGTTACTGAGTAGTAGGTAAGACACCGGTACCACGAGCACCTCCGAAGATTCCCAGCGCAGCCCTTAACGATAATTTAGAAATGGAAAAGTTTCATGGATCACAACCATATAAGATTTACCAGCAGCTATTTTAATGTATTGTAATTTAAGACACAAAGGAATTAGACATTAACTGTCAGTGTCCAATGATTTAACTCATTGAGAAAAGTTAAAAATTTGTGCTGTACCGGGATTGACATCGAAATAGATGACAGAGGGGTAGAAAAGCAATTAAAATCGCTCAGAAGTGGAAAGGCCGCTGGACCTGATGGGATACCAGTTCGATTTTACACAGAGTACGCGAAGGAACTTGCCCCCCTTCTTGCAGCAGTGTACCGTAGGTCTCTAGAAGAGCGTAGCGTTCCAAAGGATTGGAAAAGGGCACAGGTCATCCCTGTTTTCAAGAAGGGACGTCGAACAGATGTGCAGAACTATAGACCTATATCTCTACCGTCGTTCAGTTGTAGAATTTTGGAACTCGTATTTACGTTCGAGTATAATGGCTTTTCTGGAGAGTAGAAATCTACTCTGTAAGAATCACCATGGGTTTCGAAAAAGACGATCGTGTGAAACCCAGCTCGTGCTATTCGTCCACGAGACTCAGAAGGCCATAGAAACGGGTTCCCAGGTAGATGCTGTGTTTTTTGACTTCTGCAAGGTGTTTGGTAGAGCCCTCCACAGTCGTTTAATGAACAAAGTAAGAGCATATGGACTATCAGACCAATTGTGTGATTGGATTAAAGAGTTCCTAGACAACAGATCGCAGCATGTCATTCTCAATCGAGAGTAGTCTTCCGAAGTAAGAGTGATTTCAGGTGTGCCGCAGAAGAGTGTCGTAGGACCGTTGCTATTCACAATATATATAAATGACATTGCGGATAACATCGGAAGTTCACTGAGGCTTTTTCGGATGATACTGTAGTATATCGAGAGGTTGTAACAATGGAAAATTGTACTGAAATACAAGAGGATCTGCAACGAATTGACGCATGGTGCACGGAATGGCAATTGAATCTCAATGTAGACAAGTGTATTGTGCTGCGAATAACATTTATCATTTAGCTTCAATATAGCAGGTCAGCAACTGGAAGCAGTTAGTTCCATAAATTATCTGGGAGTAGGCATTAGGAGTGATTTAAAAATGGAATTACCATATAAAATTAATCGTCGGTAAAGCAGATGCCAGACTGAGATTCATTGGAAGAATCCTACGGAAATGCAGTCAGAAAACAAAGGAAGTAGTTTACAGTAGACTTGTTCGCCCACTGCTTGAATTCTGCTCACCGGTGTGGGATCCGTACCAAATAGGGTTGACAGAAGAGATAGAGAAGATCCGACGGAGGGAAGCGCGCTTCGTTAGAGGATCATTTAGTAATCGCGAAGGCGTTACGGAGATGATAGATAAACTCCAGTGGAACAGTCTGCAAGAGAGACGCTCAGTAGCTCGGTACGGGCATTTGTTGAAGTTTCGAGAACGTACCTTCACCGAGGAGTCTAGCAATATATTTCTCCCGCCTACGCATATCTCGCGAAGAGACCATGAGGATAAAATCAGAGAGATTAGAGCCCACGCACAGGCATATCGACAATCTTTATTTCCACGAACAATACGAGACTGGAATAGAAGGGAGAACCGATAGAGGTACTCAAGGTACCCTCCGCCACACACCGTCAGGTGGCTTGCGGAGTATGGATGTAGATGTAGATTCTAACCCAGGTCTCCTACCTACTAGGCAGATGTGTTGACCACTGTGTCATTCACACACTCTGGTGACTACACCTGCACGGACTACCGTAGCGTGTCTTCCGACAGACCTGATTCTCAACTTATCCATTCACTACTGATGTAGTGCCTCTCGCTCATTATCTTCATTACTTGTGGCATCTCGCCGCTTCCCGTAAGAGTCGAGCTTGAAGCGCACCTGTACAGAAGGGATCATTGTCCGTCCTCACAAAAAATATATGTGTGGGGCTGTTCTTTCGGACATGTCCGAAAGGTCGGACACAACATATATAATTTTGTAACTTATTCTTCTTCCGATCAGCTTGCATTACTTTTTGTACACATTTACATCTACGATTATACTCCGTAAGACACCCAACGGTGTGTGGCGGAGGGCATTTTACGTGCCACTGTCATTACCTCCCTTTCCTGTTCCAGTCGCGTATGGTTCGCGGGAAGAACGACTGCCGGAAAGCCTCTGTGCGCGCTCGAATGTCTCTAATTTTACATTCGTGGCCTCGAAATGGTTCAAATGGTTCTAAGCACTATGGGACCTAACTGCTGAGGTCATCAGTCCCCAGAACTTAGAACTACTTAAACCTAAATAACCTTAGGACCTCGCACACATCCATGCCCGAGGCAAGATTGGAACCTGCGACCGTAGCAATATATTCGATACCTCATCCAGAAACGCACCCTCTCGAAACCAGGACAGCAAGCTACACTGCGAGTCAGAGCGCCTCTCTTGCAGAGTCTGCCACTTGAGTTTCCTAAACATCACCGTAACGCTGTCACGCTTACCAAATAACCCTGTGACGAAACGCGCCGCTCTTCTTTAGATTTTCTCTATCTCCTGTGTCAACCTGACCTGGTACGGATCAAACACTGATAAGCAATAGTCAAGTATAGGTCGAACGTGTGTTCTGCAAGCCACCTCCTTTGTTGATGGACTACATTTTCTATGGACTTTCCCAATGAATCTCAACCTGGCACCTGCCTTACCAACAGTAAATTTTATATGATTATTCCACTTCAAATCGTTCCGTAGGCATACTCCCAGATATTTGACAGAAATAACTGCTACTAGTGTTTCTTCCGCTATCATATAATCATACAATAAGCGATCCTTCTTTTTATGTATTCGCAATACATTACATTTGTCTATGTTAAGGGTCAGTTGCCACTCCCTGCACCAAGTGCCTACCCGCTGCAGATCTTCCTACATTTCGCTGCAATTTTCTAATGCTACAACTTCTCTGCATACTACAGCATCATCCGCAAAAAGCCGCAAGGAACTTCCGACACTATCTACTAGGTCATTCACATACACACACACACACACACACACACACACACACACACACACATATATATATAGGGTGTTTCAAAAATGACCGGTATATTTGAAACGGCAATACAAACTAAACGAGCAGCGATAGAAATACACCGTTTGTTGCAATATGCTTGGGACAACAGTACATTTACAGGCAGACAAACTTTCGAAATTACAGTAGTTACAATTGTCAACAACAGATGACGCTGCGGTCTGGGAAACTCTATAGTACGATATTTTCCACATATCCACCATGCGCAGCAATAATATGGCGTAGTCTCTGAATGATATTACCCGAAACCTTTGACAACGTGTCTGGCGGAATGGCTTCACATGCAGATGAGATGTACTGCTTCAGCTGTTCAATTGTTTCTGGATTCTGGCGGTACAGCTGGTCTTTCAAGTGTCCCCACAGAAAGAAGTCACAGGGGTTCATGTCTGGTGAATAGGGAGGCCAATCCACGCCGCCTCCTGTATGTTTCGGATAGCCCAAAGCAATCACACGATCATCGAAATATTCATTCAGGAAATTAAAGACGTCGGCCGTGCGATGTGGCCGGGCACCATCTTGCATAAACCACGAGGTGTTCGCAGTGTCGTCTAACGCAGTTTGTACCGCCACAAATTCAGGAAGAATGTCCAGATAGCGTGATGCAGTAATCGTTTCGGATCTGAAAAATGGGCCAATGATTCCTTTGGAAGAAATGGCGGCCCAGACCAGTACTTTTTGAGGATGCAGGGACGATGGGACTTCAACATGGGGCTTTTCGGTTCCCCATATGCGCCAGTTCTGTTTATTGACGAAGCCGTCCAGGTAAAAATAAGCTTCATCAGTAAACCAAATGCTGCCCACATGCATATCGCCGTCATCAATCCTGTGCACTATATCGTTAGCGAATGTCTCTCGTGCAGCAATGGTAGCGGCGCTGAGGGGTTGCCGCGTTTGAATTTTGTATGGATAGAGGTGTAAACTCTGGCGCATGAGACGATACGTGGACGTTGGCGTCATTTGGACCGCAGCTGCAACACGGCGAACGGAAACCCGAAGCCGCTGTTGGATCACCTGCTGCACTAGCTGCGCGTTGCCCTCTGTGGTTGCTGTATGCGGACGCCCTACCTTTCCAGCACGTTCATCCGTCACGTTCCCAGTCCGCTGAAATTTTTCAAACAGATCCTTTATTGTATCGCTTTTCGGTCCTTTGGTTACATTAAAAATCCATTGAAAACTTCGTCTTGTTGCAACAACACTGTGTTCTAGGCGGTGGAATTCCAACACCAGAAAAATCCTCTGTTCTAAGGAATAAACCATGTTGTCCACAGCACACTTGCACGTTGTGAACAGCACACGCTTACAGCAGAAAGACGACGTACAGAATGGCGCACCCACAGACTGTGTTGTCTTCTATATCTTTCAGTCACTTGCAGCGCCATCTGTTGTTGAAAATTGTAACTACTGTAATTTCAAAAGTTTGTCCGCCTGAAAATGTACTGTTGTCCCAAGCATATTGCAACAAACGGTGTATTTCTATCGCTGCTCGTTTAGTTTTTATTGCCGTTTCAAATATACCGGTCATTTTTGAAACACCCTGTATATATATATATATATATATATATATATATATATATATATATATATGTGTGTGTGTGTGTGTGTGTGTGTGTGTGTGTGTGTGTGTGTGTGTGTGTGTATATATATATATTCTGAAAGGTTGTAGGGGACGTCAAAACAATTATTTTTCCCTAATGGCATTTTTTCTATCAGGAGTATGTAAACCGGTAGAGGAAGATTTCTTTGGTGGCAAATTAATTAAAGCAACATACACTTTTCCATTTTCTTATGACGAAGAGGCAACAACTAGGTAGCAGTTAGGCCCAATTAAACAGTCTCCAACAACAGCGATAGACACATTAACGAAGAACCGCACTTAATGAGCGTTAGTAACTGTGGCATGTGGGTTATTATCACTCCAAACATGCGAATTGTGCATGTTGAAGACTCCATCACGCCCGAACGTTACTTCATCGGTAAACAACACCGAGGATGGAAATGTAGGATGCATTTCACACTGTTCCAAGTTCCACTGCAAAAACTGTGGTCTGTGTGGATAGTCAACTGGTTCCAGATTGTGGACACGCTGTAAATGAAATGGACGTAACAATTTCTCTCGAAGTACTGTTCTTACATTCGTCTATTCGTCTCTATGTGACGTGCAATAGCACGAGTGCTGATTGAAGGATCCCTCTACACATGCTGCAAGACAGCTTCCTCAAATTGCAGCGTTCTTACCGTGCGACGGCATCCCGGTCCAGGTAATCTGCTAAATGACCTGGTCTCATGCAGGCGTTGGAACACAGCATCAAAGGTCGTATGATGCGGGATACGGCGATTGGGATATTGTTGTTGATAAACCCCCGTGCAGCTCGTGCGTTGTGGTGCCCTATGTAGTACGCACCAACCATATCAGTGTACTCACTCCAGGTGTATCGCTGCATTAGTAAATAGAGACAATGGACTACTACACTGGTGGACAGCAGTTGTCTACATCTGAAGAGCGTAATACGGCCTCTATCAACTGAAGAGCGTAATGCGACCTCAAACGGTTTAAATAATCCTCGTAGGAAAAAATGACATTGGGGAAAAATGTTTGTTTTGGTCCCTACAACCTCCCAGAGTTTGTGTTGTGTACATAGTTCCGCGTAGTCAGCGTGTACACAACTTTGCCACTAGAGCGCGCCCCGCTAAGCACAACAGCGCAGGCGCGGCGCTCGTCTGTCTCCGCACTACGAGATGGCACTGCCTTAGAGATGGACCAAATTCTGCTTCCGCCGATCCGCGTATTAATATGTAACGCAACCAATGAGATTGCTGCTAACCTTTTCTCCTCGCGGATCACACTCGTGCAGTGATACATGAAGCGCGAGGTATTATAACGAGTGTACAGACCTCCGATTAGTCAGTCTGCATTAGTCTGCACCAGTCTGCACCAGTCTGCATTTGTCTGTACCAGTCCATAGTCAAGTTTCAGTCTGCGCCTAATAAGATTACCATATTGCTGTACATAGCCATGAAATGGATAGACACTTTGTCAAGTATCAGACATATGTGAGAATAAGATTGACGTACCAAGACCAAAGGAACTTCAGATTGTCAATTGTAAATTGCATCCAGAATCAGGTTGCGTAAGGTTTATGCTTGTTACTAATTTAATAAATGTGTGTGAAAATTAATCAAGTTCTGTTTAAAGTTGGTCACTGTCAATCTGCTACTCTAAGCGTGCAAGTGGCATTTCTATCGTCTGACCTAACGGCAGAAGATAAACACGCCACGATAAGACCACGAGACATATTGCTGACACTCGCCTACTTTGTTAGAGCGACAAGTCAAATAATCTGATGGTGTGTGTACCGAAGGTCTTACAGCACGCACACCACAGTTTGTCAGTTTAAATACTTATATGCTGTGTTCTGTTTGCTAAAAACTCTTCAATCCAGCAACACAGCTGGTCTGGTATTACGTAGGCTCTTACTTTGTTTATCAGGCGACACTGCGGAACTGTATCGAACGCCTTCCGGAAGTCAAGGAAAATGGAATCTACCTGGGAGCCTGTATCTAATATTTCATGGGTCTCATGAACCAATAAAGCGAGTTGGGAATCACACAATCGCTGTTTCTGTATGTTGTTGTTGTGGTCTTCAGTCCCGAGACCGGTTTGAAGCAGTTCTCCATGCTACTCTATCCTGTGCAAGCTTCTTCATCTCCCAATACCTACTGCAATCTACATCCTTCTGAATCTGCTTACTGTATTCATCTCTTGGTCTCCCTCTACGATTTTTACCCTCCACGCTGCCCTCCAGTACCAAATTGGTGACCCCTTGATGCCTGAGAACATGTCCCACCAACCGATCCCTTCTTGTAGTCAAGTTGTGCCACAAACTCCTCTTCTCCCCAATTCTATTCAATACCTCCTCATTAGTTATGTGATCTACCCATCTAATCTTCAGCATTCTTCTGTAGCATCACATTTCGAAAGCTTCTATTCTCTTCTTGTCCAAACTATTTATCGTCCATGTTTCACTTCCATACATGGCAACACTCCATACAAATACTTTCAGAAAAGACTTCCTAACACTTAAATCTATACTCAATGTTAACAAATTTCTCTTCTTCAGAAACGCTTTCCTTGCTATTGCCAGTCTACATTTTATATCCTCTCTACTTCGACCATCATCAGTTATTTTGCTCCCCAAATAGCAAAACTCCTTTACTACTTTAAGTGTCTCATTTCCTAATGTAATTCCCTCAGCATCACCAGACTTAATTCGACTACATTCCATTATCCTCGTTTTGCTTTTGTTGATGTTCATCTTATATCCTCCTTTCAAGACACTATCCATTTCGTTCAACTGCTCTTCCAAGTCCTTTGCTGTCTCTGACAGAATTACGATGTCATCGGAGAACCTCAGAGTTTTTATTTCTTCTCCATGGATTTTAATACATACTCTGTACTTTTCTTTTGTTTCCTTTACTGCCTGCTCAATATACAGATTAAATAACATCGGGGAGAAGCAGCAACCCTGTCTCAGTCCATTCCCAACCACAGCTTCCCTTTCATGTCCCTCGACTCTTATAACTGCCATCTGGTTTCTGTACAAATTGTAAATAGCCTTTCGCTCCCTGTATTTTACTCCTGCCACCTTCGGAATTTGAAAGAGAGTATTCCAGTCAACATTTCCAAAAGCTTTGTCTAAGACTACAGATGATAGGAACGTAGGTTTGCCGTTCCTTAATCTTTCGTCTAAGCCAAGTCGTAGGGTCAGTATTGCCTCACGTGCTCCAACATTTCTACGGAATCCAAACTGATCTTCCCCGAGGTCAGCTTCTACCAGTTTTTCCATTCGTCTGTAAAGAATTCGTGTTAGTATTTTGCAGTTGTGACTTATTAAACTGATAGTTCGGTAATTTTCACATCTGTCAACACCTGCTTTCTTTGGGATTGGAATTACTATATTCTTATTGAAGTCTGAGGGAATTTCGCCTGTCTCATACATTTTGCTCACCAGATGGTAGAGTTTTGTTATGCCTGTTTCCGTAATCCATGTTGATTCCTACAGAGCAGATTCTGGGTTTCCAGAAATGACAAGATACGCGAGCAAAAAAAGATGTTCTGAAATTCTACAACAGATCGACGTCAGAGATATAGGTCCATAGTTTTGCGCATCTGCTCGACGACCCTTCTTGAAACCGGAACTACCTGTGGATATCAGATAATCGGCAACTGATCGCCAGACGTTTCTGAGGGGTCGTGTCAGGTGGATGCAGCTCACCTTGACGTCGTACTGCCCCCAGGTCTCGAAGTCGCCGAGGCGCACGTTGCAGGACATGTCGACGTCGCCGCCGGGCAGGACGTCTGCGGTGACACGCGAGACGCGGCGCAGCGTGGCGGGCACACGCAGGCGCACGCCGGAGACGCTCATGCGCGTCGTGACGGTGAAGAAGAGCAGCTTCTCGGACGTCTCCTTGCGCATGTCTGGCATGTCGACCTCGCGCCGCCCCTGGCGCTGCACCTCGGCGTGGTAGTCGAGCAGCGCGTCGAACGCGGCCGCGTAGCCGCTCGCGTCCGCCGGCTGCTCCTCGCTGCTCTCGCTGGCCGACCAGAAGCGCTTCTTCCTGCCCTGCGGCGCCCGCTCGCCTCCCACCGCATCACCGCCGACCGCTGGGTCGGCACCGGCAGCGAAGGCAGGCGTGTCTTCAGCTAGTTCCTGCTGCAAACGCTCCACTCCAATCTCCTGTTCATTTTTGTGGCCGAGCTTCGGACTATACTCGACTGAATAAACATCCGCTGGAAGTTCATATTGCAGTCTGTGTGGTATCTCGTTTCCCAGTGCAGAAATAAATGTGACCAGGGCTGCCACGATGAAGACTTGTCCGCAGGAGGAGACCCTGAAACACGGTAAATCATACCCGTCAGTCCTTTATGTAATCTGTCTCAATGATCACCTCTGCGTATAGACGTGACCGTTTCTGACATCTACATCTACGTGATTACTCTGCTATTCACAACAATGTGCCTGGCAAAGGATTCAATGAACCACCTTCAAGCTGTCTCTCTACCGCTCCACTCTCGAACGGCACGCGGGAAAAACGAGCACTTAGATTTTTCTGTGCGAGCCCTGTTTCTCTTATTTTATCGTGATGATCATTTCTCTCTATGTAGGTGGGTGCCAGCAGAATGTTTTCGTAATCGTAGGAGAAAACTGGTGATTGAAATCTAATGAGAAGATCCCGTCGCAACGAAAAACGACTTTGTTTTAATGATTGCCACTCCAATTCACGTATCATGTCTGCGTGTCACTATCTCCTCTACTTAGATTTTTCTGTGCGAGCCCTGTTTCTCTTATTTTATCGTGATGATCATTTCTCTCTATGTAGGTGGGTGCCAGCAGAATGTTTTCGCAATCGTAGGAGAAAACTGGTGATTGAATACTCATGAGAAGATCCCGTCGGAACGAAAAACGACTTTGTTTTAACGATTGCCACTCCAATTCACGTATCATGTCTGCGTGTCACTATCTCCCCTACTTCGCGATAATACAAAACGAGCTGCCCTTCTTTGTACTTTTGCGATGTCATCCGTCAGTCCGACCTGATGCGGATCCCACAACGCACAGCAATACTCCAGAATAGGGCGGACAAGCGTGGTGTAAGCAGTCACTTTAGTGGACCTGTTGGACCTTCTAAGTGTTCTGCCAATGAATCGGAGTCTTTGTTTTTACTCTATCCACAATATTATCCATGTCATTGTTCCAATTTAGGTTATTTGTAACAACCTCAGAGGGTACCGATGATACGAGGGATGATCAATAAGTAAGGCAACATTTTTCTTTTGTCAACCAGTTTCGGTGGGAAAAATACGGAGCTGGTTGTGAGACGTCTTTGAATCTTCCGGCTTCATCCGCTATAGTTCCATGAAGTTGCGATAGGTGGCGGCGCTATACGTAACATTCAAAATGGCATCTCTGACGGAGATGCGTTCCAAGCAGAGAGCTGTCACGGAGTTTGTTTGGGCGAAAAACCAGACCATCGCAGATATTCATAGCCGCCTGCAGAAGGTCTACGGACACAGGGTAGTGGACAAAAGCAAGATAAGTCGTTCGCCGAGGCATCTGTCATCATCGCAAAAAGGTCGCGCAAACCTTCCCGATCTACTGCTTGTAGCCGAGCGGTCAAGGCGGAGGTTCGAGTTCTCCCTCGGGCATGGGTGTGTGTGTGTGTCATTAGGATAATTTAGTGTGTAAGCTTAGGGACTGATGACCTTAGCAGTTAAGTCCCAGAAGATTTCACACACATTTGAACATTTGATCTACTGCTTGCCGGCCAGCCGTATACAGCTGTGATTCGTGTAATGTTCGAACGTGCGGACACTCTCGTTCGAGGTGATGGATGGATCTCAGTCAAACACCTCGCTGCTCAGCTGGATGGCTCTGTTGGTGGTGCCGACACACTCGTCCACCAGTTGGCGTACTCAAAGGGGTGTGTGTGCCCAGTGGGTCCCTAAAAAAGACCATAAAGACCAACGAAGGATCATTTGTGCGGAATTGCTTGCGCGTTACGACGGTCACCGTGACAATTATTCGTAGAAAAAATCGTCATAGGCCATGCCACATACGTTCATCCCTTCTAACCAGGGAAAAAAGGGCATTGCATGGAGTGTGCCAGATCATCTCTCCTCCGAAGAAACACTTCAAAGGCGCAACCTGAGCCGGTAAAGGGTCGTGAAGATGTTTTTCTGGGACTCTGAAGAGTTATTCTGTTTGATGTTCTCCCTCACAGTACAACGATTAATTCTGAAGTGTATTGTGCTACCCTCAGGAAATTGAAGAAACAACTTCACTTTGTTAGTCGGCGCAAAAATGGAACGAACTGCTAGTTCTCGCCGGCCGGAGTGGCCGTGCGGTTCTAGGCGCTGCAGTCTGGAACCGAGCGACCGCTACGGTCGCAGGTTCGAATCGTGCCTCGGGCATGGATGTGTGTGATATCCTTAGGTTAGTTAGGTTTAATTAGTTCTAAGTTCTAGGCGCCTGATGACCTCAGAAATTAACTCCCATAGTGCTCAGAGCCAAACATAAAAAAAAGATAAGCTTGGAACCGTGAAGAGCTTTTTGCAGGAGCTCAACATCATACATGCTTCGGGAACCACCTTGTGCGTCGGCGGGTATTTTGCGCTCCGTTATCATTTACCTCCCCCGCCCCCTCTCCTCCCTCCCTCCCATTTCCTGTTCCAGTCGCAAACGGTGCATGGGGAGGTACGATTTTTGGTGCGTCTGTGAGTGAACTATAATCTCTTTAATGGAACCTTTATACCGTTTACGAGGGTTATATGTAAGAGGAAGTAAAATTTGAGTTGACTCTTCTATCAGCGTACGCTCACAGACTTTTAGCATTAATCCACACAGTGATCCAGATCGGCTCTCTTGTAGCGCCTGCCGCTGCTGGAGTGGGATGAGTACCTCTGTGGTGCTTTTACACTTATTAAGTTAACCGGTGACGAAAAGCGTCGCTCTTCTTCGGTCCTATCTGGTAACAGGCAAAGATTGATGTGAAATGTTTAAGTAGCGGTCAAACAAGGATCTTGTCAACTATCGCCTTGTTTGCTAGACTACCCTTCTTGAGTATTCTTCTGATAAATTATTTTTATATGGCTGTTTCACTTTACATTACTCTGTAAACATACTCCCACATTTTTAATATACATTACTGCTGCCACTTATTGTTCTGCAGTCGTGACCGTAAGGAGGATTTATGTCGTTTTATGGACAATACGCTGTGGCAACCATTCATCATGTGTTAATGTGCTATAAGCACACTAAATAATAATCTAAGACTATATCATTTCTCTTCGAATGCGAGCCAGATATCGCATTAAAATTACGCCATTTCTCTTCGAATGCTTGCTGGAATGTAAATAAAACGTATGAAAACGTATCGTGTGGCGTTCTCCTCTCCACGATAGCTAAAAACCAGCATCAAGTGCTTGTAAAGTACTGTGCAAACGCAGAGTATGAGGGGTTTTAGAGGAGCAGCTGACATATTGGTACTGGAGCCCAACTGTGTTTTATAGTGAGGATGGCTGTCCCCTGTAATAATAATAATGATAATAATAAAAGGAAGAAAGAAGTTTTCAACGAACAACTTGAAGAGGTGTCATGTGGCATCCGCACGAACCAAATGAAGAGAATAATGACGAAAGAATAGAAAGGTACAATGAAAGGGGAAAAAAAATTCGAGTGCACCGAAAGTCTGTTTGTTGAGTCGGGTTCGATTCCCGCTGCTACCATCATTTTTCTCCATATTTATTTTATTCCTCTCGATGTTAAATTATTAATTCTAAACTTAAACAATTTAAAGAATTCAGTCAACAGATGTAAAATTAATTAGTCTTTTTAGTTACAATTATTACCCTTGTAAGTCAAAAGAAAATACGTGGTGGGAAAAAAAGGAGTATGGGAGGAAATTTAGCATGAAAGTGTATGAAAAGAGTTGGAACTGTGGGTGTGATATTCGCAAAGCACTATTTTACTTTCGATGTTTTTCTTATTAAGGAACAATGATGCGTGGAATACAAGGAGAGTGAAAGATCTAGGATACATTAATGCTGAAATCATAAACATAAAGCTAATATCTCAGTAATATTAAGTCGCATCTACGTAACGACGTAGTAAAATAACGTCTTCTTATTTTTGTAATATTGTAGCACATTGGTAGAGTTTTACACGAGCCGCTATTGACAGTATGTTACATTTGGATATGCTGGATATGCTAATCGCTACATTGATTGTCGACCTGCAGAAGTGCAGGTCTCAATATCCCACAACTGCAACTTGTCTATAGATGAGCGGATGAGATGCCACGAGCTGCTACAAAGATTAGGTAAAAGAAGTAGCTCCCATTTTTTGCAGCTTTTTCAAGAAGCATCCTCGGATAGGTGCATATATACACTAGTCCACATTGTTAACGTGAATTTACTGTATAGTTATGAACTAGTCTTATGCTTACGTATTACCACATTTTTGGAGAACCACGTGTCCTCTATAAAAATCAACATAAATATCGCAAAGACAGATATATTCCAAAACTGAGCTTGCTCTGTGAGATCCGGAGCACTGTAGATGACGGCGTCCAGTTTGATCCCGTGTCCCTTGGCTACCGGAAGGAATCCGATACAGTTGGGAGCTGTTTGCATTACTCTCAGATATGAAGTCCGGTGCAGCCGTTTACGAAACAAGATATTTCGGCAGCGTACCTTGCTGTGAGCTTCAGGTGATACCTGCAGAATGAACACCTTTGATACATCGCGTCTCCATTGTACTCGTGCCTTTGTACTCTTATCGTAGAGAGGAGGCGCAATGGAACAAAGACGCACATTCAGCAGGTATCATCTGAAGATTGCGACAGGGTACGCCGTCGAAATATCGTGTTTCGTCGACGACAGCACCCGAATGGACACCCGAGAGCTGATTCGCCGAAAAACGCAGGAAAGTCCGCAGAGGGTCGGGCCTGATGCAGGAACTGGCAGTTAGGCCAGAACATAAAAAGATTGCATATATAACAGAACAGATTCACTGCTGTCTGATTACAGCATGCCAATGAATTACTGGAAACTATTGCAAAATACCTAGAAGTAACCTTCCGGGCTGGACTAAGTGCAATGACCACACCAAACAAACTACAGGAAACTGAGATGCGCGGCTGACTTTCGTTGGAAGAGTCTAACCGAAATATAAAGGAATAAGGTGGCTTTTTAAACTGTGTTCAAGTAACTCTTGAGTACTGCTCATCAGCGTCGGATTTTTACGAAGCTGGGTTAATGGAACAGATAGACAAGATCCAAAGAAGAGCGGCAAGTTTCGTCGCGGCGCCATTTGGTGGGCGCGAGAATATTTCGGAGATGCTCTATGACTTCGAACGGCAAACGCTACTAGAGAGGCGTCGTGGAAGAGAAGATACATTACAAGAATAGAAGGGCAACAAAATACAGCCTCCCACATAGTCTCGTGAAATAAACACGACAAGAAAAACCTAAGAAATAGGAGTTCGAGCGAAGGTTTACCGCCAATCATTCTACCCACATACCATTCGAGAATGAAAAAGGGAAGGGTGGAAAGGATAGTGGTACGCCTTGGTATGGTGATGACGAAGAAGAACTACGTAGACCGGAACCAGAACCTAATACAAACGCACTGCAAGAAGACTTTGGTCTCTGACACCTTTAATCAATGACGCCTTAGGATACACAATGGGAGAGCATTTAAGGGGATAAGAATATTTCAGCACAAGGTGAGCAAGTTTTAGACTTTGCACTGTGACACACACACGTAGACGAACGCACAGTCGACTGTTGTTTTTTTCTGGGACGTTGTCCCGCCAAACGAATTTAGGAACCGGCCGCTGTGGCCGAGCGGCTCTAGGCGCTTCACTCCGGAAATCTGCGCGACTGCTACAGTCGCAGGTTCGAATCCTGCCTGGGGCGTGGATGTGTGTGATGTCCTTAGGTTAGTTAGGTTTAAGTAGTTCTAAGTTCTATGGGACTGATGACCTCAGATGTTAAGTCCCATGGTGCTCTGAGCCATTTGAACCATTTTTGAACGAATTTAGGCAAGTGCTAGACTTGATAAACCGGCACAAATTTCTCCAGTAGAAGGCACCCACATCCAAACCTGCTCTCGATGGGATCTGGTTGGAATGGACCGAAACTTCAAACAACCCACTCTGACTACGCGTCCAACGAATAAAATATAGAATAATTATAGTAAAATAAATGAAACAATGACCCTCAGGTTTCGCATGGGCATTTAGGCACGATTGTTAATTTAAGTTTTCGAAACAGCTCAAAAGTTACCTCTTACGGAAGGATACTGAATTGTATGTCAACCTTTCAGAATAAACGTTTTTGATGAGATTTTCAGTTAATTCTAGCATTTTATTTATAAAATGATAAAACTGTCATTCATGTATAGCATTTATTGCTAACCGTATAGTGTAAAAGTGAACGCATTCCTGGAAAGAAGAATCGTTCGAAGAAGGCTAATAAAAAAAAGAGGAAGATCGGAGAACAAGAAATTCTATCTTTGGTTTTCTGTCGAAAATCGCATAACCAGAAGCGGGGCATTAATACAGAATAGGAATATTGTGTATAGTCCTGAACAGTTAGACTCCATTGCGATCGGGACATGAAGTATGAGAAAAAACAAGAAATTTTTCATAACTAGGCGAAAAGTAGTTAAATGGGAAAATAAAAACTGTTTCTGTGTTTCCCACTCTTAAATATGACTTCTTTCAGCCAAGTACTTAAAAGAAGCTATTAATATGAGAAAGTATGATTCATATTCCACAAAAATCATTGCTATGAATGTCGGAGACAATCTAGTTGTCAATCGCATTCGTCATCCCGTTTTTAATCTGAGATAGCAACGAAAACATTCATTGCAGTTACGTTCCGCATGCTCAGAAATGGTTGAAATGGCTCGAAGCACTGTGGGACTTAACATCTGAGGTCATCAGTCCCCCTAGACGTAGAACTACTTACACCCAACTAACCTAAGGACATCACACACATCCGCTCCCGAGGCAGGATTCGAACCTGCGGCCGTAGCAGCCTCGCATTTCCGGACTGAAGCGCCTAGAACCGCTCGGTCACCGCGGCCGGATGTTCCGCATGTACTCTAATCTTATTTTTATCAGTGTGGTTCTTACAAGTCCCATATTTAGTCGTCAATAACGTGACTTTGGATACCATACAAGACATACTTGTAATCTTGAGTTCAGGCGAAGTTACAAGAAGCAACGCATTTCTTAAAGCGGCTCTCATTGGTTTTACTGAAACAGTCTGCCCCCTAGAGTCAAAAATACTTCACACGAACTGTGAACATTTTATTCTGGGATTTAAATCTCCGTTCTAGTTTGATAATAACAACAGCTCTTTAACAATTTTCACCTGTTCAGAATTTATTTATTTATCCATTTACACGTATTTTTCCGTAAGACCAAAGTGGGGAGAGAATCCATAAAGTCATGGGATGTAACAGAACATGAAATTACAACATAAAAGTAATAACAGATAAAATAAAATGTTTATGAATCCAAAAAAAGTCAAACCACAAGTTTAAGTAAACGCAATCAACAATATAACGCAGGAATGAGCTTAATTTTTCAAGGAATAGGAGGAGTGAGCCATGAGGAAACACTCCAGTTTCGATTTGAAAGCGCGTAGATTACTGCTAAGTTTTAACTAGTCGTTATGCAACAATCTTTTGAGGTGGTTATCGCAAGGCAAACTGTCGTGAAAAACTTAAGGATGAGAATAACTTAAGCATGATGTGTGACTTCGACTAAGGTAGCTCGATGAAACTTGACCACGCATAGAAAGAACTGCTACAGTTCAGTACGTGAAAGAAATAAGCAGTGAGACGAACAGAAGAGACATTTTCATTCAAAAACACTGATGTCATTGCGATTTATGACAGTATCCCCGACATTACTAAAAGTGGGACATGGTTTTAAACTGGGCGTGTGATCACTGCTCGCCGATGTACACCCATGCTAGCCACAAAGTTAATAAGGAGTTCTTGTGGTAATGCGTTCCATTTCTTCACCAGCGTGGTTGACAACTGATGGACGTTCGTTCGTACACGTGTAGGTGCCCCAATACGTCTCCCCAAATCATCCCGCAAATGCACTATGGAATTTAAGTCGGGGAACCGGGCAGGCCAATCCATTCGCCGAACATCATCTAATTACAAGAGCTCCTCCACTTGAGCAGTTCAGTGTGATCGGACATTGTCGTCCACAAAACAAAAGTCACGGCAAAATGCTTCCATGAAAAGACGCACATGGGGAACGAGCAAGGCGTCGCGATCTACATCAACATCTGCATGGTTGCTCTGCAATTCACACTTAAGTGCCTGGCAGAGGGTTCATCGAACCCTTTCCATACTGCTGTTCTACCATTCCACTCTCGAATGGCGAGTGGGAAAAAGGAACACCTAAATCTTTCCGATCGAGCTCTGATTTCTCTTATTTCATTGTGATGATCATTTCTCCCTACGTAGGTGGGTGTCAAAAAAATATTTTCACCTTCGAGGAGAAAGTTGATGACCGAAATTTTGTACATAGATATCGCCGCAAAGAAAACCGCCTTTGTTTCAGTGACTGCCAAACTCGCGTATCATATCAGTGACATTCTCACCCCTATTGTGCGATAACACCAAACGAGCTGCTCTTCTTTGCACTCTTTTGATGTTCTCCGTCAATCCTACCTAGTAAGGACCCCACACCGAGCAGCAATATTCCAGCAGAGGACGGACTAGTGCAATGTATTTTTATTAAAATGAAATTCCTCCAGCTGTACTTAAGATTTTTTTATTTACTTCGCTACTAGTTTCGGCGTTGCGTCAACGTAATCTTCAGGCCCGTACACATTGATGAAATCAGTTGTGCGTGGCTCAGTCTACAAGGCAACGCGGACTTCTAGACTGAGCGACACACAACTGATTTCATCGAAGTGTACGGGCCTGAAGGTGGCGTTGACGCAACGCCGAAGCTAGTAGCGAAATAAATAAATAAATGTTAAGTATGGCTGGAGGAATTTCATTTTAATAAAAATTATACCAGCTGTGTCCCACCTTCATCCAGTTTAAATATTGATGTACGAGGAAGTGAAATATATGCTGCCTCTTTAGTGTGTTTGTCGCACCTTCTAAGTGTTCCGCCAACAAAGCGCAGTCATGGACTGTGCGGCTGGTCCCGGCGGACGTTCGAGTCCTCCCTCGGGCATGGGTGAGTGTGTTTGTCCTTAGGATAATTTAGTTTAAGTAGTGTGTAAGCTTACGGACTGATGACCTTAGCAGTTTAAGTCCCATAAGATTTCACACCCATTTTTGAACAACAAAACGCAGTGTTTGTTCCGCCTTCCCCACAATATTGTCTATGGCGTCTTTCCATTTTAAGTTGCTCGTAATTGTAATTCCTACGTATTTAGTCGAATTGACAGCCCTTAGATCTGTGCGATTTATCTTATACCCAAAATTTATCCGATTTCTTTTAGTACCCATGTGGATGGCCTCGCACTTTTCTTTGTCTAGTGCCAATTGCCACTTTTCGCACCATACAGAAATTCTCTCTACATCATTTTGTAATTGGAATTGACCGCATAATGATTTTACTAACGGGAAATTACAGCGTAATCTGTAAACAATATAAGGGGGCTGCTCAGATAATCACCTAGACCATTTATGTAAATCAGGAACAGCAGAGGGCCTATGACACTACCTTGCGGAACGCCAGATATCACTTCTGTTTTACTCGATGATTTACCGTCTATCGCTACGAACTATGAACTCTCTGAGAGGAAATCACGAATCCAGTCACACAACTGAGACGGTATTCCATATTCCCATTCGACAGTGGAATGGTAGAGAAGTAGTATGAAAATGGTTCGATGAACCCTCTGTCAGGCGCTTAAGTATGAATTGCACAGTAGCCATGTAGATGTAGATGTAGATGCATCAGTGGCCAAAAGTTATTAACCGCGCTGTCTGACAAGTGGTACGCTCTACCACAAGGATACTTTACCAACCTAGTCAGCAGCACAGGAGGACGTTGTAGAGCAAGCATTACCATTCTTGGTTATCACACATCGTATTAAGAGTCACGTCCCGCCTTTTCTAAAGTCCAGGCGGCATCAAAAATGGCGGTGACATCAGTGTAATTATTGTGTTTTAATAGATGTGTCATTTCTGTTCGTCTCATCGTGTACGTCTTTCAGTAACTTCGTGTACTGTATTGTAGCAGTTCTTTCTATGTATGACCTAACTTCCAGCGAGCTATGTTACTTGGCAGCGACACATCATGCGGAAGTCTCTTTCGTCCTTAAGTTTTGCACAGCAGTGTGTATCATCAATGTAATCTACTCTGTGAGGCTTACGAGAATGTTGATAAAAATGGTTTTCGCTATCTTATGTGCATTAGACTGCTTTTGCATGTAGGCGTTTAGGTAGTTCCAAATCGCGTTAGTACTGTTTATTTCTAGGCATGGCACGCACTGAGGAACATTCAAACTCATGTCAAGTCATACATTTTCTACACGGTCCAGTAACATCAATGTGACTACCTGTCAAAATCCCCGAATGACCACTTTTGGAGCGCGGTCATGCTGAAAGAATATCAATGAGGTTCTGGAAGGTACCGACAGGTCTGTGGGGCCATGTACACATAAGTGTTGTGGCCAGCTGCTCTAGGTTTCATGGTTGAGGATCCTTGGCTCGAACAGCCTAATGGAGGAAGTGCCACAGAGTCTCGACTGGATTTAAATCAGGGGAGTTTGGTAGCCAGTGCAGTACAGTAAACGCATTCTGGTACTGAAACTTCCTGGCAGATTAAAACTGTGTGCCGGACCGAGACTCGAACTCGTGAACTTTGCCTTTCGCGGGCAAGTGCTCTACCATCTGAGCTACCCAAGCACGACTCACGCCCCGTCCTCACAGCTTTACTACTTTCCAAACTTCACAGAAGCTCTCCTGCGAACCTTGCAGAACTAACACTCCACAGAGAAAGGACATTGCGGAGACATGGCTTAGCCACAGCCTGGGGGATGTTTCCTGAATGAGATTTTCACTCTGCAGCGGAGTGTGCGCTGGTATGGAACTTCCTGCCAGAATAAAACTGTGTGCCAGACCGAGACTCGAACTCGGGACCTTCACCTTTCACGGGCAAGTGCAGCGCACACTCCGCTGCAGAGTGAAAATCTCATCCTGGAATCATTCTGGTACTCTTCGATCCCCGCACGTACACTGCGAGGTTTGACAGATTACATTTTCCTGTTAGTAGATGCCATCGAGCTTTGAAAAGTAGAGTGCATTTAGGGATGGACATAGTCTCCAAGGATAGATGCATACTTGTGTTCATCCATTGCGCCTTTCAGAATAATGAGATCATCCAGGGAGTGCCACAAAAACGTTCCCTAGAACATAACTCTCCCTTCTCCGACCTGGAGCCTTACGAGGATTGTTGCAGGACCATACAAGGGAACGGCTATCTGTCCGATGGAGCATAAAACGTGATTCATCTGAATATGCCAACTGTCACCAGTCAGTGGACTTTGAGTAGCGGTACCGGCATGCAAATTCCAGCATTCGTCACTGATGAAAAGCACTCAGGTTGGTTGCATGAACCAGGCGCCTGCTGCAGAGGTCCCTAAGCAGCAACATTCGCTGAACAGTCGTTGAGGAGACACTCTTGGTAGGTCCTTGGTTCATCTGGGAGGTCAGTTGCCCAACAGTTGCACATCTATTCACCCGTACTCATCTCCGCAGCTGTCGTTCACCCCTGGCATCCACGGCGTGTGGTGCAACGTAGTTGCCTTGGCGCCGGATTTGGACAGCGCTATTTTGCCATGCATGGTATAGTTTAACAATGTCAGCACTCATACAGTTTATAGACTTAGCCGTTTCGTAAATGCTTGCAGTCTTTGCCCGAAGGTTAATCATCATGTTCTTTTAAACGTCAGAAAAATCTCTCCGTTTTCGTATTAGGACAACGACTGCACTGTTTTCCGCCCCCCCCCCCCTCCCCCCACTGGCCTCAAATACTCTCCACTGCTAGTGCTGCCATCTGCCATCTCGGAGTAATTATTGCAAGTTTTCGTCGAACATAGACAGTGGCCACATTAATGTGACTGGACTATGTACAAGCAAGAGCGTCATTTACTGAACGGCAACACGAAAAAAAAGAACATTAAATGTCTAGGAAGAATCAAGAACAGTAGCACCAACTTTAGCGCATCTTCTACGAGGAGAGCTATATGGTTTATGTGACAGTTGTTTCTGAGTTACATGTCGACTCAAAAAGGAGAGTTGCTCAGTCTTTTACAAAGTTATCGAACTCGAGCCCAGAAATATAGTTATGCTATTATCAAGTGTCATTAACATAGATGTGTAGTTCTGTGTATGGCTGCTACATGTTGTAAGAACGTCACAACTTAAGACAACGAATGAAATACAGCACTTTCAAAGATGTTGGTGCGCTAGAGATTGTCGGCAGTAAATATCGTTCAAAGACACAGTAAAAATGAAATACCGCACACAAGAACGAACCTATGACCTGAGCTAAAACAAAAAAAAAAAAAAAAAAAAAAATGGGTGAGGGGAGGGAGTGTGGTGAAGAAGGGGCAATTTAGTTTGATGGCAAATATCGAAATACTTTTGAGATTTCATGACTCTGGATACACTTCCTACTGGTCAGTATCGCTTACAAGTAACAGCTTTCTTCAAAGTGGCATGGAATCGTTTCGTCTGTCTGATACGAGAGGAAGTGAGCTTTGTTTGCGAAGATTTTTTCTAGGGATTTAGTGGACGCCTTTCCCCTCTTGCACCTCGTTGGAGATGCATTTAAAAATATGTCTTTTCTAGGATGATATACTACAACATAAAAGATAGAACTTGTAGGCACGAATTGTGCATAGGATAAGGAACAAGTGTCACATTTTCGGGTTTCGGAAAGCCAAAAGCGCTACATCAATCGGACTGGGCGGACCTCAGGTGCACATAATCGGACAAAATTCATCTTTGTTAATTAATTCTGTGAAAAAGAAACAGGCAATAACAGCTTGTGTGTATGCAAGTGATAAGTTTTACCGGAATTACAGAGTACACAGACGAACCAAGACTACAGCATACTGATTTATGGCTAAATATTGGGCACTAATAATATCGTGCAGAGTCAGAGAAGAAAATCCTTACTCGATTATTTAAGTGTATTGGTACTGCCCAACAGTTCGGCCGTTGAGAATTAATTTCTGAGAAAGTGGAAACATAATACGCTCTTTTTCTAGTTAATCTGTAAAGTCGATCAATAAAATATTTTCAAGCAACCCAGAAATGTGGTGATTAAGTACCGTATCCCGATATAGTATCAACAATTATGGAAGCAGTAATAATTGCAGTGCACTGACATCAAATAAAGTTATAAGAATTGAATGACACCTCATGACGAATATTCATGCATCGAAACGTACACAAAGTATGCATATATTCATTCATTAAATGGCGTATTTAGGCTTGTAGGATGGCCGCTGGTGCAGTACGAAGAAAACTTACATTGTGGGTGGTGAACGCGCCCGCACTGCCGAAGGAACTGCTGGAATGTGGTAATGCGCGTCCGAAAAAACAAGGCGATAAGACGGACGACTCCCTGCTCAGGCGGCGCTAGGCTGGACGCGCGCGCGCCTTGAACCCCTGCCAGCGCAACAGATAGCGGGGTCACGGTTGCGTCACCGCGAGTCTACGCCCTGACTCGCTGCAGTCAACCGGTACACGCGTCACAGAATATGACGAGTGCCTGGCCTGTCCACTGACGGTACGCCCATCTCCTGATCCACTCAAGCCCCTTACGTAAGCAGTACACCTACGTGTTGCGGCGAAGTACAAGATACATTGTCCCACGGACAGACAAAGACAGTGTTTTCTCACTAATAGCTTACATACTTTTCTGCGTAAACCTGCTAGGTCAGTAAACTTCGCCTAATGTTCTTACACAGGAAGTCTGAATAAAAACGCCTTCAGTCAATATTTTTTTCATGTTTTATTAAACGACGCATTTCTGGCTCATCAGATACAAACGTAATTTACATTTTCTCTGGAGTGAGGTGAAATGCATGTTTCTGTTATGAAAATGTTAGATGTTAGATTTTGTATCTCGTGCATCAAGTGCGAAAATTATGTGAACAACAGTTAAAACACAGTAAAAAAATTACCAAACAAACAACGAAGAATATTTTTGAACTTTTGAGGTCAGCATAAGTTGGATAATTCATTCTGTCGTCGCACACACAGAGAAAATATCTCTGGAATGAGCATTCACATGCGCAGAACAGATTTTGTGTTATCATACATTGCCGGCCTGGTCACATGATCTCGGGACGTCGTGTGTTGTCCGTATAGCGCCCTATATATTTAGAATGTCACTACATCCCTATTAAAGACGGATACTTTTCGTACGTGTCGTGGATTTATATGTTGCGCTGACATTTTAACACTATCGATTTGATACCGGGAATAAACCAGCTACGTAACTTTTAAGGGCAAGTGATATTACATTCTGCTTCTTTGCGATAGGTGTCACAGTTCAGATGCACTCGATTTTTGGTAGTTTTCGGTATGATACTGCACTTCATAGTATTACGGAGCCTGACGGACATTTTTGCAGTGATGGTCTTGCGAAACGACTTGCCGGCCGCGGTGGTCTCGCGGTTCTAGGCGCGCAGTCCGGAACCGTGCGACTGCAACGGTCGCAGGTTCGAATCCTGCCTCGGGCATGGATATGTGCGGTGTCCTTAGGTTAGTTAGGTTTAAGTAGTTCTAAGTTCTAGGGTACTGATGACCACAGCAGTTGAGTCCCATAGTGCTCAGAGCCATCTGAACCATTTGAACCAAAACGACTTGACAGTAAGCTAGTACTTTTGCAAGTGTCCGAAAAACACCGAATTTGCCACACATTAGCGACTATATCCCTGCTAATTCGTCCTTTTTCTTGTATTTCTGCGTATTTATTTTCTCGTTTTTGCGACCTAAAGCACAATTTTTCTTACTGCTGGCACTTTGAGGTATTTATTTAACGCATTTTAAGTACTTGCTCCCAGTTTATTAAATATATAGTAGACTGAGTAATCTATATACATAATCGACAAGTCACTGATAAATGCATGGAGGATAGTATTTACTGAAACAACTAACCATTCCCTTTCCTGTTCCACTAGCAAATTTACGAGAGGAATCGATTGTTTGTAAGCTTTCGTACGAGCCGTAATATCTGTTATATAGTCATAAAATATTAGAAAAACAGGTCTGGAGAATCAAGCCTTAATTATAAGGCGTCTCGAAATTTTTAAACATATGCAGTGTCTCTTACTAATATGATAACTATAATTAGAGCTACATGGTATGTACCCATGAAAAGTTACTATCCCTCCTTTCACGTATTTTTCTTTGCATCCGTAGCAACAACAGTAATTCACCCTCGCTATTAGACTACCATCAAACGGTGAAACACAACAAAAACTCTTGATATTATGAACTTCTAACGCTGCAGAAAGCACACACGCACAGCGAAGTCCCGAAAACACGTGACATTCGTGGTTTAATGTTGACAACATGCGCAGAACGCAATGCTCATTCCAGAGATATTTACTCTATGGTCGGACATCACGTCACTCAAGGCGCACATTTGTTTGTACTTCCTAGATATAGTTTAACATGATGCGATCAAAGATGAAGTTTATCACCACAGTCTAGCATAACAGTTGGGACCATAGACGATATATAACATAGACCACGCATGACCCTATCTCTGGCGCGTTAACGCTTGAAACCAGCATGTAAGTCACGTGACTCGGGGTAGAAAGACGTGTTCCTGCCATTACGCGCTGCATGAAGTGAAGCTGACAGTTACAATTTCTCTCATTTACAGCTGAAATCAGGCATTGGTTGTGACAATTCAGTACAAATGTAGTGCAGTTAACTTAATTTCCCAGAAATTTCTAATAATAAAGCAGTGGTTATCCTTTCTTGCATGTGGTCAAGGTGAAACGTATTGACAGTTCTTTTAACAAGCGACAGAATGACTGGTCTCTAGTGAATACAGTTTTTTTTCTCTGCGAATTCTTGTAGTTTACCGCTTCCAAAGTAGTGAGGTGGGAGACAAAATATCAATTTCGAACGCAGAATTAGTTTTCTAGCGATTCCACAAGAACATGTGTGAAATGTTTTATTAAGCTTTTGTAAGATATTCGTTTATTTGCGTAATGTCAGGTATTTACACAAAATAAGCACATATGTTTTCTGACTTTTGCTTAATCCAGTACAGATACGGAAATGATATCAAGATAGGAAACGTAATATATGACAAAACCTTGATTATACTGGTGTAGTGAGCTAGATATTAACGATATGTCGTCTCTAAATCTTAGTCATTCACCAAGTTTTGCATTCAAAGACCAACTTCCACCTTAACTATTAACTTACGGAAATCCCTCTGTAAGTATTTTAAAGTAATCCACTTACATAACTGAGATTTTCGTCACTTTATCTAATCCGTAGGATACAAAACAAATCTTATCTGTTCATATGTGAAAGTCTTTGCTTCTGCATTTAGTAAAAAGCACAACATTTGATCTGTAACAAAACTGTGATAAATTGTGTACTATAAATGCCTAATGACATATTCGGCTTCGTGCCACGAGTCACGTGACTTAGATGTTGGTTTCAGTAAAATGACGTCATGCACAGTCTATGTTATCTATGGTCTATGGTCGGGACACTCCGTCTCTCTTTTGTTGCCCAGTTCGATTGCCACGCGCCAAGCGGCCAGGAAGTTGTACTGTTGAGTTCGGCGAGCTTGTGAAAGTGAAAGCAAATCGTAACTGACATACTGTTTCGTAGAATGGTTTTCACAAACGGGAGAGTCTGTAGCGCAATCAGTTGCAGCAACAATACGAAGAAGACACCACATTTGCCCTTTTTTAGATTTCCTAACGGTCCTAAAAGGTGTGAACCGCTACATTAGACAACAGTGTATTTACGATTTCCTTGCAATTTACAGATATTTACTGGAAAATGTCGTGTTATTTAAGAACAAAAAATGTTGTTAGTAAACAACACAAGGCCAGACCTTTTGCAGTTTCCTTTGCTATGCTTCCAGTGAAATCAGTGAATGTGGAACATAGGTAACGTTATGGAATGCAATATGTACGTTATTTAACGTAGCAGACAAGTTACCATAACTCTGGCTGAAGTGAAAACAGCACAGACGTGATAATAAAAGAACAAAAGCAATAAAACTGTTTCCCAGCGCAGAAGAAGCCAATTCAACAATTTTAGCTGCATCTGAGCCACAAACGGCGAGAACCGTCAACACATTCGCTTTGAAACAAAAGTAATTAAATTTACAAAAATATTTATGTATTAGAAAATCGAGTGAAGTGTAAGAGTTTACGAAACATTAGGCCCCCTAAAACGTTGTAACGTGTCAAAGAAAGTGCCTGGCCGGCCGGGGTGGCCGAGCGGTTCTAGGCGCTACAGTCTGGAACCGCGCGACCGCTACGGTCGCAGGTTCGAATCCTGCCTCGAGCATGGTTATGTGTAATGTCCTTAGGTTAGTTAGGTTTAAGTAGTTCTAAGTTCTAGGGGAATGATGGCCTCAGAAGCTAAGTCCCATAGTGCTCAGAGCCATTTGAACCATTTGAAAGTGCCTGTCATAACAAGAACAGACAACAAAAGAAATATGTTCTTTTCATGCATGAAATATGTGCTTATATTCTCTTGTTTTCAGTTGAGTAAGCTGCAATTATACACACATTCGAATGTATTTCTTTATCATGAAGTTGTAGCTCATGTCACTGAATCAAGGAGATCCGGTTGTTTTTACAAGTATTTCACGATCATTCATTTCTGTTGATAATTTAATAATGCTTTGAATGCAAACATTTAATAACTATTTCGCTAGTTAACTAGAAGAATGATTAAAAATAAACTTTACTTTTACGGCTGCTTTCTCGGTGTTGGGTGCTTGGGTCGCACCAACTCTCAGGTGGTAACAAAATTCACATCGGCGAATCTCGCAATTTTATATATTAGATTGTGTTTATCAAATTGCGTCAAAGACATGGTTAAGAACTTGACATATGCAAAATAAGTGTAATAACTAAGGCTGGTAAAATAGGTCTGTTCATTTATGATATATTAAGACCTTTTGGTTTTGTGGATGTATATTTCCAGTTATTCTAAGAGACTTATGGTCTTATCATTGGCTGAATAGTGTAGTTCTATATAATTGTTTTTTATCCTGAATGAGATTTTCACTCTGCATCGGAATATGCGCTGAAATGAAACTTCCTAGCAAATTAAAACAGTTTACCGGAGCGCGACTCGAACTCGTGACCTTTACCTTTCGCGGGAAAATGCTCTACCAACTATGCTACCCCTGCACGCGTCAGGACCTGTCAGCACAGCTTTAATCACGCCAGTACCTTGTCTCGTACCTTCCTAACTTCACAAAGCATTTCTGCGAGCCTGGCAGAGCTAGCACTCCTGGAACAAAGGGTATTGCGGAGACATGGCTTAGCCACAGCCTGGGGCTGCCCGGCACACAGTTTTAATCTGCCAGGAATTTTCGTTTTCTATCCTGGTGATAGTGAGTTTGATTTTAGCATTTGATGTGTAGTAACTGATTTTTCAAAGTGGTTGAGTCTGAAAGCACGTACGTATTCTTGGAGACGGTTTTGAAATGTCTGCCTGTTTTCAGTACGGAGAAAGCAGGACAATTGGGGCAGGATAATTTGTACACTCCACTGCTGTTGAAAACGCAGAATGAATAAAGCAACGTATGCTGAACTCGAAAGGTTAAAAATGTTTTCCCTTCTTCCTGTGGTAAGTTTTTTACTGTTTCTTTTCACATAATTTTCGCACTTGATGTGCGAAATACAAAACCTAACATCTAAGTTCTTCATTACATAAACATGGATCTTACTTCTCTCAACAGTAATTGCAAATTATGCTTTTGACGATTTGCACCTGACGATGGACCCACATTTTCCGAAATGCATCGTGTGATTAATAAAACACGAAAAATGCGACTGAGGGCGTTTTTATTCATTCTGTGCATACTGAATACAGTCACGTTCACAACTGAAAATGCGGATAAAATTACAATGTTCCTTTCATTACCAAACTGATGATGTCACAGACTGTAACCTAAATGTACTCTACCAACCGATAGTTTCTTTTAGTCAAATCGGTTCAGTACCTCTCCATCAGTTACCCGATCCACCCATCTAATGTTCAGTATCCTTCTGCAAACTCCACAAATCAAAAACTTCGTTTCTTTCTTATCTGAAATGTTTGTTGCACATTTTTCACTTTCGTGTATGGCTGCAATCAAAATAAATACCTACATAAAAGTCCTCCTCAGAAGTAAATTTATGTTCGATGTTTAATTTCTCTGTTTCAGAAACGCTTCTTTTATTGCTACCATATGCAGTTTATATCCTGACTACTCCGGCCATATACAGTTATTTTTCTGTTCAAATAGCAAAGCTTATCTACTACTTTTAGTGTCGCATTTCCTAGTTCAATTTCCTCAACACCGCCTGATTTAATCCGACTATACTCGACATACCGCGTCTCTCCGTAGATTGTGCGGTGTCGCTCGACTCTGAGGTACGCTGCTTCGTATCTTGACGCCTGCCGTATTTGCCCGGCATTTCTTGATCGCCAGTCTTTGCGCCAATGTCCTGGATTACATACGAAATACCTTCGCAGCGGCCGGCCGGAGTGGCCGAGCGGTTCTAGGCGCTACAGTCGGGAACCGCAGGACCGCTAAGGTCGCAGGTTCGAATCCTGCCTCGGGCATGTGTGTGATGTCCTTAGGTTAGTTAGGTTTAAGTAGTTCTAAGTTCTATGGGACTGATGACGTCAGATGTTAAGTCCCATAGTGCTCAGAGCCATTTGAACCTCCGCAGAGTCTCGTGAAGTCGGGGCATTGACACTGTTGACGGTGATCTGTCCATTAGATGAGGACGTTAGACTCGGCGGCCGTCTTGGTGTTATTCGAGAGGTGTTTGCTGTGTGCCGGCACCGGCTCTCACACTCTCCCTTCCCCTCATCCACAACAACAAAACAGCAACACCACACTTCACAAGCACTGAGCACAATGATCCACACGACACGAGTACACACCGGACACTACATAACAGGTTGAGAAAGGCAATGGCAAACGACTTCCACTTGGAACTAGCCTAGAAGCAGTATTTCCGTATTTGCTTCCCTACTCTCGTTACCTGAAACTACTTTGACTTTCGGTTCCACTTCCCTTGTGCAACTGCGGCTGATATTCGTTTTATAAGTTCTTTTGAAGACACTGCCCATTCCCTTCAACTGATATCCCAGTCCCTTGCCGTCTCTCACAACTGCAGTATTATCGTCTTATACTGAAGCGCCAGAGAAACTTGTATAGGTATGCGTATTGTAAATACAGAGACATGTAAAAAGGCAGAATACGGCGCTGCGGTCGGAAACGCCTATATAAGACAACACTTGTCTGACGCAGTTGTTAGATTGGTTACTGCTGCTACAATGGCAGGTTATCAAGAGTAAAGTGACTTTGAACTTGGTGTTATGATAGGCGCACGAGCTATGGGACACAGCATCTCCGAGACAGCGATGAAGTGGGGATTTTCCCGTAAGTCACCGTGAATATCAGGAATCCGGTAAAACATCAAATCTCCAACATTGCTGAGGCCGGAAAAAGATCGTGCGAGAAGAACGGGTTCAACGGCAACGTTCAGCGTGACAGAAGAGCAACCTTTCCGCAAATTGCTGCAGATTTCAATACTGGACCATCAACAAGTGTCAGCGTGCGAACCATTCAATGAAACATCATCGATATGGGCTTTCGGAGCCGAAGATCCACTCGTGTACCCTTGATGACTGCACGACACAAAGCTTTACGCCTCGCCTGGACCGTTCAACACCGACATTGGACTATTGGTGACTGGAAACATGTTGCCTGGTCCGACGAGCCTTGTTTCAAATTGTACAGAGCGGATGGACGTGTACGAGCGTGGAGACAACCCATGAATCCATGGACCCTGCTTGGTGGAAGCTCTGTAATGGTGTAGGGCGTGTGCAGTTGGAGTGATATAAGACCCCTGTTGCGTCTTATTACGACTCTGACTGGTGACAGGTACTAAAAGCTCTGTCTGATCACCTGCTTCCATTCATATCCATTGTGCATTCCGATGGACTTGGACAACTCCGGCAGGACAATGTTACACGCTACACGTCCAGAATTGCTACAGAGATGCTCCACGAACACTCTTCTGAGTTTAAACACTTCCGCTGGCCACCAAACTACCCCGACATGGACATTATTGAGAATATCTGGGATGCCTTGTAACGTGCTGTTCAGAAGAGGTGTCCACCCTGACGTACTCTTACGAATTTATGGACAACCCTGAAGGATTTGTGGTGTCAGTTCCCTTCAGCAGTACTTCAGACGTCAGTAGAGTTCATGCCATGACACTTCGGAGTGCGCTAGGGTGTCATTTAACGATTTTAGGCAGGTGTACCAGTTTCTTTGGCTCTTCAGTATATCTTCAAGGTTTTATTTCTTCTCGCTGAACTTTAATTTCGTCTCCTTTACTGATTGCTCAGTCTACATTTTGATAAACGTCGTAAATCGCTTCCTATTCAAGTACTGCTTCATCATCCTATGGCTCGTGTAATCTTTACTGGGCTCATGACATTTTCCAGGCACAAATTTTGAAGTCGCAATGGCGGAAGCTGAGGACTGTAAACTCTGATGAAGTGGATGGACTTTCCAACAATTCTTTTTTAAGATGTTCCAATTTTCTCATAGCAAAAATAGCCTAATGGTATGTGCGTTGCCCTGAAAGAAATGAGTTCTACCTTTCCTTTTAAGGTCTAGTCTCACATGTTTTTTTCCATCCACTAGTTCCAGAGACTTTCCCGAGTATTTGGCAGTTAATGTTTTACCTCTTTAAAGGTAACCTATAACACGTATACCACTCGCATCTCAAACCGCTAGTGATGACCTATCTGTCAAATGAAGTTGACTGTGTTGTGTAAAATACAACGAGAGTGCTGATCTTACAAAGCTTTGATCGCCGTTTCATTTCTAGCAAGAGGTGATCAATCCACGTCATCTCCGCAGTAACCATTCTGTACACAAGATCAGTTGCATTTTATTGATTCGAGGCCTGGTTTTTCAGGATGACAGGTCCGGAACTGTGTGGTATTCAGGGAAATTTGATAATTTTTTATTTTTTCCGTCTGAATTGCAAGAATATAAAATATGGCGTCATGTTTCCTAAGTAGTTACAGTTACTAGCAAAGTGTGTTGTTTGAGAATGGGTGAGTGAGCCCGAAACTAGTAAACAGTGCAATAAATTGTATGTTCATGCAACTGACTACGGAGAAAATAAAAATTTATCAAAACTTCCTCAAGTTGTATTTTAATTTGAGGGTACATAGGCGTATACTATCAAGACAATGAGACTGGATACATATCATCGTCCTTTCAGAAAGAAATTATTAAGGCAATCTTGAAGATAATAAAGGCGACAACAATCGCTCAATAAACATCTTATGCATCCAAATTGATGACAAGAATAATATACAGAAGAAGTGAAAAGAAAATGAGAATTTGTTAAATTACTATCAGTTTGGCGTTAGAAAAGGTAGAAACATCACAGAGGAAATTCTAACGTTGCGCTTGATAATGGAAGCTAGATTCAAGAAAAAATATGACACTTCGACAGGATTTGTCCAATTAGAAAAACCATACATCCATGATGCTAAACATTCAAAATGTCCAGTAAACACATATAAGCTATAGTAAAAGGCGGCTAAAATAAAATTTCTACAAAAATCAAGAGGGAGCAGTAAGAATGGAAAGCCAAGACAGAGGTCTCCGGATTGAAAGGGGCAGGAGGCAAGAAAGCAGTCTTCCCTCTACAGTTACCTTGTACATCGAACGACCAATGATAGATTATAAGGCAGTCCACTAATTCACAAAAATTATAAAGATGCAAGTACATATGTGTTTATGTATGTTCCACAACTCCCCGTAAACCCCAAGACCGATGCAACCAAACTGAAAGTATCCCTTTGGGGCTAAGAACCACTCAGTTATCAAAGGGGTGGGGATTAGGATGAAAAACCAGTGGAGCGCTTCACACATGAACACCTATACTTCAGTCATTCAGTATTTGAGAATGAAAGCACTTAGAAACTTGCGAAGGACTTAACACATAATTTGAAACCTTTATGAATCATTTTATCTTGGAAGCCCCACACAAAATAAAGGAAAATAATTATCACTGGCCGCATTTTGGCTGTCACGCGAGGAAAATGCCACATGAATCATGAGATTTTAATTTATTTCTTTACTACTAGCTGTATTCGCGACACATTTTGCAGAGAGTATGCACATATACTGCTGAATGTACTAGAAAAATACTTATTTGTGGGGCACTTAGTTCAGGAGACATAATGTATAACAATGAGATGCGTAAAAAACTACCGCATTATGCAAGATGTTTAAATTTATTACTTCGTTATTACAATCTCTGTTCGCAACACTTTTCGCAGACGGTGTCCACATCTGCCTCACAATGCAGTACAAAAATATACCATTGCACTAGTTCAGGATATATTTCTGAGAAGCGTGACAAACTGCCGCATTAAAATGAAAGCGCAGGATAAAATTCGCTAGACATATAGGTGAAAGGTGTGTACAGATGCGTCTGAAATATAATATATACCTGTGACATATATTTGAGACGTGCGTATTCGGGTAAAGCCATAGGTAAAAGGCTCGTCCTAAGCCCTTGAAATAATTTGAATCAAATTGGGTACATACACTCCAGGAAATGGAAAAAAGAACACATTGACACCGGTGTGCCAGACCCACCATACTTGCTCCGGAAACTGCGAGAGGGCTGTACAAGCAATGATCACACGCACGGCACAGCCGACACACCAGGAACCGCGGTGTTGGCCGTCCAATGGCGCTAGCTGCGCAGCATTTGTGCACCGCCGCCGACAGTGTCAGCCAGTTTGCCGTGGCATACGGAGCTCCATCGCAGTCTTTAACACTGGTAGCATGCCGCGACAGCGTGGACGTGAACCGTATGTGCAGTTGACGGACTTTGAGCGAGGGCGTATAGTGGGCATGCGGGAGGCCGGGTGGACGTACCGCCGAATTGGTCAACACGTGGGGCATGAGGTCTCCACAGTATATCGATGTTGTCGCCAGTGGTCGGCGGAAGGTGCACGTGCCCGTCGACCTGGGACCGGACCGCAGCGACGCACGGATGCACGCCAAGACCGTAGGATCCTACGTAGTGCCGTAGAGGACCGCACCGGCACTTCCCAGCATATTAGGGACACTGTTGCTCCTGGGGTATCGGCGAGGACCATTCGCAACCGTCTCCATGAAGCTGGGCTACGGTCCCACACACTGTTAGGCAGTCTTCCGCTCACGCCCCAACATCGTGCAGCCCGCCTCCAGTGGTGTCGCGACAGGCGTCAATGGAGGGACGAATGGAGACGTGTCGTCTTCAGCGATGAGAGTCGCTTCTGCCTTGGTGCCAATGATGGTCGTATGCGTGTTTGGCGCTGTGCAGGTGAGCGCCACAATCAGGACTGCATACGACCGAGGCACACAGGGCCAACACCCGGCATCATGTTGTGGGGAGCGATCTCCTACACTGGCCGTACACCTCTGGTGATCGTCGAGGGGACACTGAATAGTGCACGGTACATCCAAACCGTCATCGAACCCATCGTTCTACCATTCCTAGACCGGCAAGGGAACTTGCTGTTCCAACAGGACAATGCACGTCCGCATGTATGCCGTGCCACCCAACGTGCTCTAGAAGGTGTAAGTCAACTACCCTGGCCAGCAAGATCTCCGGATCTGTCCCCCATTGAGCATGTTTGGGACTGGATGAAGCGTCGTCTCACGCGGTCTGCACGTCCAGCACGATCGCTGGTCCAACTGAGGCGCCAGGTGGAAATGGCATGGCAAGCCGTTCCACAGGACTACATCCAGCATCTCTACGATCGTCTCCATGGGAGAATAGCAGCCTGCATTGCTGCGAAAGGTGGATATACACTGTACTAGTGCCGAGATTGTGCATGCTCTGTTGCCTGTGTCTATGTGCCTGTGGTTCTGTCAGTGTGATCATGTGATGTATCTGACCCCAGGAATGTGTCGATAAAGTTTCCCCTTCCTGGGACAATGAATTCACGGTGTTCTTATTTCAGTTTCCAGGAGTGTATATTAGTTACGATCTGGAAACCGCTAGCTTCCTACTGCGGTGAGTGATTAAGTCGTTGCTCACTTGAATCATAAATATATGTCTGAGTGATGCTAAATGTGCAACCAGGTGTACCACAACCTATGGTTCAGCAGGGAACAGGGAGTTGTCAATATTATTTAAGAATCCTACGCCGGTGCAGTAGTATTTTATCCTTTCATCTTGATTCAGGCGACAGCACAAAACGGCGTGCCGTGGGCGAGGAGTGGTGCACTGTGGTGGCTGCAATGTTCTGTCGCGCCGACGAAAATTTTCAAAATACACGCACCGGCGTTCTGATTATCAGAATGCGGAAAAGTTCCTTTTAAGAGCCCTGAAATCCCGGAAGATTTCAGCGTGAGGTGCACCCGTTCACTGGTGTGGCCGAACCAGTTTGACTCACAGACACAATAGTGCGCGCCGGTATTCTCAATCATCAGACGGTTGACTCACGACAAATAACTTCACTCTTGTGACACACGATACATCCCAGATGATACGCAGTTTCACTGCCTGTAATTTTTCCTCCTATCTATGTAATTATGTAGTTACGTAGTTCTCAATTCGTTCGAGCAACCAATCATTCATAATAGGAAACGCAGTCATAACTCAGTCACTCAAAATGATTCATAAATTTTACTTGTTAGAACGAAATCAGGCGATGATTTTTCTTATCTGCAGGCTCGTGCTTTGCGACAGTCTGCTAATCTGTACAAATAAAATGTCCCGTTATTTTGGGAGTGTTGTATAATCAGTCGGGAAACCTCAGATTAACAACTACGCAATATATCGATGAATATCAATAATTCTCAAATGTCAAATACACACCTTTTGTATGAGGGAGCAATATATATATATATATATATATATATATATATATATATATATATATATATATATCCCTTTTAATGGTACAATTTCGTATCAGTTATCTTTTGTCATAAATCTCAATATTCAGATTACAATTCTTCGAACAAAGCTCAGGGTAATCGGCACGAAGACAATCTCGGGAGCTTTTTTCTAACAATCATCAGAGAGAGTACTAAAAAGAATAATTATGTGCTCATGGCACAGCTATTGTATGAAACTACTTTGCACATGGATTCTGCGAGTATGAAGATAGAAAATTAGTAAACGTTATTCAAAGGTAGACTTTTATCAGAATAATTCATCGAATATAAAGAGATATTACATGTAGATATGGTTGCAAACTATTACTGGCTCTTAGTCCACCACATGATACACCACAAGCCAAGAGAGGACCAGAAGACGAAGAAGGCAAAGAACCACAACCACTTTCCATCAAGTTTAGGTCTGGGAGCCGAATTAGCAAAAGCAAAACCACCCTCCACACTGCACAAACCAAACGAACTATCCGCTACTCCTTAAATCCCCACTCTTGACTGTTCTGTTGGCCTGGTAGCCAATACAGATGCGGCACCGTCGCTTCCATGCGGGGGGGGGGGGGGGGGGGGAGCAAGCCCCTACTTTGCGATCCAATATGCGACTCTAAATCTTTCTTGTCTTACCAGGCCGAGCATTTCCAATTTCTGAAAGAAGACTGTTGAGTTTCCCAGACAGTCGTGTCCATGAAATATACATTTTTTTGCCACTCACTAAGAGAACCTTGTGACTTCTTGGCATCAGAGGAGTTACAGTCTTGCCTCCAGTAAACATATTTACACAAATATAAGTATTATATTTTCAATAACCTTCAAAACGTGATATCCTGGCTTCTGACATAAGAATGCATGGAGTTTTATGGCCTTCCCACCATTTGCACGAAGGTTAATTTTACAGCAGTATCTCTGAAATGGCTTCCTCCATCCACTTTCCATCAACTGGCCATCTTCACTGTAGACTGTCGCCTGACCCAGATGAAATGTTTTGCAAACTGGCGCCCTCCTGTCTGACCCTAAGCAGAAGGAGGAGACTGCTCTGGCCAGAAGTCCCTCTGTACATACAATCCACTGAGTGCTGCTTCCCAGAATCACTCATACAGCCTGGTCGCTGCACTCAGAATGTATGGCCCCCAATCCATCTCTCTCTCCCTGTTCTCTATCGCCTCCACTATTGTCGCTAAGATACAACCTCTCTACAAGTTGCACATGCAGTTATAAGAACATGTTACAGTTATAAGAACATTTTTCAGCATTCTTCTGTACCACCTCATCCCACCCACTTCGAATCTCCTTTCTTGCAGTTTCCTAGTGTCCAAGATTCACTAGCATACAGTGATGTGCTTCAAACATACATTCTCAGAATTTTCTTCCTCAGATTAACGCCTATGCTTGATACCAGTAGATTTATCTCGATGAGGAATGCCCCCTTAGCCTGTGCTAGTTTGCTTCTTATGTCCTCCTTGCTTTGTCCTGTCATGAATTATTTTGCTTCTGAGGAAGCAGGATTGCTTAGCTTGATCTTATTTGTGACTACCAGTTTTCACCTTAAGTTTCTATTTTCATTTCTGCTGCTCCTCATTACTTTTGTCTTTTTTCATCTTACTCTCAATCCATATTCTGTGTTCACTAGACTGTTCATTACTTTCAACAGACCCTAACTCTTCTTCACTATGACTGAAGATAGTAATGTCGTCAGGGAATCTTATAACTGAAATTCTTTCACCTAGAATTTTAATCGTGCTCTTCAACATTTCTTTAATTTTCATCATTGAATTCTACAGATACAAATATGAAACCTTCAGCAATAAATTAAAGCTATTACTATTTACTCATAATTTCCATTATGACTTTCTGTGCTCTAAATTTTTAACCTTTTAAAATGACAAAAACTTTTAACCTTTTAAAATGACATAAACTTTTAACCTTTTAAAATTACATACAATTTTTAAACACACAGATCATAATTTGAGAAAAATTAGTTGAATAAGGTGGCTTTGATTAAAAATATCCGTCTGTTGCTCTTTGATTATTGCTGCACAGAGAACAAATTTACATTTACTCGTACAGCTTCTTACACTAATTATTTACGTTTAACCACCTATTTGAACAATCCATTTCCCAGAATTACTCATATCATCTCTACCTGTCCTTGATGTCAAGATGGTACCTCTATAACACACAACAAAATACAAACCAGCTCGCCACACTACAAGTTGTGGTCAGATTGGAAGTTATGCAAATGACTGCATTAGTTCCTTGAAACACCTTTCTCCTTTGGTCAACAACATCAGCTGCCAACAGGTGCTGTTGATATACCTCAATGCGGTCAGTTGAAAATGTGCGCTCCGACTGTGCTGTTGGCAGCTGAGGGTTTCGCTTGGTTATCATTTCTTTCTAGAGAAGCTGCATGGCCATCATTGGTATCTGTTCTTTCGGAACAGTTACAATTTTCATATAGTTAAAGGCTACCAGGCCATTAATCTTATTCTGTTCCAACGCGCACACTTTGCCCTACCTTTTAGGGGAATCGTCACCTTAGTTGGCGCGAATAATGTGTGAATGGGCAAATATCCTTTAGGAACATTACGAAAGTAGGTTGTGATCAGTCGGGAATGTGAATCACAGGAAGCGTGCAAGGGATAAGTCCCTGCAGTCGCGCTATCCACTGGGCCCTCGGTGGCTCAGACGGATTGAGTGTTTGCCGTGTAAGCAGGAGATCCCGGGTTCGAGTCCCTGTCGGATCACACATTTTCAGCTGTCCGTATTGAGGTACATCAACACCTATTGGCAGCTGAGGGTTTTGAATAATTATCATTTCTATCTAGAGAAGCTGGATAGTCATCCTTTATATCTGTTCTTTCGGTACAGTTACCATTTTCATAAGCTTGTGGGGGCTCTATAATGGTGTGGGGCGTGTGCATTGGAGTGATATGGGAACCCTGGTACCTCTAGATACGACTCTGACAGGTTGCACGTAAGCATCCTGCGTGATCACCTGCATCCATTCATGCCCATTGTGCATTGCGAGGGACTTTGGCAATTCCATTAGGACGATGCGACACCCCACACTTCCAGAACTGCTACAAATTGGTTCGAGGAACACTCTTCTGAGTTTAAACACTTCCGCTGGGCACCAAACTCCCCAGACATGAACATTGTTGAGCATATCTGGAATGTCTTGCAGCGAGCTATTCTGAAGAGATTTCGACTTCCTCGTACTCTTACGGTTCTATGGACAACCCTGCAGGATTAATTGTGTCATTTCCCTGCAGTACTACTTCAGACATTAGTCGAGTCCATGAAACGTCACGCTGCGGCACTTTTGAGTGTTCGCGGGGGCTTTAAACGATATTAGACAGCTGCACCAGTTCCTTTGGATCTTCAGTGTATATTTTCGCGATGTGAGTGTGTGTTCTCACTTTTAAGTCATTATTTCAAATTAATATTTAACAATCTTTATACTTTAATTCGCAGTTTTACAAATCCATTCAGTTTTGGGCGTCCGCCTTTCTATCAAGGCTGTGGCAGAAACAACAGAACTTAGTTAAGTGATGATACGTACGCCAGATGCCTCATCTTTTGTTTTCAGCTGGTGTGTCAGTCTAACAACATGTAGTCAAGTGTGATTAGTATCAATTTTAAATGAAACCTTTCTCCACGACCCAACTTTGTAAGTAGACTCCCTTAGCTTTGCCAACTGCAGACCCGCATCAGCCTGATGCGACACTCCCCTGGCAGGTTTGAGTGCAACCAGTGTGCGAGAAGATAGACTTCTACAAGCGAGTAAAATTTTCAATTCATTAACATTGTAAACAGTCTTCAGGATGATTTTGCTAAACGGGGTAAGTTCCAGAAGTCAATATCTAAGAGAATAAGAAGCAAACAAGCTCTTTTGGACATGTAACCGGCATGCTTTCCAGGACAGGTACACACACTTGTATCTGATGATAAAATACTTTTGACAGAGCAGGTTTCAGACATTGAATTACCACAGGAGAACACATCAGGCATGTGGATATGTCCTGTCTGTATTACTGTTTGAGCCCCACGCTTATATAACTATATTAGGGTTCATCCGATGCACTGCTGTTGCCAACTCAGGTGTGGACGTGCTTCAGACAGTGCATCGTTGAGAGATACTAAGCAGAAAAAAGCGGACATGGTCTTTACAGACAGGCAGGCAAATGACAATGGACGGAAGACAGCACAAATGGACCAGGAAAAGTATCCATATTGACAGCGACTGCACCATACACTACTTGCAGCAGTGCCTCGCCGTTTGCGTGAGACAAGCTCAGTCCCTCAGTCTGTACATATGCTTCGGAGGAACACTGTAAAATGTGACTCTGAAATCAGCACCAGTCATGTAACCTGCCAGCATGGAGTAACGCAGGCGACCACGTGGCACTTTTTGAATGGCATCACTAACCATATCACTCACAGAGTGAGAAGTCCTCATTAACTGTGGCCTTGCCGCTATGACAAAGGTTTTGTCTCTGGTTCGTCACTCAGGCCGCCACAGCGACGAAATTTCACAGCTGAGGCTACCTTGCTCGTGTTGGAAAGCTCCTGTTGACGTTTTTTCACGTTTGCAACTTACAGAACCTAAATTTTAAATGTGGCTACCTTTACGAGGGCACTATCGTCAGCTTTAAACAACACCCACCTGTGGACTAAGGGAAATACCCACGGTATGATAGCAGCGAACCATCAGTATCAGTTCAGTTTCAGTGGGTGGATGGGGTTATTGGCGACCATCTCAAGGGAAGAGTCACACACAGTACGAGGCACATCAGTCTTTATATCGTTGACCATGCCTCCCCTGCTGTAAGACATGCGTTTGGTAGTATGAAATGTAATGTGGCTACTATATGATGGTGCTTCCGCTAACTTCCACACTTTTTAAAATGCGTTATAGCTATTAGCTGTTTATTTGTGCCATACTTATCTATCAGTTTCGGTTATCAACCATCAAGCAGGATAACCGAAACCAGTAGATGACTAATGGGACAAATAAACAATGGAAAATTGTACTGAAATGCAGGAGGATCTGCAGCGAATTGACGCATGGTGCACGGAATGGCAATTGAATCTCAATGTAGACAAGTGTAATGTGATGCGAATACATAGAAAGATAGGTCCCTTATCATTTAGCTACAAAATAGCAGGTCAGCAATTGGAAGCAGTTAATTCCATAAATTATCTGGGAGTACTCATTAGGAGTGATTTAAAATGGAATGATCATATAAAGTTGATCGTCGGTAAAGCAGATGCCAGACTGAGATTCATTGGAAGAATCCTAAGGAAATGCAATCCGACAACAAAGGAAGTAGGTTACAGTACGCTTGTTCGCCCAATGCTTGAATACTGCTCAGCAGTGTGGGATCCGTACCAGGTAGGGTTGATAGAAGAGATAGAGAAGATCCAACGGAGAGCAGCGCGCTTCGTTACAGGATCATTTAGTAATTGCGAAAGCGTTACGGAGATGATAGATAAACTCCAGTGGAAGACTCTGCAGGAGAGACGCTCAGTAGCTCGGTACGGGCTTTTGTTAAAGTTTCGTGAACATACCTTCACCGAAGAGTCAAGCAGTATATTGCTCCCTCCTACGTATGTCTCGCGAAGAGACCATGAGGATAAAATCAGAGAGATTAGAGCCCACACAGAAGCATACCGACAATCCTTCTTTCCACGTACAATACGAGACTGGAATAGAAGGGAGAACCGATAGCGGTACTCAGGGTACCCTCCGCCACACACCCTCAGGTGGCTTGCGGAGTATGGATGTAGATGTAGATGTAGATGTAGATAATAGTTAAAATGCGTTTTTTACGGTTGTAGAACCACACCTTATGGAAATATTCCACATTTCCGTTTGGAGGCATCTCGAAAACATCTCCCCTGGTCCAGATTGTACCAGATAGGCCAGTCTCACACCCTAGTCGGTTGCTCGGCCCCAACTCGTTAGATTTCTACCTGCTGATAAGGCTGAAGGAAGTCGTGTATGCAAACGATCCTGGACGTGTAGGTAATACAACGCATTAATGCTGCTTGTAACGCCATTCTGTTATACGATGGCACCAGTTGTTGCAGCATGTGCTTGAATGTCCTTAGAGGCCTGTGAGGACCACTTCAAACACCTTACCCACTTGTGGTCGCATCACAGCATGCCATGTACGACATGGTAGTGCAGAGTCATGATGAATTACTAAGTACCGTGTAGCACAGACATCATTCAGGTCCGCACAAATGGCCATTTGCTCCTATTTTTATTCTTTCAGGAATCGTTTCCTGCAGTTTGTCCCCATTTAGCAAAATCACCAACTAGGACGGCCATAATGCAGATCGCTAGCGGCTTGCGGCCTTTGCTTAGATCTGCTGTGGTACTTTTCACTTTGGTAATGCTGTACACGAACAATCGCCTTGCAGCAGATATTTTTAATACCGACATTTAATGCATTCAAATATGACGTCTATGGAATACATCTTGTCAAGTGCCAAATGCACACACTTCAAATCCTTCATAGAATAAATACACAATGACGCGCTTCGTGACATTTCTGAGTATTGCTTAGTCAGACAGATATCAATAGACATGCTGTAGGTGGAATTTTCCTGTTACTGAGCCCAAACTGTTGCGAAACAAGTGCTGTATCATTTTAGAGATACAGAGACGAGCGAGTGTGCCGGGACTTACCCCAGTTCGCTGCCACCAGCACCACGTCATTATAACGCGCCTGTACGTAACATACCACGTATTGCGCCATAATCTAAGAATGAAATTAAAAAGTGAAAAAGTTTTTCGAAACTTTGCCAACAAATGCTTCAGTATATTAATGTTAAAATTGTTAAATCTCAGAATGATCAGATGAATAGATTTCACTAAATACGTTGTTTAAAGAAAAAAAGGTAGCGCTAAATAATAAATCTCAAATTCAAAAATTGTTCAGAATGTGCAAAAGTATCCCACAATTAATTGGTACACGTCTCAACTTGCTCGGAAGAATATTACGGTCAAATACGGTGTTTTAACGAAAAGCTTAAGGTGCTAAGTATTACACTTAGAAACGTGAAAATTGGTATGAAGCTTCAGTTTGATATGAGAACCTTAACTTTGTGACCTCATTAAGCTACCTCTAACAGTTTTAAAGTAATTTACTAAAAACTAAATTTGGAACAAAAAACGTCCTTATTTGTATAGATTAAGTACCATTTATATCAATGATACAAAGTTCCGATTATAGCACTTGATCACCTCCATTAAATAAAAAAGATATGACGAGTTTCAAGACTTGGATGTAAATAACAATACAAGGACTATTAAAGAAGTAGTTCAGAAGCCATGTTCTACCGTCGTTTCCGTTCTAAAAATTCTAGCCGGAAAAATTTAAATGCAATCGAACTAAACGTTTTTCTGTAATTAAATCCATCTTCAATCCATTCATATAAAAATTACGTAGATTGTGACATGATAATAGTGTTATAAAATGTGTCCGAGAAAGCGGCCATTTAGATGCTGCTACCGGGGCGTAGAGCAGGTGACAGCAGGTGTTCCTTTCGGCCGTCCGCTGCACCCATATAAACTAATGTTCTTAAATTAAGGATAGTTGCAGAATGTGGTGCCACACAACGTGGCACTACACAAAACTGGCGCTAATAGCATAGGTACATAGGCAACATACACGACACAGATCTGTAAGTCCATGATTTGGTGATAAGTTGGGAAAACCATCCCGAAACACATGTGCTACAAAACGCCACTGTTTCCTGCGCCTGTACTCCGACATCAATATGGGATATGATCACCATGCACACGTACGCAGGCCGCACAACGGGTTGGCGTAATCTGGATCAGGTGGTCGTGCAGCTCCTGGAGTATAGCCTCCCATTCTTGCACCAGTGCCTGTCGGAGCTCCTGAAGTGTCCTAGGGGTTTGATGACGTGTAGCGATACGTCGACCGAGAGCATTCCAGACGTGCTCGATGGGGTTTAGGTCTGGAGAACAGGCAGGCCACTCCAGTCGCCTTATATCTTCTGTTTCAAGGTACTCCTCCACGACGGCAGCTCGGTGGGGCCGTACGTTATCATCCATCAGGAGGATGGTGGGACCCAGTGCACCCCTAAAAAGGACATTGTTGTTGTTGTTGTGGTCTTCAGTCCTGAGACACGTTTGATGCAGCTCTCCATGCTACTCTATCCTGTGCAAGCTTCTTCATATCGCAGTACCTACTGCAATCTACATCCTTCTGAATCTGCTTGGTGTATTCATCTCTTAGTCTCCCTCTACAATTTTTACCATCCACGCTGCCCTCCAGTACTAAATTGGTGATCCCTTGATGCCTCAGAACATGTCCTACCAACTGATCCCTTCTTCTCGTCAAGTTGTGCCACAAACTTCTCTTCTCCTCAATCCTATTCAATACTTCCTCATTAGTTATGAGATCTACCCATCTAATCTTCAGCATTCTTCTGTAGCACCACATTTCGAAAGCTTCTATTCTCTTCTTGTCCAAACTATTTATCGTCCATGTTTCACTTCCATACATGGCTACACTCCATACAAATACTTTCAGAAAAGACTTCCTGACACTTAAATCTATGCTCGATGTTAACAAATTTCTCTTCTTCAGAAACGCTTTCCTTGTCATTGCCAGTCTACATTTTATATCCTCTCTACTTCGACCATCATCAGTTATTTTGCTCCCCAAATAGCAAAACTCCCACTACCTTAAGTGTCTCATTTCCTAATCTAATTCCCTCAGTATCACCCGACTTAATTCGACTACATTCCATTATCCTCGTTTTGCTTTTGTTGATGTTCATCTTATATACTCCTCTCAAGACACTGTCCATTCTATTCAACTGCTCTTCGAAGTCCTTTGCTGTATCCGACAGAATTACAATGTCATCGGCGAACCTCAAAGTTTTTATTTCTTATCCATGAATTTTAATACCTACTCCAAATTTTTCTTTTGTTTCCTTTACTGCTTGCTCAATATACAAATTGAATAACACCGGTGAGAGGCTACAACCCTGTCTCACTCCCTTCCCAACCACTGCTTCCCTTTCATGTCCCTCGACTCTTATAACTGCCATCTGGTTTCTGTACAAATTGTAAATAGATTTTCGCTACCTATATTTTATCCCTGCCACCTTCAGAATTTGAAAGAGAGTATTCCAGTCAACATTGTCAAAAGTTTTCTTTAAGTCTACAAATGCTAGAAACGTAGGTTTGCCTTTCCTTAATCTTTCTTCTAAGATAAGTCGTAGGGTTAGTATTGCCTCACGTGTTCCAGTATTTCTACGAAATCCAAACTGATCTTCCCCGAGGTCGGCTTCTACTAGTTTTTCCATTCGTCTGTAAAGAATTCGTGTTAGTATTTTGCAGCTGTGACTTATTAAACTGATACTTCGGTAATTTTCACATCTGTCAACACCTGCTTTTTTGGGATTGGAATTATTATATTCTTCTTGAAGTCTGAGGGTATTTCGCCTGTTTCATACATCTTGCTCACCAGATGGTAGAGTTTTGTCAGGACTGGCTCTCCCAAGGCCGTCAGTAGTTCCAATAGAATGTTGTCTACTCTGGGGCCTTGTTTCGACTCAGGTCTTTCAGTGCTCTGTCAAACTCTTCACGCAGTATCGTATCTCCCATTTCATCTTCATCTACATCCTCTTCCATTTCCATAATATTGTCCTCAAGTACATCGCCCTTGTATAGACCCTCTATATACTCCTTCCAACTTTCTGCTTTCCCTTCTTTGCTTAGAACTGGGTTTCCATCTGAGCTCTTGATGTTCTCTTATCTCTTATCTCCAAAGGTCTCTTTAATTTTCCTGTAACTATCTTACCCCTAGTGAGAAAAGCCTCTACATCCTTACATTTGTCCTCTAGCCTTCCCTGCTTAGCCATTTTGCACTTCCTATCGATCTTATTTTTGAGACGTTTGTATTCCTTTTTGCCTGCTTCATTTATTGCATTTTTATATTTTCTCCTTTCATCAGTTAAATTCAGTATTTCTCCTGTTACCCAAGGATTTCTACTAGCCCTCGTCATTTTACCTACTTGATCCTCTGCTGCCTTCACTACTTCATCCCTCAAAGCTACCCATTCTTCTTCTACTGTATTTCTTTCCCCAATTCCTGTCAATTGTTCCCTTATGCTCTCCCTGAAACTCTGTACAACCTCTGGTTCTTTCAGTTTATCCAGGACATACTGGTACAAAATGATGTCCAGATACACCTGACCTGTTACAGTTCCTCTGTCAAAGACATGCAGTAGTGTACGTGTACCAATCATAATCCCATCCATCAAACTACGACCACTATACAGGTCCGTTTCAAGGACCTTAAGAGGTTGGTATCTGATTCCTGGTTGACGCCAGATGAAAACACGGCGAGAATCACTGTTCAGAATCTACCTGGACTCGTCCTTCAACATAACCTGAGACCGCTGTTCCAATGACTATGTACTGTGTTCTTAACACCAGGCTTTATGGCCTATACTGTGACCAGGTATCAGTGGAATGCACCTTACAGATCTCTGGGCGAAAAAACCATGTTTGTTCAGTCATCTGTAGACTGTGTATCAGGAGACAACTGTTCCAGTGGCTGCGGTAAGGTCTCGAGCAAGGCTACCTGCAGTACTCCATGGCCGTCTGCGGGCACTTTTGTTGAGATATCGGTCTTCTTGTGGTGTACGCTGTGGAGGTCGCGTAATTTAGCGCCGGGACACGTTTCCTGTGTGCTGGAATCGTTGTCATAATCTTGAGATCACACTTTGTGGCACACGGAGTGCCCATGCTACAACCTGCTGCGTTTGACCAGCCTCCAGTCGCCCTAGTACTCTACTCCTCACAACGTCATCAGTATGTGTTCTTTGAGCCATTTTCAACACACAGTTACCATTAGCACGTCTGAAAACGTATGCACACTTACTTGCTGCACCATGCTCTGACGTATACCAACACACCTTTGCGCATGTGGACTGCTGCCAGCGCCACCGTGCGACGACCACAGGTCAAATGCACCGCATGGTCATACCCCGAGGTGATTTAAACCCACAAACCGCCCACCAGAGCGTTTTTCACCATATATTAGCATTATCCTTAATTTATGAGCATGGGTGTATATTATGTTATAAATATGGTCTGAGAGGCAGTGAAAGACACGCTCCGCACCCAGCTATCAATCGGTCCTCGTCAGTCAAACGCCGGCTTACGCGCTGCCTCGGAGGACGCCACAGTCAGTCTGCTGTTTTCGATACAAATAGGAAGTGAACTCGCGAGGACTGTACACTGTCCTGGATCCATTGGATTTTGACGGAAGTAACTATTTGCGTGCCGCCCGTAATGTTAAGAATACCGCTTGGCATGTAGTGAGATTATTTTTCACTTTTATGGCGCACAATTGAATTTGACGATTAGAAGTCAGAGACTGTTGTAACTTAGTGTAAAGGTCGTTCTGAACTGCTCACAGTGTTGATAATGATAGGGAATTCAAATGGCTCTGAACACTATGGGACTTAACTTCTGAGGTCATCAGTCCCCTATAACTACTTAAACCTAACTAACCTAAAGACATCACACACACCCATGCCCGAGGCAGGAATCTAACCTGCGACCGTAGCGGTCGCGCAGTTCCAGACTGTAGCGCCTAGAACCGCTCGGCCACCTCGGCCGGCTGGGGATATTATTAATATTATTATTATTTCTTTCCTTTCTCAGACGTTATGTCTGTTTAAAAATGGAAAGTGACGCGGACCTTGATCAAGCGTGACTTCCTTTTAACTGTACGGTATATGTTACATTGTATTTAGGAACTTCCGGGTAATTGAACATGTATCAATAATTACAGACTTCTGTAGTTGTATATATACGTTTGGATGTAGCTGTTTTGCTTTGATGTACTGGTGGATATTGTGTGGTATGACTCCTGTAATTGATAGTATAATTGGTATAATGTCAACTTTATCCTGATGCCACATGTCCTTGATTTCCTCAGCCAGTTGGATGTAGTTTTCAATTTTTTCTCCTGTTTTCTTTTGTTTATTTGTTGTATTGGGTGTGGATATTTCGATTAGTTGTGTTAATTTCTTCTTTTTATTGGTGAGTATGATGTCAGGTTTGTTATGTTGTGTTGTTTTATCTGTTATAATGATTATGTTCCAGTATAATTTGTATTCATCATTCTCCAGTACATTTTGTGGTGCATACTTGTATGCGGAAACGTGTTGTTGTATTAGTGTATGTTGTATGGAAAGACGAAGTATTATTTTGGCTGCATTCTCATGTCTTTTGGTTTATTCTGTACTTGCTAGTATTTTACATCCGCTTGTGATGTGATCTACTGTTTCTATTTGTTGTTTGCAAAGTCTGCATTTATCTGTTGTGGTATTGGGATCTTTAATAATATGCTTGCTGTAACATCCGGCGTTTATTCTTTGATCCTGTATTGCAATCATGAATCCCTCCGTCTCACTGTATATATTGCCTTTTGTTAGCCATGTGTTGGGTGCGTCTTGATCGATGTGTGGCTGTGTTAGATGATATGGGTGCTGGCCATGTAGTGTTTTCTTTTTCCAATTTACTTTCTTCATATCTGCTGATGTTATATGATCTAAAGGGGTGTAGAAGTGGTTATAAAATTACAATGATGTAGCCGATGTATTTATATGAGTGATTGCTTTGAGTATTTTGCTAGTTTCTTGCTCGTTCTATAAAGAATTTTCTTAAATTGTCTACCTGTCCATAATGTAGGTTTTTTATGTCGATAAATCCCCTTCCTCCTTCCTTTCTGCTTAATGTGAATCTTTCTGTTGCTGAATGGTTGTGATGCATTCTGTATTTGTGGCATTGCGATCGTGTAAGTGTATTGAGTGCTTCTAGGTCTGTGTTCCTCCATTTCACTACTCCAAATGAGTAGGTCAATATTGGAATAGCATAAGTATTTATAGCTTTTGTCTTGTTTCTTGCTGTCAATTCTGTTTTCAGTATTTTTGTTAGTCTGTCTATATTTTTCTTTTAGTTCTTCTTTAATATTTTTATTATCTATTCCTACTTTTTGCCTGTATCCTACATATTTATAGGCATTTGTTTTTCCATCGCTTCTATGCAGTCGCCGTGGTTATTCAATAAGTAATCTTCTTGTTTAGTGTGTTTTCCCTTGACTATGCTATTTTTCTTACATTTGTCTGTTCCAAAAGCCATATTTATATCATTGCGGAATACTTCTGTTATCTTTAGTAATTGGTTGAGTTGTTAATTTTTTGCTGCCAGTAGTTTTAGATCATCCATGTATAGCAAATGTGTGATTTTGTGTTGGTATGTTCCAGTAATATTATATCCATAATTCGTATTATTTAGCATGTTGGATAGAGGGTTCAGAGCAAGGAAGAACCAGAAAGTCTCCTTGGTATATTCCACGCTTAATCTGTACTGGCTGTAATGTGATATTATTTGAATTTGTTTGGATATTAAGTGTGATTTTCCAATTTTTCATTACTATCCTTAGGAACAGTATCAATTTAGAATCTACTTTGTATATTTCCAATCTTTGTAGTAACCATGAGTGGGGTACGCTATCAAAAGCTTTTTGGTAATCAATGTAAGCGTAGTGTAGTGACCTTTGTTTAGTTTTAGCTTGATATGTGACCTCTGCATCTATTATCAGTTGCTCTTTACATCCTCTTGCTCCTTTGCAGCAGCCTTTTCGTTCTTCATTTACAATTTTGTTCTGTGTTGTATGTGTCATTAATTTCTGTGTAATTACTGAAGTTAATATTTTCTATATTGTTGGTAGGCATGTTATGGGGCGATATTTTGCTGGGATTGCTGTGTTTGCTTGACCTTTAGGTTTCAGATAAGTTATTCCTTGTGTAAGTAGATCAGGGACTGTTTATGGGTCTGCAATGTAACTGTTAAATAATTTAGTTAGATGTGAATGTGTTGAGGTGACCTTCTTTAACCAGAAATTTGCAGTTTTATCTTTTCCAGGGGCTTTCCAATTATGCATAGAATTACTTGCTCGGGTGACTTCATGTTGCAAAATTATCACTTCAGGCATTTGTGGTATCATCTTGTATGTGTCTGTTTCTGCTTGTATCCACTGTGCATGTCTGTTATTTTGTACCGGGTTTGACCATATGTTGCTCCAGAAGTGTTCCATGTCTGTTATGTTTGGTGGATTGTCTATTTTAATGTGTGTGTTATCTATTATCTGGTAAAATTTCTTTTGGTTTGTGTTGAATGTTTGGTTTTGTTTCCTTCTATTTTCACTTTTTTTGTTTCTTCTAAGTCGTTTGGACAATGCTTGTAATTTTTTCTTCTCCTCATCTAATTGCTCTATCGGTTCTTGTTGTGAGATTTTTCCTAACCTTTTTCGTTTTTTGTCTGATATTTCATTTCTTATAAATTGTGTTAGCTGTCCGATGTCATTTCTCAGTTTTTCTATTCTGATCTGAAGCCTGTGTTGCCGTGCTGTTTTTGTGGGTTTTTTCTGTGTGTTGTTTGGTTCTGATCTCTGCCTAGTGTGTATATTTAGAGTAGCTCCTATATAAAGCAGTTGTTGTAACTCTTACATAGATGTATTTTAATTTATTTTGTTGTGTATGATTGTGTTGATATGTATTATTGTTGTTTCTACTTGTGGGTTATTTGGTTGTCTATGCAAGAATGGTCTAATGTCTGTATTTGTGTCTTTGTATTCTATATATGTCAGCTGAAATTTTTCTTCAATAACATGTGTGTTACTTCGTGTTCTATTTGTGCTTGTTCTGGTGGCTGTCTTAAGATTTTGCTTTCCTCTGATTGTTTAATTGATGCGTGTTATTCTTTGTTTGTTTGCTCTGGGATGTTTGAGTCCATTACTGTATTTTCTTCTTCTAATTGCACATTATTTTGTTCCAGTATTTGTAGTACTTGTTGTTTGATGTTTTCTAATTCTGACTGGGGTATCCTGTTATTTTTTATTATTACATGGATCTGATCAGCTAGACATTGTTCTGTTAAAAATTTTAATTCTGGGTATCTGGTAATAAATGTTGTGTGCACTTTTGATCTGTATCCAGTTGTGTTGGTTCCTAAGTTTGTTGCTTGGTAATAACAGAACATGAGGTGTCTGTTAACTTCATCTGACCATCTCATCCTCTGTCTTTGTTTTCCTTCTAGAGTGGTTGCAGGAAGCATATCCTGCAAAACACCTCTATTTGGATCTAAATCATTTTCCGTGTGGCTAGCAGTGTCATTACCATTGTGGACGGGCATAGGGTTCAAGCGTCGTCCCCGACCATGACAGCGCTTGTCCGAGGCTTCATTAGTTCTGTCCTGAACCAACTAATCACACTAAAAGGGGGGTTAGCCCTATTATTGGTTTGTTCTTTTCGTCGCCTTTTACGACTGGCAGAATATACCGTAGGCCTGTTACTTTTCCCGGGCCCCCACGGAGTTTGTTATTATTATATTTATTATTATTATTACTATTATTATTATTATTATTATTATTATAAGGAATTATTATTATAAGGAATATAACTACACTCCTGGGAATTGAAATAAGAACACCGTGAATTCATTGTCCCAGGAAGGGGAAACTTTATTGACACATTCCTGGGGTCAGATACATCACATGATCACACTGACAGAACCACGGGCACATAGACACAGGCAACAGAGCATGCACAATCTCGGCACTAGTACAGTGTATATCCACCTTTCGCAGCAATGCAGGCTGCTATTCTCCCATGGACACGATCGTAGAGATGCTGGATGTAGTCCTGTGGAACGGCTCGCCATGCCATTTCCACCTGGCGCCTCAGTTGGACCAGCGATCGTGCTGGACGTGCACACCGCGTGAGACGACGCTTCATCCAGTCCCAAACATGCTCAATGGGGGACAGATCCGGAGATCTTGCTGGCCAGGGTAGTTGACTTACACCTACTAGAGCACGTTGGGTGGCACGGGATACATGCGGACGTGCATTGTCCTGTTGGAACAGCAAGTTCCCTTGCCGGTCTAGGAATGGTAGAACGATGGGTTCGATGACGGTTTGGATGTACCGTGCACTATTCAGTGTCCCCTCGACGATCACCAGAGGTGTACGGCCAGTGTAGGAGATCGCTCCCCACACCATGATGCCGGGTGTTGGCCCTGTGTGCCTCGGTAGTATGCAGTCCTGATTGTGGCGCTCACCTGCACGGCGCCAAACACGCATACGACCATCATTGGCACCAAGGCAGAAGCGACTCTCATCGCTGAAGACGACACGTCTCCATTCGTCCCTCCATTCACGCCTGTCGCGACACCACTGGAGGCCTGCTGCACGATGTTGGGGCGTGAGCGGAAGACGGCCTAACGGTGTGCGGGACCGCAGCCCAGCTTCGTGGAGACGGTTGCGAATGGTCCTCGCCGATACCCCAAGAGCAACAGTGGCCATAATTTGCTTGGAAGTGGCGGTGCGGTCCCCTACGGCACTGCGTAGGATCCTACGGTCTTGGCGTGCATCCGTGCGTCGCTGCGGTCCGGTCCCAGGTCGACGGGCACGTGCACCTTCCGCCAACCACTGGCGACAACATCGATGTACTGTGGAGACCTCACGCCCCACGTGTTGATCAATTCGGCGGTAGGTCCACCCGGCCTCCCGCATGCCCACTATACGCCCTCGCTCAAAGTCCGTCAACTGCACATACGGTTCACGTCCACGTTGTCGCGGCATGCTACCAGTGTTAAAGACTGCGATGGAGCTCCGTATGCCACGGCAAACTGGCTGACACTGACGGCGGCGGTGCACAAATGCTGCGAAGCTAGCGCCATTCGACGGCCAACACCGCGGTTCCTGGTGTGTCCGCTGTGCCGTGCGTGTGATCATTGCTTGTACAGCCCTCTCGCAGTGTCCGGAGCAAGTATGGTTGGTCTGACACACCGGTGTCAATGTGTTCTTTTTTCAATTTCCAGGAGTGTATGTTTATGCGTGTGAACGTTTGCTGAATATACCTGTATGAATCAGTTAGAACTCAAATCTTTTATTCATAATCATAGTTTCTGATGCCGCTGTGTAAACAGAGAGTGGAAACGATTCTTTAAGTGATCCCAAGAAGAATGTGGACTTGCAGACTGGAAACTATTGTCAGTATGTTCTCCATCGCTTTCTGGCTGGCCGCATAAAAGACGGAAAAAAGGTAAACGTTTCCCTCAGCCTGACGATGATGATGTTTGGTTTGTGGGGCGCTCAACTGCGCGGTTATCAGCGCCCGTAGAAATTCCCAACCAGTGCTCAGTCCAAATAAGCCACTTTCATCAATGATGGTGAAATGATGACCCGGCTGGGAATCAGCATGATGAACTGCAATGACTGTCAGATATTTAGATATGGCTCTTAGTTCAGAAGCTGTTCATTAATAACGCTAGGCGTGTGCGTAATTATAAGGGAGTGGGAAAGGTATTTTTGATTTAGCGCAGTGTGTGTTTAGCTTCCATGACAAACTTGAGACTGTTTCGGAAAGGCTGTTAGACTAAAACATATGCTTATCTCAAATGTGTAAAGCAAATTTAAGTTTTAGCGGAGGATTGTATTGTATTGTACTGCATGTTAACTGGGGGCCTAGAAACGACGGAGAGGCTCCGTCCCCGCCGCAGCCACAGTGACCCACAATCCCACGACGACTATCGCAGTCCACTTCACCCCTCCGCCGCCCCACACTCAACCACTCGTTCAAGGTTATTGTGCGGTTCGGCCCCCCAGTGCCCCCCCCCTCCCCACCCCCCACCCCCCCAGGGATGTCTCACACCAGACGCCTGTAACCCCTATGTTTGCGTGGTAGAGTATGGTGGTGTATGCGAAAGTGGAGAACTTGTTTGCGCAGCAACTGGCGACATAGTGTAGCTGAGGCGGAATAAGGTGAACCAGCTCGCATTCGCTGAGGCAGATGGATAACCGCGTAAAAACCATCCACAGATTGGCCGGCTCACCAGACCTCGACACAAGTCCGCCGGGCGGATTTGTGCTGGGAACCAGGCGCCCCTTCCTAAACCGGAAAGCCGTGCGTTGGACCACGGGGCTAACCGGGCGGGCAAGCGGAGGTTTACTTGTGTAAAAGGTCTAAATCTACAATTTATTTCTTAAGCGCGGTCAGCGATGTGAAGACACTTAAATATTTGATGTTGACGTTGTAGCAGATGATTGTCTCGTTTCATTGTCAGTTATAAAGCATTCAGTAACTGTAGAGTTGGAACTAAAGGAACTACAATTTATGCGGCGACGGCACTGAAATAAAACAGTTGTCCTGGTACTGAACTTTTGAATTAGGTTCCAGTAGAAAAGCACTCAATAACAAAAGATTCTGCCAAGTTACTTCAAATTCTGGGAGCACCAGTATATGACTCTCTGAGCTCAGTACTGCAGTTCATTAAATCGAAATATTGATCTGAACTAACTAATGAACATTTAGGTGAGCTTGTGGGAACTCCGGTCGTTATCAGCCAGCTCTCTAACAGCAAAAATTCACAGTCGGTAAGACACGTCACAAAATCAATTTCTTATTTCTTGTTGTGTAATGAAATGTTAATAACTTATGTTGGTTTAAAATAAAAAAGTTTCTTCATTAATTAAATGAAAATGTTACTTCATTACTATTAACTGTTAGTCTTTGAACAATGTGACTGTCTTCGAATCAGTTCCATAAATAGCAACTAACAGACCTGCTCTCTTTGAGAATGTCTGCATTGAATCTGGTATGTGGCTCTAAGGCAGTTGTAGCAACAATGATTACTGAAGTACAAAGGGAAACTAAAAGAGACAGAGTTTATAAGTTCAGCAAAGTACATCAAGAGGCAGCAAATGGTTCAAATGGCTCTGAGCACTATGGGACTTAACTTCTGAGGTCACCAGTCCCCTAGAACTTAGAACTACTTAAACCTAACTAACCTAAGGACATCACACACATCCATGCCCGAGGCAGTATTCGAACCTGCGATCGTAGCGGTCGCGCGGTTCCAGACTGTAGCGCCTACAACCGCTCGGCTACGCCGGCCGGCTCTCAGCAAGGAAATCAAAACATTCGGCATGGAGGGGAGCATATAGAAGAACTATGTATCATATTTACAAGAATAGTTGATCATGAACTTGAGTTATACCTAATAGAACAGTTCATTATACTAGAGAACCTCCGTCGTATGTAGACACTCTAAGAATCTTACCGGTGAACAACAAATCACAGGGCCACAGGTAAAGAGAAGCTGTAGCTTTCGCTGTCAAGATATTCATCTGAAGCCTTCAACTACTACCGTACTAAGAATGTATCACAAAATCCAAAGAAATTCCAGTCATTTATAAATGCTGCTAGAGGTACCAGAGCTAATGTTCAGACACTCATGGACGAGACAGGCATTGCAATCGATGGTAACAAAGCAACATCGGAAACCACGAACTCCAGTTTCAAATATTCCTTTACAAATGAAAATCTAGGGGCATTGCCTCAATTTAATTCTCACACGTCTCCCATCTTTATCAATACAGGTTTCATTGTCAGTGGTGTCGAGAAACATCTGACATTGCTAAAACTTAACAAATCTTAAGAGCCCGATGAAATCCCCATCAGATACTACACCGAGTTTGTTGCTAAGTTACTCTACCGTAGATTACTCGAACAAAAAAGAGTATCCAGTATTTAGAAGAAAGCATAGGGCACTCCCTTCTACAAGAAGGGTAGCAGAAGTGATCCACAAAACTATCATGCGATACCCTTCCGATCCATTTGTTGCAGAATCTAAGGAAATATTCTCAGCTCAAACTTAATGAGGTATCTCGAACAAAATGACCTCCTGTACGCCAAACAGCAACGATACCAAAAATATCGACCATGTGAAACCCGACTCACAACATTGTGTGGCATCCTGAAAGCCAAGGCTCAAGGTAGACAGGCAGATGCAGTATTTCTCGAGTTCTGGAAAAAACGTTTGACACATTACCAAGCTGAGGTTTATAACACAAATTACGATCGTATGGAATATCAAGCGAAATTTATGACGTGACTGAGGATTTCTTAGTTGGGAGGAGAGTGATCGACACATGTAGAAGTAACTTCAAGTGTGCCCCAGTGAGGTGTGTTGGGATCCTTGCTGTTCATTTTATATATTAATGACCTTGCGAACAATATTAATAGTAACCTCAGATTTCGCTAATGATGCAGGTATCTACACTCCAGGAAATGGAAAAAAGAACACATTGACACCGGTGTGTCAGACCCACCATACTTGCTCCGGACACTGCGAGAGGGCTGTACAAGCAATGATCACAAGCACGGCACAGCGGACACACCAGGAACCGCAGTGATGTCCGTCGAATGGCGCTAGCTTCGCAGCATTTGTGCACCGCCGCCGTCAGTGTCAGCCAGTTTGCCGTGGCATACGGAGCTCCATCGCAGTCTTTAACACTGGTAGCATGCCGCGACAGCGTGGACGTGAACCGTATGTGCAGTTGACGGACTTTGAGCGAGGGCGTATAGTGGGCATGCGGGAGGCCGGGTGGACGTACCGCCGAATTGCTCAACACGTGGGGCGTGAGGTCTCCACAGTACATCGATGTTGTCGCCAGTGGTCGGCGGAAGGTGCACGTGCCCGTCGACCTGGGACCGGACCGCAGCAACGCACGGATGCACGCCAAGACCGTAGGATCCTACGCAGTGCCGTAGGGGATCGCACCGCCACTTCCCAGCAAATTAGGGACACTGTTGCTCTTGGGGTATCGGCGAGGACCATTCGCAACCGTCTCCACGAAGCTGGGCTGCGGTCCCGCACACCGTTAGGCCGTCTTCCGCTCACGCCCCAACATCGTGCAGCCCGCCTCCAGTGGTGTCGCGACAGGCGTGAATGGAGGGACGAATGGAGACGTGTCGTCTTCAGCGATGAGAGTCGCTTCTGCCTTGGTGCCAATGATGGTCGTATGCGTGTTTGGCGCCGTGCAGGTGAGCGCCACAATCAGGACTGCATACGACCGAGGCACACAAGGCCAATACCCGCCATCATGGTGTGGGGAGCGATCTCCTACACTGGCCGTACACCTCTGGTGATCGTCGAGGGGACACTGAATAGTGCACGGTACATCCAAACCGTCATCGAACCCATCGTTCTACCATTCCTTGACCGGTAAGGGAACATGCTGTTCCAACAGGACAATGCACGTCCGCATGTATCCCGTGCCACCCAACGTGCTCTAGAAGGTGTAAGTCAACTACCCTGGCCAGCAAGATCTCCGGATCTGTCCCCCATTGAGCATGTTTGGGACTGGATGAAGCGTCGTCTCACGCGATCTGCACGTCCAGCACGAACGCTGGTCCAACTGAGGCGCCAGGTGGAAATGGCATGGCAAGCCGTTCCACAGGACTACATCCAGCATCTCTACGATCGTGTCCATGGGAGAATAGCAGCCTGCATTGCTGCGAAAGGTGGATATACACTGTACTAGTGCCGACATTGTGCATGCTCTGTTGCCTGTGTCTATGTGCCTGTGGTTCTGTCAGTGTGATCATGTGATGTATCTGACCCCAGGAATGTGTCAATAAAGTTTCCCCTTCCTGGGGCAATGAATTCACGGTGTTCTTATTTCAATTTCCAGGAGTGTATAATGGAGTGCAGTCTTAAAAAAGCTGCACAGATGTGCAGTCGGATCTTGATAAGATTTCCATATGGTGCTTAGTTTGGCAACTTGTTTTAAATATTTCGAAATGTCAACCTAAGTACTGCAAAAATCAAACAAAGTAATTTCCCACTACAATATCAATGAGTCGCTACTGGAATCGGTCGGCTCATACCTGGGCGTAAAAATTTCAACGAATATCAATTGGGTTGATCACATAAGCTCAGTCTTAGGTAAAGAAGGTGCAGACTTTGGTTTGTTGATGTAAAACTAGAGAAATGCAGTCAGTCCACAAAGGAGCGACTCTTCCTAGAATATCGTTCAAGAGTGGGACCTGTACCAAATAGGATTAACAGAGGATAATAAACGTACTTAGATAGGGACAGCACGAATGTTCACAGGTTGGTTTGACCCTTGGGAGTTAAAGAAATTGAACTAGGAGACATTTGTGGACGCAATCCATCCATAGGAAGTCAACTTACAAAGTTTCAAGAGTCAGTTTTAAAATATACTAAATCACCTAGGTATCGCACCCGTAGGAATTTTGCGGACAAGATTAGATTAATTACAGCGCTACCAGCAGGGCCGGTTGGATAACATTTGTCTACACAAGTGACTTGTCATTTGGTGCAGCCTCCCCCCTTTTCGCATGTACACTTTCATCCGCGTCAATTTTCCCTACTGTGGTCAAACCTTACAATTTGGCATCGCGTCGCCCCCTTTAGCTTGGCGCACGAAGTGGCATATTATGTCGCTTGGGCATTAAACCGGCCCTGGCGTATAGAGACGTACACACAGTCATTCTTTCCTTTGCCATGCGTTTAAGACTGATCTTTACTGTACGAATGTAGATGTAAATCAGTCTGCCGGGTAAAGATTTGGGTCACCGCTACTAAAAACGCTAACAGCCAATTTGATTTGCACAGCACTGATTTGCTAATCTTAGCGCACAGCTCTCACCTTGACCCCCAGCGAGGAAAACACACACCAGATAAAAGGCACTGCTCTCGTTTGTCACGTGACTGTGCGTGACGTCATCTCTGCCGTTACTCCTCTGGCAACGACCTTAACAAGCCGCAGTCGCAAGACTGCAGCAATGGATGTTGCGCAAGCGCCTATTCGCAGGGCACACCGTGATTTCACACCAGCCCCTGCCTAAATAAAGAACACTTTCTCTTCCGGTTGCTGTCTCTCATTCCATTTTCTTCTTTCTTGTCTCTGCAAGGTTGTTTCAGACTCTGCCGATACACTTTTAGAGATTCAAGGACGTATTCTGCGAGGCGCAGGTAAAGGCTTGCCATCCTCCTCCCCTCCACCCCCTCCACCCCCGCCACCCCCCGCCCCCCCCCGCACAAACACGAACCACCGCCGCCTCTACTACCACACAGGCTGACGTGTCGATTCCAGATTGTTGCTGATGTTGTCGTCTTCAGTCCTGAGACTGGTTTCATGCAGCTCTCCATGCTACTCTATACTGTGCAAAGCTTCTTCATCTCCCAGTACCTACTGCAGCCTACATCCTTCTGAATCTGCTTAGTGTATTCATCTCTTGGTCTCCCTCTATGATTTTTACCCTCCAGACTGCCCTCCAGTACCAAATTGGTGATCCCTTGATGCCTCAGAACATCTCCTACCAACCGATCCCTTCTTCTAGTCAAGTTGTGCCACAAACTCTTCTTCTCCCCAATTCTATTCAATGCTTCCTCATTAGTTATGTGATCTACCCATCTAATCTTCAGCATTCTTCTGTAGCACCACATTTCGAAAGCTTCTATTCTCTTCTTGTCTAAACTATTTATCGTCGATGTTTCACTTCCATACAGATACTTTCAGAAAGACACCGTCCATTCCGTTCAACTGCTCTTCCAAGTCCTTTGCTGTCTCTGATAGAATTACAATGTCATCGGCAAAACTCGAAGTTCTTATTTCTTCTCCATGAATTTTAATACCTACTCCGAACTTTTCTTTTTCTTCCTTTACTGCTTGCTCAATATACAGATTGAATAGCATCGGGGAGAGGCTAAAACCCTGTCTCACTCCCTTCCCAACCACTGCTTCTCTTTCATGTCCCTCGACTCTTATAACTGCCATCTGGTTTCTGTACAAATTGTAAATAGCCTTTCGCTACCTGTATTTTACCCCTACCACCTTCAGAATTTGAAAGAGAGTATTCCAGTCAACATTGTCAAAAGTTTTCTTTAAGTCTACAAATGCTTGAAACGTAGGTTTGCCTTTCCTTAATCTTTCTTCTAAGATAAGTCGTAGGGTTAGTGTTGCCTCACGTGTTTCAGTATTTCTACGAAATCCAAACTGATCTTCCCCGAGGTCTTCAAGATTAGCTGGGCGAAAGCAAGATAGTGACTAGTAGCAACTATACCCAAGGTCATTTCTCTTAGAAACCCAATAACTACACGGAACTGTTTGCCAACAAAATTGCGACCTCAAGAAAAATAATAAATAACTAAACTTTATTTATTACGTGTATTCAATATGACAGGAAGAGGGCTTGATTAACCCTCATGGGTTCGCGCTAGAGGGAGTCTAGATGTTTCAATTTAGTTCTTTCTGTCAGGTTTTCGCTCATAAATTCCAAAGTTAACTCGTTTAAGAATGGCCTTCTCGTTATGTCTTTAGCATTATGTGTGTTGTATTGAAATATCTGTAACAACTTTATTCCTGTCACGTCCAGTAAGGACGCAGGCCACCTTTGCGTCTTTCTTAATGTGGAAATTCGAGAACACACGAGGTTGACAGCATCAACCCCACCTTTGCTGCAGATAGGTACAGAAAGCTGGCTGAAGCCAGAGATAAATTCGGCCGAAATTTTTACAATGGCACAGACGGTGTTTTAAAAGGATAGATTGCATGCAACCGGTGGTGGCGTGTTTGTTGCTGTTAGTAGTAGTTTATCCTGTGGTGAAGTTGAAGCTAGGTTAATAATTGGCTCCTTTTACCGACCTCCCGACTCAGCAGCATTAGTGGCAGAAAAACTGAGAGAAAATTTGGAATACATTGCACATAAATTTTCTCAACATATTATAGTCTTAGGTGGAGATTTCAATTTACCAGATATAGACTGGGACACTCAGATGCTTAGGACGGGTGGTAGGGACACAGCATCGAGTGACATTATACTGAGTGCACTATCCGAAAACTACCTCAAGCAATTAAACAGAGAAGATAACATCTTGGACCTACTGATAACAAACAGACCTGAACTTTTCGATTCTGTAAGTGCAGAACAGGGAATCAGTGATCATAAGGCCGTTGCAGCATCCCGAAATATGGAAGTTAATAGGAATATAAAAAAAAGGGAGGAAGGTTTATCTGTTTAGCAAGAGTAATAGAAGGCAGATTTCAGACTACCTAACAGATCAAAACGAAAATTTCCGTTCCGACACTGACAATGTTGAGTGTTTATGGAAAAAGTTTAAGTCAATTGTAAAATGCGTTTTAGACAGGTACGTGCAGAGTAAAACTGTGAGGGACGGGAAAAACCCACCGTGGTTCAACAACAAAGTTAGGAAACAACTGCGAAAGCAAATAGAGCTTCACTGCAAGTTTAAACGCAGCCAAAACCTCTCAGACAAACAGAAGCTAAACGATGTCAAAGTTAGCGTAAGGAGGGCTATGCGTGAAGCGTTCAGTGAATTCGAAAGTAAAATTCTATGTACCGACTAGACAGAAAATCCTAGGAAGTTCTGGTCTTACGTTAAGTCAGTAAGTGGCTCGAAACAGCATATCCAGACACTCCGGGATGATGATGGCATTGAGACAGAGGATGACACGCGTAAAGCCGAAATACTAAACACATTTTTCCAAAGCTGTTTCACAGAGGAAGACCACACTGCAGTTCCTTCTCTAAATCCTCGCACGAACGAAAAAAATGGCTGACATCGAAATAAGTGTCCAAGGAATAGAAAAGCAACTGGAATCACTCAACAGTCCACTGGACCTGAAGGGATACCAATTTGATTCTACACAGAGTACGCGAAAGAACTTGCCCCCCTTCTAACAGCCGTGTATCGCAAGTCTCTAGAGGAACGTAAGGTTCCAAATGATTGGAAAAGAGCACAGGTATTCCCAGTCTTCAAGAAGGGTCGTCGAGCAGATGCGCGAAACTATAGACCTATATCTGACGTCGATCTGTTGTAGAATTTTAGAACATGTTTTTTACTCGAGTATCATGTCGTTTTTGGAAACCCAGAATCTACTCTATAGGAATCAACATGGATTCCGGAAACAGCGATCGTGTGAGACCCAACTCGCTTTATTTGTTCATGAGACCCAGAAAATATTAGATACAGGCTCCCAGGTAGATGGTATTTTTCTTGTCTTCCGGAAGGCGTTCGATACAGTTCCGCACTGTAGCCTGATAAACAAAGTAAGAGCCTACGGAATATAAGACCAGCTGTGTAGCTGGATGGAAGAGTTTTTAGCAAACAGAACACAGCATGTTGTTATCAATGGAGAGACGTCTACAGACGTTAAAGTAACCTCTGACGTGCCACAGGGGAGTGTTATGGGACTATTGCTTTTCACAATATATACATATGACCTAGTAGATAGTGTCGGAAGTTCCATGCGGCTTTTCGCGGATGATGCTGTAGTATACAGAGAAGTTGCAGCATTAGAAAATTGTAGCGAAATGCAGGAAGATCTGCAGCGGATAGGCACTTGGTGCAGGGAGTGGCAACTGACCCTTAACATAGACAAATGTAATGTATTGCGAATACATAGAAAGAAGGATCCTTTATTGTATGATTATATGATAGCGGAACAAACACTGGTAGCATTTACTTCTGTAAAATATCTGGGAGTATGCGTGCGAAACGATTTGAAGTGGAATGATCATATAAAATTAATTGTTGGTAAGGCGGGTACCAGGTTGAGATTCATTGGGAGAGTCCTTAGAAAATGTAGTCCATCAACAAAGGAGGTGGCTTACAAAACACTCGTTCGACCTATACTTGACTATTGCTCGTCAGTGTTTGATCCGTACCAGATCGGGTTGACGGAAGAGATAGAGAAGATCCAAACAAGAGCGGCGCGTTTCGTCACAGGGTTATTTGGTAACCATGATAGCGTTACGGAGATGTTTAGCAAACTCAAGTGGCAGACTCTGCAAGAGAGGCGCTCTGCATCGCGGTGTAGCTTGCTCGCCAGGTTTCGAGAGGGTGCGTTTCTAGATGAGGTATCGAATATATTGCTTCCCCCTACTTATACCTCCCGAGGAGATCACGAGTGTATAATTAGAGAGATTCGAGCGCGCACGGAGGCTTTCAGACAGTCGTTCTTCCCGCGAACCATACGTGACTGGAACAGAAAAGGGAGGTAATGACAGTGGCACGTAAAGTGCCCTCCGCCACACACCGTTGGGTGGCTTGCGGAGTTTAAATGTAGATGTAGATGTAGATGAATTATAGTCAGTGATTTGTACAGGCTTTTTGGTAACTTCATCAATGGAGTGCGTATCATGCATGGTTGAGAGGACTACAACAGCTTTCTGTTTTTTTAATAATCATAGAAACTAGAGTTTTGTCATCTTGACATCCGAACATGTAGTCTCCTGCCACTGCATATCTATGTACTGTCGCAAATTCGGGGGAATTCCGTTTTTATTTTTTCTTATTGTACCTAAAAAAGTTGGGTCCTTACTAAGGAGGTATTCAGACAACGAGTAACTCGAAAAATACTTATCGGTTGTTATATTTCTATTTGTCTCATCTATACATTCAACCAATCTAGCCACCATGTCATGCGGTTTGTTGGATAGTACGTTAGGGTCTGGAATTTGTTTACACTTCTGAATTATATCTACAAAATGCGTGTGTCACACAATACATACTTTTTAACCCGTATTTGGCTGGTTTTTTAGACATATGCTGGATGAATGAAGTGTCCTCTACACGCGGCCAACATGTCACCAATAGTAACAGATTCCCTAAACTGAACAATCTACGTCTGTTTGCAATAAAAGAAGAGGACACGTCTCAAATAAGAGCAAGTTTGTTCGTTACTTGAGGTTCCAACCCCGTGGTTAGATCATCAAATCTCAGAGCCCGTAGCAAAAATCTGAATCAATTTAGGCTGAAATTGGCTCGCAAAATCGTCAGACCTGTGACATTAGTACATAAATATTCGGAAAAATTGGCGCGTTTTCCCCTTCTCACGGCAATCATAGACAAAGCACCAAATAATGTTAAAACTTCAGCCATTATTGCTGGCCTATAATCCCAATCGCGTACCTCAATGTTATTGCTTCCTTCGACTAGGGTTGGCGTGCCATTTTTTTTCCTTTCAGTATAAATATTCGTATATCTTGGGATCCGTTCTACCATTTCGGGAGAACATTCCGTCCGAGTTTTACATTGTCTGGCTTGTAATGTTTTGACTATATTTTCTGCTTCGTTTTTGAATCAGCAAAACTGGCACTGCTCGCCCAAATAGTCTCCATATCCTTACCCATATAAAATCTCAAAACATTTGCTGTTAAGTCTTATTGACCTGTGTCTTCTGCTTCACCGATTTCCAAATCAATCTTTGAGACACTTAGATGTAGGCCTATATACTCTTCAATCCTCTCTTGTTCATAAGCTGGGTCATCGGAAATATCACCGTCTATGTATTCATCGTGGAGTTCCCCTCTGCTTCCTCCCTATCGAATTCATCCAAAATTCGATGTACGTCATCAGACATAAGGCATCCTCTTTCCCTTTAAAAAATAATAACAATTGTTACTTGTGACAACGGAAAGTTCTTTGAATGAAAATGTGCAAAAGCAGGAAGAAAATAGAATTTGTGAAACAAAATATTTATGTAAAGCAATGCACAGACATTAGAGAACAGAAAGAATCTGCAAAAGTGAGAAATTGTGGCGGTATGACAAAAATAAATACTTTCATTCTGAAATAGAAAAAAAAATCGTAAGCGCTCGCAAGGCAGTGAACTGACTTTAGTTTCTGTGTTGTGTGAGCTCGCAAGGCCCGACCTGTTCAGACTTGTACTGAGAGGCAGAGAGGAGTGATTTCAGTGAACTTTGAGCAGGATCTCTCGGAGGAGAGTTAGTGTAGGGAGAAATTGTAAGAACACGGTCACCTAAACGCCCGCACGAGCACATGAAGGTTAAGTCTGCATAGGTGATTGAAGGTACACAGGTTGCGAGTTTAGAACACAAGACTACACTGTATGGCAGCAACAATGGCTCTATACCGACTGGGTATCAAACCGAATTAGATGTTGATGTTCTTGTATTACACCACACTCATAGAGGGCTTTCCCGTTATACTATATACATTTTCTCAGTTGGTATTGCTCTGTGTGACACTAATTCTTCAGCGGTTAAGCTCCCTCCATGCCGGAAACGGTAAATGATTCCCAGCAGCGAGCTGTTCTTTAGGCTTTGTTAACATCTGATGTATACAGTTTTGCTATATATTTTCTCTCCTTATATCACGCGGCTCGTCTATAGGGTTGGTCATTCATGTACAACTTCCCTGGGACTTCAATCGGTTGTTTTGTATATTGTAGGCATATAATGGGTGCCCTTGATCATCGCCGGCAGCTGTGGCCAAGCGGTTCTAGGCGCTTCAGTCCGGAACCGCGCTGCTGCTACGGTTGCAGGTTCGAAGCCCGCCTTGGGCATGGACGTGTGTGATGTCCCAAGGTTAGTTAGGTTTAAGTAGTTCTAAGTCTGGGGACTGATGACCTCATGCGTTAAGTCCCAAGTGCTTAGAGCCATCTGAACCATTTTGAACCCTTGATCATCAGACTATATTCTTTCCGACTAGCCTACAACTTGCCTTCTGGTTCTGGGCGGATCTATGCCGACAATGGAGTAAATTAGTTGAACTGGTGTTGGTTTTAGGCAAGCAGACACTAGGCGCACTGTCTCATTAACTGCGATGTCGACACATTAAGTGTGTGCAGAGTTATAGCAGACATGTGCTGTGTATTCTGCTGCAGAGAAACTTTGTGTAGAAGCCGATGTTCTTGGAGGTTGAGGATGACCTACCCATTTCGTGCTGGTGAGTTTTCTGATGATAGTATTTGTAGCACATACTTTTCCCTTAATGTTTTGATAGTACTTTCGAAATGTCAAAATCCTGTTGAGTCAGAAACAAAAATATTTTGGTGAGTTATAGTGGCTCATCTCCTGAACATGTCACATCACTTTCAGTTGTTTATGTGCACCTTTCTTTCGAAGCTGGAGACTTCGAGAGTCCGCATTAGTTTCCATTCTACTGCTTCAAACGATTGCCTTTGTGCAGCCACAGCAGTAACAGTAGTGGGACAAGCTATGTTCTGGTGTATTTTGTTACTGCGGGTTGGCTACAAGAGGGGCAGGGATGCACTGAGGGGCAAACCTATTGTTCTCCTTTGATTGGCATGTCATTAACCTATTGTTCTCCTTTTATTGACAAGTCCTTAACCTATTGTTCTTCTTAAAAGATCCTTCCTTCTGACTGACAGGTCATTAACGTATTGTTCCTTGTCCCCTCTGCCTCCCTCACCCCACAGTATACCTCCACCCCTCGCTGCTACAGGTCCACTTTCAGGTCTGAGTTATTGGAATAGCCTCTGTCACTCTTATCATTTTGATTGACTACTTAATTATACTGATCAATTAATTAACCTACCCTCTGGTAAACACCCTCCCCCCACCCTCCCTCTCGGAAACTGGTGGGAAAAAGACTCAGTTTATCGGATATTTGGAGGGAATTTGACTGCAGTGTACTGAACACCGTTTAAACAATTTAGACAACATACAAAATATTGTTTAATTATTTATGGCAATGTGTGGCATATAGTTTAGTTATTTTATTGAAGAAGCGCTGTATGAAATGTTGTTTAAACAATTTAGAAAATGTGTGGAATACTGTTTATTTAAACAATTTAGGTGATTCATAGCAATGCATGAAATATAGATTATTTATGTATTTAAAGAATTTTTCAGGAAATCGATCACCACCTTCACCGCTCCATCCCCACCCCCGTTGCCCTCTCCCCTACCTGGAAATTGGCAGCTCTGTGGTTAAGAGGAAGGATCTGATGAAGGGATTTAAGGGTATATTGTTTACATATATAAATAATCAGTTTGCAGGAGTTGGATTTCTCTTCTTCATCATTCTTTGCTGTTTGGAAAGATCAGATCTTGTAAGAAGTAATTAAATCGATCGTCCTTTTCATTCCGATCGCACAAGGAATACCATCATGCAACACACATCACACATAATTGACATTTAAAAATCGATGGCGAAGCACGCACCGCCTGCCGTCACCTGCCCACTGGACCGCACACACTGCCAAGAGTCGGAATGTACCGGCAACCCCGTGAAGTGGCGACATGGCCGCCGTCAGCTGCCGAAAAAAGTGCACGTGTCACTTTGGGCCCTGCAAGGATGATGCGGCATCATCCCTTTGATACATGACACACGAGAAATACCTTCACCCAGGCACCGCTACTGGCATGATGACGCACAGCTGTGGGTCCAGTGCTGAGAGATATGTAATGGGACAGCCCATCCATTACTTTTCAGCTCCTTCTCAGAAATAGTAAAGTGCTGCAGAAATAATTAATCATCGCTTTTGTTGTAGCTTTCGTGATGTCTCAACTTGTCTGAATGGAAATTCCTGTCCTAGCAGAACCAGTATATGAAAATAGCCGAGAATAATGCCGAAGGCATTCCTCCTGATGGTCCTAATGGGACAGCTCGTCCTGCGTGTGTAATGTCCTGCTTTCCACATAAGATTCAGAAATGGTAAACGTTCTCATGGCTAAAAGCTTCATCATGTCTGTGCCCGCTTGAAGAAACGCCGTTAATCATAACAGAATTCTTGTTGTCTGGGAAGAGAGCACTGCCTAAGCACAGAGCGGAAAATCAGAACAATTACACAAACAGAACTCTCAGAACATTCCATAGATACCTTAATCCCATATCGTTCTAAACGGTTTATAGAGGCTCCTATGTCCTAGCACAAAGAATTTCTTGTGAATGAATGGAGCATTCTGACTGGCTCTTACTGAATTTACCCACCATGCTGCTGCTGCTGCCGGTGTGGGAGCACCATCCACCACTGTTTTGTGCAGATGAGACTTTCACTGGCAAAACTATTTTGTACAGATCGCCATATTGTACTGACAGTTAAACGCCACAAAATTGGTCTACAGATCATCGAACTAACCTACTTGCTAGCTTCTGTGCTTTCCACGGCCATCTCCAGACTCACAAGAATATTGGGAAACAAGCACATATTTATTAATGTAAATACAACTAAAAATTAGTATTACTGCTGCACTCTCACAAGAAGCAAAGTACTGGAAATGACTCTTCTTGATGGTCATGGTTCTGGAACGAATCTCAATATCTATAGCGCACATAATTTTCCATGTAAAAAGAAAACATATTTCATTCCCCTTATAGCTATCGATGTACTGAATATATACCTCCCTCAAGATAGGGCACACAGTCATTTTCTCTGGACATGCCACTGTAACTTTACACTGTGACATATAAGCAGCTCAGACAAACAGTGCAGTTATCGTTTATATGTGTACAGTGCCCGAAAAAATTATGGTTTGCCTACACTCACACCAGCTATGTGTCGCGATTCTCTTCAATCCTAGGAAAGTATCTATCATTTAAGTTTTCCTGTCAGTGCTTCTGGAAGGTGCTGCATTCTGCCAAGATTCTCTAAAACAAGTGTTACAAAGCACAGGTGTCTGGCTCTATGTGATAATCAACAACGCTCCTGCGGACAAAGGGTTGGAAAGATGTCACCAAAATTGGTTGGTGTACTGCAATCAACATGATTGTCGATGGTGCAACAACGAAAACGCGAGGATATGCTTAGGGGCGCCGATGAGGGGACATTTATTTACAGCTGTACTGCCTGTCCTGTTTGTACACTATAGCAGGGTCAGTTGAGCCCTTGCATTGATATTGTGCAGCTGTTTACGAAATGAATCTATCACCCCTTACGTTCGGATACACTCCTGAATGCGTTGAAATCTTAATTCACCATGCCAAATCTATCCTTCCCTTATGACTAGCAATACTTTTTTCAGTTTTTTTGTTTTAAAGTGAACAATAGTTTGATTACTTCCCACAAACATCTGGTGATATGTCGGAACATAAGTACGGTACCTTTGTGTTCAAGCAGCAGCATAACACTTCTGACTATCAATTAAAGGTATGTAAATAAATTATGATACGTCCGAACTCGCACCAGCTGGGAGTCGTTCTCGCATTGCAAAAAAAGATGCAACTACAATTTAGAATAGTCCTAGCGTCTTTTCGCTTTATCGTGTTCATCACTTCCACGGAACCTCGTCATATTTTCTACTCTTGTAAATCAAGCCGACACACAGTGGTGTGTTTTACATATTCAGGTCGCCAAGTCTGGGTCTCTGTCAGTACGTTCGATGCATAGCGACCACCACCCAGATCCGACTAGATGGGCGGAGAAACCGCAGAACTGATGTACTCTCAGCACATTTTTAAGTTTCTGTTGCTAAGCACCATACCTGTCTAAAACTTTGGAGCAGGAGGAGGATCACCGCAAGACTAATCTGTTGTTTCAGCTGGCAAAATTGAGTTTGTTACCAGAAAAGCAAAATAGACTCTTAGACTGTCATGAAAAGATTTTGTTTGTTACATGTGCGAGTAGTGTGACTTATTGACACAGACCTGTTTAGATCCTGTAACATGTCTGTGCGGTACCAGAATTTTCAAAAAGGAATATCACGTTATGTTGAAACCTCCTATAGGCCTGAATGCAAAGAATGATTTATTGCACGCGTGCAATAGACTTCTGTTTTTGTCTCTTTCAGCGTACAGACTTTATGTAACTGAATAGTCAGTATGAATCCTCCGTCATTCAGTTAACCAACTTCAAGTGTGTGCAGGATGTCTGTGAGTAAGGTATTGCCGCAGTTCTAATAGTGAATTTGAGGAGTGGTGGTGAGTGTATTGTGCAAAGTATTGTCATGTTTTAGTTATCGCTGTTAAAGGGGGATAGCGACTGCGCAGCTCTGCTTTTTCAAGAACAGAGCTCAAGGCCCCCCCCCCCCCCCCCCCAATTCAAAAAAATATTGTACACTTCTTACTTCCTCAATATGTTACGATAATTAACCTTGAGTACTACAGACCCGAAGGGAAAAGAGAATATTACTGCTTACAGAGTGTTTGTGTGGGTGAAATCAAGAAATATGTGTAATGTGCTCTCGGGTATTTATGTGAAACTGATTACTGCATGTTCCCTACACAACTTGTACCATTATTATGTGACATCCGTTTTATTTGCTACGCGACGTATTTCAATGTACGAATCCCACTTTAAGCACTATGACTCGAATGCGCAATGTCACTCTAATGGACTACCATCAATTAAAATGTATTGTATTTGGTGTAAAGCTGGAGAGATCAATTAAATAATGTCTATTCTGTAGCCAAGTAAGATGACATTGCTTTTTAATGACCTATTTTTTACTTCATGGTATCTAAGATGATGAACGTAGTCAGATCCTATTTAAAGATGTTGCATATACAGAAGATGCCAGAATAGTAGAGACATTCTCAGCAAGCATTGCGTCACCGAGGTCTTTCAAGTATGTGAGGCTTAATAAAACACTGAAGAGTGCAAAATGGTTAGCACATTTCTACCATGAAATTAACTGGGATGATCTTGGAAAACCCTATAAAAATTTGGTGACGTCATTTCAGTTATTCGGCCATCATCTACGAGAAGGGGAAGGAGAAGATCTAATGGGTGCGTCGAATCTTCAAGTTTGCTGCTATTCAAGAAGTGGAATACTACGGATGTCCTTTTCTCCATCGATTCAAGAAGAAGAAGAGAAGAAGAAGATGTATGAAAATATTGTTGCTGTTTCTGCTTATGAAAATGTGAAATTACTTTGAGAAATAAATGAATTTTTACCTCACAACCTCTGCGTTCTTTTTTTCTCAGCCCCGTTCTCGTTTTGACAGTGTACAGTTTTAACCACATGCTATGACTGTGGTTTTCTGGAAGCACAGGAGATATAATTTTGGACATGTGAGCAATATATATTTGGAAGCGGACACGGTCACGCGCCCCCTGCTCCCATAACCCAATTCGTGAGGCACGGTAGGCGTAATTCCATGCAAACATTGTATATATTTTGTTATCTTCCATCTTAAACTCCACCTCCTTAATAGCCCTCATCTTCAGCAAAACTAATGTCATTTGTGACCCGTACAGCCTTTATATACATATACTTTCAGAAATGTACGCCCTTCCAGTATCAGACCGAATAGCAATGTGTCCGATTCTACAATCATGCTCATAAATTAAGGATAATTGCAGAATGTGGCGACATTCAACGTGGCACTGTACAAAACTGGCGCTAATAGCATAGGCACATAGGGAACACACACGACACAGATCTGAAAGTCCACGGTGATAAGATGAGAAAACCGTTCCGAAACACATGTGCTACAAAACTCCACCGTTTCCTGCACATGTACCCCAACATCAGTATGGGATATTATCACCATGCACACCTACATAGGCTGCACAACGGGTTGGCATACTCTGGATCAGGTGGTCGAGCAGCAGCTCGGACATAGCCTCCCACTCTTGCACCAGTGCCTGTCGGGGCTCATGAGGTGTCGAAGGGGTTTGAAGACGTGCAGCGATACGTCGACCGAGAGCATCCCAGACGTTCTCGATGGGGTTTAGGTCTGAGTAACGGGCAGGCCACTCCATTCACCTGATATCTTCTGTTTCAAGGTACTCCTCCACGATGGCAGCTCGGAGGAAGGTGGGACTCACTGCACCCCTGAAAAGGCGTACATACTGGTGTAGAATCACGTCCCGATACACCTGACCTGTTACAGTTCCTCTGTCAAAGACACGCACCAGTGCTCCAGTCATAATCTCACCCCACACCATCAAACTACGACCTCCATACAGGTTCCTTTCAAGGACATTAAGGTGTTGGTATCTGGTTCTTGGTTCACGCCAGATGAAAACTCGGCGAAAATCACTGTTCAGACTATACCTGGACCGTGAACATAACCTGGGACCTCTGTTCCAATGACCATGTACTCTGTTCTTGACACCAGGCTTTACGGGCTCTCCTGTGACCAGGGGTCAGTGAAATGTACCTTGCAGGTCTCCGGCCGAATAAACAATGTCTGTTTAGTTGTTTGTAGCAGTGCGTCTGGAGACAACTGTTCCAGTGGTTGCGGTAAGGTCCAGAGCAAGACTACCTGTAGTAGTCCGTAGCAGTCTGCGGGAACTGATGGTGAGATATCGATCTTCTTGTGGTGTTGTACACTGTGGACGTCTCGCACTGTAGAGCCTGGACACATTTCCTGTCTGCTGGAATCGTTGCCATAATCTTGAGATCATACTTTGTGGCACACAGAGGGCCTGTGCTACGTTCTGCTGTGTTTGACCAGCCTCCTTTGGCCCTAGTATTCTACCCCTCATAACGTCATCAATGTGTGTTCTTTGAGTCATTTTCAGCACATAGTCACCATTAGTACGTCTGAAAACGTCTGCACACTCACTCGCTGCATCGTACTATGATATGTACCAACATACCTCTGCGTATGTGGACTGCTGCCAGCGCTTCCGTACGACGTCCTCAGACCAGATGCATCGCTTGGTCATATCCCGAGGTGATTTAACCCGCAAACCGCCCACAAGAGCGTTGTTTCACCATGTATCAGCATTATCCTTAATTTATGAGCATGAGTGTATATTTTACCTGATCTGTGCAGAAAGCTACTGCACACTGCTGATGAAAGAATTGCTACTCAAGACACTACAGCGTCGGCTCGCGTTCTGAAGTCATCGAGCTTTCTGAAGTCATCGAGTGTTCTGAAGTCATCCAGCGTTCTGAAGTCATCCAGCGTTCTGCCCGCTCCCAGCCTCGTTGCACTCAGGTCTTACAAGGGGAAGGCCTCAGAGACGCCCAACCGATTCGGCTCAGATTTGGCAGGTCGCTTGTGTACAGCCTAAAACGAAGGAATCTAAGATATTTTGGGTCAACACCCCCGCGTTTTTGAGAAAATCACCCCTAAAGGTTATGACGAGCGATCGACTTAAAGTTGGCGGGATCGATAGATAATTGTAAATAGAGCATTTTTCATCGTCAGGTATGGGGTCCGAAAACGCATACTTTCTCATAAATCGAAGTAAGAAACTTTTACAACTGCTGCTTCTGAACCCACATGGTGAACGCCTTTCGCCGAGAGCACAGATAACGCAACGGCCAAGGTAACTCGCTGCGAACCTCCAAGAAACGTAGTGGATCTCATTCTTTTGGTTTGTGTTTTTCCATATCTCAATTGATAGGGATAGGAAGGTTAATAAGGAAAGTAAATCAACAAGGAATGATAATAAGGTAGGCAAATAAATTTCTCAAACCTCTTGGGATAGTAAACAACTAAAATGTTACTCCAGGTCACGTTACAATGGCTTTTCCAGTCGCTGTTACGTGTCCTCACTTTTCTTCGAACAACTAGATGGATGGTACTTGTCATATAAACATTCGAAACAAATATGCTCACGGCACCAAGAGCATCTTATGAATGCAATCTTTCGACAGCTACACTGTTCCTTCCCTATGATATGGCGAAGAGGCAACCGGGACAACGTAACTCTCCCCGCGTGCATTCTGTCCCGTGCCTCGCTGTAAACAAGCGTCGCACGGTTGGCTATATGTGATCCCTCGTGAGGAAGTCGCAGCACTTTTACTCGGAGGTGTTTTCATGTGACAAGGCTTAAAAGTTTAATACTTTACTAACTCACGGCGTTTGGGAAATTAGTTTGCCTACCTTATTATTATCATTCCTTATTGATTTACTTACCTTGTTAACCCTCCTATCCCTATCAACTGAGATATGGAAAAATACAAACCAAAAGAATAACATCCGCTAGGTTTCTTCGAGATTCGAACTCGGGTTTTCCGATTTCCAGCCAGTTACCTTGGCCGTTGCGCTATTTTTTTTTTAATCTCATTTTGTTCGTTATAGTTCGTTGCAATTGTTCGTGGCGGACGTCCCCTAACACCCGTTGAAGTTCGTTATTGATCCATTCACTCAGGTTTTTTTAATTACAGTGCTATCGGCGCTGTCGGCGAGAGGCGTTAACCATGTGGGTACAGACGTGACAGTTGTAAAAGTTTCTTACCTCGATTTCTGGAAAAGTATGCGTTTTCGGACCCCATACCTGACGATGAAAAATGCTCTATTTACAATTATCATTCGATCCCGCCAACTTTTGAGTCGATCGCTCGTCATAAACTTTAGGGGTGATTTTCTCAAAAACGCGGGAGTGTTGACCCAAAATATCTTAGATTCCTTCGTTTCAGGTTGTACACAAGCGACGTGCCAAACCTGAACCGAATCGGTTGGCTGTCTCTGAGGCCTTCCCCTTGTTAGTCTAAGATTTGTAGTGTAGCCGAACTTGAAATGATGACGACAGATGTAATCAGGCATCATTGCCCACACACAGATAAGTCTGTCGTGACGCTGTGTGCAGGAAACAGGACGTCTAGACATATGACGTGGCGTCACTCGTGCATCCAGTGTTGTCGCGCCATTGCCGGCACGCCAGTCTGCTGTCGTGCAAGCAGCAATAATGGTCCGTGGTGCTCCACAAGTTGTCGCACTGTCCCTGTGCTACTTCTCGTACGTGAGGCGTTTGTGCTATACAGCATGGCAGAGCGAACGATGTCTTTCCTCTCTGGCGAAAATCGCATTGGGCATTTGAGATCCCGCATGGTCACAAGAACGGCCATCCTGAACCCATCGATTCCATATTGGCATGACTCGTGGGATCCAGTTTAACACGAACAGCAGTATCACGGTACGATAGATCGCAGTCTCGATAGCATCTTACCGCTTTAAAAATTCTGACACTTTTCTCCTTCCTACATATGTAGGAAAATGACCCTCACAAATAGCGAACATTCAAATGCGATATCTTAATGAGAAATCCGCTACATAATCTTTTTTTACAAAGCAATGAATATGGCATTACTCCTACCGAACTTGCGTGGTTGCGCTGCAATGCTAATCATTAGCATAACAGAGCATGTAGCATATTTTACTTTAGTTTGAAGTTTGTTATACGTCCGCTTAATGGTACTCAAAGTTGTAGCAAGCAGCGTATTTCGTCGTTTGCCATTTGTTTCCTATGAAATGAAAATTATAGCTGTGTGATTTTGGATTTTCCAGGTAGCTATGTATTCGTAAAGCTTGGCGCGGCGTTGTTCTTTCAATTCGCATTGTTTTTTCTCAGCCCCAAGTCAAGAATTAAAGACAATGTGAATATTGTATATATTCTCATATAACAGAACATTATCTGCCTGACAGTAAAGTAATTTCTACAAATTTCAGAGTTAACTTACATTCTGGAAATTAGCAGACCGCTTCACCTGTTTGAAAACCCATTTTATTGGAATCACGACCGGTTTCGTGGCATTACAACCTCATACTCAGATGATCATCTACATAGAAACACATCACTAGTATTTTTGCCCTATATTATAAGCAAATAATCTTAAACGTGGTTGTAATAGAAGGATTCACATACCTCACGCCATAAGATGATAAACACTGGGGATATGTGGAAGACCGAACATTCGTCGTCAATTTAGAATAAAACTAACCCGCTAAGGAAGCATATGTCGAAAATAAAAGCTGCACGTAACGACGTTGTCCCCAATTAATAGTAAGACCTACAATAAAATGCCATCTAACAACCAAGGTTATGAAGTTAAACAGCATGTCGAAATAGGATCAAACAAAAACGATGCACCGAAAGTTATTACCTGAGGGTGTAACTGTCAACTAGTTAGAAAGCTAATCAATAGAATTCTGGATTTCCACTGTAGAAAAACCACTACCTAGAAATAAAATAATAGGGTTGAGGGTAGGACGGAACAATATAACGATGATCCTGGTTGAGAAAACTCACTATTTTTCCGGAACTCGATCTCACAAATACTAAAGAAGCGAAAGTAATCGGCTCACTAACAAGTCAAGCATGTGCGTCGTAGACAAGAGTGCGCGCGCGTTATTGTTCCAAACCATATTCTCGTATAGTGTAGTTACCCAGCCACTCTTGTTCAAATTAACCCGAGCAATATCGGGCCATTTCGTGCTCGCGTCTCTTACCGCGGCGGCGAGCGCATTCTTGTCTTAGACGCATGTGCGAACTGCCAAGCGCAGGTCCGTTGCGAAATATATTTGCAATTTTTTAGGGACGTTCGGAGATATAACGGGTGTCCAGGAAGTTAAGGACGAATGTAAATTTTGGGCCACTTTGTCATATGAAGCTCTGCAGCCGTGGTTTTTCAAGTTTGTTATCTGCGTTCCTTCCCATTAGTAGCATGATAGCTATCGTGTGGTGAACATTGTTGTTTGATGTTTATTTTCCTCATGGAGCAGATGACAAGTGAGCAACGTAGCCAAGTGGTAAAAATTTATTACAAAAACAGTGAAAGTCCCGCGGCATCATTTCGTAAATTGGGTGCGACACTCCATAGTAATCTGCTCCAAACGAATCAGCAGTTCGGAAGTTGATACGGAAGTTTGAGACCACGGGTTCTGTTTTAAACGTTAAGAAAACATGACGGGAGCGTGGGGTAGCCGCGTGGTGTAAGGCTCCTTGCCGCGGTTCTCGCGGTTCCCCCGTCGGAGGTTCGAGCCCCTAGCGTGTGTGTGTGTGTGTGTGTGTGTGTGTGTGTGTGTGTGTGTGTGTGCGTGTGTGTGTGATGTCCATTGAGTAAGTTAGTTTAAGTTAGATTAAGTAGTGTGTAAGCCTATGGACCGATGACCTCAGCAGTTTGGTCCCATGGAAACTTACCACAAAAGAAGCATGACGACCGCGTTCTGTTCGAACACAAGAGAAAGTGGTCTGAGACTGCCACCAAGTTCATTACATGAAATCCTTTCAAAATATCCGAAAATGCATGCGTACAAGATTCTACTTACACAGATCATGGAAAGAGACATCGAGTTGCTCAATAGGGCTTGGCTCGACAAGCGAAGAACGAGAACTTCACAAGAAGAATATTTTTTTCAGATAAGGCCCACTTCCACCTCCTTGGGGTACGTCACTAAGCAGAACTGCAGAATTTGGGGTAACGAAAACTCGCGAATGACTGTGGAAGATATACATCCGCATCGCACGGATTTATGGTGTGGGTTTGTGGGTGGGCAGGAGGAGTTATTGATCTGTGCTTTTTTGAAAACGATGAGGGAGGTGCCATCACTGTGAACGGCGACCGTTACCTAAACATGCTCTCTGATCGGTTTTTGCGTCTCATTGATGAAAATGACGATTTTTTGTTTCAACAAGATGGTGTGAAATGTCACACATCCCGTGAAACGATTGCTCTGCTGAATGAAAAGTTTCCTCAAAAAATTATCTCTTTGAGTGACGACCAGAAATGACCTGCCAGATCGTGCGATCTTACGTCTTGTGACTTTTTCTGTGGGGATCTGTGAAATCAAAAGCGTACCTAGACAAACCACAAACAACACACCCATTGAAGGATGAAATTAAAAGGGTTATTAACGGCATCCCAGCAGATGTCTGTGAACGCATCATCGAGAACTTCAATGAACGCATTGCTCGTCCCACGCGGCCTTGGGTGGTCATACGGAAGATATAATGTTTCATACGTAAAATCGAGATATTACTTAGTGTGATTGTAAAAAAAATACATTTTCAATAAATTCTGTATACTCTACAGCACTTTAATATTCGTCCTACTTCCAGGACGCCCTGAACAATCCAGGTTATGGAGAATAAGTTGTGAGGTTTGTGACGCTGTACCCGAGGTATCGCTGTAAAATTCTGTTACTCAAAGATAACATATTTATTGAAACACATATTATTAATATTAATTATTATTTGTATGAAAACATCCGCTTTTATGGACAGAAGTGCCGAACCCGAAAGACACCGTTGACTCTTTGTACACCTGTGGTGTGACGTAATTCTTCTTAGTGCAGAGAACGATCTTCCTACTGAAACAATTGTTCTTGTGAGAGTAACAATAAGTACACCTAGCTTATATACTTCCGGAAGCTGATCTAATTGCCTGCTCTTCAGTGAACTCACATACACATATGGGTGTTCATTAGTAAAGTCTCCGCAGGCATACAACACGGTATATGAAATAGAACACATCCTTCTGGTTTTCTTTCAGTTTTTCAGATGCACATGTAGTAAAATTTGTTTTGTACGTTTCATACATTTTTGGGACCAGCAACCATATGAATACAAGTTAATGCAACGATTCAAACCTTTCTTTAATTTGCACAACTATATTGTCAAAAATATTGCTTAACAGAGAAACGCTTAAAATGGATTACAACGTTACCGTTTCACAGGAGATTCATCTATAGCATCAGCACGTTGTGTCTCTCACTTCAAATCAAATCGTTCTAGTTTCTGAGGTTCAATATTTCCCTTTTGCTCTCTTGAATCTTCTTTGAACACAGCATATCGAGGTGTCAGGACTGAAGAATACTAAGAAGTACATCACTGAAGAAAAATGGTGCTGACAGCCTGTAACAAAAACGTTGTTTTGGAGCTAGTCATATATTTCAAAAATCCTTGAGCTGCAATTACTCTTTGATTATCCCAGTTTGAAACTTCATCGAGTACGTGTTGAAAGAATTCAACAATTAAGGCTCGCAGATCTGTGTGAACTAAACGGAATGAAAAATTCCACTATGTTGGAGCATGCCATGGCATTCTTTTAACTGTAAATAAAATTATTTTATTCGTCTTTAGAAAAGAGAACTCTGTGATTTGAGGACCTTTTCCTAAGTATCCTTACGTATACAAATACATTACAAAAAACCACGTGAGGAAACAGCGCGGTCTCGGGCACCTTGCCACGGTTTGCGCAGCTGCCCCCCCCCCCCCCCTCTCCCCTCCCCCGTCGGAGGTTCGAGTCCATCCTCGGGCATGGGCGTGTGTGTTGTCCTTAGCGTAAGCTAGTTTCACTTAGATTAAGTAGTGTTTGAGAATAGCGACCGACGACCTCAGTAGTTTATTCCCACAGGGAATTATCATCACCACCACCATTACGAATTTGTGGCTATTATTGTAAAGGTGCTGTCATGTTAATGTACAGTTTAGACTAATGACCCCATACAGTTAAGTTTTATATTTTGTAATGAAGTTAGACAGATCTCCGGTTAGTATCGTTTGAAAGGTCTCTGTTGGATACCTTTCATGTTAATTTCTTAAATCTGTTGTCATTTGCCTCATAAATTCCTCTTTTGAATTTACTGTGGTGATTATGACTACCTGGGAGGAGACTGAGCAGTGAAACGGTGTTACTTTTACACATAAACAAGAACAATCTGTCACATTACTACACTTTAAAACACAATTTATATGTAATTCATGTCACACAGTCTCATACAGAACCTACACGCGCTTTCTTTTATATACTGTATATGATAAGATACTGTCATCCCCCTTTCCCTTTTGTGTGAGAGGATGAATGAGCAAATGTATTTCTAATTGCATGTTTGATGGTAGCAGACAAGCCTGTCTGCTAGAGAACAGTAGGACCAACGTTGGAATAGGTAGCTACACTTTCTAAAAGCAGAGAGGTTTCTATTCTTAGTGTGTTCCTGTCCGTCGCTTGTCTTGTTGGTATAGGAAGCTGCCTCTCTGGTCACTTCCGTTTGTATCTGTTAAGCACTCTCGGTAGGGGCCCTGGTCAGTCTGTCCGCGGCGAACGTCTGAAGTGGTAAGATCTCCGGCTAAGCGCGGGTCCGCTTAAGTTGAACATAAAGCCTAACTGAAAATTTAATCACCTTTATTTCAGGTTTAGATCTAAAATATCTAATGTTATCTTAAATTGCGACGCAGTGTAATTCGAGTGTGAAGTTCAGAATATCTTCCGGTAGTTGCTTTGTCACTACTTTGTGAGTAAAGTGGAACCACGTGTTGGTCAGTAACTCTAAGATCATCAATCTTAAATGCGAATGTGCGTGAAATTATAACGTCTCGTCTTGACAATATTTTTCAATATAGCAACTTTTCTTTATGTTCAACCCACGTGGGGTGTACTTTGTGAGATCAGTACCATGTTCTTATACAATTGTTTGACCCATCAGGTTAATAGTAAGATGATAGTAACCAGTTCGAGGTTTTTCTTTTGTAAATTGCGTTTCGATGTAATTTATTTTAATTATCAAAATTATTTTGGAGTTACACTCTTTGTGTAAACCAAGTTGACCACGTGAAGCATGTGGTGTAAGCATCAAAGTAGCCCTCAGCTATTCTTTTCGGGAAAATCTCACAGAGAGTTAGTATGAATTTAGTATACCAGTGTGTGGTAATTTCATGACGGACAGGATTGCGCTACGAAAGTAACTTCTTTGGATGAAAATTGAATCGGTTGGTTGTGGCTGATTTCCTCTTGGATATGTTTCAACGTTCTTCGTGTGTTATTCTATGAATGCAGTGTTGGATGTAGTCTCCCAATCTTGGCTCCCTATTTGATGTGTTCCGTAAGATTACAAACTTACATTTTCACAATCCTAAATAAAGTACAATTAACGGTACAATGATCAATGTTAAAATAAATGTCCAAATATAAATTGATTTATTTTTTATTTAAATTGTCTTTATATATATATATATATATATATATATATATATATATATATATATATATATATATATATATATGGGCAAGGCCCTGCAACCGTCTAAGGATTTTGATGGTCTAACGTGCCAGTTGCACAAAGTCTGGCACGATGTTCCTCAGGATAACATCCAACAGCTCTGTTAATCAATGCCATGCAGAATAATTGCTTGTATGAAGGCTACACTTGGACCAACGCGTTACTGACTTGCTCATTTTGTGAATCCCTTTCTCTTGAATAAATCATCGAGATTTCCTGAAACTGTAATCATCTGCCTGTACATGTACATCACGTCTACCGATATCTGTCCCATTCGGATTATTCCTCCGCGGCGCGTGGTTTTTTCTCCTCTTAAAGTGTTATTTAAAACTTTAGTAAGCTACTGCACGGAGAGAAACCTCGCATCCTAAGTACCAGTAAAATGACACTGTTGCAGGGTCTCTTCTCCTGGTTACTCCACGCATGCTTGTTGGCGTTTTCTTCGTTGTGCATGGCAAGAATTCTGGAAAATGTCTGCCTGTAAGACGAGTCTCTGTGGGCGTTTGAGGTGGGAGTCCTCTTTTTGTGGAGAAGGTACGGTTAAATGTTCACCGAGACTAATCATAAACTATAACCTGCTTTCTTCGCCGTCTTTTATTGTACAGAGCCCTAAGCACTGTATCATGCGACACCCAATAAACGATAAAAAGTTCTTTGGCAATATTTTTTTCAGTTTTGCTCCTGGTGATTTGGTAACTTTCCGACTGGGAACCGTACCTGTCAACGGATCTCATATTCTTCTTGCAACCCATGAAAACACATGGCTTTTGCACGATACCTCGTTTAATTTACGTCTTGAAATACGGAACATCCTGACCTTGAAGACATCTCTCTTGTCCTTCCGTTTCATCAACATCTGCTTATTCTGCACGCCGTTACGTATTTGCCCTTCTACAGTTTTGTTATTTTTCGTGATGTCTGGGATCTGCTTTCTGCTTTGATTCTTTTTGTCGACAACATCGGTGTTCTGCCTTGTTAGTTTAACAACCAAACCGGGATTATCGTACCATTTGTCAAAATAAACGGACTTTCTTATCCACAGGACATGTCCTGTGAATATGATTGTCCTGTCCTTAGTCGTACAAGGTACTCTGTTTTTTCTCAACATAATCATACAGTAACCATTTCCAAACAAATCATGAGTAAACGGGAATAGAGTAGCGTCCGACTCAACTCGTCTGATTTGACAGATGACTTCATATTACGCGTAAATACGATTGTTTTCCTTAGTTGCTAACACAACCATAGATAATATTTTATAACAGGCCGATTACATTCTTTAAGATGGCGACGGCAACACAGTGCGTTATGTTCGACAATAAACGTAATAGACACATAAAAGTATTTCAATCAGAAAAGAGAAATTAAAGGGGAAACCACTGGAATGAGAGGGTTTGAGAAGGGGATAATCTTAAAAAGGTTAATGAAGATAAGATCATTCCACAGCAACAAAGACGTCGAAAGAAACGACGCACTGATTCTTCTCGAACAAACAGATCAAAAATACAAAGAAAATACAAAACTGGAATCGAATAATTCACTTGACGTACATAGCTCAAATTAAGGGACAGATACTAGACGCTCTCCTCACCAAAACGACAAGATAATTGAGAAATTACAGACACGATTTTGTCTAAAACAAACCAAACGTAAAAATGCAAATCACACAGTTGGAACTAAATTTTTTCCTTGAACTATATAGCTCAAACAGAAACAAGTGTACCATACACGCCACAAAATGCCAGCAAGTGGAATCTCAGCTTCCTCAAGCAAAGACAGTGATAGCACACCCCCGCCGCCTCATTCCCTCAAAAAAGCGAGAAATTGCACACACGAATGCCAATAAATTAACCCAACCAGAAACACAAAAACTGCACAATTCAAATCGAAATCCTCGCTTCACCTCTATAGCTCAAACGATGACAGCGATGCCAGACACGTCCGCAGTAAACAACCAACAACTTATTCAAATAATAACAGAAAATAATTCGTCTATAATAAAACTGTAAAAGTAGAAGAAAAATTCGAATCGCAGAATACTCCGCACAGATGTAACTCAAACGGAGATAATAATACCAGACAACGCCACCGTAAGGGAGTCACATAATCGAGAAACAACAAATCAAATTCCACCAGAATAACCCGAAAAATGTAACGTAAATCGAATATTTCACTCGACCTATATACGTCAAACGAAGACGGGGATACCACAAACAGCCACAAAGCAATGAAAAATCGAGTAACAATACACAACAATTTCTCCAAACAAAAGCAAGCGAAAATAAAAATAAACCCACAGGGATAGTCGCAACGTAGTTAAACATATACCTCTGAATGGAAGACAGCACTAACATCACCTCCCTCCCTTCGCCCCCCCCCCCCCCCCCACCAACCTACATAAGAAACCACGTAAACAAAAAACTACACAAACGAGTGCCTGTATAGTAAACCGAAAAAATAACATAACTCCAATCTCATTCTTCACTTGAAGTATATAGGTCAACCGGAAACAAGGATACCCCACACAATTCCATAAAAAAACGAATTAATCGGAAATGAAAACAAATTCTTCTACGATAAACAGCTTGTGAGGAAGAAAATAGATATAACGAGATTGAAATCGCAGCACACACGAAAATTAACAAGTCACTAACCTTAAAGAAGGTTCTACCAAAGATTCCATCCCACTTAACTAAATCATTATTACAAACCACACCACCAAATATACACATTCTCTGTAAGTCACATTTAGAAGAAAAGAAAATTATAGAAAAATACCACAATTATGAATAGCAACAAAACTAATTTCGCTCTCGACGATATGAACAATGCACTTATATTCCTGGCTAACCTCATCCTTTAAAAACTTTTTACATTACAAAGTCAGTCAAAAAATTACACACGCACACTAATCAGAATGAGATTTTCACTCTGCAGCGGAGAGTGCTCTGAAATGAAACTTCCTGGCAGATTAAACTGTGTGCCGGACCGAGACTCGAGCTCGGGACCTTTGCCTTTCGCGGGTAATTGCTCTACCAACTGAGCTACCCAAGCACGACTCACGCCCCGTCCTCACAGCTTCTGTAAAGATTGGAAGGTAGGAGACGAGATACTGGCAGAAGTAAAGCTGTGAGGACGGAACGTCAGTCGTGCTTGGGTAGCTCAGTTGGTAGAGCACTTGCCCGCGAAAGGCAAAGGTCCCGAGTTCAAGTCTCGGTCCGGCACACAGTTTTAATCTGCCAGGAAGTTACACACACTAATCGTTTCACTCTCAGCAATACGTTTCTACAATAACCTTACCCTCAGAAATCATGCCCAATTCAGAATTAAAAAGCCAAGTATTTGTGTAATAGAAATAAAAATATAAACGCTACTTATTTCTCTGTCGTCAATTTAAGCTACGCTTTCTGTTTACGAACATCATAGATTATACGAGAAATTGAAAAAGCACAAATATCATTTCATAACAGGTCGCTTAAATGACGTCATACAGAACGACATGGGTCGAAGGGGACGAGTGGAATCGGATCTAGCTCTTCACCTGAGCAAACTTCACAACAATTCCCGAAGTTATTTTCTCTGCAGTATAATGACTGCCATATTTCGTGTCCAGTATATACAATAATGAACGTTGTAACTGCTCCGGAACGAGTGTACGACGAGACGTAGCATCTAGTGGAGTAGGCATTAACCAATAACATCACAATGCCTATCGGCGTGGAAGTCATGGCAAGCAAGAGAAAAATGTGGACAAATACATCCGTGGAACGCACTGAGAACGAGCAGGCCACGAACAGATGTAACCGTCTTGTCCCCTTAAAGGATTAACCCACTTGCCGTTTTTCCATCTCATCCCTTTAGTGGCTCCTTGCACAAATCTCGATCAAACTTCAGTCTGTCATTCCAGTCTGAAGAAAGGGCACTTCTTCGACTGACCTTGTTAACAGGACGTTAAACTCTGAAGGAAAAAGAGGGAAAACCCTTGAGACGCAGCACTTAGCGGCCGGTCCCGACGCTCTACAGTGACTGACGTCAGCCGTCGTCGGCAGGGTGATGATGGCACAGTGGGCTGCCGACAGAGCCTCCCGCACTCTTTCCCACGCCCACGCGGCCGCAAGAAGAGCCGTGGCCGGCGGTCCGCCTGTTGATATCATCGCGGGTACGGCCTGCTGCAGCTCCGCTTTGGGCATCAGTCAGACTCTGACCTCGCGCCCCACGTGGAATCCCACCTACTACTACTAGAGCGCAAAAAATACACAGACACAACACTGGGCGTCAGCGGTGTCCACTTACGGACACTGTTGCTAGGACACAGAAAGGAAGAAAAAGTCGTATCAACATACGTCCCAAGACAGTTAATCTCAGGCTAATATCTCTAGAAGTCCAATCGCGTTACACAGGTTGTTTCGCAATTTCTATTACGGGCTTCTAGGGATTGTGTAGGGAACTTGGTAGGTAAGGTTTTGGTAAGGGACTCATATGTAGACATACACCATCGGATGTAAAATAAGTTCGAACATCGTATCACTTTCCAACCTCCTTCTTCCTCGGAAACAATGAGCTGTGACCTGTGTGCTCCACAGCAGCCCATGGCATAAGCAATCTTTAAAGTACACTACTGGCCATTAAAATTGCTACACCAAGAAGAAATGCAGATGATAAATGGGTATTCATTGGACAAATATATTATACTAGAACTGACATGTGATTACATTTTCACGTAATTTGAGAGCATATATCCTGAGAAATCAATACCCAGAACAACCACCTCTTGCCGTAACAGCGGTCTTGATACGCCTGGATATTGAGTCAAACAGAGCTTGGATGGGGTGTACAGGTACAGCTGCCCATGCAGCTTCAACACGATACCACAGTTCATCAAGAGTAGTGACTGGCGTATTTTGACGAGGCAGTTGCTTGACCACCATTGACCAGACGTTCTCAATCGGTGTGAGATCTGGAGAATGTGCTGGCCAGGGCAGCAGTCTAACATTTTCTGCATCCAGAAAGGCCCGTATAGGACCTGCAACATGCGGTCGTGCATTATACTGCTGAAATGTAGGGATTCGCAGGGATCGAATGAAGGGTAGAGCCATGGGTCGTAACACATCTGAAATGTAACGTCCACTGTTCAAAGTGCCGTCAATGCGAACAAGAGGTCACCGAGACGTGTAACCAATGGCCCAATGGCACCCCATACCATCACGCCGGGTGATACGCCAGTATGGCGATGACGAATACACGCTTCCAATGTGTGTTCACCGCGATGTGGCCAAACGCGGATGCGACCATCATGATGCTGTAAACAGACCCTGGATTCGTCCAAAAAAAAAATGACATTTTGCCATTCGTGCACCATCGCAGGCGCTCCTGTCTGTGATGCAGCGTCAAGGATAACCGCAACCATGGTCTCCGAGCTGATAGTCCATGCTGCTGCAAACGTCGTCGAACTGTTCGTGCAAATGCTTGTTGTCCTGCGAACGTCCCCATCTGTTGACTCAGGGATCGAGACGTGGCTGCACGATCCGTTACAGCCATGCTGATAAGATGCCTGTCATCTCGACTGCTAGTGATACGAGGTCGTTGGGATGTCCACGGCGTTCCGTAGTACCCTCCTTAACCCACCGATTCCATTTTCTGCTAACAGTCATTGGATCTCGACCAACGCGAGCAGCAATGTCGCGATACGATAAACCGCAATCGCGATAGGCTACAATCCGACCTTTATCAAAGTCGGAAACGTGATGGTACGCATTTCTCCTCCTTACACGACGCATTACAACAACGTTTCACCAGGCAACGCCGGTCAACTGCTGTTTGTGTATGAGAAAACGGTTGGAAACTTTCCTCGTGTCAGCACGTTGTAGGTGCCGCCACCGGCTCCAATCTTGTGTGAATGCTCTGAAAAGCTACTCATTTGCATATCACAGCATCTTCTTCCTGTCGGTTAAATTTCGCGTCTGTAGCACGTCATTTTCGTGGTGTAGCAATTTTAATGTCCAGTAGTGTATTCATCTAACAAGGGGAGGCCGCATCATCGGGAACACAGATTTACTTAAAACTCTGTACGCCTTTAGTCGGCCATTAAAACAACGTAATGTGCAAGTAGTAAGGTGCACTACTCTGGAAATTCCAAAAAAAAAAAAAAAAACCAAGAAAAGTTTTGCGCGTCTGTTATCTGGCTTATGTATGTGTGTGTAGGTGCTGGCAGTTAAGAGTTCCTGGTGGTCAAGTGATTGGCGTTCGAGCTTTGTAAGACGAACGTGTCTTAGGCGATGTTCGACCCATGCTCAAACTTAATTAGTAATCTATTTTTTCATCACTGGTCATATTATTTAATTAATGACAATAGAGACGTAAGAGAATGAAAAAAACACGTGTATTTGCATCAAGTTTCTTTTTATGTTTTCCATGTCTATTATCAGAAATACCATCCTGCAACGTGTGATGTCGAGAGCACAACTGACGAGTAATTGTACATGACTCATGTGGTGTGGCACATTGTGACTTACTACATTGCTTATTGTGAATAATATCAATCGCAGCATCATTTATCGAGGTTTGATTCAGCCTTTCCAAGCCTGTCCCTCGCACTTGAAAATTTAATTACAAATAGTATATAGTCAAATAACATACGAAATTCACTACAACTTCACAAAAATGCACGTGGTGTTTTTTCATTATACTACTTCTCAAATGTCGCATAAATTAAATGACGTGACTAGTCATGAAACAAATATTGATTAATAAGTGTGTTACTGGCAATCGAACCGTGGCCTCGTCCATCATTCTTATTGGTCGTAAACGCTAACCACTTTTTTTTAATTTTTTTAAGAAATGGAATGGTATTGGGGGCAAAGTGGGCAGGGGTCATTCCACGAGGCCTGGCCACGATGTCTCCGTCACCGAACAGGATTATATGGAAAGGTAACTGGCCATAGGAGAGTACTCTCGCCTTTTCCATAACTCTTCTCTTAAAGAAAGAAAAATAAACAAAAAGCTACACTTCTGCAACACGCACACGCGGCGTTGATACTCCACGGACGCCGCCGCCCCATTTTCGTGGCATGTCTTCTTGTGATGTTGTGTAGGTACTGATCTGTTCATCTCCTTGAGTTTATGTATCAAATTTATCCCCTGCGATGAATAATCCAGCTACGGGGCGGATCGTGGAAGATGCTCTGCAAGAAGTTCGAAAAGTATTGACTGTACTTATGGTTCTTCAAAATAGCACAATGACGATCGTTTGAATAGTTCCAAAAGTCCATCAGTTCTGTAACACCATTTCCAAATAAATAATGCATTGCGTGACCTCTGATCCACGTGACAGAGTTGTGTTTCGTCCTCGGGTAATAAACATCGTCCGGGTAGAGTAGAATGAGGGAATCGACATAAGAGGGGCACATTCGTAAAAAGAGAGCCAAAATTTGACGCACAAACTACCAGATCTCTTCTACCGGCTCGCAATGTAGCCGGTGTTCATCTGTATCCTGGACGTTGCATTTCACACATAAAGGCGAATCTGCAAGATGGAACCAACGGAGTCTCTCTCGAGTAATTTATTTTCTGTTCACCGTCAAGTACCAGATCGAACGTACACTTGAATCGAGTGTTACCGTTGGCAGTGTGTCATACTATGTTCCAACGTACGGTAGGGCATGTCAGTTCGACGACATTAGGCGACCAGCAGCGAACTAATGTTCGGTAGATGTCACAGGCCGTTGGTAAGCGAGAAACGGGGAGAACGTCCAGTAGGTAGCTATAGTCCAGATCAAACATACCAAAGTAGAAGGGCGCTGGTATCTCGGTAAGTCAAGGAAGTCGGTAAGGGTCAAGGGAATATGGTGCCAGTGACTCAATCAGTAGGCCAGTGAGGCTGGGCGGGCTTCGTAACCAAAGCTTGAGGTGCATACTAACGTATCGAGATACAACTCGATCATGAACATTGACATGGCCAAGTCCGCCTCGTTCTTTAGGAAGAGTGAGGGAGTCGTACTGAACCTTAAACAGCATTCTACTTCTGACAAAGGAACCGAATGCCGCCATGATGCTCCGATCTATATGTTTAGGCATCGGTAGTGTTTGCGCTGTATGTGGAAATCGTGATGCCTGGCAGACGTTAACAAATTCGGTCCGTTGATGAAGGTCTAATGCACGAAAACATTGATCCACTGTGGCCGAGCGGTTCTATGCGCTTCAGTCCGGAATCGCGCTGCTCCTACGCTCGCAGGTTCGAATCCTGGCTCAGGCTTGGATGTGTGTGATGTCCTTAGGTTAGTTAGGTTTAAGTAGTTCTAAGTCTAGGGGACTGATGACCTCAGATGTTAAGTCCCATAGCGCTTAGAGCCATTTGAACCTTTTGAACAATTATCCACATGTCCAGCCCCGATGTGTTGCAACAGGCTCCGATAATTAATGGTCGTCTTGCGTGAGACGTCTTTCGTCAAATCGATACCAAGACAGCGAATTTTATCGCATAGTCTGAGTGGGGCGATGCTTGTAGTTGTCATCCGAGTGCCAATCTTCAAACCCATCGATTTATGTACATTTATACAGCTCCCTGAAGCTTCACCATAAGTGCCTAGCCAATCCAAGGCGCTTCGAGCATCATGTTCGTCACGAAGGGTTAACATCAGATCATCAGCATACGCAGTTCACCTAGAAACGAAGCCGCCAAGAGACAAACCCATGAGGTGTTGTCGCAGCTCGCACAACAAAGGTTCTATTGCTAAAGCGTACAGTATTGTGGATAATTGGCATCCCTGTCCAACAGACTGGCGAATTTGCAACGTGTTCGACAATCTGTCGTTGACAAGCACTTTCTATGTTGCGCCACGTAGGAGACGGAGTAGCACCTCGACAAAAGCTCCTGGGTAATGCATGTTCTGAAGAACAGCAGTTAAGTACATACGGCTGACGCTATCAAAATGCTTGACTGAAGCCTATCACAGACAGAGCTCCCAGTACGCGACGCACCTTAGCGAGGGCAATCAAGTCCCTGAAGCGGCACAGGGCGGAGCCGATATTGTGCGTCCCACCCATCGATGTCTGATCCACTGGTGGCACATTGGATGTCGTACGACGAATTCGAGCTGCCAGTAGACGTGTGAAGATTTTCATATCACAGTTCAAAAAAGTTATTGGTCGGTAATCTGTAATATGTGAACCGCCGCGAGACTTACGTATTGGAATGATGAACCTTCCACAAAGGCAGTCGGAAGTTGTACCTCTGATGTCACGACCTCTTGACATGTAATAGTCCAATAGGGCACCAATAGTCTCTGGAACGTCCTATAAAATCCCTAAGGGTAACCCATCCGGTCCTGGTGATTCATTGGGAGCCCCTTGTCCTACGGCAGCCAACACTTCTTCTTCGTCACCGGTTCTAGAAGTTCATATTAGAGTTCCGGAGTAAGCGTTGCGTGCGTCAAACCAGCGACAGCAGTAATGATCAATGGGTCAGATCTCTTCTCCGCGTACAGTTGAGAATAATGGGGAAAGTGTGCATCGCTTTTGTCTCTTTGAATGAGACGTTGAGACAGCAGGAAACGAACTCGCGACAAGTTAGCCAAAGAGGCTACCCGCAAACTGACGCTGGAGATCGGCCTCCCGGCAACTGATCTCCGATCGGTGGGTGTTGCGCCGTCGGGTCTTTGGGATGTGGGGAGACGAATGGGGCACTCTGTCTGCACCCAACAAGCTGCTGCGGATAAAGGACACCACGACCGTGTGGGGTTCCTGCATGCGGGCCTCTCGCAGGGATTCTGTTGTTCTCCGTAGGCTCCGCATTGGTCACTCTCGGCTGACGCATGGTCATCTGCTGCGTCGAGAGGACCACCCTCACTGTCGCTGTGGTGAAAACATGACGGTGGCCCATATGTTGTTGGAATGTCCTCTTTTAACCGCCCTCAGGCGAACTTTTAATCTCGTAGGTGATTTATCATCTTTTTTAGGTGAGAATGTCTCTATGGCAGATCGAGTTTTAAGTTTTCTTCGCGCAAGCGGCTCTTGTAGGTCCATCTAATTTTATTGCATCACCCTCTTTTCTGCTGTATATTTTACTTAGTTTCGTGTTGTAATTCGACACCACCCTAATCTTTTAGGCTGGAGGTTTTAACGTGTTGCAGAGTAGCTGGCTTACCCTTTTATTTTCGTGATCAGCCAGCCACGGTCCTCTGCTGTACAGTTTTAATTCTTTCTGCCTTTTTTCTATATGTTGTTTTTGTTGCTGTGTTCCATTTTCCCTGTTGGCTTACCATTGACCTTGGGCCTTTTCTTCCCCCGGAATTTTGTTTTTAGTGCTTAGCCAGACTGTAGGATGGTTTCAATATGCTCTGTGTGTTTATGAAACAAGGGACCGATGACCTTTGTAGTTTGGTCCCTTTAATCTTTAAACCAACCAACCAATCTTTGAATGAGGAGACGGACGCCATCTTCTGTCGTCATCTCACAGATCAATGCCCTGTGTCTGCGGTTTTTTTCCATGTCTATATGGCACATGGAGTGCCGTTCGTTGGCGATTCCGACCGTCTGTTGTGTACGAATAATGGTCCCTTCCAGGTGTTGACGAGTCAAATTCAGAATCTTTGCTTTTGACAGCCATCTGGCGTTCCGGTGATGGGGCATAACAGAACGTCTGTAGACGTCTCTCCATTGATAACAACATGCTGTGTTCTGTTTGCTAAAAACTCTTCAATTCAGCCTCACAGCTGGTCTGATATTCCGTAGGCTCTTACTTTGTTTATCGGGCGACAGTGTGGAACTGTAACGAACGCCTTCCGGAAGTCAAGAAAAATAGCATCTACCTGGGAGCCTGTACCTAATATTTTCTGGGTCTCGCGAACAAATAAAACGAGTTGGGTCTCATACGATCGCTGTTTCCGGAACGCTCCGTGGAGATGGCGTAGTAGAACTCTCTAGAGCTGTGCCTATATGCTGCAGCTTCCCTACTAAAAGTCTTCCATGTTGATTCCTACAGAGTAGATTCTAGGTTTCCAAAAACGACATGATACTCGAGCAAAAAACATGTTCTAAAATTCTACAACAGATCGACGTCAGTGATATAGGTCTACAGTTTTGCGCATCTGCTCGACGACTAAGGGACCGCGGCCGATTTAAAGGCTATCACCTAGCAAGTGTGGTGTCTAGCGGTGACACCATATTTTGGTTATGCTTCGTTAGCTCGATTTTGACCTGTCTTACTCCGTTGAGTCCGGGAAACGTTGTAAAAGTCTCCCACTTACCAGCCACGTGGCTAATGACAGTCCCGTACGGCTTAAGAGCGGAGATAACAGACCCAGCGGGTACCACAAAAGGTAGCTCCAATACCCGAAAGGTCCTCATGCCTAGGCCTGCATGTTCAACGGTAACATCGCCGATATGTCCATCTGAGTTCCTAAACTGCGGTTTGCCGGCAGCGCCGGCAACCACCTTCGTGCACGCTGCTTCGTTAATCATCTTAACATTGACTACACTGGCCGTGATCGAAAAGCGAATACCAGTTATGCCCTGTGGATCATAGTTCATCACGCAAGAAGTTTGCTGCCTTATATGCTTACGGTCTCGAGTATTAAGTTAGAACGAAATTTTGATTGTGTTCTTCATAAAGGAGTTCGCCATGCCACTGGAGTGAGCTTGTAATAAGCGTCTCGCGCACGCGCGAAATTAACAAACTCGCATTCGCCACTTGACCGGCGGGACGGCAAGCACTCTTCCTCGCCGCTCCGTCGCTGACGGTCAACTGACTGAAGCACAATGACTTCCTTCGCAGACTCTTTCGTACAGATACAAAAGACAAATAAAACACGCATAAAACTTCTCTTGAGATTTTCTCGAAATTGTCAGGACCTTACTACTTGCACATTATGTTGTTTTAATGGCCTACTAAACGTGTACTAAGTTCAAAGTTAATCAGTGATCCCAACGTAGTGGCCGCCTCTTGTAAGTTATGAAGGACGTCGTTTTCAAAGTCGAGATGCAGCGTTTTCGCGGAGCACCAAAGTCAACCCTCCTACATCCACATCTACATCTACATGCGTACTCCGCAATCCACCATACGGTGCGTGGCGGAGGGTACCTCCTACCACAACTAGCATCTTCTCTCCCTGTTCCACTCCCAAGCAGAATGAGGGTAAAATGACTGCCTATATGACTCTGTACGAGCCCTAATATTTCTTATCTTATCTTTGTGGTCTTTCCGCGAAATATAAGTTGGCGACAGTAAAATTGTACTTCAGGCAGCCTCAAATGCTGATTCTCTAAATTTCTTCAGTAGCGATTCACGAAAAGAACGCCTCCTTTCCTCTAGAGACTCCCATCCGACTTCCTGAAGCATTTCCGTAACACTCGCATGATGATCAAACCTACCAATAACAAATCTAGCAGCCCGCCTCTGAATTGCTTCTATGTCCTCCCTCATTCCGACCTGATAGGGATCTCAGGAGCTCGAGCAGTACTCAAGAATAGGTCGTATTAGTGTTTTATAAGCGGTCTCCTTTACAGATGAACCACATCTTCCCAAAATTCTACCAATGAACCGAAAACGACTATCTGCCTTCCCCACAACTGCCATTACATGCTTGTCCCACTTCATATCGCTCTGCAATGTTACGCCCAAATATTTAATCGACGTGACTGTGTCAAGCGTTACACTACTAATGGAGTATTCAAACATTACGGGATTCTTTTTCCTATTCACCTGCATTAATTTACATTTATCTATATTTAGAGTTAGCTGCCATTCTTTACACCAATCACAAATCCTGTCCAAGTCATATTCTATCCTCCTACAGTCACTCGACGACGACACCTTCCCGTACACCACAACATCATCAGCAAACAGCCGCACATTGCTATCCACCTTATCTAAAAGATTATTTATATAGATAGAAAACAACAGCGAACCTACCACACTTCCCTGGGGCACTCCAGATGATACCCTCACCTCCGATGAACACTTACCATCGAGGACAACGTACTGGGTTCTACTACTTAAGAAGTCTTCGACCCACTCACACATTTGGGAACCAATCCCATATGCTCGTACCTTAGTTAGGAGTCTGCAGTGGGGCACTGAGTCAAACGCTTTCCGGAAGTCAAGGAAGAACGCGAAATCCCGAAGATGGGCTAAAATTTACAGACGCGCGAAATTTGGCACGGACTTCGATGCGAGATGCCTTTAATAGGTTCCACAACGAAACATTGTCTCGAAATTTGGTAGATTTCCGAAGAAATTTTGGTCGTATGTAAAGTACACAAGCGGCAAGACGCAGTCAATACCTTCGCTGCGCAGTGCCGATGGTACTGTTACCGACGACTGTGCCGCTAAAGTGGAGTTATTGAATGCAGTTTTCCGAAATTCCTTCACCAGGGAAGACGAATGGAATATTCCAGAATTTGAAACACGAACTTCTACTAGCATGAGTTTCTTAGAAGTAGATACCTTAGGGGTTGCGAAGCAACTCAAATCGCTTGATACGGGCAAGTCTTCAGGTCCAGATTGTATACCGATTAGGTTCCTTTCAGATTGCGCTGATACTATAGCTCCCTACTTAGCACTCATATACAACCGCTCGTTCACCGATAGATCTGTACCTACAGATTGGAAAATTGCGCAGGTCGCACCAGTGTTTAAGAAGGGTAGTAGGAGTAATCCATTTAACTACAGACCTATATCATTGACGTCGGTTTGCAGTAGGGTTTTGGAGCATATACTGTATTCAAACATTATGAATCACCTCGAAGGGAACGATCTATTGACACGTAATCAGCATGGCTTCAGAAAACATCGCTCTTGTGCAACACCAGCTAGCTCTTTATTCGCACGAAGTAATGGCCGCTATCGACAGGGGATCTCAAGTTGATTCCGTATTTCTAGATTTCCGGAAAGCTTTTGACACCGTTCCTCATAAGCGACTTCTAATCAAGCTGCGGAGCTATGGGGTATCGTCTCAGTTGTGCGACTGGATTCGTGATTTCCTATCAGGAAGGTCGCAGTTCGTAGTAATAGACGGCAAATCATCGAGTAAAACTGAAGTGATATCAGGTGTTCCCCAGGGAAGCGTCCTGGGACCTCTACTGTTCCTGATCTATATAAATGACCTGGGTGACAATCTGAGCAGTTCTCTTAGACTGTTCGCAGATGATGCTGTAATTTACCGTCTAGTAAGGTCATCCGAAGACCAGTATCAGTTGCAAAGCGATTTAGAAAAGATTGCTGTATGGTGTGTCAGGTGGCAGTTGACG